>NC_140588.1:254247877-254872877 GCF_964204655.1 Triturus cristatus
CTACTTGCGTGCAATGATATGTACTCTGCCTTTGGATAATCGATGTTCAGTTCCAATTCTGTGACCTACTCGAGCACAGCGTAGGCCGAGAGCAGTAGTCCGCGTGGGCCCACAGAATCTTGCAGTTGTGAGGTACTACTAAGACCTGGTGGCACCACATCGACGGGTGTTTAGTGACATACACTCAGACATAATTAATGTGCTCTGCCATGGTGAAATCAAGACTCAGTTTTAAATGTGTGACCTACTTGTCCGCTGTGCATGCCGGTGGGGTACGTCAACGGGAAAGGAGTACTGCGGGCCTGTGTTGCGGAGGCCATGATGGTCTGATGTGGCTGCCAAGGTCGCAAGCCTCGGGCTTGGAGATTGCACCGGCACATGGTGGACCCTCTTCGACACACGCCGGTGTCGGCAGGTGGGCATTGAGGCCTGGGTGCGCAGGGTCGGGCAGGACTGGTTCGAGGACCAGCATCCTGGGGTGCAGCAGGCGCACAGGATCGCTGGCAACACCGCTCACGGCGACGGAGTCGGCCTCGTGGCAGGGTGAGAGGCACCGCCCTGGCAGAGACGTTGGGCATTCTGGAAGAGGACCACGCCCAGAGTTACGTGCCTTTTATTCACACCCCTACGCTGGCCTGGAGTACGCCGGGCCAGCCCACTCCACTCACGCTTATGAGGGGGACGTCACAAGCTACATTTCCGCGATCTTTCTCACTGGCTGGGGTGACATGGTTGCATCCACTGTCCACTACACTCCAAACACCAGCGGTGTGTGTCGACATGGATGTGTGTGTGGTCTGCATACTTCAGTCTGGCCAGCACATCCACGCCACACTTGGCATTGTGTGCAATCTCATTCATTGGTCACTTGCCTCCTTCGCACATGCCTGGTCCCCACCTCTTCCGAAATTCTGCTATTGTGTGGCAAAAGTGCCATGCCGTTGATGGCTAATGAACATGGCTGGCCCAGGTTCCCACAGTGAGTTGTGCTGTTGTGTCTGGTGGGTGTGCATGTTGTATGTGAGCTTGTGACGTGTGCATTTCCTGTGTTGTGTGGTGCATGATTGTGGAGTTGAGGTGTGTGGTGTGTGCATTTGGTATTGGCCAACGAGCAGTGCATTTCCGTAGGTGCCATCCTGGTGGCGCAGGTTGATGATGGACTGTCGGAAGGTGTAGGAATCATGCTCACTGCCTGGGTGGTTTGCGGCGGCGTTGACGGAGATTCCCCAGTGGTCCACTGTTGTCTACACATTGGTGGGATACGTGCGCTTTCTGTTTCGCTTATTCTGTGCAGTGTTGCCAGGGGCCACTAGTAGGACATGTGTGCAGTCAATTGCCCCCTGACACATGCGGGAAGCCAGCTGTGGCGTATACGCCTTGCTTAGTCTCCGACTGTTCCTGCGCAGTGTATGGAAAGTAAAGATAGTGGGGTACCAAGCTGATGGTGTCATCCATGACCGTTGTGAGGGACTTGGATTGGCCTGGCTGTGTGACTCCTCTGCCTCAGGTGGATGTTGGTTGGAAGGTGCCATAGGCCAACACGTGCAGCATGGCCATCAGTTGTGTCTGAGGTGGGATGTTGGTTGTCCGCTGTGTTGGTACCGTCAGCCTGTGGGCAATGGTGGTCAGGATACGGAGGATGGTTGTCCCTTTGAGCATGTAGTGGGCAATGATATTGTCTGGTGTTGGGTCTGTGAGTTTGGTGCATTTTCAGGGGGTCGCTGTCTTTGCCTGTGCTGCCTCAGTGTTGGTCCGGGGGGGGGGTGCGGTGAGGGCCCGGGGGTGTGGGGTGTGGTCCTGGGGGTGGTGGCGGTGGGTGTTGTGGCCCTCTTGGTTGTCCGGGCCGCATGATCAGCATCTGTTGATCTTCATGTGTGGCTGTGGGCTGGGCTCCCTTTTGTGGTGCAGCCTGTCGTCCGACTTTGCACCAGGTCGGAGCAGGTGTTAATTTCCTGCTGCTAACGCGCCATATCACATGTTTTGTGGACTTATCGTCAATCTGGCTGGTCATTGAGAATGCTGTGATGTGGTGTGGACGTGGCTTTTTGCATGGGAACGCCTACTCTGCATCTCATTAGCGATAGTTGCCGGGGTCATCTGTGGCAATGTTTTTTGAGGATGCTATCGCCGGAAAACTGGTGATATGGGCTGTTGACGGCATTCATTTTCTTCATCAAAAAAGTGCAGGCTGTGCAGTTTGCATCAAACAGTTTTGAAAAGTTGCTAGTCTCAAATTCTTGAACCTTGGAACACACGTAAGCATCATGCCCACGTAGTCGTGTTTTCTGCAGAGTGCAAAATTATATGTATTACACAATTTATTGTGGCGTGAGGAATAAAAACAGCAGCATTAATAAAGCGCCACTCGCTCATGCAATACAGTATCTATAATTTTGTAATAAATATTTGTGTAAAAATGTCTATTTGAATAACGTCGAACACAATGTACCGCACAATATTCCGAAAAGTGCATTTTATAACATATGATTTACTTTTCCGTGTCCGATAGTCTAGTCCAGACTGCCATTAAATTCATTGCATTACTGGTGCATAACACCATTGGCACCTGACTAAACTACCAAATGCTAATGCAATTGGTCATTACTGCGTTTAGACTACAACACATGCGATTGGTGGCTAGGTTGTCACACAGAGTGCGTTTCTTTTTTTGATCATAAAATCTCAGCCTAAGGTAGTGGGCAACGAGGAGAAGAAAATAATTAGAAAACATTGGTGCATATATGGTTCCTCACCCGATTTTGTAAGCACCATAGACACAGTAACCGGTGGCAAATGCCATCGCCTAAAGAAAAGCAGATTATGTGAGAAAAAAACGAGACTTTCAAAATCATTAACTTGCTTCTGCCGTTCACCTAAGTACCAGTAATTTTTCTTGGTGTCACAGAAGGCAAGGTTTAGCAAAGAATTTCAAAACCAGAACACTCGGACGCATTTGCCTTCGTATGCAGCTAGTAATGTTTTTAGAAAGTGTATATTACCCTCTGAAACTCCCCACCACCTATTCTTGTTAACATGCTTATTTTTGGCCACTACAAATTCTAATATGTTCTTGAGCCTGCATTAGAGTCTGTAGATAGGCACTATGTGCGTCGTAACATGTATGTGCTGATTCAGAGAAGAGTCACGTTGGAAAGCACAGTGTTTATTTCTCACCGATCCTCTTCCAATATTAATATTGAATTGTCAGTATAGTGAGCAGTGGTTTGCCAATTCTACCAAAGTTAGATTTAAACATTACAGGGCAAGCTCTTTGGCTGCCCAACGCTGTGGCACTTCCAAAGCACAGGAATGCAACATATTTACAATAATATGTCACATTCCTATGCTCTCCCCTGCGCTGGCACACAAACTGCTGCCATGCTTCGGCCCAGGCACCCTTGCACCATGGTGCAAGGATGCCTGCGTCATGGGGAGATTGTTTTTGTGCAGGAAGGGGCATATCCCTGCACAAAAACAATCACTACAGGCATTTTCCTCTTTCAATGCATGCTGTAGAATGCAGCACGCATTGATAGTGGAAAAAACAAGGAAAATGAAAATATTTCTCCTCGTTGCGCCTCGCTACGCCACCCCTAGGGTGGCGTAACATTCAGATGCATTTCCAGATTTACGATTCCTCGTAAATCTGGAAATGTGTCTTGTGCCATGGGTGTTGCGTGGGAACACCCACAGCAACACCCATGGAACGCCCCTTTCATGCAAAGTGCTGCGTGTAAAGGGGTCAAATTTACAAGGACAGGAAAAACCACGCAGGGTGGCTTTTCCTGTCCTTGTAAATATGGAGCAATAACATGCGCCACCAGTACATCACAAAAAGTGACGTACTGGTGGCGGAGGGGGCTTGTAAATCTGCCCCTGAGTTTACAATGGGCCAGATGTACGACCATTGAATTTTGTGACTGACAAATTGCAACAAATTGCGAGTCGCAAAATTCAATATACAACAGTGTCTCAGACAATGTATGCGATTCCCAATGGGGTCGCAAATTGCATGCCTCATGAATTTTAATGAGGCTGTCTCAGTTTGCAGACCCATTGGGAATGGCTAGCACTCCCAGGGATGGTGGCTTGCTGGGGTCAGCAGACCACAATGTCTGGGACTACTTTGTCAATAAAGCAGTTTTTAGGTCGAGGACTACCGGTCTGCCGAAAGGCAGAACCGGAAGTCGGAGATTTTATGACTTGGAGAAGAGGGGCTTTAACCCGCCCCTCTTCTCCCCTGTTCTCCATTGGCTGGCCTCGTAAATACTGGCCAGCCACTGGAGAAGAGGTCAGTCATTCCAAACAGGCCCCGTCCTTTTCGGATCCCAAATCCGAAAAGGACGCTGCCTTTCTGCCCGATGCCAACGCCCGCTCTGATCAGTGTGTAAAGACTCTAGCCACCCTCTTCAAAGGCATTCCTTGTACGTGAAGAGAAATACACAGGTCTGTCCTTCGACAAACGCTGTCCTCGAGTAAAACACTTGCCATTTCATTTTATGAGACCTAACAAAACGAAAGTGATTTCAAATCAGATTTTAATTGCTCCGGTATGCAACGTTATATTACACAATGCTGAGTGTTGTTTATTTATTTATTCAGCCGTCATATTTTATGTTATGATATGTACAGCGTGCAACTGTGTGTTATACTAATGGTATGTTTGCCCGCTTTTTTCTTGTGCATTGCTGCTAGCTGGGTGGCTTCGTAGCGCTCCAAGGTGTTAGGGAATAGCATGGTATGCTATTGTGTGTTGTGCTGGTGCGCGCTGCTATAGCTGGGTGTCCTCGGTCCTGTGAGGAGAAAGCGTAGTTTAAAGATTGTTGCTTCTGAAATGAGGGCGCACTTGTCTGGGGTAGGAGTCGAATAAGCGCCCAACACCGCCCGCCCGTCATCTATTTGTGAAGGTTCCTTTGATTGGACACCAGTCAAACCGCTGCTTTACCACGATGTGGACACTAGTTTGTACTGTGCGTGCGGTAGCCGTGTTCCTCATCATTGTGATACGCACTGGACTCCGTGTTTTCGCACCCTGGGGTTCTTCACTTCTTAAAGGTGTCTCCTCCTTTTAACTGCCCACAAAATGACGAGATGACTTAACAGAATCGAGGCAGGCACTGCGCCCACACTGGAGGCAGTGAGGCACTCTGCCCCCAGAGAGAATTGTCCCCCTCCAACAGCGACTCAGGTACCCCACAGATTCGGTATTCTGTCCCCACTCATAGGCTCGGGCTGGTGCCCACGCTTCCGTTCCTCGAGTGGCTCTGCCCCAGTGGTACCCTGCGCAGGATTAATGCTCCGTTTGGTACCCTCACCCCATTTTCAATACATGCCTGCCCTCCACAGGTGCCTTTTTGGTGCCTCGCACTACGGGGGGTGCCCTGTTTTGTACCCCCACCCCAGAACATGCTGTGTTTGGTGCCCTGCCCTCCACAAATGCCCTGCACAGTAACCCCACTCTCTTGCCAAGTTGGATGGGTACCCTGTCCTCCAGGGGGCGTGGCCTCAGCCACCTTACCCATACTGACCCCTTGCTCCCCAGGAGCTCGGTTTGGTCAGGAACTTATCTTCAGAACCCCCAATAGCGCCTCGGTGTGGCACCGTGTGGCCTCGCGCAGCCTCCTCTCCTTCGCGGTGCTGTGAGCTCTGCCGCTCTTCTCTCCCTGTAGCCAGCCCAGCTGTGCGGACGACATCTGATCGGTGCAGTCGTGCCCACCCCAGCTGTGCTGACGAGCGTCATTGGTCCGTCTAAACTCCCTCCACCCCTTGCTGTTCTGTGCTGATGTGGTGCATTCACCCCCCCCCCCACCCCCTCACCAATGGTCTCGGCATTGGTAAAGTTAGAGCTATTGGCATTGCTCATGACATTATTTTTGTTTATGTTTTTGTTTTTAAACATTTAAAGAAACGGCATTGTCATGAGCAATGCCAATAGCTCTAACTTTAACAATGCCGAGACCGTTGCATTGTAAATGCTTGTTTTTAAATGCAGCCCATTTTCCTTGAAGGAAAACGGGCTGCATTTAAAAAAGAACAATTAAACTTTTCAGTTTAATATTGAAAGGGCAGGCAATGGTCCCTGGGACCACTGCCTGCTCTTAAAAAATATTTACGCACCCATTCGCAAAGGGGAGGGGGCCCCTGTGGGCCCCTTCCCCTTTGCGAATGGTTTACCACCTACTTGAAGTAGGTGGTAAATTGTGAGTGATTTGCAATTGCGGTCGCAAAACATTCATACATACAAATGTGAGTCACTATTAGGAAGGGATGCCCTTGGCAAGCCCCTTCCTAATAGCGAGTCATTTTGCGAATTGGTAATATTTACTGATTCTCAAAATGAGGTTTGTACATGGCCATGCCCTAAATTGCGGTCGCAAGCGGGCCGATTGCCCATTTGGGACCGCAATTTATGGTCCTACATCTGGCCCAATATCTTTTAAGAATATGGCAGATATATAATAATGCCTCCATTAAAATACTATTGTAATTTACTAAACATACCTAATTCTAGATTATATTAACATAAACTGCAAACAACCGTCTTGCTGGTAATTTTTCTAAGAATCCTAGAGAGGAAGGCTGTGATTTTTACTGGGAGGAAAATTCAAGGACAGGATGTGATGAGGATGTGACACAACGGCCAGAGCGGCTGATTCAGGAGCTGGGGATCCGGGTTAAAATCTCTGTGTTGGTGCAACAACCTGTGATTCTGTCCAAATCACTTAGGGGCACATCAGCAAGGGCCGGCGATAATTATCGCTCAGCGCTCTTAGCATGAGGATAATTATCGCCGGCCAACTCTGAATTTTATCGCGGAGATAGCGTGCTATCAGCAACGCTTATCTCCAAAGCAATAAAATTCAGAGCACAAACTGCCAATTGTGAGATTATCGCTGGAAATACAGCGATAATCCCACATGGTTTGGCCATAGCTTGCTGATAGGGATAGACATACTTAGCCATGATATCCACCTTACATAGGATATCATGGCTAAGTCAGAAAAATACCAGACGTAAAAAAGCAGCGTTAACCGCGGTTAGCGCTGCTTTTTTTTAATCTCTAACAGGGTTAGCCATATCCTTGATAATAGGTGAAATGTCGCTTAGCAACATTTCTCCTATTATTAAACTCTGGAACGCCCCCTTTGCATTTCATTAGAGATGCAAGGGGAAGCGTAGAGTAAAAGGGTGCTAACATGCAAATTTGCGTGTTAGCACCCTGTTGCTGATAGGGCGCTAGTTTTATCTCTGCTTTTTTGGCTTTTAAAGCCAAAAAAGCAGAGATAAAGCCCTTGTTGATATGCCCCTCAATCTCTACATGGCCATGGGACAGCGCCTGGATACCCTCATTAGTGGATAAGCTGTGCTATATGAATCTACAAAACTATTTGGAAAAGGATGAGTTGAATTTTTCAAAAATGCGGATGCAATGTAATTTCCTCTTCATGGTTGAATTCAATCAAATAATTCTCCACAGGAGGAAGAAACACTGCCGTTCCTTCAATAAATAAATCCATTTTTGTAGGCTCACTCATCACCCAGAGCGGTATCCAAGGGCTGTGTGAGTGGTGCTACTCAAACAGCCAGGTCTTGGGGCCACTTCCTTAGCATATTGAATGTAATTACAAAAAAAATGTGTGGCCAATATGGTGACTGGGAGAGTCACACAGAAGCGGGCACAGTTCCGACGCCCATTAATACGTCATGACACAAATGGAAGAAACCCTCCCTGAGGTCCATAATACTGAACAGATGGCATTCTGCTATGGTGACCGCTGAAAAGGGGACTTGAATAGGCGCGCTGGCCCCGTAGTGCAGGCTTGGATTGACCTAAGAACCATAGCCGATAGCTGCAGGTGAAGCAAGGGTGACAGTTCGGCATCGGCGGCAGCTGTAACACAGCTGGGGATTGGACGAGGAGCAGCAATAGGTGGGACAAGCCCGCAGTCTCTGACAACGCTGAGATAGAAGCTGAGCCAGCTGACACGAAGCAGTGCAAAGTAAGATTGAGTGCGGTATAGGTGGTGCATGTGCGTCCAACATGATGCGGCCCTGTCTTTGGGCTTTATGTTCCAAGCACGCAGGTGGGAATCAAAGCGTCCACTGATGAGAGCTTCATGCACATGGTTGGGTGTATATACGCAGTGGTGAGTCATTGTCAACATGAGGGGAAGGTGGACCTCACCTCTGGCCCCTGGCTCTTGGCTATGAAAATATATTCAGTGACAAATTTTAAAGCTCAGCTAATTAACAGAGGAGCAATTTAAACAGGAGTGCAGAACACTATTTCCCTTGATACACTCGATCACTGGCTATTTATTGATAAAACTTTAAGCCCACACTGCAGTGAATTGGAAATCTATTAACTCGGAACCTGTAACTGTTTATTTGAACTGTGTGTTTCGTTGACAAAGGTGTGCTAGACCATTATCAATGACCATTTTCCTTATGTCTCTATTACGGAAGACGTAATATGTATCCAACCCTAAAGACTACCAATCCACATCTTTTAGAGGGGGGCTACAGTAAATTTGTGACTGATACACATAAACTTGATTGTGAAAATAGCAAAAAGAAAGCTTAACAAATTGGAAGATTGTATGGCTACAGGCCCCAGGGGTGCAATGGAAGCCTCTGTGACTGTGTCACTGAAACAGACCTAAGCTTAACAAATTTGGACATTGCATGGAATAAGGCTCCAAGGACGTAAGGTAAGACAACAGTGACAACCTTGATGGAACAGACACTAAAAACCCACACCGGCAAATTTGAGGAACTAACTGTCCTAGATATTAAATCCTTCCTCACACACCCAGGATAGATTTACTTGTACTTGACGTAGGACTACTCAGGGAAGGTTACGAGAAAATCAAGGATTGCATATACTGTATTAAATCAGCAATGGCAAAGGTACAGCCATCTGTGAATGCCACACAAGTACAGATTAAAGCACTACAAAGATAAGCTGACTTTTTGGAAGAAAAGCGCATGACGTTCAGGGATGTCTGCATCACCATTACATTAGGGTGATTGGCCTGCCAAAAAGGGTGAAAGGTCCAAGCATGAACTAATCTTTAGAGGACAGGCTAGTCTACCATGTCTTGGAGGGCAAGATATCTACGTTGTTTCTGTGGAACATGAGCATAGGGTTCTCAGTCGACATTTGCCTCACGGTGCCAGGGACAGGGACAATATTCCAGTTTTCAGAACAAAAGGTCCACAGCTGGACAAGAACAGCAAAGCAACTATTTTCCCAGACTATATAATGGACGTTCAAGGAAACACCAATCATTTTTGTAGTAAATCAACTACTCTGACCTAAAATAAACCATGCTTCTCTGTACTTGCAAAGCTTAACATAGTGGATGGAGAGATGGCTTTTGTTTTCTTCACACCGAAGGACATGAGGACAGTTTTGGAAACTAGAGGGATGTTTCACCATCAAGTATAAGGAAACTGGACCCGGCCACAAAAAGACATTGCTCTTCTAGGAGTAGAATCATCAGGGCTATCAAAGAGAGGCTGCATGGGTTGGAGGTGGTTGCAAGTAGCATTCTGCAATCCTTCCTGCTGCCTGATGCAGTCCAGTGGAAGGAATTAATGCTCTTTCCTGACACGCACAAGTGTGCTTCTTACTTCTGCCGCCTGTTCAAAGCCCTTTCTGGAGTCCTGCTTCTATTATATGCCTGCTCAAGCATTTGGGCACAACTGGTTGTTTCCCATTTTGAGGAAAAACTTGTAATGGCTGAGCTTTGCAGTGGAGTTCCCCGCTGGTAAACATAATTTCAGCCCTCCAATATCTGCGCTGCAAACTCCTGCCTACTTCTACAGAGGCCTGGAGCACCATCATTTAATGTGCCACTGCTTTGTATGCAACGTACATACTTAATGTGTGTAACTGTATTAATTTGAGTGCATTTTATTGATCAAGTGTAGTGAGCAGCTATGTTTTCACTTTCATGAGAGTCATCTGTATATTTAGCAGAATTATAATACATGTATTTACAGTAAAAGGAAAATGTATACATTCCTTAATTACACTCATTATATTTAGGAACGCTAATTGTATTCGTTTAGAACCTATTCTAAATCTAATGTTGTCATCTAATATTGTCATAAAATATCTTTCAAGTGTCTTGTTTTTCTATCCTCTGTAGGTGTCTTATCAATGTGTTTGTTAAATTAGAAAAGAGTAATTGTTTATTGTATTAGACACGTAGGAAGCTGAAACTTAATTCGGACTTGGCCCCAAAGATGGAGACTGAGATGATGAGAGAGATCCTCCAGTACCAGCCAGACCAAGGTTGTGCAGATGATTGCTCCTTTGCTGACAGCTGGTAAACTAGGGAGTCTACCTGCTCCCAGAGAACTCTGCTTTCAGATTGGTTTGTTTGGTGGGAACTGATATAGGGAAGCCTTCTAGAAGCTCCTTTCATTCTTGCATTGTGCACTATTTAGAATAAGAGATCATATCCTATCCTGGGGTTCGCTGAGAAAACACTTCTCCTCAACTCTGCTTAATCCCATCTTAACTTATTCCCCTTTTCCCCTTCTGGACAGCTGACCAGTCCGCTTAACATGCAAAGTCCTTCAGGCAAGAGCTTGGGGTGGGATTGCCTCTCAGTTCGTACCGGGCATGGGAGCCCCTTCCCTGGCTATGGTCAACTTGCATCGCCACCGCTCCTGATGGTTCTTCCCCACTGGGGGAGACGGCAGCGGCTTCCTGGGGGCTCTCTGTCACCCTCCTTGGGCTACTGCTTGACGGGGTGCCCAGGATTTTGGGCCATGGATACTCATTTCTAGCCACATCTGCATCCGACTCTTCATCACCTCAGTGTTGTTGTCTACTTTCTTGAACCACAATATATTCCTGGTTACTTCCTCCCCGTCCTTCTCCACAGTGATCATCGCCCCCTTGACAGCTACCACAGTCCAGTACACTCGTTCATATGGGGTCTGGAACTTTCCTCCCTGCCTCCTGTCGCGCATCATCACTCGATCCCCTTGAGTAAGATTGCGGGGCCGGGTTCTCCTGCGTCAACTAGCCCTCTGATTCTGATGTTCGCGTCTCCCTAGGGTCTCACTTGCACTGTACAGAGGTGAGGTCCAACCGAGACACATGGGGATGGTATCCCAGCGGGGTCCATTAAACATTAGTGCCCACGGGGCTTGGCGTGTGGTGATGTGTGGAATGCTTCTGTACTCTGGGAGAAATAGATGTAGGTGGCGCTCTGGATCTGCATTCTCCGCCACAGTGATGCGCAGGGCTTTGTTAAGAATCCTCATAAATCTTTCAATCTCTCTATTGGCCTGCGGTCACTGAGGAGTGATGCGGAGGTGCTGTACCCCATGATGCTGCATGAATTCGCGGCAATCTCCTCCCTGGAATGGGGGCCCATTGTCACTTTTGATTTCATTGGGGCACCCGTACATCGCAAATACTTTCTCTAGTACTCTGGCAATCCCTGCAAACGCTGTGGAGCTCGCAACCTCAAAAACCGGATACTTCGAGAAGCTGTCCATTAAGACCAGGGTCGCCCGCCCTTCCGGGAAGCTTCCGAAGTTGATGCTTATCTTTTCCCACAGCGTCTTCCCATGTTCCTCTGTCTGGATAGGTGCGGTCATTCTGGTGCACTAGTCATCTGGCACGCCGGGCATTTCCTCACCATCTCCTCAACCCAGCTTTTGAGACCCAGGAGCCAGAATTTCTCCCGCATCCTGGCCTTCATCTTCTCCGTCTTTTCAGCTCTTTTGTGAAGGATACCAGTTACTTCTCGGCTTCGTCATCTACAGTTGATGTGTTTTCCACTTGGTATGTTGCCTCATTTGGCCCGCTCGATGACACCAGTGAGGCGCTGGATAGCTAGCGTACTAGTTGTTGCATTGGCTTCCCTCCCTTAGAGTCTTTGCGTTGGCTCATTTTCTGACATACTAACGCAAAATGATTTGGGATGCAATACCCACCTTGGCCCTTCAGGGTTGAGGCCTGCTGGCCTTGCGGCCTGTTCCCTCGGTCTCGTGTTCTCATAGTGTCGACTTTCTCCGTCTTGACAGTCATGTGTTTCTCTGATTGCCACGTCAACGCAAGATCCATCTTATTGGCTTTGGCTGCCGAGAGTTCGTGTGTCCTGGCCAGGACCAGTATGTCATTGAGGGGTATGTTCAGCTGTTTTAGTATCAACCCCAGTAGTGTCTTGCTGCGGATGCCTTGGATGATTTGGGAGCAAATTTCTTCAGTAGCCCTGTCATCTGTGACAAAGGTGCCAGCCAGTTCTCTCAACCGAGCGTAGAATGCATCGATCAACTCCCATTCCCTCTGCATGGCTTGGCGCAACTTAAACCGCTCGAAGTCGAGGTTTAGCTATGTGTCGAAGTGCGCATTGAGCGCCGCTACGGCAGCGTTGTAGTTCGTTGGTTCGCCAGTGTTCAGGAGGTGTTTAAACAGGAGATATACCTCTTCCCTCACATAATGGAGTAACAGGAACCTCTTTACCGCTCTGTTTGTCTCCCTTGTCGTGATGAAGTAATTTTCAAGCCACCCTATCCATGTCTTCCATCGTGGGGATGCAGTGGTGGGGTCACACTTAACAGGGACAGGACTCTTGTTGGGGCGTGTTGCGTGATCACCCGTGTGGGTGGCTGGTCTGAATTTGGCTCGGGCCGCCCATGGATTTGACGTGTGGTGGCGCCCCTGGCACGTGGTGGTGACTTGCGTGCCACTGTGGGTGTTGGCTGGTAAAACAGGTATTTGGCTCTGAAGGGGCAGGTGCCTTCTATGCTCCCTTAAGCAAGTGTCTGTCCGTGCACATGAGGAGCTGGATTGAGGGTCTTCATGCAGGGCGATGCATTGGGTATCACACTGACATTGCGGTAGAAGTGGTGCCTGGCTGGTGTAGCCTTTGATGTGCACAAGTCCTCTTAGGGCCTTATTGCCTGAGGGTACCTACCATGCCTCTCCTGTGGGGGTTGTAGGGCCTTGTGAGACCACCCACGTGTTGTGGAGTGAGCTGGGGGCCACCAATGGCCTTCAGGGTGTCAGGGCCAGGCACTGATCTTTGTGGGCCCGCGCACTCATTGGCTGCCTGCCAGCTGTTCAGTACGGTGATATTCCCCGCACGGGTGTCTCCCGCGGATCCCTGCAACGTCACAGGCCAGCGGATGACAATGCTTCTGTAGCCCTGTGATCCAGTCGGGCTTGGGCTCCTGATGAGGAGGGCACGCTGCCGGCGCCACGAAGGTGCGTCTCGGAGCACGAGTCTGTCTCCTCCTTCGTCGCCAGTGTTGTGAGGGATGCTCCTCACCACTCGTAACCTATATTATTAAATGATTGGCCATGCACACACAGATTATGGTTAGCTGGGAACTGGCCTCGAGCGGCCACGCCCCCCTTTTATTACCGCGTGCGACATATCCGGCCAACGCTTGGGCCAAAACACTACAATGCTGACTCATTACAGATATGACTCTACGAGTTCATGAATGCTGGGTGATATTAACCTACATTAGCGGCAAGCGACATGACGTGCTAGAAATTATTGCACTTTAGTTGAGGTATTTCACAGTGAAAAACCGCAGGAAGAACTCAAAGTTTGCACAAATAATTCCTGAAATGAATTATGTAGTTAACTCCATAGCCTATTGACCTAGGCAGTCACAGATTCATTGGGCACTGCTAGATGTGCAGCTAAAATGACCATCTTCTGCAAACTTTCACAGATGTATTGTAGAAAGTGGCAGGATAGTTCAAAAGCTTCATAGTGTCTTTAAGTTCATGTGAAACTCGTTTTTTGAGTATAATCTGCGTATTTGTTTGTTTAGTCATCACAATTTGGTGTATGACCGGTTAATTCACATGAGCATGTTCATTACATTTTGCGTTTTTTCATGAACATATTGTCAGGCAATTTGGTCAATTAGCAGTATTTTTCTAGTTAATTACCTGCTAATTTAATGCATACATTGGTTTTAGTCATATTTCCTATGTGCGCTGTCCACAAAATTAGAATCTTAAGTGCAGCTCTCCGCATTCCCACCATTGGCACAGCTCCTCTGTCTTTTACTATAGGCATCATCTGTCTCTGCGTGTTTGTCAAAGTTAGGATAGTTTGAATCCATAATCAGTAAATATTTGTGGTTTTTCGTAGCTATCAATGACCAGTTGAGCTAGATACATTTTCCCTCAAACAATATCTTGTATCAAAACCCAGGTAAACAGCAATTAATTTGGCTCATCTATAGTGATACAATTTCCTCAAACGTCATTAGGGCACAGAGAACATTTACCACAAGGGAAACAGCAGTGCAAGCTTCCCTTGCACATGAAAAACATTAACACAGTCCTCAGCTATGCGAGCTTCCTTCCTGACAGCAGGTACTTGTGACCACATCCTTCAAACTCACAATCTTGATAAAAGATGCACAGTAAGACAGCAGCCATGCTGCTTTTCTTCACCACAGAATAGATAATGCACAGACTGTCACAATGCCCAGGCAGGAACTATGAATAAACATTCTCTGCCACACACCATGTCAGTGCTACTCTTGGGTGCCAGCTCGCTCATAAGCCCTAGCCTCCACTCGGGCTCACCACCATTTGAATCTTGCTTGGTCCTGCCTCACTAGAATACTCCCTACTAGTCAGCTTACAGTTTTTATTTAGCTGACAGACTCTAAACCAAGAAAGTGGAGGCTGGGAAATGGGCTGCTGCCAGGATGAGACACAACAGCAGAAATTAACCTGCACATACCAAGGTTTAAAAAGGATAAATGTAGATGGTCGCGCGAGCGCGCGAAACAAGATGGCCGCCGTTTAGAGAGCTCCGGCGCTTTTTCGCCCGTTTTTTTGATTAAAAACGACGAATCCTGTCAGTTTTGCGGCGCAAATGAGGTCGCTTGGCTTTTGAAAGTCTTACCTGCCGATTGCTGTGATTTATTCTGGATTTGGACGGTGTTGGAGGCGTTTTTCGGTGTCCAGCCTCTGCTTCCAGTTCTACCTTCAGGTATTCCCTGCCTGGTCTGTCAGGGGGCGGAGCAAGCCTTCAGGAAAGGGCCTGGCTTGGGCCTAGCCACTCCCATAGCCAGTTATAGTTGCTGCACCAGCTTTAATAAGGATTTTCTCACTGCTGCAATATTTTTTCCTTCATCTTCTTGCTTTGTGGATATTATTGTCGCAATTTTGTTATTTTATTTTATAAGTTATTATTACTATACTACATTAACATGGATAATAAAAATATTCATCCTAAAAGGAAGCAACAGGTTTCACCTCCGCCAATTAAATCAAAGGCGGTAGAGTCTACAGAACGCTCATTAGCCTTAATTTTAGAGGAAATTCAAGCGCTTCGTGTCAACACAGATTCCATTGCCTCAGAGATGAAAAATGTTCGAAAGGAAATGGCGAGTCTGTCAATGAAAATCTCTGATAACACAATTAGAATACACGATAATAAGGCTAAGCCTGAGACTTTCGCTCCACTGATAGCTAAAATATCTCCTTTGTCTACCCGACTTCTAGAAATGGAAAATCGTAACAGACAATACAATTTACGCATTTTTAATTTACCAGAGGATGTGGAGGGTGGTAACTGTAGATTGTATCTGGAAAATTTGATTCCTGGGCTTCTACAAATTAAATTTCTAGAAAAATTTGAGATTGACAAGGCCCACAGAATTCCTTCACACCGCAATCCTAAACATACAAAACCTCGTCAAATGATTTTCAAAGTCCTCAGCCATCATCATTTGGTTTTGATTCGCAAGGCAGCACGAGATATTCCTTCTTTGATGGTTAATGGGAATACAATTTTTATTCACCAAGACTTTGCCAAGGAAACAGTCTCAATCCGCAAGGAATTTTCTGCTCTTCGGCCTCAGCTAAGAAGTCTTGGTTTCAAATATGGTCTTTTTGACCCTTCAACAATGCGTATCTGGAAAGACAATCTGTCAAAATCTTTTCAACATCCTGATGACTTACGTCAGTTTTTGGATCAGCGTTCACGGCAGTCCATGGATACTCATGACTCTAATACTTGATTACAGCTAATTTACGTAATTTTCTGACAGGTTAATGGATCAATGCTACATTGGGCTCCAACGGTCCGGTCATGCTTGTTGATCGTATGTGCGTCTCATCTTTGATATGTTTGTACCCTGTTTGTTGTTCTCTCTTTTTTTATTTTTCTACCTCTTTTTATTTGTTCTGGAGCTACTATCTTCTCTTATCATTGTTCTCCTTTTTCTCTTTTTCTCCTCTTCTTGATCCTTTTTATTCCTTCTTTCTTCATTATGGCTGATAATCACAATATTAAAGTTGTTTCACTAAATGTTAAAGGTTTACGTCATCCAGTTAAGCGTACAAAAATCTTAGACTATTTAGGTAGTTGTAAGGCAGATATCTGTTTTCTTCAAGATCCTCATATAGATGACAAAACCTTAACTTATATGAAGAAAAAATGGGTAGATACTATTGTTTCATCACCTGCTGTTGGTAAAAAAAATGGGGTGGCTATTTTTGTTGCAAAAAAGTTACATTGCCAAGTCTTAAACAAAATTTCGGACACAGATAGAAGATATATTATAGCCAAAATTAAAATTCATGATTCAGTCTTATTTTTACTCAATGTTTATGGTCCTACTGCGGATGACCCTCTTTTTTGGTCTAATATTACCACTGAGGTTCTAAAACTGGGAAAAGTTCCTTTAATTGTTGGAGGTGACTTTAATGTTATTATTTACCCATTATTGGTTAGAATGTCCAGTACTAAATTTCGCCCTCCTAAGGTTTTTCATGCTTTTAAATCATTTATTCATACCACCAAGTTAGTTGACATTTGGCGTTTACACTTTCCTACGGAAAAATGTTTTACATTTTTCTCTAATCCACATAATTCACATTCTAGAATTGATTATTTTTTAATTTCCACACAACTAGTTCAATCTGTTAAGACTCCTAAGATTGGTAATATTGACATCTCAGATCATGCCTTGATTTCGTTTGTTCTGAATTTAACTTCAACTTTTGCAAACCAAACTAGGTGGCGTATGAATACTGGAATTATTCTTAATGAACATAAAAAGCCTAAAATCTTAAATGCTATTCAAGACTATTTTTTACTCAATCGTGAAGGATCCACTTCTATGGTCAATAGATGGGACGCCTTTAAAGCTTATATTAGGGGTGTAACTATCTCAATTATGGCCTATGAAAATAAAACATTCAACGCTCGTATTAGATGTTTGGAAAAACAAATTGCGAAATTTGAAAGGCTTTTTATTTCATCAAATGATCCTCAATTTAAAGTCAAGCTACAAAAACTTCGATATGAATTTAACTCAATTCTTAGTACAAGAGCTGGCATCCAAATTTCAAACTCTAAGGCTAAATTCCGTTTTAATGCCAACAGGTCTGGGAAGCTTTTAGCTAATTACTTACGCATAAAAAAAGATAAAACGCAAATTACCTCAATTCACGGCCCTAATGGTAATATTGCAATATCTCATAATGATATTGTTAAGGAATTTTGGGATTTTTATTCTACTTTATATAATAAGCCTGATCCTCATGATCCCTCCATTTTGGACTCTTTTTTAAATACATGTAATTTGCCCAAAATTTCACACTCGGACAGGCTTGGGCTAGATTTACCCATTACTACAGATGAAATTTTAGCTGCTATTAAATCTATTAAAAAAAATAAATCCCCTGGCCCAGATGGTATTCCAGCTGAGTTTTATAAAGAGTTCCAATCCCAACTTTTGCCTTATTTATTTCAACTTTTTACTTTTTTTGGTTCTTCGGGAACGGTCTCCGGTTCCTTTACTGATGCTTTAATTATTGTACTTCCTAAGCCAGATAAAGACCCCACTCTTGTTTCAAATTACCGCCCTATTTCTTTAATTAATCAAGATTGTAAATTGTATGCTAAAATACTTGCTTCCAGACTGCCTCCTGGATTGGATTCTATTATACATCTTGATCAAGCCGGTTTTATGAAGAATAGATATTCTACAAATAACACAAGAACCTTATTACATGTTATTGAACAGAGTTCCACTTTAAGTTCCCCTGCAGGAATTTTGGCTTTGGATGCAGAGAAAGCTTTCGACAAAATTCACTGGCAATTTTTATTTCAAACCTTCCTATCATTTAATTTTGGTACTTCGTTTATACGCATGATTTCTGCTCTGTATTATGCCCCTACTGCTCGTTTATTTATCAATGGCCAAGTATCTAGTCAGTTTTCTCTTTTTAGAGGCACGAGACAAGGCTGTCCCCTCTCTCCACTTTTATTTCTCATTGGAATTGAACCTTTCCTTACTCATATACGACAATGTGTTGATATTAAAGGTATTAAGATTAAGGAGATTAATATCAAAACTTTAGCATATGCTGATGATGTGCTGTTATTTATTAGTGAACCTATATCCTCAATGCCTGCCTTATTAGACATTATTGCAAAATATTCCATGGTTTCTGGCTATAAACTTAATATTAATAAAACTGAATTCTTCCCTTTAAACATTTTTTGTACTCCTGATATGTTACCCATGGCTGATATTGTGTGGCAAAAAGATAAATTAAAATATCTTGGGATTCTATTTGCGTCCTCCATAAAAGCAACATTAACATTAAATAGTAACTTTATTCTGAATTATATCAAAGATAAAACATCTAAATGGTCTTCACTGCACCTCTCTTGGTGGGGTAGAATGGACTCCATTAAAATGACTATTGCTCCTAAAAATTTGTATACACTTGCTATGATTCCTATTCAATTTCCATTACAATTCTATAAAGACATTGATAGACTTCTTTCCAAATTTCTCTGGAACAATAAGCCAGCTCGTATTGGTTATAAGAAATTAAAAATACCTAAATGCAATGCTGGATTTGGCGTGCCTGACTTTTTTCTATATCACAAGGCCTTTATACTGAAACAAAGTTCCATATGGTTTCCTCCTTCCTCTTTAAATAACCAACCTACATGGCTTCATATAGAGCAGTCTCTTGTGGCTCCTTTTCCATTGACTGCCTTACTAACAATGTCAAATAGGTCAACATATGTGCATAAGTCGGTTATTATTAAATCCGCTAAACTCATTTTTAATGACCTAGATTCAATTTTTTTGACCCCTATGAATCATACTGAAGATCTGTCACTGTGGCATAGTAATGTGATTAAATTGAATAGAAATGTTAATTTTTGGAATGCTTGGATTAAAGCTGGTGTCTTGTATCTTAAAGATATCTATTTTGACAATGTTTTTATTTCTTTTGAAGCTTTACAAATGAAATTTAGTTTACCTCATTCTGATTTGATTAAATATGAATCTTTATGTAATTCAATTTTAGACTCTTTCCCTCATGGTATTCCGTTTAATGTTAAAGCAGATTTAGCACTATATATTCGAACTATCTCTATGTCATCGCATACTGTCTCTATTTTATATAAGAAATTATCTAATTCTATAGGAAACAATTTAAATATTATTTCAACATTCTGGAATGCTGAGCTTTCACTTTCTTTGTCCAACGATACTTGGATGGCTGTTTGGCTTAATAGTATTTCAGGATGGCTGCCTGTTTCACTTTACCAAACCAATTCTTATATTTTATTTAATTGTTTATGGACCCCAGTGCGTTTATTTCGTGCTAAATTGATGCAAGACGACCTATGTTGGCATTGTAAATTACTTCCTGGATCATTACGACATATGCTTTTTGAATGTCCATTAATTTTTAAATTTTGGTCTGATGTTTGGGATATTATTCAACAAATATTTCATATTCATGATGTTATTTCTTACGAAATATTAATATGTAAATCTGTTGGTCTTTTGCATAACTTATCTGAATTAGAAGGTAAACTGTTTAATTTCCTACTGTCAGCTGCTTTAAAGTCCATTACTTTTTGCTGGAAGGATATTTCGTCTTTATCGGTTCATGCTTGGTGGTCATGGGTCATTTTTACAAGAAGAGGTGCTCAATTATCCCTGCAAGGGATCAATCATAATTCTAAGTTGTTTCACTCTTTCTGGTTACCTATTGATATATACTTATCTTTATAATTGTTTATTTATACTTGATCCACCGTTTTACAGTCATTCTACTTCAAGATTTCTATGATGATTATAGCTCTTTTTTCTAAATAAGTTGACATCACAATTTTTCATGGCTCCTTCCCTTCTTTTTAGTTTGTCATCCCTCCTTTACTTGGTTATTTATACTTCTTTACCTATTGTATTTAGAATTGTTTTTTGAAATTTCTTATTTTACATAGGTATTTTCGCTTATGATCAAATTTTTTTCTGTATTGTCTGTATTTGTTTAATATTATGGAAAAATTTAATAAAATATTTTGAACTCAAAAAAAAAAAAAAAAAAGGATAAATGTTCAGAGTGCATGATGTAAAGAACGCAGGAAGGGACACAAATTTCAGAGAGAATGATACAGCTGATACCCAGGGAAGAAACAATTTCCGCATCACCTAGACAACACTCTTGGGAGCTGGCTCTCACTTCTAGAGTGTGCGTTGCCCTTGGCCTCCCTTGCGTGTTGGAAGAATTCCAAAGCAAACTCGGAGGGAGGGATGGCGACAGAGGGTCAGATACTGTTGCCAAGAGAGAGAGAGGAAACTGGAGAGCTAGAGAGAGGACAAACATTCACAAAGTGGGATTGAGCACCTTGGCGGTATGGAAAGAGATCTGCCCTCATCCAGTGAGTAAGGAGAAGGAGACAGCAGAAGAACTCAAGCTTTACCCTTTCTTCACTGTGCCAGGGCAGGTTCTAAGCAATTACTGAAACCGCTCTTGCCACACTGTCCTCAAATGGAAGAACAAAAAAATGCTACCAGCTCCACACTTTGCCTGGTATGAAACAGAGGGAAGCCCTTGCAACATGGTGAATTAACATTTTCATAAGATGTGTCATTGTGCTTGTACTTCATCAAATGCACAATTAGCTGCTCATGCATTGCAATGGAGGCATTCGCATGACAATATATGGATATGTGATGGATCCATTCACTCGCTGATGAGTAATGCATTTCTTTAAAGATACACTTCAATAGATTTCCTCTAGGGGCGCTAAAGTTCCACTAAGCTCACATATAAAA
Organism: Triturus cristatus; assembly: GCF_964204655.1. Lineage (NCBI taxonomy): Eukaryota > Metazoa > Chordata > Amphibia > Caudata > Salamandridae > Triturus > Triturus cristatus. The sequence goes on from NC_140588.1 coordinate 254,268,992, forward strand.
ATGGGGAGCTGCACTACTACTACGTTTGCATCTGGTTATTTCATTGGATAGCACATCCAAGAGGAGCCTGAGAACCATTCTTTAAGTAGTTGTCAATGAGACAGTAACAAAGAAGACAAATAGGAGATTACTAGTTATATAAATTCACGGAGGCTCAGTTAGAGTGGAACTACCCATCTAGTAGTCGGCAGTTCCACCCCTCATATTCCAATGCGACTGCCAGCATGGCAGTCAGAAATATGCCTTTTTCAATCGCAGCTTGTGCTATGACTGGAAAAAAGGCTGCAGTAAAAAAGGCATATTTTTAAACATCATTGCACCATGTGCCAAGCACCACTTGGTGCATGGTATATGGTGCATTGATGTTTGGGGCCGCACCACATAAGCCACCCAGGCTTCATAGCGGAGGCCCATGGGGGACGGGAGCCCTGCTAGGGGCCCAAAAGCCCCTTTCTGTCTGCTATTTCATGGCGGTTGGACCACCATGAAGGCAGAGGGCAAAGGGTACTGCAATACCTATGGCGGTGCCTAAGCAGGCATCACCCCGATTGTAGGGATTACAGGCCCACCACTGCCCCGATTGTCCCTCCACAAAATGCCTCCAACCGCTGGATCGGAATCCGGCGGTCGAATACTTCTGTAAGTTTCAGTGGGACTGCCACTGACGGCCTGTCGGTGGCAGGCCCATGGACATCATAATAAGGCCCCAAGTATTCACTAAAATGTTCTTTTAGTCCTTTGACTTAGTTTGTAGTCTCATAACAGTTAGTTGATGTTAGCACTGAGGTTTCTGGCACATAATCTTGTTTTCATTTTTATTAATACACGTGAGGTGTTGGCACACATGCATATCAGCACAATAATGGCGACATAAGCGGTAATAATGTGAGGTCTTAAATAAGTATGTGATTCACCTCTCCAGGAGTACCCACGGGGAAAATACGATAGTTAGGATGCTGTAATCATGATGCCCTTGGCCTCTCATGAAAGACCGACTAAGAAAATGTGCTTCACTACACAACTAAGCTTGTTGTTGTTGTCCGTACAAGTAAGAGGATAATTAACTTAAGAGATCACTAGTAAGGGTGTGCGAAATGTGTGTTATTACATGAAATTTCAGCAAAGTTACGCTAACTTATATGTATTTACATGAAATGCACAACTGGCATTTAGCACTGTATTTCAGAGCGAAATGCATCTTCGAGACCACCGTGGGCATTTGACGCAAAAAATAAAATAGTCCAAAAAAAACGTGACAGCATTTCATACAACAACCACTCATGCAGGGTCATTTGCGTTGTTCTCATGTGTTCATAGTAAATTGTTACCTTGAACCGCAGACAATGTGTAATTACATGATATGGCATAAAAGAGTAATTCTGGGTATTTCTCTTAAGTAGAGTAACATCAAAGAGTACCACAAATATTGACCAGGCTCGGTCATTAGCGAACTGCACGTTTGCTATAGCCTTTAAAGATAGAGAATATAAAACTAAAAATACATAAATATTAAAAAAACTCTCTAAACAAAGGGAAAATATTATCAAATTAAATATTGATAGATAAAGAGTTCCACATTTATGGCATTAGCACGCCTTAGCACACCGTATGACTGATCCCTAAAACGTTGCTCACAAATATGTGATGTATCCGCACCTATCATGAAGGTATGGCTGATCAATGCATGCCTATGTGCAATGTTCAAAGTATGAAATGAGCAGGCCAGATGGTAACAGCCGGAGATTTGCTTCCAAACCTACCTGCATAAATTAATGTTAGGTCCATTCCCTCTTAGGCCATTGTATGTGCTAGGAGAAGATTTTACAAGACAGAACTTTAAAAACCACCCACTGACCTATTTGTTTTCCATTTTTACCACTGATAAAACTGGAAATGGAAAACTGTGTCGCCGCCCCCAAGCACTGCATGCCACACAGGGCTCTCTTAAGCAGGCAGCCTTCAGAATTGAGCTTCACCCCACTGACCCTTGGCTCTGCACCAATCCTGCACTTAGACCTGGCACAGGTGGGCCGAGGCTTCGGCTGAGAGGATCTCTTTGTGAAATGACCATCACTCTGTTGTCTTTCCGCTCTGCACCTATCCTGATGTTAGACCTGGCATGGGTGGGCAGAGACTTGGGCTGAGAGTACCTGTGTATCATTTTGTGACTATGTGATGCACAGGCAAAAAGAGACACATTATGGGCCAGTTGGGCAGCTGTCTGGGGTGACAGGCACAGAGACACACCAAAAAGAGCTGTAGACACAGCAGATGCAGTCTAGTTTTATCACTTCAGGATCTACACATGGAAAATATAGCTAATTAGCAGATTACTGAAACATTGCCTTCCTCCTCTGTCTTCCTCAACACAGTCATGACCTTTGAGCAGTTTTTGTTTGGGGCAAGGCAATCACCCAGCCAAAATGGTGACCTGACATAAAGTTCCTGTCACCTGACCTCTAAAGGTGTGGTAAACCCAAACAACATGCTGTTTTTTCTTTTGTGTCGAGATGCAAGAATCCCATAGCAGTGAGTCGTTTTTCTTTTTATATTTTCAAAATGTCCTTCAGACTGCTTAACCATCTGTATAATTATTTGTGAATTATTACATTTTCCTACACCGCAGTTTCTATGCTGAGAGATTAGGAGCGGATGTTACAGATATCATTTGTGTACATTTGTGCACGAATGTATGACGTTACAATGCAAACATTTACATTGCATGCCATTACAACGCATTTTTAAAAACTACATTTACAACACATTCAATGACATCGTATTATACCATTACAACGCATTCCATTACATTGCATTTAAGGTAAGTGTTGTATAGTGTAGGGGTAAAAATTACTATTCTAACTCCAGTGGGTGCAACAGTAGGGTAAGTGTTGGATAGTGTAGGGGTACTATGCGTTGTAATGGTATGCGTTGTAATTACATGCGATGTAAGGCCTGCATTGTAGTGACATGCGTTGTAATGACATGCGTTGTAGTGACATGCGATATAATGGCTGCGTTGTAATGGCATGCGATGTAAAGGATGTTGCGTTGTAATGACTATGTTGTAAAGGTAGTGCGATGTAATGACTACGTTGTAAAGGTTGTTTCCCTTTGTGCAGTGGTAATGCCAGAGCTTGCTATAGCAGGTATCTGTAGTTACCTTATGTCATTCCGCTGCTTATAAGCTAAGCGATTAGGAGCGAGCGGTGGCTTCAGTTACCTTAGTTTCCTACCCACTGCAGAGGGACACGTTTTTCTGGGTCCCTTTGATTGGTAAGAGAAGGCTAATCTATAGAGTTTTCTTCCAGGCCTCCAGATGTTTTAGCACCAACCCTCAACTCCTCGGAATCCCCTAAAGCTCCAGGGTCTACAGAGAGAAATCTTGCAACTTCTGCCAAAGGAAGCCATCATTCCAGTCCCAGAATCAGAAGTCGGTCAGGGCTGCTATTCTCCGATGTTCCTTATTCAGAAAGCAACAGGGAGTTATTACCCAGTCCTAGATCTGAAAATAGTGAATTACTATGTTCCCTACTAGAAGTTCAAGATGGCGAGTTTGCAGAAATGTTTACCTCTTATTTCGCCTGAGTCATTTCAGGCTTATTTGGATCTTTTGCATGCCTATTTCCATATCCCAATTCATCCACTTTCTCAGAGGTTTTTGAGATTTCTTCCAACTCTGTGCACCTCCCTTTGGTCTTGCTTCATTAAAATCATGGCCCCTTTGGTGGGACTTTTACATGCCTCGGGGGAACATTTGTTCCCTTACCTGGATGATTGGCTAATTTCTTCCTCATTGTTCAATAAGGCCAAAAAGCATTTGAGTTGGTTTGTGGTTGCATGGAGAACTCTGGGACTCTCCTGCAGCCTCGTCTAACTTTGGCAGGCTGAGTTTAGAAGTTATCTCCTCCCCCCTGTTTTTGTTGCTAGACAACATTTGTTTAGTGGGTCTCGCCGCCTGGTGTGCTGTGCACCATTTGTCATGCCTTTCTTTTGTGACGTAACAGGAAACGCAGGAGTACCTGTTTAAAACGGAAGACTGCATTTCCTTCCATGTAGGCACTTTTCTGGTGTTTGCAGACATGGAGGGAAAGCGTTCAGGGAAGCGGACCCAATCATCGGGGTCCGGGTCCAAGTTGCATACTCTGACTGACCCATTTTCATGTTGGAATGGACTTAAATGTCCCACAGGCTATACTAAATGAAGCTGTGGATTCACCTTTTGCAGAAAGAGAGGGTCCAACTCCTAATTACCCTAAGCTCTCCTCTTAGCCTGATCCAGATTCTGATGGATCGTGTGAGGAACAGAGAGGATACTTCATAAAGGGGGTGAGTTGAAAGAGGTTACGACCCACCTAACTGAAAATTTTGCCTTTCATACAGTTGTTCCTTTCCGACAAGATGGAACTTGTTTTTTCTCGTTGCCAACATAAAGAACCAGTTGCTCTTCCCATCCATAAAGCTATATGTGGACTTTTGGCTAGGGAATGGGCTAAGGTGGAAAAATCTGGTTTTCCTAGATTCCTCGCTGAGAAGTATTCACTCAGCAACTTCCATTAGAAGTTTCCTTCTCAGGTGTAAAAGTGGACTATCTCAAGGCGAGCATTGCCTCCAGTGGCTCCATCATATCTGAAGACAACTCCCCCAGTGACCAAGTTGATAAGAAAGTGAACAGTGTGGCCAAAAGATCCTATTCTGCCTCCAGTCTTTCAACCAGAGCAGTGGCTTATGCCACTTGTGTTGTTCAGGCCCTTCTGCATGACTTTCAGCCTTTTCAGAGGAGATTCAGCGGGGGGAGAATATTAACTCTAGGCTGTTTATTATGGAGCAACAGATTCAGTTCTTACCAGACATTACCTTTAATTTCCTGTTGGCGGCCACAGCCATTTCTGAATCCATTATCTCGGCTAGGCCCCACAGTTACGTGAGGTCATGGAAGACAGAAAACTCACAGAAAGCACTTTTTTCTCATCTACCTTTCAACTGAGTAAAACAGTTCGGCCCTCAACAGGAAATTTGTAAAAAAAAAGTCTTGTAGAGGACCATAAGCTTCTGACACCTCAGAGAGCTGACACTAGAGGCCAGGGGTTTTCATAAAGGTGTTCTATTGGGAATTCTTTTTTGGCTGGAAAGAGACAGGCTCAGCCCTTTTGAGGGCGGGATGAGGCCGTGGCACTCATTCCTCTGATAAGTCTCGGCACCAACCACCGAGTACCGCCCCTATTAGTTCCACTCACAAGACATGGCTATCAGAGAGTGAGAGACTGAATCAGAGAATTCTCATCCGTCTAAACAAAAGATGTAACTGATGCCTGAGTTAGGGACTGGTTAAGGGTTCATGGGGATTTGTCGACTTCCCTTTTTCTGGTCCCTTGGGCTCGCAGGCATCCTTTGCATCTGGTTTATCACCTGCTAGCACACAGGAACACTAGTTCCAGGATTACAACACCTTGCTTCCGGTGTCAGCCAATATTACTCCGCAGCTTCACTGGTGGTTGAAGCCAGCGAACCTTGCCAAAGGGATGCCTTTGGATCCACCTATGCCTTTGTCCCTGATGACCAATGCAAGCCCTTGGTGTTTGTGAGCAAATTGACTTCAAATTGGAAAGAGCTGGCAGAAGTCTTCAAATATCTTCTGCACTCTGCCACACTTCTCAAGCACAAGTGTGTTCAAATCAGGTAAGACAATCAGATGGCCTGAGCCTACCTAAATCATTTGTGGGGAATCTGTTCTCCTCTTCTGGCACTCCATAAAGATCAGATGGGTGACTGGGCAGAAGACAACTTGTTGGGTCTGACAGCAATTTATCTTCTGGGTAGGAAAAAAGGGCATGCGAATCAGCTGTGTCACCAACTCACTTCTTCAGTGTCTATTTCCTATCCCCTCTGATGTTGCAGGGTATTATGGAGAGGTTTGGAGTTCCATGGTTATACCTCTTTGCCTTCCCTCTGGAGGCTCTTCAATCAAAGTTCTGCTTGCTTCTCCCTTGACGGGAAGCTTGGAGTTACTCCTGGCCAAACGGTCTTCTTTTTTTAACTTTCCCTCCTTTCCCCTTCTCAGCAGGGTTTTGTCAAAGATCGGAAAGTAGAAGGTGGTGGTCTTGTTTTTAGTCCGCTTTTGCAGTTGGCAACCATAGTACCCTATACTGCACAGTCTGGCCATTTCCCCCCCCTTGGAGGTTTCTGATATACCTTCTCTTTCCAGGTTTCCTCATCTGTACAACAGATGTCTCAGGCAGATGGCATTGGGGTTTTGGAAATTGAAAGTAGGAGGCTAGTAACCTTGGACTGCTCCTTAGAAGTTGACCCTTCGATTACGAATTCTGAGAAAATCAGCACTCTTTGTGTTTATGAAAAGGCACTTGAAGAAGTTTCTCTATGGTGTTCGACAAGGGTGTGTCTGCCAGATGTGATGGGTTCTTAATGTTTTTATTGGTTTCTACTCTGAGTAGTCAGTGGGCACAAATCAAGGCTGGCAGGGGAACCTCTCTCCTTCCTTTTGAGTCCTTGGCTTCTCGTCTTCTTTGAAGTTTCTACCTAAAGGGACCAGTGATTTTCTCTCCTGTTTCATCATGGGATCTACCACTGGTGATTAAGGCCTTACAGAAGCCCCATCTGAACCTCTTTCTTGGTTTTGCTTAGAATATTTGACCCTTAGGGCTTGTTTCCTAAAGGTGGTTACTTCAGGATAGGGCATTGCTTTTTCACCCCCTTTTTTTAAGGTTTTTTCCAGACAAAATATTTTTTTGCCCTAACCCTGTTTTCCTTCCCAAGGCTCCTTCTCCTTATCATTTGACTCAGGATATTGTTCTCCCTGCTTTTTTTCCTTTCCCTTTTACAGAAGCGTACATTTTGTTACATTCTCTGTATCTAACAAGGGCTTTTGTTATATCTCTGGCGAGAATTGCCTCATTTTAGCATGTGGATTTTCTTTTGGGGTGGCAAAGCAAGGTCATCGCACTACCAGTGACTCTTTCTCATTGGCTTATCTTCACTCATGGGTGTCTTTACCTCTTGTGGTTTAGGGTTCGCTCCACCAAGGGAGTTGCTTCCTTATGGGCATACATTAGGGGTCCCTCGTTTAGGGATATTTGTGCAGCAGCTACATGGTCTTCCCCCATACCTTTATCTCCCAAGATGAGGATAGGGGAAGGGGTTTTCTGCTGATTTTGGTTCAGCAGTTCTTACTGCAGTTCTCTGATGTGTCTCCATCTTTGATGTGTAACAATCTTTTTTCTTTTGTCAATGGATGGGTATATGCTCAAAGATCAGGACTGTGATGAGGAGGATGTAGGAGGAAGGTAATGCCTCGGTTACTTACCAGTAATCGCCATTACAGGATGCTGCTTGGGGTTACCCCACCCTTATAGGTCAGGTGCCAGAAACTTCATGTCACATCACCATTTTAAGTGAGTATTTTTCTCTCTGGGTGAATGCAGTGCCCCGAACAGAAAGTGCTCAAAGTTCACGACTGTTAAAATGAAGATTACTGGTAAGTAACCAAGCCATAAATGGGAAGACATGAAAGGATAACATGGATCCGCCCTCATCTTACATGGGGGATGAAGATATTTAGCAGACATTGACATCTGTTAATTGCCCTTTGACTGATCATTGGTCATTGCTTTCAGCTATGACCCTTAATGAAGCTGGGTATTAACAACATTTGAAACCCTCAGCAGAGGGCACAAATGTTTAAGGAAAGTGTTGCGTTTTTTATTCTGTGTTTAGGTTTTTTTCTTTTTAACTAATTTAGTATAATTACATTTTCTTTAAGTAATCGACGTATATCTGTCTGGTCATTACATTTTTCAACGACTAAAATATTTCTTTATACAAAGTACCAAGCGCGTGAACAACGGGATATATCTGATCATGCAGCTACAACATTTTCCGTATAATTATAGATCTGTCTCGTTTGCTATATAACCCAGCATCTGCTACATAATTTGCATACTACAACAAACATGTTATTAAGACGGATCTACGTTGAAAACAACACTGCCTCTTACTTTTTTAGGTTAACTGGTTGGCTTTCTCCTCTATTTTTCTATACACAAGCTTCAAGAGGCGAGCCTGTTGGCATGAAGATAATAATATTAGAAACGTATGGCCTCTGGAAAGGCTTTTGTCTTTAGAACCAGTGTAATTCAAATTGAATGGAAAGAATGGTTCCTTCAAAGTCAAGCAAATGATTGTTTCACTTTTCATACCTATTAATATGTACATTGCAGTGTTCATAAATCAGTGATTTCTTCAATATTTAGATACATTCCATGCATTTTTCATCTCTTGTTTAAGTTTCAGGGCCTTATTACATAAAGTGAGGAGTGGAGGTGCTAAGTTAAGGCATAAGGCAGTGTCACATAAAGTGAGCACTGGGGGCTGCATTATACATTACATATATTTGAAGCAGCCACTCCTTATTCCACTGAATGCGCTGCCCCCAAGGCAGTGAAAGTGTGCAGCTGCCCTTAGGGCAGCATGTTAATTATATTAGGACACGCTTTCCCTGTTTGCACTAAATGCACATGTTAAAAGGTGCGCTGTGGCACAAGCAGGGAAAGTGCCCCTATTTGTAATGCGGGACAGGAAGTGCTAAGATAAGATGCAGTCGGTCACAATTTTGAACTGACAGGTGTCTTGAAAAGTGGGTGATCTGGAGTAGTGCTATTTTAGCACCTTAGATGGTGGGCACAGGTTGCTTGTTACAGGAACTTTAAACACTTGTGCTGCACTTGACTGGAAAAATAGCAACATTTGTGGACATATCTAAAGTAAACAACTGAAAATAACACAATGACATACACAAAGAAACATTTCAACATAAAAAATAACAGCAAAAAACAACAAAACAATTAAAACAGAATGAATTACAACAAAACAAAATCACATTCTATTATTAGCACAAAAGAATATATGATGGTGCAACGCATGCATTTACAACGCATGCCTTTACAACACGGTCAGTACAACGACCACGTTGTTACCACGCATATCATTACAACGCAAGTCATTAAAATCACTTGCTGTAGGGGGCGCTGGAGTTTGGAATAGTATAATTTACTATTCCAACTCCAATCTGTGCAACAGTAGGGAAGGTGTTGGATTGCAAATCCAACACCTAAAGCCACCTTCAGCAAGTCATTGTAATGACTTGCGTTGTAATGGTATGCGTGGTAACAACGTGGTCGTTGTACTGACCGCGTTGTGATGATACCGTGTTGCACCAACAGCATTGTAAACGCTGTTTCCTGCACAAAAACACAGCAGCACAAAAATAACAGAACACATCACCACCAAAACAAAATATGACCCAAGAAACACTTACAAAGACATATACTACCACCTCAAGTATCCTGTATTCAAAATACGGTGGTAAAAGGTTTACAACTGAGGCACGAAATAGCATAATTTAATAAAAATGATTTGTGATCCAGCTCACAGTCTCTGCCACGCTTTTGGGATGACTGGTGTCTTAAACAGTAGATGAGTTAGACAAGAGCTATTTTACTGCCCTAGACAGTGGCAAATGATAGCATAACACAAGAACGTGCACAAAGCAACATAACAGCACATTTGTAGCATAGCACACTGCAGAATAGTAAAAGCAGAACGCAACACCAAAAACGCAATAAATGATGCTGCAATCATGCATTACAAAGCCACATCAGTAGAAAAAAACTGAAAACATCACCAAACAATAAATGTAAATGCCACGCAGCAAATAAGTGTATTCTTGAAACACATTACCACCTCCTGCATCCTGCTTTCATAATACAGGGACAGCGCAATGAATATCGACCCAAGGAAATCATTTGGACACAATATTGTAGATAAATGTAAAAAAATATGAAAACGTTAGTAAAAGTTGAGGTCGATATTCAGTAGTACAAATATGATAGAGTGTTAAAAGGTGTTTGTAGTACTGGCCTAACTTACATCAAGGACATCATATAGCGCTAGTTAAAAACGTTTGCTATTCTGCCTATAACATTTTGCTCCTTAAAGTATGTTCTATTGGGACACTTACATAAGAAGAGTGTAACAAACAACCCAGTTCTGTCCTCCCATTTCCTGTTGCAAATAGGTGCTTATAGTGTGACCACAAAATGAGCTCCAAAAGTCAGGTCGTAGCTAGGGCGCACTAATATAAGGAGCCACACATTTCAGTGTAAGGGAGAGGCAATTTGAATGACTGCCTCGATGAGTGTAATTCAAATGTTCTGCTCTATAGAAGCGGCAGAAGGTTCCTCATTTTTTAAAACTATGCAAAGCTTTATAAAGGAGCTATTATCCCTGCTCCCAGTGCCTAACTTGCAAAAATAAATTGATAAAGGGACAATGTTTTACTGAGGAGTCCTCCGCCATAGCTGCTAATGGCTGTACTTGCTAAATATCAAGACTGACTAGTCTTGATTCCACCTCATGCCTCTTTCTTTCCCATACAAATTCCTGCATTGTATCTCACTCTTGCAGATTCCCCATTTTATCCCTTTGTTGCTGTTTTGATATCTTTCTCTCCCTCCTTCTTTCTCACTTTGCTACCTTTCTCTCTCATTTTAGAAGTCTGATGATGAAACATAAGTCCTGTTCCCAAAAAGAGTGCCGGAGCACACCACCTGCAACCACCAGCAAAAATGAAAGGCTGCTGCCATGACAATTTCCTTCTCCAGTATGCCCTGAGGGTGGGACAGGAGACAGGAATGTGAGATAGGATGAAGGCAACAGACCATTGAGGCTTCTTCTGTTATGAACCTAAGAAAATATCATTCTAGAAGTCAGTAGTGGAGGCCATATCTGTGACCTACAGATGTTCAATGAGAGGGCTTAGGGCGGGGCCAGAGGTCACGATCAAGCGACCCCTGCCCCTTGTCTTGAGTGTCCCCTTTATCAGCCAGAACATTTGCCTCTATCACAATGTGTCACTACAGAACTCTGTCAGCATTCATTTTCTTCTTAAAAGCGTGCATGTTGTGCAGCTTGCATCAAGCAGTTTTGAAAAGTTGCTAGTTCCAAGTTTTTGGATCTTGGAACACCCGTAATTATAAGCATCGTGCCCAAGTAGTCGTGTTTTCTGCAGGGTGCAACATTATATACTTTGCGCAATTTATTGTGGCATGGGGAATAAAAACAACAGCATTAATAAAGAGATATTCGCTCACGCAATACAGTCTCTATAATGTTGTAATAAATACTTGTTCAAAAATGTCTGTTTTGAATAACATCGAACACAATGCACTGCACAATATTCAGAAAATTGCCTTTTATAACACATGATAAACTTTTCCGTGCCTGATAATCTAGTCCAGCCAGTCATTGAATTCAGTGCATCACTGGTGCCTAACACCATTGGCACCTGACTAAACTACCAAGTGCTAGTACAATTGGTTATTACTGCGTTTAGACTACAAAACATGCGATTGGTGGCTAGGTTGTCACACAGAGTGCGTTTTGATCATTAAATCTCAGCCTAAGGAAATAGGCAACGAGGAGAAGAAATAGTTAGAAAACATTGGTGCATATATGGTTCCCCGCCCGATTTAGTAAGCACCGTAGACACACGGTGGTAAATGCCATCGCCTGAAGAAAAGCAGATGTTAGAGGATAAAAAGAGACCTTCAAACTCATTTATTTGTTTTCTGCCTTTTACCTTAAGTACCAGTCATTTTCCTTGGCATCACAGAAGGCAAGATTTAGCAAAGAATTTCCAAACCAGAACACTCAGACGCATTTGCATTCATTTGAAATACACTATTATGCAACTAGTAATGTTTTTAGAAAGCGTATATTACCCTCTGAAGCTCCCCACTCTCTATTCTTGAATAACATGCTTATTTTTGACCATTCCGAATTCTAATATTTTCTTGAACCTGCATTAGAGACTGCAGATAGGTGCTATGTGCGTCGTAATCATGCATGAGCTAATTCAGAGAAGAGTCGCATTGGAAATTAGAGGGTTTACTTCTCACCGATCTTCTTCCAATTTTAACATTTCATTATCAGTATAGTGAGCAGTGGCTTGCTAATCCTACCAATAGTTAGATTTAAACATTTAGTTTACAACATCTCTTAAGAATATGGCAGATAAAATAATGCCTCCCTTAAAATTCTATTGTAATTTACTAAACATACCTAATTCTAGATTATATTAACATACACTGCAAACAACCTTCTTGCTGGTCATCTTCTAAGAATCCTAGAGAGGAAGGCTGTGATTATTAATGTGAGTAAAATTCAAGGAAATGATGTGATAAGGATGTGGCGCAGCGGCCACAGCTGCAGATTCAGGAGCTGGGGATCCAGGTTCAAGTCTCGGCATTGGTGATACTTCCTGTGAGTTTGTCAAATCACCTAGGGGCATATTATCAAGAAATGGCGTTAAAATTATCGCCGCTTTAGCGGCAGAAAACTGCCGCTAAAACCCGCGATAATGGGCATGATAATATCCCTGTGAGAATTCCCATAGAAGCCCATGTTCTGGTGTCAACTTGGGATTCTATTGGAATTCTCTGCGGCATATTATTCAAGCCCATTATCGCCACTTTAGCGGCAGTTTTCTGCCGCTAAAGCAGCGATAATTTTAACACCCTGCTTGATAATATGCCCCTTAATCTCCACATGCCAATGGACAGTGCCTGGATACCCTCACAGGTGATAAGTTGTGCTATATGAATCTACAAAACTATTAGAAAAAGGACGGGTTGAATTTTTCAAAAACGCAGATGTAATGTAATGTCCTCTTCATGGTTCAATTCTATCAGATATCTCTCCACAGGAGGGAGAAACACTGTCATTACTTCAATCAATCAATCAATTTTTGTACACTCACTACACACCCTGATGGGTATCCAGGCACTGCCTGAGTGGTGCTACTCAAACAGCCAGGTCTTGAGGCCACTTCCTTAGCAGATTGAATGTAATTTAAAAAACAAAATGTGTGGCCAATATGGTGACCGGGAGTCACACTGAAGCGAGCACTGTTCCGACGCCCATTAATACGTTATGACACAAATGAAAGAAACCCTCCCTGAGGTCCATAATGCTGGACTGATGGCATTCTGCTATAGTGACCGCTGAAAAGGGGACTTGAATAGGTGCAATTGGCCCTGTGGTGCAGCCTAGGATTGACCTAAAAACCATGGACCACAGTTGCAGCGGAAGCAAGGGTGACAGTTTGGCATCGGCAGCAGCTGGGGGTTGGACGAGGAGCAGCAACAGGTGGGCTGTGCCTGTAGTCCGTGACATCGCTGATATAGAAACTGAGCAAGCGGTGCAGAGTAATATTGAGCGCCGGGTTGGCGGTACATGTGCGTCCAACATGATGCGCCCCTGTCTTTGGGCTTTATGTTCTAAGCATGCAGGTGGGAATCAGAGGGCCCACTGATGAGAGCTTCATGTGCATGGTTCGTTTTAGATAAACAGTGGTGAGTCATTGTTGATATGAAGGGGGGGGGAATGTGGAACTCCCCCCCGGCCCTTGGCTCTTGGCTATGATAATATAATATGTGATGAATTTTAAGCTCAGTGAATCAACAGAGGAGCAACTTAAACAGGAGTGCAGAACACTATTGCCCTTGATTTACTGAATCACCCGCTATTTATTGATAAAGCTTTAAGCCCACACTTCAGTGAATTGGAAATCGATTAACCCAGAACCTGTAACTGTTTATTTGAACTGTGTGTTTCTTTGACGAAGGTGTGCTAGACCATTATCAATTACCATTTCCCTTATGTCTCTATTACTGAGGAAGCAATATTTATCCAACCATAAAGACTACCAATCCATATCTTTTACAGAGGGGCTATAGTAAATTTGTGTCTGATACTGTTAGACCTGGCTTGTCCAGCGGGTTTATCCACAAACTTTTTGCTTTTTGGCCTCCTGTTTTGGACCCTGTTTCTGTTGGTTTTATGTAGGGGTGGGCGGAATTTGTGAAATTGACTTTCACAAATTATCGCAAAATTGCGCAAAATCTCCGCGAGCACGCGGAACGTTCGCGAAGATGTGGAAATTGCTTTTCCCACCCGTTCGCGATGTGTTTTTGCGTGCTCGCGGGGAAATATATGTCCAACTTGCCCATGCGGTCGCTAATGGGCGCGGCCATCTTGCTCGCGATGCTTATTTCCTGTTCCGGGACGTGTTCGTGATCGCAAACTCTCGCGGGATAGCGCGACCGGCTACCAACAATCCAACATCTCGTGGCGCACGTGAATGGATAGGAAAACTCGTCGGTGAACGCAGGGACCCGGTAAGTTGCGACCGCGTGCGCGAGAATGCATTTTTAATGCGCGAACAAGAAAAATACTTCCGTTTCGCTGCAGATTGCGAAACTTTTGACATTTTCGCGCTCTCCGCGGAACGCGAAAATGTCAAAATATAGCAAATTCCGCAAGCGGAACGAAATTTACCGCTCAGGCCTAGTATTATGACTCCGGGCACATCACCACTGCTGATCAGTGTTAAAGTGCATATGCTCTCCCTGTAATTGTGTTTATGGATTGGTGATTCCATGATTGGCTTACTTGGTTTACTGCTAAGTCCTTAGTACAGTGAACTGTGTGTGCTCGAGGCCTGTAAACCAAATGCTGCTAGTGGGCCTGCAGCACTGATTGTGCCACACAAATGGTCAGCCTGTAAATGTAACTTATACCTGCCACTGCAGTGTCTGTGCGCAGTTTGATAATGCCAGGTGGACCTGGCAAGTGCAGCCACTTACCAGGCCCTAACCTTCCCTCCTCTTACATGTGAGTCACTCCTAAGGTAGGCCCAAGGTACCCCCTGTGGGCAGGGTGCAGTGATTGTGAAAGGTAGGACATGCCCTGATGTGTGTGGCATGTCCTGATAGTGAAATACTGCCCATTTTGTTTTTCACTATTTAAAGTCTATCTGTCCCATAGGATAGAATGGGAGTTTATTTACAACATATTATAAATATAACTTCCCATTGGGACTAAATAGAAAGATGGGGTTTAGTATGCCTGAACTCAGAATATAAAAATGCATATTTTAGTAAAGATGATTTTTAGATTGTGTGTTTGAAAATACCACTTTTAGAGAGGGGGTATTTTCTTGCTTAGCCATCCTGTGTGCCTCTGCTGGTTTCTGTATTGACTGTCTGGCTTTGGAGAGACAAGGGCTGGGGAGGTGTATTCTCTCTGACAGCCACCGGGGGGGGGGGGGGTTGTGTCCTGCCTTTCCTGAATGAGTCAGGGCTGGGCTGCATAGACCTGGGCTGCATTCAGAGTAGGGTGAGGAGTTCTCACTAGCCCTTGAATAGCCCTGGTCTGCATTTAGAGTGGTGGTAGGAGATTTCCCTTGCACCTGAGTAGGCCCTGTCTGCCTTACACAATGCTGTCTCCACCTCCTGGAAGGCGGCTGCTCCAGAGGGGGCAGGACTGGTTTTGGCTGGGCGAAGAGCTTCTCTGCCACCAGAGAAAAAAAAAATTTGTGCTATACAAAGTGGGACCCAGACCCCTGAACTTTAGATTACTGCTGAACTAAGGAACCTGTCAGGAAGAACAACAGGGAAAGCTGAAGGAGGAGTACTGCCCCTGTGCTGTGAGTTGTTGGGGTTGGCCTGCAGTGGTTGCTTCTGTCTTGGGCAGTGCTTTCATCATCCTGCTGTTAGAGTTCTCTCCACGGGCTTGAAGTTGAGCTTGCCTCCTGTTGGAAGTCTCAAAGATAAAAAAAGACTTCAAAGAGAACTCACTGGAATCAAAGAACCTGCCAAGAAGAAGAGCTGGAGAAACTGAGGAGGAATACTGCCCATGTGCTGTTTGCAGTCTGGGGTTGGCCTGCAGTGGCTACTTATTGCCAAGAAAAGGAGAAGGACTTTGCTGTGTGCTGTGTCCCCTGTTTGAGGAAGATTGCCAAGGGCTCGAAATAGACCTTGCCTCCTGTTTTGAAGTCTCAGGGATACAAAGACTTCTCCCCGGCTCAACTGAACTCTCTTACTGAGAGTCCTGACCAGCCAAGAGGTGCCTGCTGCTGTTCTGGGCCTCTGGAGGTTGTTCCTTTTGTCGGAGCTAAAAAGCGACGCATTCGCACCTGTTTCAGAAGCATCGCCGCAGTGCGTGAAGAATTTCCATGTATCGTCATTGTGCCGCTGAACAAAACCGACGCAGAGTCTGCCCTCAGCTCGAGAAAACATCGCTCGCCGCATCGAGTGCACTGATCTACTAAGGCTGAGGTCACCTCACCGATTCTGACGCAGGCCCTGCTGTGTGGCTGCAATAACCAATGCAATGTGGGACCGCGGCTGCTGCCACATCGAGAACAGACGCATCGCCGATCCTCATGCATTGCACCGGAACTCCAAGTCTACAAAGATGCTGGGGCCGCAGTAAGAAACCGACGCATCACCTCCCCGCACAGTAAAAAACTGACATATCACCTCCCCTTCAGTAAGGAACCGACGCTTCAACTCCCCTGCGTGGCAGTAAGGAACCGACGCATCACCTCCCCTGGAGCAAGGACCCGACGCATCACCATCCCTGTGTGTAAGGAACTGAGGCATCACCTTCCCTGCGGCTGTTCTTGCTTATGATTCTGATGCATCCAAGGTACTTTGTGTTAAAAAAATGTGTCGCATCTGCAATTTGCTTTGAACAGAACTCTTTCTACCTTTTGAAAGTCATATTTGTATTACTGTATTGTGGATTTTTGTTGTTTGGTCTAGATAAAGATTACTTTTTTTCAAACTGGTGTGGTGTCCATTTGTAGTGTTTTCACTGTATTACTGTATGTGTTCACAAATGCTTTACACACTGCATCTGAAATAAGCCTGTCTGCTAGTGACAAGCTACCAAGGGGGTGAGCAGGGGTTATTTTAGAAGTATATCTCCCTTACCCTGACTCGAAGCAAGGGTCCCTATTTGGGCAAAGGTACCTACCTCTGCCAACTAGAGACCCCCATTTCTAATGGAAACACATAAGCTTGATTGTGAAAATAGTGAAACCAAAGCTTAACAAATTGGAAGATTGTATGGCGACAGGCCCTAGATATGCAATGGACGCCTCAGTGACTGT
This sequence comes from Triturus cristatus, assembly GCF_964204655.1. Lineage (NCBI taxonomy): Eukaryota > Metazoa > Chordata > Amphibia > Caudata > Salamandridae > Triturus > Triturus cristatus. Next base: position 254,286,021 of record NC_140588.1, read on the forward strand.
GCCAGTGAAACACACCTAAGCTTAACAAATTGGGACAATGCATGACAACAGGCCCCAAGGACGTAAGGTAAGACCCAGTGACATCCTCGGTGGAACAGACACTAAAAACCCACACCGGCAAATTTGAGGAACAACTGAAGACTGTGCTAGATATTAAATCCTCCCTAGCACCCAAGATAGATTTACTTTTAATTGACGTAGGCCTACTCAGGGAAGGTTACAAGAAAATCAAGGATTGTATATACTGTATTGAATCAGCAATGGCAAAGGCACAGCCATCAATGAACGTCACACAAGTACAGATTAAAACACTCCAAAAGGAGCTTCACTTTTTTGGAAGAAAATCGCATGACATGGAGGGATGTTTACATCACAATAACATAAGGGTGATTGGCCTGCCAGAGAAGGTGGAGGGTCCAAGCATGAACTAATCTTTGGAGGACAAGCTAGTCTACAAGTTCTTGGAGGGCAACATATCTACGTTCTTCTCTGCGGAACATGCACATAGGGTTCTCAGTAGACATTTGCCTCCAGCTGCCAGGGACAGGGACAATATCCCAGTTTTCAGAACAAAGGTCCACAGCTGGCCAACAACAGCATAGTAACTATTTTTCCAGACTATATAACAAATATTCATGGAGATGCCAATCATTTTTTGTAGTAAAACAATCACTCTGACACCTAAAATAAACTATGCTTTGGTGTACTTGCAAAGCTTAAAATATTGGATGGATAGAAGGCTTTGGTTTTTTTCACTCCAAAGGACGTATGGACATGGTTGGAAACTAGAGGGAAGTGCCACCATCTAGTATAAGGACCCAGAAGGAAACTGGACCCAGTCAGAAACAGACACTGCCCTTCTAGGCCAAGCGTCATCAGGGCTATCAGAGAGGCTGCGCTGGTTAGGGGTGTTGCAAGTAGCATTCTACAACCCTTCCTGCTGCCTGATGTAGTCCAGTTGGGGAATTAATGCTCTTTCCCGACAGGCACAAGCGTGCTCCTTACATCTGCCGCCGATTCAAATCCACATCAGCAGTCCTGCTTCCATTAGCTGCCTGCTCAAGCAGGCGGAGCATATCAGTGTTTTTTTAGTAGAACTGGTGAAAAACAGCTTGGAGAATCACCCACAAAATTTGGGTACAACTAGTTATTTCCCATTTCAAGGAAATATTTGTAATGGCTGAACTTTGCAATGGAGATACCAGCTGGTAAACATTATTTCAGCCCTCCAATATCTCCGCTGCAAACTCCTGCCTATGTCTTCTGAGGCCTGGAGCAGTGTCATTTAATGCCCCACCGCTTTATATGCAATGAACATACTTAATGTGTTTAACTGTATTAATTTGAGTGCATTTTTTTGGGTCAAGTGTAGTGAGCTGCTATGTATTCACTTTCATGACAGTCATCTATATATTTAGCAGAATTATAATACATGGTTTTACAGTAAAAGGCAAATGTATACCTTCCTTAGGTATACTCAATATATTTGCATACGCTAATTGTAGTCGCAATTTTCATAAAATATCTTGCCAGTGTCTTGTTTTTCTCTCCTCTTCAGGTGTCATATCAATGTGTTTGTTAAATTATGAAAGGGTCATTGTTTATTGTATTAGACAGGTAGGCAGTTGAACCTTAATTAGGAGTTGGCCTTGGGGACTGTGATGATGGAAGAGATCCTCATGTACCAGCCAAGCCGGACTGATGCTACATCCAAAGTTGTGCAGATGAGTCTCCTTTGTTGAGAGCTGGTAAACTAGGGAGTCTCCCTGCTCCCAGAGAACGCTGCTTTCGGATTGGTGTGTTTGGTGGGAACTGATATGGAGAAGCCTTCTAGAATCTTCTTTCATGCTTAAATTGTGCGTTATTTAGAACAAGATATCAGACTCTATCCTGGTGTTCGCTGAGAAAATCACTTCTTCTCAACTATCCTGATTTCCCTTCCCTGAGAGATTCATGCTTGAGCACTCATTCTTATCCCCATGAACCTTAAATATGGTTCATCCAAGGTTGTCACCTTCGTCATAGACTGTCCGCTTGCCATTTTTAAATACTTTATTTAGAATAGAGAAGTTCCCTAATAGTAGCTGTTTGGTTGATATTTTTCTTGCTGTATGATACTATTGTGCATCTTTTTCCTCATAATATAAACATTCCGACTGCATTATCTTTTAAATATATATGCTCTCACAATATATTTCCTTCAATTTTGCTAACTAATTTACCCTGTAACCTGAATTTCTTAGTTAATAAAACCCTTAAGCTCTGGACATGATCCGTTCTTGTGGGACCACATTGGTTTCACTGATGTAAAGTATATTGATGGTCAGCTCCTTTCTAACATTTCAAGTAAATAATTGAAGGTCCATATGACCAGTGGGGAATTCTCTTGGATGCAGTCAAAGGTCAAAATGACCAGTGGGGACTTCTCATTGATAGTTTTCTAAGGGATTGACATTCACGAAACCTCACTTTCAGGTCCTAAGAAGTGCAATAAAAAAAGAAAGGCAGTAGGCCTTTGTCATTCATGCACTCGGGATCTGGAAAAACATCCCTGTATCCAAAACGACTGCCCCAATACTGCTCCAATTTAGTAAAGAGTTGAGAACACTTCTCTTTAAAGATACTATGTCACAATGCAGTAACAATCCAGTCACAAGTTCCTCTCCCATCACACATTGACTTATGCTTGCCAGTGACACTGACACTGTACAACATTCAGCTGCCTAGATTGTGCTATACAAATACCACTTACATACATATATACATGCATGCATTCATGCATATGCTAAGACACACTTACCATTTATTGATGTTCTCCTCTGATTATGAGACTCTCTATTAGTCCCCCCCGCATCATACCCCTATGTTATAATTCTAGCCGGAGTCCCCTGTTTGCCCGACACAAAGAAGGAATCATGGGTGGACCTTCGTAATAAATGTGTGGACTGGTTAAGGAAACATAAGGGTTTTGAACCGGCCAGATTGCATGAAATTATAATGGTGCGGAGAGTGGGATGGGTGGGCAATTCGGCCAAAAATATTGACGGGGATTGTATTGTCATAAATTTTTCCAGACCCCATATTGTCCAGTCTTTAATGCGCTCCCCTGAGTTATTGCCAGGGCTTACGACGAACATATGCATGTTTTCCCTTGGCCATTTTTATAAACCCATCTCCAATAATCGTGTGACTATGTCTATGGCCCTCCCTCTGGCTAATCGCTTCTTGGCTCTGTCCGACTTAGATGTCCCTGATTGACAACCAAGACCGAGTAATGAATCTTCTCCCCTGTCGCTGATTGAGGACCCTATTCTGCTGTTAGCACCTGTACCTGTCCCCTCTGATAATCTTCTTAAATTATCAGAGTGCACAGTACTAAGGACTGGTACCTCAAATTCCTTAAATATTATAAGTTGGAATATAGCAGGCCTCCAGCAAAGGCTCCTTGACCCTGGGTGGGTCAACTTTATTCAGAGACAGGACATAATTATCTTACAGGAGACGTGGGCTACTGTTAACTTACATATTAATGGGTTTCAGTGTTACAATATTCTTGCCACTAAATCTAGAATGGGCCGTCCTTCGGGAGGTTTATCCATTTGGATCAACATCTCTGTTGGAGCCTCTTCCAGGGCCTTGCAGACTAATAATCAGAATTTCCAGGCTATTTTATTTAAACAGAAAACTAGTCTTTTTCTGGTTAATTTTTATAACAATGATTTTAGTTCATCATCTAATTTACATTTTAAGAACCTTTTCAACTTTATTACCACTTTGGAGTCTAGGGCTGATTTTAACGATACTTCTGGCCTTGTACTGGGTGGTGATTTTAACGCTAAACTAATTGATTATTGTCCAACTATCAAGGACTGTAACTTGGGTTTGGGGTGCCAAAGGGGTGCGTAATTAACTACCTTTTTGAGCACACATAACTTGGAGAATGTTATGGACCGTTTCCCTACTGTCCCACTAGTGCCCACATTTAGAGGTAGAGACTGTTCCTCAACAATTGATTACATTTTTACTTCCCCCGGGCTGGCAGACTGTATTAGTAAGGCTATGGTTATTCCAATGTCTCAAGGGGATCAGAATCCTATTAAGATCAGCCTGAAGATTATCCATCGACCAGTTTACAATAAGGAATGTGGTGCTAGGGACCTCTCCACTGGTTCAAACAATTTTAGATTAAAATGGAGGGGCATTAATGTTATGACAACTGTCCAGACTTTGGTCAGAGATAATCTCCCTCTTTTCCTCTCATGTTTGTCCGATTCAAGTCCTGACCTTGGGGCAGTAGACGATTTTGTTAAGATTTGCTTAGCTCTTCGAGCACAGCTCACGATCCCGCTGCGCGCCTTTACGGATGACCAGGGATGGTTTGATCATGAGTGTTCTCTGGCCAACCGTGACTTGCGACTAGTCTTATCTGCTAGCCCGAGGAACCTGTCTGATGTAAAAAATGCTAGGACTCGATACAAATTGGCCATAAGTAAAAGGAAGGAGGAGATTCTCGAGGAGCGTTGGGAGGTGCTAGCGCAAACAGCCACCCGGGGAAGGGGGGATATCTTTTGGGGCGCGGTTAAAGACCTGCGTTGCTCGGGTCAGCTCGCGACTCCAATGGATTGCACCATCCCTGGAGCAGCATGGGTGGACCATTTTTCTAAGATCTACGCTGCCCCACCCTCAGAGGCGGCCACCCCAATATTTAATAGCCCCCCACGGGTTGATATATTATTACCTGAGGTGGAAGAGGCCATCGCACAGAGCGCTGGGAATAAAGTCCCTGGCCCAGATGGCCTCCCAATTGATATTATTAAGGCTCACCCTGATTTACGGGCCCCACTTTTGTTGAATGTTTTTAAGAACTTAATTTTTACTTCTCCACCACCATCAACCTGGTCATCTAGTATAATAGTGCCCATTTTTAAGAAGGGCGACCGTTCCCAACCGGCATGTTACAGGCCTATCTCCCTTATTGATAACACCTTAAAGATTTTAGGGAGAGTATTGTATAATAAAATCCTATCATGGGCCGAGGACAACCAAATTTTAGAGAGTTGCCAGTTGGGTTTCCGCAATAAAGTCGGAACCGCGGAGCAGTGCCTTAATCTGAACCTTATTTTGGGCAAATACACCGTAGCACGTAATTGCCCAATTTACTTGGCCTTTATGGACCTATCCACTGCTTTTGACCTTGTTAATAGGTCATTACTATGGAAGGCCTTATTGGATTACGGTCTGGACGAATCCTTGGTACATTTCCTGGCCTATTTGCACAGAGACTTGAAGGCCTGTGTCAGGATTGGTATTGGGGGTGAGGTCTCTGAGCTAGTTAGAGTTAATAGAGGGGTTAGACAGGGCTGTGTCCTTGCTCCTCTCTTAATTATAATATATATTAACGGCCTTCATAAACATCTGGTTTCTCTAACCGCCGATGTCCCGACCATAAAAGGTAATCATCTCCCCGCTCTGCTTTATGCAGATGATGCGGTCCTCATGGGGCGCACCCCAAACGCTCTACGTATTTTAGTGAATGGCTTTGTTGCACATACGGATTCCCTAGACTTGAAGAACAATTTTAAAAAGTCCTTTGTAATGTCTTGTGGCCCGAAGAGGCGTCATATTGGCAGTATAGTTGTGGGGGCAGAAAGACTGGGCTCCACTAGCAGTTTCCCGTATTTGGGTGTGGTCTTTGCTGCGAACAACTCCTGGAGTGGGCATATAGCCCACGCCAGGAGTAAGTTCTCAAAGTCCATCAACTCCATTTTGAGCCTCCCCCGTCCAAAATTAACCGGGGCATTGCCTGCTATCTTAAAAATATACAAAACTCAATGCGTCCCGGTTGCTACTTATGGTGCTGAGGTTTGGGAACTGCTAGTTGTTCCGACTTAACTGCCGAGGAACATAGATTTTGTAGGAAACTTCTCTGTGTTCCCATCACTTCCCCACATTTTATATGTCATAGGGAATTGGGGTTGCATTTTATAGGGGATTTTATTCATGCACGTCCAGCCCTTTTTGGCTGGCGATTTGGAAAAACCCCGCCGCCATTCTGACTAAGGATATCATCGAGGATTGTCTACGCTGCGACAGGGGCTCGGCCATCCCCTGATTATCAGGGGTGTCTAGCGTATTTCGCAGCGTGAACCTTGAAGATACCTTCCTAAAACCAACTACCACTGTGCTCCCCACTAAATGTGAACTTAAAAAAGCACTTTATATGTCATTTGATGCTGAAAGGGTAGTAAGTGAGTCTTTGAAACCTAGTGTCTGTGGATACCTAGCCCGTAATCTCACAATTTTTCCGACACCCAGTTATTTAACCCTCTCGCTGAGCCATTGGGAGCGTGGCCTTATATTTCGCCTTAGGGCAGGCACTATTAAATATGCACTTAGCTTTCCTTTATGGAATTTTAACGACCAATGTGTTGAGCCATGCCCTTGTGACTCCCAGAGCAGGCAAACAATTTTACATTTCTTATTTTTTTGTAAATTTTACATGAAGTACATTAAATGGTTTTTAACTCCATATTTTAAAAAACTAAAACCACTTAGCCTGGAACTTGCATTTTTAATGATTTTGTCCCTGGATGACGATTAACTTGTCTTTCGCATGAACTCTTTCCTAAAAACTGTGGTTCGTGCCCGGTTAACAATGTCCTAAAGTAATATGGTTTTCTCCTCATGTGCAAAACAGTATTTTAGTGTCTAATTGCATGATTTTATAAATGTTTTGTCTGTTTTCTGTACTTTTATGGATTGTAATGATCCGAATAAAGTTTTCATTGATTGAGACTCTCTATTAGTCATTGCATTTTACAATTGTGCAATGTCAATGAATCATGGTTGTTAGGCGACACCTGCTCATGAGACTTTGGGAACTATGATGGACACAGGTGCTCCAAGGTGATCCGCTCCGTGTTTTGCAATTTCCAACTGGCTACCGGTAGCAGTGTGAGGAGGACGCCGCTTTTGCTTCGCTGCATTATCGCATCCTAGGATTGCCGCTACCATTGCTGCAAACAGTGCGGCTAAGGAAACCAAGGCTGCCCGCTGTTCCCTCCAGCCACCCCAGCTCCAGCTACCCCAGTTACCACCAGCCATTTAGCAATCACTGCCATTTTATCCATAGTAGCCACCACTGCCACTGCTTCAACTGCATCAAGGGAGGAAATCAACCAATTGTTTGCAGCTTGCATGACATCGTTGAGTCTCGATCCCCCGGGTGAGCTTTCTGGGCATTTTGAACACTCTGAGCAGCCCAAGCGGCTCGGTCAGTGAGGGTGTGTGAGGGGCCATCCTTTACCCCCTACGTCTCCCAGCGATGAGATCTGGGAAAACCAGGAAAGCTCCACCCAATTCTTCAAAAAAAAGCATCAAGAAGAGGGTTTCTGACGATGCAGCAGCGGGCCAATCCCCACTTGTAAACCTGGCAAAATTGTCGAACCCACAGTTACAACAGGGTATTGCCTCGGATACAGCACCCGAGTTACAACCTTATTAGTCTTCACCTCAAGTTCAGCCTCCCCTCATCCAACAAATAACAAGCGGAGTTGGTGGAGTCGGTGTGCTCGAGGAAAATCAAAACAGCAAAGACATGCAATCAAGACCTTCAGCTATTGCAGTTTCTTCATCGAAAAAATTTCTTTGAGGGACTATTTCAGAATTTCTGCATCCCTTCGAAGTCAAGATCAAGCTCACTTGTCATACCCTTGACTCCCGCTTCAACTGCCTCAGCCCCAGTCTTGCACCAAAAACTGGTCCAGTCCATGATCCATATGTATGCCGGCAAGAAAAGCCTCAGTTCATCGCTCCCAGGCCTTCCAACAAGTGCCGATCCCGAATAAAAGAAGCTTCCGAAGCACCTCCATCACCTCGCGTTCTCGTCCAGGCGCTCGATAAGTCCTTTGACTCACAAAATGACAACTCTCACATATTGGCTTCTGTTTCTCCATCACCCTTCATTGGATGCTAGATGACCTCGCCAAACCAACACTCTTTTTGGATTCCTAGCCGGTTCTCTCCCTTAGCAAACAAGTGCCAACCCCTCAAGGCCCATTCAATAGCAACTACTAAAGTTCTCACGCCGCAAGCTGCAACCCAGGCAAATGAACATCTAAGCAACCCCACAACGTCATCTCCAACCCTTTCATCATCAACTGCCAACAGTTGTCAACAAAAGATCAATACAGGCTGGGGCCATAACACCATGCCCAATACCCAGTTCGACTTATTCTTTTTTACCAAAGAATCTAACAGGTCGAACGTCAGCCCTTCATCTCCTCGCCTAAACGAGCTCTGGTCAAAACTCCTCCAAACCCTTCAATCTACAGTGTCAGCATTGAACTATCACTCAGACAAAATGGAATAACAGGTGGATCTATTAAACACTCTTGCTGTGTACACCGTTGGAATTGATCAAAAACTGGAGGCGCTCAATTCCCTGATAATAAAAGCTCAATCTCAAGTGCAACTATTTCAATCAGTATGTTGCTAGTCTCCCATCAATGACCCTTTATCCTCACTGCCCCAATTTCTGTCATCAGTATTAACAGAAATTCAGAGGATTCCAGCGTCCAGACCTCCTGACTCCACGCCACCAGCTCCTGCACAGGACGAACAGCTGGAACCTGAGCACACGACCAATAAATTATCAACCGTTTCTTTACCATCAATCAAAGCAACAGCAGTCTCTAATGCATCCACCAACACAATTACCAATGCCAAGTCACCCCAGCAATCCGCCCATCGACTATCAAAACGGGAAAAAAAAGACTTCAAAAATCCCGTAATAGGCTCACAGAAGAGCCCAAAAAAACAATTTGCAACTATTTTACAAACAATTAACCAGTGACAGCACAGGCTTCGAGCAAGTGTTCACCGTCCCCATCAGTCAGCTGCAAGCAGCCCAGTCCCCAATGACCCAAAAAGGACCCTTAAAAGTAAAATGTTCAACAAAAACGGAGTCACCTCAAGCTTCAAGGCATTCCCCACATCTAATATCTCAGGATAAAATTGGAAACAGGAAATTACAAACCAACGAAGAGCTAATAATTGTCAACATGTCAGCCAGAACCACGCCCCCAAAAAAGCATTCACCAACCGCTGAACCTTTTCCTCACTTCAACTGACGATCAACAGTCCAGGCTAACCCCAGCAAAGGACTGGACCATCAGTTTTCGGCAACCCCATCCAGCCAACTTCCTTTGGCGTGTATGCAAAAAAACAGTTTTTCCCTCAGCATCAACCAACCAAGCCAGTGAACAAGCCCCCCTCTTGAACAGTATATCAATCCTTCAACGAACTTCAGAAGTAAATCTTAAGCCAACTAAGTCTTCACCCGCTGAAATCCACAACCCAGCCACAGATACCAATGAGTCCAAATTACTGTTAACACCAGAGTACGTCTCTCAAGACCCGCACAACATATTAAATCGCGGGAACATAATCCGGCTTTTTAAATCGAACCCAGACCTGTGCAAGCTGGAATCAAAAGACATTCTCGCCATTGAATTTAAACCCAGTATCGGCCCCCAAACAGGAGAATCGACCCTAATTACCTTAGCATCTAAAGCCACAAGGGAACTGGCTCAATCTAAAGCTGACCAATTCAAAAACTGGGGAATAATCATAGCAACGCCCTGAGTTCCCCGATACCCCTCAATTCTGGTCTTTTCACTCCGACAGGGCAAAACTATCCAGAAGGTAGCACACCTGGACTGTTGTCTCTGATTACAACCCAGGGGTTGAGTCATCCTACCTATCAAGCACATACTCACTCTTTTGGAAAGTTAAGTTCATGGCCCTAAGGCTGGGTGAGTGGCCTTTTTTAAAGCATCTGCCACAATGGCGGCGCACCAGTCTCAATATCGAATGCAGGGAATGCCGCTACCACTCCGAAAGCATGGAGCATATAGCCTGCACAAGCACAGCTCTGCTTAATGACAGAAGGACTTTATCGCAAGAGGAGTGGAACAAACTAGTGCTCATGTCGTCAAACCATAATAGCGGCTATGAACCCAGAAAATACAAAGCTGAACATTCGGTTCACCAAATTTGTCATCAGAGCTGCTAAAACGCTGGGGAAAGAGAAGGCAGCAAATCTTCCGCCAGTAGGCCTCGCCACCTGTTTGTAATAAAAGTTTAGCAGCCGCCGGCCCGTTCAGCTTGGCCTACCCAAACATTGTCTTCAGTTTTTTAATACTAACTGTTGCATTTATTTGTCCCTTTTTTAGGCTTAAAACTACACAGTGACTGTTATGTCATCCAAAGACCTTGAACTACATAGGCAAACACATATTCGGACAACTTTTAATTTTAACCCATTTTTATCGCAAGATTACTGCACTGTTTTTGCACTAACCTGGGTCCTTTTTTTCCTTCTTTTTAAACTTTTGTATATGTACACATGAGCTACATGCTTTTAACATTTTGTTATGGTTTTTAGTAATCAAACAATAAAATTTGAATTGAATTGACAGGATTGCAGTCTGTGGCATCCGCCGTGTAGACATGCGAGCAAAATTATAGGAATCCACAGTAATGATAAAGAGGGTACCAGTGTCATTTGACACATTTATGGGCTTGTTTACAAAATGCAATGCATCGGCGACATGTGTTACATGACAATGCTCAATGTAGGATGTGATATGTACTCTGCAAGAAGTGAAGCATTTTGAATAGTCGAAAATCACATATATGTGGCACTGCCAATATTGTCACGTCGAATGTAAGCATCAGTATGTTAATCAGTGGTTTAAAGTCATCCTGCAGCTGTTTATAATGGCTCGTACCATTTCTGTTTCAAGACCCTCTCATTAAACATGTCCCTCAGATGTGCATATGTTAAGTACCTGTGTGGTCTTTGTCTAGTTCTCTGATAATACTGTTGCCTGTGGGCATACAAGATAACATATGCTGTACATTGGAATAGCACATTGTTGCATTAAGTTATACTTGTGTTGCATTTATATATCTTTGTTTGCTTTCCCAGTGGTGCATCTCCTTCTATGCAGGGTTTATGGCCCCTTTCTGTGAGACTAAGAAAGCACAAGTAGGACTGTGTTCTTCTATTCATGCTGAAAGGAATAGAAGAGTGGAGAGGGGCTATTATAGAGGTACATTTTGACTATCCGACTTTCCCCCATATAAGGGGCATATTGTGAATTTGGTACCTATAACCTGGATACATGTAACAACGTGTTAGGGATGTCAACAGAGGCCTGGGTTGCAGACGGCAACCTTCGAAAATCCTTACAGTGATTACAAATATGTGTGCAATTCATACAATCCATTATGTGCATTTCAGTCATTAAAAGGCCATATTGCCCCTGTGGCTACACAGGCTTCATATATTATTGTGCTTTCCTGCCACCATGAGCATCCATATCTATGAATATGGTAATGATGTGCTTGATTACGGATAGGTGACATGCTCCTTTACATGCCTCTGACATGTATATTGTCCTTTTGTGGGATGTCTGGTGGGCACCAGACCATGCAAGTGTCAATCATATTTACACAAATGGGGAGCTGAGTAGGCCAGAATTACTTTTCGTGTGACAAGGTACCTGAAAGTCACCATGATGAGGAGTGACTCAGTGATGAAGCATGTCACCTCCGTGAGTGAGGAACTTTGCCCAAATTAAGGGAAGATCCCTAGATTGAATTGGGTCGCTTCCTTCTGGGCCCCAGTATTTTCTTTCCTCCTGTGCCAGGAAATATATTGCAATATATAGGTGAAAATACATGCCAGGCTGTAAATGAAATCAGCCGAGTGAAACATGCAGTTGCTGTGCTTTTTATCTTGGCTATGACTCTACGAGTTCATGAATGCTGGGTGATGTTAACCTACAATAGAGGAAGCAACAGACTTGAAGTGCTGAAACCTTTGAGGCTAGAAATGATTGCTCTTTAGCTGAGGTATTTCGCAGTGAAATATCTCAGGAAAAAACTTTGCACAAATATTATTTCTAATGAATTATGTAGTTCATTCCCTTACCTGTTGTCCTATGCAGTCACGGATGCATTGGGCACAGCTAGATGGGCAGCTAAAATAACCGTCTTCTACAGCATTTTACAGATGTTTTGCAGAAAATGGCAGGATAGTTCGAAAGCTTCATAGTGTCTTTCAGTTCATGAGTGAAACACATTTTTTTGAGCATATTGTGCGTATTTGTTGGTAAATTTAGTCATCTCAATTTGGTGTATGACCGGTCAATTCACATGAGCATGTTCATTATATTTGGCGATTTTTCATGAACATATTGACAGGCATTTTGTTCAATTAGCAGTATTTTTCAAACTGGCTAGCTGATAATTGAATGCATTTTTAAGTCTGTAAATAGAATGTTGTTGTTGTATTGTGTTAACTTTGGTTTACAATCATATTTCCTTCGTGCGCTGTCCACAGGATTATAATCTTGAGTGCATCTCTCAGTATCCCCACCATTGGCACAACGCCTCTGCCTTTTACCTTAGATATTAGCTGTTTCGTTGTTTGTTTGCCATAGTTGGGATAATTGAAATCCATAATCCAGCAGTGGCCGTGCAGGTAAGAGCGGTGGGGCCAAGTGGGGGGGATTTTGACAGACGATGATGAGGGAAAAATAACTATTTATTTAATTTGCTCTTGTCATCGTTTGTCGAAATCCCCCCAAAACGCCCCCAACTCCCATCGAGCCCCACCGATCTTACCTGCACGGGCAGCGGCTGCCATGATTAGCAAATATTTGTGGTTTTTCATTTCTACCAGTGACCAGATGAGGTAGATAACTTCTCCTTCAAACGCCATCTTGTATCAAGGAGAAAAACCCAGGCAAACAGTAATTATTTTGACTCATCTATAGTGACAAGATTTCCTCAAACCTCAGTAGGGCACAGAACACATTTACCACAAGGGCATTAGCAGTGCAAGCTTCCCTTGCACATCGAAAACATTAACACATAGTCCTCAGCCATGCAAGCTTCCTTTCCGACAGCAGGTACAATGTAACAACATCACTGGAAACTCTCAAACTGCCACTATGCCTATGCCACTATGCCCATGCAGGAAGCATGAATAAACATTCTTTGTCGATCATGTTGATGCCAGTGCTACTCTTTGGTGTCAGCTCCCTCATAAGCCCTAGGGTCCACCCCTGCCCTCCCCATTTGAATCTTGCTTGGTCCTGCCTCACTGAGGGGCATATTATCAAGAAACAGCCTTAAAATTATCGCTGCTTTAGCGGCAGAAAACCGCCGCTAAAGCGGCGATAATGGGCTTGATAATATGCCCTTGAGAATTCCAATAGAAGCCCATGTTCTGGTGTCAACATGGGCTTCTATTGGAATTCTCTGTGGCATATTATCAAGCCCATTATCGCCGCTTTAGCGGCAGTTTTCTGCTGCTAAAACGGCGATAATTTTAACGCCGTGCTTGATAATACGCCCCTATATTATTCCTCAGTAGTCAGTTTACAGTTTTTTATTTAGCTGACAGACTCAAAACCCGGAAAGTGGAGGTTGGGAAATTGAGTGCTACCAGGAGGAAACGCAGCAGCAGAAAAACAACTTGCACATACCAAGGATTAAAAAGGATACATGTACAGAGTGCATGTGGTAAAACACCCCAGAAAGGAACGCGGATTTCGGAGAGAATGCTACAGCTGATACCCAGGATAGAAACAATTTCCTCCTCACCTAGACAACAATCTTGGAAGCAGGCTGTCACTTCTAGGGTTTTCTGCACCCTTGGCCTACCTTACGTGGTCAAGGGTGATATAAAGCGTGCATAAATATGCTCCTAAATGTGAAATGGTGGGGGAAAACGAGGCTGAGGCAAAGCTTACTAAGAGGGAGGGATGGAGACGGCATTTGCCTAAGTTACCAAAGTCATCGTGATCGCTATTGTGGGCCGCCACAGCTGAGGAGCTGTTGCCGCTGAAAGCCCGCATTTGCCTGTGTTACCAAAGTCATCGTGATCGCTATTGTGGGCCTCCACAGCTGAGGAGCTGTTGCCGCTGAGAGCCCGCATTTGCCTGTGTTACCAAAGTCATTGTGATTGCTATTGTGGGCCGCTGCAGCTGAGGAGCTGTAGCCGCTGAGAGCCCGCCTTGGCCGTCCTACGAGAATCATCGCTATCGATATTGTGGGCGACTGCAGCTGAGGAGCTGTGCCGCTGAGTGCCCACATTTACCGTCCTACGAGAATCATCGCTATCCCTATTGTGGGCTTCTGCAGCTGAGAAGCTGTGCCGCTGAGTGCCCGCATTTGCAGTTCTACGAGAATCATCGCTATCGCTATTGTGGGCCACTGCAGCTGAGGAGCTGTGCCGCTGAGTCCCCGCATTTTCCGTCCTACGAGAATCATCGCTATCGCTATTGTGGGCCACTGCAGCTGAGGAGGTGTGCCGCTGAGTGCCCGCATTTGCTGTCCTACGAGAATCATCGCTATTGTGGGTCGCTGCAGCTGAGGAGCTGTGCTGCTGAGTGCCCGCACTAGTCACCACTTCGAGGATCTTGTTATCACCTGCGGGTGCCGCTGGGTGCCCGCCTTTAAGCCCCGTCCCAAGATTATCGTGAGTGCACGCAGTGGACCGCTACAGTGGGGAGCTGTAGCCGCTGCGAGTTCGCCTGTCATCACCGCGGCTTCCTTGTGAGGCTGCGTGCCATGCCCCTTTAAATCTCAGGTACATTGTGCATCCCCGGGTCGCGTGGACCCCTGCGTTGAACTAAGTTCATTCCACACGCTTTTGGAGTGCCTCTATTGGTTTTGAAGTGAATCTGTAATTATGTGCATTGTGGTTTCTTGATCGCTTTTTGAGCCTTGTGTTAAGCCTATATAAAGATACTTATTTTTCTATAGCTACTTGTGTGGTGTCCCTTTGTAGTGTCTTCGCTGCGTTATTGTGTATGGTCGTAAATGCTTCACACACTGCCTCTGAGATAGGCCTGTCTGCTTGTGCTGCGTTACCACAGGGTTGAGCAGGGGTTATCAAAGGGTGTAGCCCCTTACTCTGACTTAGGAAGGAGGATACCTATTTGGACATTGGCGCCAGCCGCTGCCCACTAGAGATCCCCATTTCTAACAATGTGTCATTGTGCTAGTACTTCACCAAATGCACAATTAGTTGCTCATGCATTGCAATGGAGGCATTTATATGGCAACATATGGATATGTGATGGATCCATTCACTCCCTGATGAGTAATGCATTTCTTGGAAGATACACTCCAGTAGATTTCCTCCAGGGGCGCTAAAGCTCCACTATGCTCACATGTTAAAATGGGGAGCTACACTACTACTACTTTTGTATGTAGTTATTTCATTGGATAGCACACCCAAGAGGAGCCTGAGAACCACATTTTAAATAGTTGTCAATGAGACAGTAAATATAAAATCCACACAAAGAAGAGGAATAGAATGACTTACTAGTTGTACATAATAATATATGCACACTGAGTATATCTGGTGCATTCCCATCTAATCAGTGTATAAACGCATTTCAAGTATTCAGCAAAATGTTCTGTTAGTCCTTTGACTTAGTTTGCATTCTCATGACAGTTAGTTAAAGTCACTACTGCAGTTGCTGGCCCATAATCTTGTTTTTATTTGTTTTTAATACACGTGAGGTGCTGGTGCACATGCAAATTAGCAAAATAATGATGACACAAGCAGTAGTAAAGTGAGGCCTAAAATAAGAGTGTGATTCATCTCTCCAGGAGTGTCCACAGAGAAAATACAATAGTTCAGATGCTCTAATCATGAGGTTTTGGCCTCTCAAAAAGCGACTAAAAAATGTGATTCACTACTCGACTAAGCTGGTTGTTATTTTCCATGAAAGTAAGAGGATAAATAACTTAGAGATCACTGGTAGAGGTGAGTGAAATTTGCATTAATACATTAAATTTTGCCAAGGATATGATACATTAACTGGTATTTGGCACTGTATTTGAGAGCAAAATGCATATTTGCGACCACTGAGGCATTTCACACAAAAAATCTGAAAGCATCTCATACAACAGACACTTACGCTGTCATTTGCATTGTTTACATGCGTTCCCAGCAGATTGTTACCTTGAACCACGAATAGCGTGTAATTACACAATATGGCGAAATAGAGTAATTTGGGGTATTTCTCTTAGGTAGAGTAACAGCAACGTCTACTACATATATTAACCAGGCTCTGTCACTAGCAAACTATGGGGCAGATTTACAAGCCCCTTGCGCCTTCTTGCGCTGCCCTTGCGTCTGTTTTTTGATGCAATGGCAGCGCAAACAATGCGGCCTATTTACAACGTGACACATCTAGGGAGATGCGTCACGTTGTAAAGCCCTGCGTTACATTATACCTGCGTCAGGTATAATGTATGCAGGGTGGACGTTCCCACGTAGGAAGGCCTTGTAAAAGTAACACAGTGAAATCCACAAGATTTCACTGCGCCACTTTTAGGGCGCCACTGAGTCAAAACCTTACGTCTGCTTGAAGCAGGCATAAGGAGTGACGCAGTACAGTAAATATAGGCCTCAAAATACATTGCTGGTGTTGAGTCGTGCTTGCGATCACGACTCCAGCAATGCATGACTTTTGGGCCAGCAGATGCGTCAGAATTTCTGACGCATCTGTTAAATGCTTGCGCCATGGAGAACTGTATTGTACATACAGCACATCCATGGTGGCGCAAGGACATTTGACGCAGTCACAAGGAAACAGATGCATCTATGCAGATGCGTCAGTTCATTGTAAATCTGCCCCTGCATGCTTGCAAAAGCCTTTAAAGGACAGAGAGTAAAAAACGAAAATACATAAATGTTGAAACACTCTCTGACTAAAGGCAAAATATTCTCGAATTTAATGTTGATAGATAACGAAATCTACATTTATGACTAATCCCTAAAAAGTTGCTCACAAATATGTGATGTATCCGTACCTATCATCCAGGTATGGCTTATAAATAGAAGCCAACGTGCAATGTTCAAAGTATGAAATCTACAGGTCAAATGGTAACAGCAGGAGTTGTGCTTCCAACCTACATGCATAAATTAGTGGTAGGTTCATTGGCTCTCAGGGTATGCGTGTACTGGGAGAAGATTTCGGAAGACGGAACTTTAAAAACCATGACACTGACCTATTTGTTTTCCATTTTTACCACTAATAAAAAAAACACATGGAAAACCCCCATGCACTGCATGCTACACAGGGCTCTGTTTAACAGGCAGCAGTCAGAAATTAACATTACCCCGCTGATCCTTTGATCTGTGCAAATCCTACACTTAGACCTGGCACGGGTGGGCAGAGGCTTCAGCTGAGAGGATCTCTTTGTGAAATAACCATCACCCCGTTGACCCTTTTGTCTACAACTATCCTGAAGTTAGACCTGGCATGAGTGGACAGAGGTTTGGTCTTGGAGGACATCTGTGCATCCCTTTGTGACTATGTGATGCACAGGCAAACAGAGACACATTATGGGCCTTAGGTGACAGGCACAGAGGCACACCACAAAGAGCTGTATGTACAACAGATGCATTCTAGTATTTTAACTTCTGCATCTACAAATGAAAAATGAAGCTGATTAGCAGAATAATGTAACATTAGCTTCCTCCTCTGTCTTCCTCCTCACAGTTCTGAACTTTGAGCACTTTCTGTTCGGGTCACGGCAATCCACCATAGAAAAATATCCCACCCAAAATGGGGACCTGACAGGAAGTTCCTGTCAACTGACCTATCAGGGTGGTGTAAACCCAAACAACATCCTGTATTTACTTCTGTGTCCAGATGCAAGACACCCATAGAAGTAAGTCGTTTTTGTCTATTATATTTTCAAATTGTCCTTCGGAGTGCTTTAACGTCTGTGTAATTATTTGTTAATTATTACTTTTACCTTCACCACCACTCCTACGCGATTAGGAGCCACGGTTAAACTTACAATTTGTGCACATTTGTGCAAAGTAATGCCAGAGCCTGCTATAGTGGCCAATTGTAGTTACTTCATGTCATTCTGCCGCTCCTGCGCTAAGCGATAAGGAGCAGTGGCTTCACTTACCTTAGTCTTCTTCCCCTGCAGTGGCACAAGCTTTTCTTGACTGCTTTGTTTGGTGAGAGAAGGCTATTCAATAAAATTTTCTTCCTGGCCTCCAGATCTTTTTGTGCCAACCCAACTCCTTGGAATCCCCTAAAGCAGTGGTTCCCAAACTTTTGACTCCCATTGAGTCACCACTGGAATCCGGGGACCCCCAAGCAATTTGTAGGATTTAAATTTCACATTAAAACAGTAATTCGAAAAAAATATAAACAAACGTGTGCACATAAAACAAATACTCATATTACTAAGGATTTTAGGGGCATATTTACAAGTCCCTATCGCCATGGGAACGTCACTTTTTGCGATGTTCCTGTGGCAATAGGGGCTTTGCCTTATTTACAAGGCAGCGTTAAGTCACTTATTGTGGCTTAACGCTGCCTTGTAAATAAGGACCCTTTCACGCAATGCTTAGTGTGAAAAAGGTGGGCAGTAGGAGTTGCAGTGGGCGTTTCACTCCAACACCCATTGATTTTGATGCTGCCCTCTATTTACAAGGTCAGCTTAAATAGGAGACAGCACCAGAATTAAGACCATGAAAAACCTGGTCTTAACTTGGCGAAATGAGAAGAAATGCCTTGTTTCTCCTCGTGTTTGCTTTTTCCAACGGAAAAAGCAAAACATCTTTGATTGTTTATGTTCAGGATGGTGACCCTTCCTGCACATAAACAATCTTTAATAAAAATGACATTTTGTAACGCAGCACACATAGAAGTGACAAAAAGGCATTACAAAATTGTTCATGTGCAGGAAGTGGGAACATAGCAGCATCAGGATAATGATAGACTGGGAGTAAACATATGTTGCTAACTTTTACCATGCAGTTTGCAAGCAGCTCTTTGACAGTTTATAGGACACTGTGCTAGATTATGATTGTCCCTTATGAGTTGCACAGTGACAAAAGAATCTCTATGACAAAATCAGTAGCCCACTGACCTATGCACATAAAATACTGTTTTTTAAAATGCATTGTACATGTTCTTTGCAGTAGGCATATTAACCCTCTGTGTCACATTAGATAAGTCAAAGCTGCCACTAGACAAAACTCTCATCTCTCTCCAGCAGGTACATTAATCACTGGCATTTTCTTGACACTTTTATAGTTGCTCGAAAACTGCTAATTTTACAAGGAACTTTGCAGTGCTTTTAAAACTGCTTGCTTTTGGACCCCCTGGGAATGTGCAACGGACCCCTGGGGGTCCTCGGACCCCAGTTTGGGAAACACTGCCCTAAAGCTCCACAGTATACGGAGAGGAATCCTGGAACTTCTCCAAAAGGGAGCCATCATTCCAGTCTCAGAATCAGAATTTGGTCAGGGCTGTTATTCTCTGATGTTCCTTGTTCAGAAAGCAAAAGGGAGTAACCGCCCATTCCCAGATATAAAAACAATGAACCAGATTCTCTTCCCATCCAAACGGCTACAGTGGACTTTTGTCTAGGGAATGGGCAGAAGTGAAAAATCTGCTTTCCCTAGATTCCTCGCTAACAAGTATTTACCCAACAACTTCCGTAATGAGCTTCCCCCTCGGGTGAAAGTGGACTTTCATATAGCGGGTCTTTCCTCCAGTGGCTCCATCATATCCTAAGACGCCTTCCCAAGTAACCAAGTTGATAAGAAAGTGGAGCTGGCAGCAGTCTTTAAATCTCTTCTGCACTTTGCACAACTTCTAAATCATTTGGGGCGGACTCTTCTGGCACTCCTGACACATCAGATAGGTGCCTGTTCACCTATGGGATCTACCATTTATGCCTAATGCCTTACAGAAACCCCCATCTGAACCTCTTTGTATGTTTTCTCTGAACCTCTTTCTATGTTTTCTCTGGAATATTTTACCCCTAAGGTTTGTTTCGTAGTGGTGGTTACTTCGGGAGGGTGTCTGAGGGAGAAAGGGGCATTGCTTATTCACCCTCCATATTTTAGTTTTTTTCCAGATAAAGTGGCTTTTTTCCCTGACTGCGCTTTCCTTCCCAAGTTTCCTTCTCCTTTCCAGTTGGCCCAGGATATAGTTCTTCTTGCTTTTTTTCCCTCCCCCTTCTGCAGAAGAGGACATTTTGTTACATTCTCTGGATCTGACAAGAGATCTTGTCATTTCTCTAGAGAGAATTGCCTCATTTCGGCAGGTAGATTTTCTTTTTGTTACTTTTGGGGTGGCACTACAAGGTCATCACCCTACCTTAGATCGGCCATTACCATGGCTTTCTTCTCTCAGGAGTTTCTTTTCCTTTTTTGGTTCAGGGGCACGCCTCCAGTGGAGTTGCTTCCTCATGGGCATCTATTAGAGGTGCCTTGCTGAGAGACATTTGTGCAGCAGTTACATGGTCTTCCCCTCATACCTTTATCTCTCATTAGAAGTTGAGTATGGGGAAGGTATTTTCTGCAGATTTTGGTGCAGCAGTTCTTACTGCAGTTCTCTGATGTGTCTGCATCCAAAATAAAGTTTTCTTTGAATCTCTTTATTTTGTAGCGATCTTTTTTTTTCTCCGTCAATGGCATAAGCTCAAAGGTCATGACTGGCGAGGAAGAAGGAGGAGGAAGGTAAGGACTCGGTTACTTACCAGTAATCTTCATTACAGCATGTTGTTTGGCTTTACCCCACCCTTTAGGTCAGGTGAAAGAAACTTCCTAGAAGGACACCATTTTGAGTAGGTATGTTTCTCTATGGGGGAATGCTGTGTCCCGAACACAAATTGCTCAAGGGTCACTGTGAGAAGGAAGGGTATGACTCACGTAATGAAGATTGCTGGTAAGTAACAGAGTCAAAAATACGACGAAAGAAAAGGACAGCATGGAGCTCCCACATCTTACATGGGCAATGAAGAGCTTTAGAGATATCAGAATGGGGACACACTTAACATCTAACTCTGGCATGCACTACGATTTACAAATGCTCCTGTTACCCCAAAATGCTGCAATACCTCCTACAATTGTTGTTTTTTCTGTGCGTCTGGGACATGTAGTTCTATCGTCACAGAGCCTTCCATGAAACTGGAAGTGCAAGGCAAACCCAAAGAAATAGCAGGGAAGTTCATGCAACTTCAAAGTGCCACAGAGTACACCTTCTCATGCTGCAATCTGTACTGCATCTGTATATCTAAATGAAACTGTGCTGCACCTTTTCTGTTTGTTTGTCAAGAAGCTTACACTGCTACACTACTGACGTCTGTTCTGTACATGTAGTGCTTTTACAAGAGAAGATTGTTTAGCTGCTCATGCATTAACTGCCTCTGTGTGAGTAAAGTTTACACTGAAGTACACACTCCATGCACAATCAAACATTGGTCTCTTTTCTGAGATTGCAAGCAGCTGTCAGTATTTCAAGACTACACGTCTAACAACCCTGCTAAAATGATCGGGTAATACCAAATAATAAAGTAGGAGTCATCTAGCCATCCAATGATGCATATATATATATATACTATACATTCTAGGATCCGTAAAGGTCCAAATACTGGCAAGACACAAGCAGATAGTTGACCTGTTTTCCACCTTGAATATAGGGAGCTCGCAGATAGTGGTCAGAAGCTAATCACCATGGGGCATATTATCAACAGCCAGTGATAATTATCGCTGGCCGTACATAGCGATAGAAATATTATCGCCCCTATCGCTGAATATTATCGCCATGATAACGTTATATTTACAACGCATAGCACTATGGCGATGATATTTCAGCGATAGCGGTATTTCCAATGGATGTTCCATTGAAAACAGCAATAATATTGCTGATAGGACCCTGTGGTCCTATCAGCATAATCCATATCCCATTAAAAAGTATGCCTTAGTCAGGAATTTAACAGACGTTAAATTCCTGAGTTAAGGCTGAGGTAGCGCATTTTTTTTATCGCTGCACCTCCTTGTTAATATTGTGAAACTGCCTTCACGATATTAACATGTGTTGTTTTCACAGCCACGCCTTCTTTGCAATTCATTAGCGATGCGAGGCGAGGCTGTGAAAAAACGGGCTCTACATCAAGGAAACACGCGCTAGCGTGTCCTTGATGATATTGTGATATAATTATCGCCGCTTTTCGCCCAAAAACGGATGCTAAAGCGGCGATAATTATATCACCAGCCCTTGCTAATATGCCCCCATGTTGTCAAATATTAACAAGTGTTAATTGCCCTTTGACTGGTCATGGGTCATTGCCTGCAGCTATCACCCTTAATGAAGCTGGGTTTTACCAACAGGGGCAACCCTCAGCAAAGGGGCAAAAATGTTTAAGGAAAGTGTTGTGTTTTTCAATCCTTGTTAAGGTATTTTTCTTTTTAAATAATTTACACAAAGAATTTGTCTTTAAGCAATCAGCATTTACCTCTCTGGTCATTACATTTTTGTATGCCAAAAATATTTCTTTATACCAAGTACCAAGCGTGTGGACAAATGTAAATGTAAATATATATTCATGCAGATACAGCGTTTTCCACATAATTATAGATCTGTCTCGTATACTCCAGCATCTACTGCATAATTTGCATATTACAACAAACATGTCATTAATACGGCACTACGTTGACTGCAACACTGTCTCCTACTTTTCAAGGTTAACTGGTTGGCTTTCACCTGTTGTTTTCTATACACAAGCCTCAAGAGGTGAACCTGTTGGCATGAACATCTTAATATTAGAAACTGATGGCCTCGTGAAAGGCTTTTGTCTCCAGAACCAGTGTAATTCCAATTGAATAGAAAGAATGGTTCCTTTAATGTCAGGCAAATGTTTTGTTTCACTTTTCATACCTATTAATATGTACATTGCAGTGTTCATCAATCAGTGGTATCTTTATTGTTTGGATACATTCCATGCATTTTTCATCTCTTGTTTAAGTTTCAGGGCCTTATAACATGAAGTGAGCAGTGGAGGTGCTAAGTTAAGGCATTGGGCAGTGTCCCATAAAGTGAGCACCCGGGGCTGTATTATATATTACATATATTTGAAGCAGTCATTCCTTATTTCTCCAAATCCCCTTATGGCAGCACGCTCATAATATGAGGGTGCACTTTTACTGTTTGCACCCTGCGTACCTATTTAAAAGTTTGCTGTGGCAGAAACAGGGAAAGTCTGCCCTATTTGCAATACAGGCTGTGAAGCGCTAAGTTAAGACACAGTCTGCCACAGTTTAGTAATGGTAGAGCTGGAGCAGTGCCATTTTGCCACCTTAGATGGTGAGTAAAGGTTGATTGTTACAGGACATTTAAACACTTGTACTGCATTTGACTGGAAATTTAGCAGCATTTGCTGACATATCTAAAGTAGATAACTGAACATAATGCAATAACATACACAAAAGAACATTTCAACACAAAACATAACAGGACACATCACAACAACACAGTTAAAACAGAATGAAGCACAATACCCGCAGTTCAACAAAACAAAATCACATTCTATTATTAGAACAAAAACACAGCACTACCAATCAACATAACACATCAGTATCACAACAAAACATTACCCAAGAAACACTTACGTAAACATTCTTTCACACATTTCCACCTCCAGAATCCTGTCAAGTCAAGGCCGGCATGACTCACAGGTGGGGTGTTTGTGCGGAGGGGGGGGGGGGGGGGGGTTAAAATAGATTTTTTTTTAAAACATACCTTCCCGGGTCCCGTGCCATCGCAGCTCCTGGCCAGATCCCGTTTTCCTGCTCTGCTGCTGAACAGGAAGCAGGCAGCCTCCCTCCCCTCCCCGAAGCCAATCACAACGGTGCAATGGCAACATTGTGATTGGTGGGGACGGCGCCCAGTCGGGCGCCTATCGGGAAAGTGTGCGTAACTGGTTTGGTCAGCCCCAGGGGGCCGACAAAACAGCCAGGGCCAGCAACATTGGGCAAGCCACTCCTCCCCGAACCTCCAACCCACCCGCCCCAAACCAAACACTTCTGCTTTCTCGCAGTGCGAGAAGCAGAAACATAAAATGGTAGGTTTTGCAGAAACATAAAATGGTAGTTTTACCATTTTATGTTTCTGCTTCTCGCACTGTGAGAAAGCAGTGGGGTGACCCTCCTCCCCCACATGGAGGAGCCACCCCTGATCCTGCATTCGAAAAACAAAGGTAAAAGGGGTTTGCAGCAAGCACTGTCCTAACTTACAACTAAGGCATGAAATAGCACTATTCAAAACTAATTTGTGATCCAGCTCACAGTCTCTGCCATAGTTGTGGGCTAACTGGTGTCTTAAACAGTTGAAGAGTTTACAAGAGCTAATATACTGCCCCTGATAGTCGAAAATGGTTGCTTGCCTTGAGAAATTCAAAGTCATGTGCTGTGTTTGTCTGGAAATATTGCAACATTTGTTGACATATCTAAAGTAAACAAAAGAACATAACACAGGAACACACACAAAGCTACATAACAACACAGTTGTAAAATAGCACACTGCAGAACAGTCAAAACAGAACACAACACCAAAAACACAATAAAACACAACATGATGTTGCAATCATGCATCACAAAAGCACATCAGTACAAAAAAACACAAAACAATAAATACTGCGCAAAAAATACGTTCCTTCTTGAAACACATTCCTATTTCCAGAATCCTGCTTTCATAATACGGAATGTGCGCTCTGAATATCGACCCCAGAAAATCATTTGGACACAATATTGAAGACAAAATATTTTTACAAATATTTACACATTGGTAAGTCTGCATTTCCCATACCTAACTCAACATATATGTACCTGTGCAGTACACACATCTTCAATGAATTTAGATGTGGAGTTAGAAATAGTAAATCTATAATACTCTATGGGCCATATTCGCAATGAAGTGGCGCAGAGAGGCGTTAGCCTTCTTGGCTTAACGCCTCTCTCCGCCACTTCGGAAACGCGAGGCTGCACCCTATTCTCAAGGATAGGGTGCAGCCTCGCGTTTCCCCCTGCGATGGCGCTAGGTTTCACAACTTAGCGCCAATGCAGACAAGGGTGTCTGCAAGCAGGGAGGTTTGTTTATGTACAGGAAGGTGTCCCTTCCTGCACATAAACAAACCTAAAATACCAGTTTGTAACTCACATGTGTGCTGCTTCATGCAGCACACATGTAAGTTACAAAACGGCATTTTTAAAAAAGGTTTGTTTATGTACAGGAAGAGACACCTTCCTGTACATAAACAAACCATGGCATTTTGTTTTTTCCATGTGTGCTGCACAAGGCAGCACACGTGGAAATAGCAAAAACGAGGAGAAATAAAGCATTTCTCCTCGTTTCCCCACCTTAAGACCAGATTTTTCAGGGTCTTAAGTTTTGCGCTACCTCCTATTTACGCTGCCCTTGAGAATAGGAGGTAGCATCAAACTCAGTGGGTGTTGCGGTGGAACGCCCACTGCAACACCCACTGCATGTCCCTTTCACTCTAAAAACAGTGTGAAGGGGGCCCTATTCACAAGGCAGCGTTAAGCCGCCTTAAGCCACTTAACGTGGATTAGCGCTGTCTTGTGAATAGGGCTAAGCCCCTATCGCCACCACAATGTCACTGAAAGTGACGTTGTGGTGGCGATAGGGGCTTGAGAATATGCCCCTATGTGCGCTTACATTTCAATATTTTTTCCCTCGATTTTCTGCCCTCATATTCTTGTACCACTATATTCTGGATGTCGAAATTCAGTAGTACAAATAAGATTGGGTGGTAAAGGTTTTATGCAACAAGCGCTGCCCTAACTTACCATCGAGGTTATCATATAGCGCCAGTTATAAATGTTTTCTATTATGGGCTATAACATTTTGCTTAAAGTATGTTCTATTGGAACTCTTGCATAAGAAGCGTGTAACAAATAAGCCAGTTCTGTTGTCATATTTCCTGTTGCAAAAAGGTGCTGATAGTGTGACCACAAAATGAGCTGCAAAAGTCATGTTTAAAGAGGTAGCCAAGATGCACAGTAAGGGGGAGGCAATTTGTATGCCTGCCTAGATGAGTGTAATTCAAATGTTCTGCTCTATAGAAGCCGCAGAAGGTTCCTCATTTTTTCAAACTATGCAAGGCTTTTTAAAGAGCTATTAGCCCTGCTCCCTGTGCCTAACTTGTAAAAATAAATCGATAAAGGGTGCAATGTTCTCCGCTATCGCTGCTAAAGGCTGTGCTTGCTGAATATTAAGACTGACTAGTCTTGATTCCACCTCAAGCCTCTTTCTTTCCCATCCAAATTCCTGTATTGTATCTCACTCTTGCGGATTCCCTGTTTTATCCCCTTGTCGCTGTTTCCCTATCTTTCTCTTCCTCCTTATTTCTCACTTTGCTACCTTTCTCTTTCATGATAGAAGTCTGGTGATGAAAAATAAGTCCTGTTCCCAAAAAGAGTGCCTGTGTACACCACCTGCAACCACCAGCACAAATGAAAAACTGCTGCCTTCCTTTGACAATTTCAGTCTCCGGTTTGCCCTGTGGGTGGGACAGGAGCAGGAATTTGAGATAGGTTGAAAGCATCAGACCATTGAGGCTTCTTCTGTTATTAACCTAAGAAGATAGCATTCTAGAAGTCAGTGGTGGAGGCCTTCGCTGTGACCTACAGATGTTCAATGAGTGGGCTTAGGGTGGGGCCAGAGGTCACGATCAAGCGACCCCAGCCTGTTATGTTATGGGCACAGGGGTGGCGGCGCAGCAACACAGCCTCAGCACAGCATGAAGAAATTGTCACACAATGGCGACGCTCACACTTGGATTACTGCGTGTGAAACTCCCTTAGGTCGCACCCCGGGGTTCTTTATTATAACTCAGCGTCCCTACGTATTGGGACTGATGTATGTGGGGGTGTATGACAAACCACCCCTCTCAAGACTGAGTGGGTGAGCCTGGCCCACCGACTAAACACAACACATCCTCTTGTCTTGAATGTGCCCTTTGTTAGCCAGAACATTTGCATCTACCACAATGTGTCACTACAGAACTCTGACAGCATTCATTTTCTTCTTAAAAACGTGCATGTTGTGCAGCTTGCATCAAGCAGTTTTGAAAAGTTTCTAGTCACAAGATTTTGAATCTTGGAACACCCGTAATTATAATCATCATGCCCAAGTAGTCGTGTTTTCTGCAAAGTGCAAAATTATATGTTTTACGCAATTTATCGTGGCGTGGGAAACATAATCAACTGCGTTAATAAAGCGACACTAGCTCATCCAATACAGTAGCTGTAATTTTGTAATAAATACTTGTGTATAATGTCTATTTAAATAACATTGAACACAATGTGCTGCACAACATTCTGAAAATTGAATTTTATGACATATGTTTTGGTTTTCCGTGCCTGAAAATCTAGTCCAGCCTGCCATTAAATTCAGTGCATCACTGGTGCATTGCACCATTGGCAGTGGCACCTGACTAAACTACCAAATGCCAATGCAATGGGTTATTACTCCGTTTAGACTGTAAACCATGTCATTGGTGGCTATGTTGTCACACAGAGTGCATTTTTTGTTTTGATCATTAAATCTCAGCCTAAGGAAATAGGCAAAGAGGAAGGCAGAATGATTAGAAAACATTGGTGCATATATGGTTCCTCACCCGATTTCGTAAGCAACATAGACACAGTAACCGGTGGTAAATGTCATCGCCTGAAGAAAAGCAGATGCTTTGAGAACAAATGAAATGTTCAGAATCATTCATTTGGTTTTTGTCTTTCACTATAAGCACCGGTAATTTTCCTTGGAGTCACAGAAGGCAAGATTCAGCAAACACTTTCAAAACCAGAAAACTCAGACGCATTTGCCTTCATTTGAAAGGCACCAATACACATCTAGTACTGAACCTCCCACCCCCTAGTTTTCAATAACATACTTATTTTTGGCCACTACAATTTCTAATATGTTCTTCAACTTGCATTCGAGTCTGTAGATAGGTACACATGCAAGCTAGTGTATGTGCTAATTCAGAGAAGAGTCTCATTCGAAATTACAGTGTTTGTTTCTTGATCAATCAATCAGGGGTTTGTAAAGCGTGGCTACTCACCATGAGGGTCTCAAGGTGCTGGGGGAGGGGGCAGCTGGTGGGTCTGGTTGGAGGAGTTTTCTAAGAGGCATGTTTTGAGGTCCTTATCCAACTCCAACTCTCAGTTGGAGACTGAGAGGCCAGCAGGACGGATGTCTACAGGAAATGCTCTTCCCTTTCTCAATTTATGATCTGACAAGACTTAGATGAGACACCCCATTTTAAAAAGGAAAAAAAAAGGTGGTAAAGAGGAAAAGGCACGAACCTTCTCCACGAAGAACAAAAGAGAGGAACCTAACCAAGTAGAGTCCGTCCCGCATATATCCCTCAGAAATGAATAAGATAACAGACTTCCTTGAATGATGTAAGAAACAAGAAGTTTGAAGTAAATTGAGGTAGCGATATATAAAACGCACTCTACGCAACAAGAATCCATTAACATTAGAAGATAGCCATACATGGTGAAAATACTGAGTGAGGATACACAGAAACTTATGAATAACAGGCAACTAAAAGCACCATTCTATCTTTTATCCGAAAGTACTGAAGGATTGCAATAATATCTTTTGCCGATTGATTGAAGCTTCAAAACAGTACCAAATTCAGATGTTTTTATAATTGGAAATTAAGTCCTGAAGAAGGTGACGATATTTTAGAACACCAAAACGCCGCGTCGACAGTCTTTTTTCAAAATATCTTTGTTTTATTATTATGATCTTATATGTTTTTTTAATAAGAGGGACTGAGAGATTAGGTAGTAGTGTACCCAAAACTGGGAACGGACCGCACATCAATGGAGCATGCAAACAGTAAGATAGAGGCAAGAGTCAAAGTACAAAATGTCAGTGGGTGCTGTTAGCCGTAAGCACTTACAACCAAGAAGTGCAATAAGCAGCGTGCAAGCACGTATGCCAAGAATTATCAAAGAGATTTGGCTTATACAGCACTCCCAATAGTGGTAAACGCAGTTGATTTTACTGTAAATGTAACACGAATCAGTAGCAGGAATATAGTGTCAAACAAATTTCATAAATTGAGAGAATTATTTCGCATAATGTTCACACAAATGCGGCGGGATTGAAATGATGATTCAACCAGATTCCAATATGTTCGATGAGGTTTAATATTCTCCAATGCATGTGGTGCACGCGGAAATTGCCAACACGTGTTTCGTCTGTACACAAATAAGTACAAAGACTTTTTCAAGGCCAAGAATGTGTATATCCAAGGATCACACTAACCACATAGGCTAATAATCCATACGCTGAACGTGTGGTCCAATATTCAGGGGCTGGGAAGCATAGAACGTCCAAGTTATGGCACAAGGAGATATACCCCAGAAATGAGAATAAAGTCCGGACAGTAATCGTAATATGTTCCCGAAGGGATTAGTATTATAATCCGGTACCATGTAAAAAATGGCTGAGTACATCAAAGTGTAGAACTAGACGAGATTCCCCCACGATGAATTACGAGATCAAAATATGTGCTGCAGTCATGGGGTAGTCACAATATAAGTAGCGGAATCAGAACTCCTGAAAGTGGCCAAATGAACAGTTGACAGCGCCTGATAACGCTGAATAACTGATATGGATGAATAATGAAGAATGTACTGGTTAATAAAATAGGTAAACATCTTATTCCTTTGCATCTGTGTAGTTGTTTCGTTTGACTGTGAAATCACAAAGCATTGAATTACTTTATTGTAAATTTGGTAACCTGCATAAGACTCTATCGCACACTTAGTCCCTTTTTCTCACGTTGAGAAAAGAGAGGCCCAGGAGGAAATAATCTCTTCCTAATCACATCAACAGGAGAAGGGAACTTTTGTTTTTTTGAGTCCATATACCCATCCCTTTTCCAAAGAAGGGTACCTCCCACATGACCTTTAGAGCAAAGAGATAGTAAGACAGTTTAAGGGTGCAGGGAGGGAGGGTCCCCTGTTTTAAGTGAAACGCTAGTTGTGTTGGGTGAAGGTAAGTCTGCAAGGTGTAGAACATGAGGAAGTGGAATTAGCACATATACTAAGAATATGATGTTGCCACTGATGGAAGAAGGCTATGAGGATTTACTTTTTGGAAATAGATGTCAAGGGTGCCCCTTAAGCCTCATGAGTGAGTGGAATTGTGTAATTTTTTATACCTGATGTTGTCACGCTTCTGGTGCCTCATAAGGTGTTCTAACATCTCTTGAATGGGACTTCTGTAATGGATTTCCATTCTGAATTTGCCCATTTGTGAGTGTAAGTGTAGCCATTCTTTGTCCGTCTATTTGCGTTTTACGGACCAGACAAGTTGCTTGTGTTGTTTTGTTAGCACCTGCAGCTTTGACCACAGCTCTGATTTGTTTTGACAATTTTGTGTTTTATGGCATAGTTTCCAGAGCCTACGGATGTTTCCCTTGCTTTCGGGCATGGGCCATTTTTCTTTAGTAAATGTTTTAGTAGGAGGCCTTCAAAGGGATGGTGTGGGGCCTAAAGTTGAATGAATTACATAGATGATGATCTTCCAGTTGGCCAACAGATATTTACCACTTCAAGACATGAGAGAGGGACCGCTGGTGGATTTCCAAACTTTAAGTTTTTGCATAGAGAGTGGTCCCCATTTTATTTGCCAGATAAATGGTAGATTTTCATTTCCTTTTGAGGTAGCCACTGATTTCTGCCATTCACGTTTAGTTGAGCATCATTTCAGCACTGTGTGAAGTGGAAGATGATCGCTCTCCTATGACACAAGGATTTTAAAGCTCTACAAGTGCTTAAGGATATTATCTGAGGTAATCACTTAATTAAGGGTGCTGATTCCCTTGGATGTTTTGGGGAATTTTGATACCATAGATGTATTTTCAATTGTATGCTGAATAGACTTGAGGTCATGTTTGTGAAACAGACTTCGGAGCAAGGTAGCCAGAGAACTAACTGGAAGATGGTCTGATGGGGCTACCTCCAGTTGGTGGAGACAGAAGACCATGCAGATTATGATTTCGTACTTGGTATAGTCACATAGCACAATGTCTAATGTTTCACCTAGGTGGATCATTCTATCCGCACAGTAAGGGCCCAAACTATTGATGCAGAGGTTATCAGTAAAATCTTTGTCCAGAGGTTGTTTATTTTTAGGCCTTCCAGCGTAATCAGTTGTATCATTTCATCCTGGGCAGAGATTTTTTTCACTTTTAGATCTAGTCCAATGGTAAGATATATGTAGAGGTTGCCAGATGGTCTTCCAAAAATATTCGTTTTTTTCGTTTTCTTACAGCATGATGTATTTCATAAAAGCTGGGAATTGTTATAGGACCTGTTGACCAAGTTTCTTGAAAGCTGAGTAGATCAGCATTCATTGGAAGTGAGTTTTCAAGGGGGGATTTAAGTAGCCTGGGTAGCCCAGCAACGTTCAATGACAATATCTTTAAATGATGTTCACTTTCTGGGGCTTGATTGGTAATTCTAGGAGCAGGTCTGTATCTCCCTGGATAAAGTAGATGATAACCAGTGGCAGTCTGTTATGCACTTTCCCTAAGCGGATTCCAGGGCAACTCTCCTAATTGGTGCCCCTATGTTTGAAAGAACTGAGATATCAGCATTTTACTGTGGGGAAGATTGAAGTGTGAGTGTCCTGCTCCCCTTAAGCTTTTGTGAATGGGAACTCAATTCGTATAGTTTTTTTAGTGGGTTTGGATGCTTGGGAGCTGTGATTTTAAATATCCTGATGCCCCGTTCGTCGAAATTCAGTTTGCTGGGCAGAATTATTTCTGCCCGTGAGAGAGATTTCAATGTTAGTATTGTCAATTCTTTTTCTTTATTACACTCAGGCAGTGTATTAAACTCTACGTTCAAGATGTCTTCCGAGGTTATACTTAGCAGATTTGGAGTAGCCTTTAATAGTCCTAGTAGGTTAAAGCAATTCAAAATGTTGTGGCCACCCTCTGATGAATATTGTGGTGTAAACACCAACCTGGTTGGTCTAGAGTCACATTTAGGTGCTCTTGTTGGGCAGTCATTGCTGGTATGAGCTGCCCTATCATGATCGGGGGAGAGTTAATAGGGCCTGCCATGCAAGGCCGCTGTATTTGCAGGTTCTTCTGTTTTTTGCGGATCTGATTTGGTGCCCAACAATGTTCCTGGTTGTCCACAAGGTCTTGCAGGTGCTGATTGTGTTGTCACCAGGTGGCTGCCGGGTGCGGGAGATGCTGCTGGGGTGCTTTGCCTGCTGGAGAGGTCCGCCCTAGGTTCGGGTGCAGAGTACACTGGTGGCTGCGGGCCTGGAAGTTGCAAGTGCATGAAGTTTTGCCCTTTTCCACTGGGCTGGTGCTTTGCTCCCTCTGTTTTTGAATGTTGAGTTTTTGCTCTATCTTGGCAATCGATGTTGCTAGAGATGGTATTAGGTCGAGTTGCAGCTCTAGTTTGTCTAACTGCCAGGTCAGGGTGTTTATTGTAAAAACTAGAGTCACATTTGATTGAGGCTAAGAGATTGCTCTGCTCACTGTGAGTTCAACCGGGGTGCGGGGCTGTCCTGTAGTATTTTCTAAAGCTCCCAGTGAAGCTCTGGTCCTGTGGCGAATACGATTGATTATTTTGCTGCAGCGAGCTTGCAGCGTTTATTTCACTGTTTCACAGCTTCAGTAAAAATCTCAACGTAGGCCTTCCAGAGACCTGCTCTGGCTTTGATTCTTGCCTTTCCCCGCTGGAGGACTTGGGGGCATATCATCAAGGACCGGCGATAATGATCGCTAAGCGCACTTAGCGCTAGGATACTTATAGCCGGGTAACGTGGAATTTTATCGCTGAGATAGCGTGCTATTAGCAAATGTGAGATTATCACTGGAAATCCAGCGATAATCTCATGAAGTTTGGCGATAGCTTGATGATAGGGCAAGGCAAACTTAGCCATGATATCCACCTTACATAGGATATCATGGCTAAGTCAGTCTTGAAGCAGGCGTAAGGAAAGTAGCTATAACAGAGGTTATCGCTACTTTGCTTGTCGCTCTGCAGGTTAGCGTGCCCATTGATAATTGGAGAAATGTCGCTTAGCGAAATTTCTCCAGTTATGTCAGGGCAGGAACGCCCACTTTGCATCTCATTAGAGATGCAAAGCTGGGCGTTCAGAATACAGGCGTTAATGCAAGGTTCCACGCGATAGCGTGACCTTGCTGATTAGGCGATAAAGTTATTGCCGCTTTTTGTCCGAAAACGGACGCAAAAGCGGCGATAATTTTTTATCGCCTCGTTGATGATATGCCTCTTGGAGCTCTAGGAAAAAGTGCAAAGATGCCCTTTGGCCTACCCAACACCCGATACACTGTGGTCTGTCTGCAATTAGTGAACTGAACTACAGATTGGTGTTTTTTGCATCACAACTTTAAAAATCAATTTCTCTGAATCCCCTTATCACGTTTTACTTGTTTTTGTCAGCTTTCAGTCTTTTTTGTTTTTTCCTACATTAGTTAGGTGTCTTTATTTTGTTGTTTTCTTGACTTTTAAATTGTTTTTCTTATTTATTGGTTGAGTAGGCATCGCTTAGATCTCCTTCTCAAATTAATAACCCACCTTCAGACACCTACATAGTGCAAAAAATATTGTATGGAAGATGAGGCGATTTAGGTAAACAACTCAAAATGCTTTAATTTCAAACGAAATAAGGTAGAGCTGTTACTAGACTCAAGTATCTTAAATATTTATGTTAACATTCTGGAGGACGGGGCGTGGTCTAGCCGAGCTGCGAGATGGTCACTCTCTGAGAGGGCTGCGCCGGCTGAGCAAAAATTCATCCAAAATCCTCGACAATCTCTGAGATTTAACACATGAAAACATCAGAATAGATTGCCCTATGCTCTGCGCTAACACTGAGCTAGAAATCGAGAAGCCTGAGCCGGAAATCCGATATCTGTGGCCCGGGCCTACCCGACCTGGGAACCTGCAGCGTGGGCAAGCAAACTGAGCCGATCGGCGTGTGCTCCGTCACGTATGGGCTCAATCTACTGGGAGGAAGGCCTTTGAATGATCCCAAGTACCCGGCAACTGGAGAAAGTGCCTGTGGTAGGAATTACCTGCGATGGAGGCAGCCAGAGGAGTGGGCCGTTGGGGCACGGCGGAAGCGCATCTGGCTGCTAGAGACGGAGGTGCTCCCGAGCTGCTGTTGGCCTGAATAGTCGACTCATCGAGACCTGTCTGGTAGGAGTAGAGGTGTGAGGGTGGGAGCGTGCGGGCTGACGGCACCGGGTGTGACTGCAGCGGGACCACCACGATATAGAGACTCGCTGCTCCTGCAGCCGGCGCGCTGGGGGTCCGCCTGGGCATCTTGCATGCTGCCCCGAAATACTCTGAAAGCCTGTGAGCACCATATACATTGGTGCGAATCCTTTAAATTGCAGGACATTTCATTCAAGCAGCCTTTACCTGTCATCATATGACGTGCACGGGGGATGAAGCATTTAAATTACCGATTGGCACACACCACCCAACATATCAGGCACAATTGACTCTCCTCTTCTCAGCCGCAAACTAGACAACTCACCGATGGTGGGCCGGACTTAGCGCCCCAGGTATCGCGGTCTAAAGTTCACCTGCTGCAAACACCAGGCATGTGGATTGGCGAGTGGGGGCTGAGAGTACAGGAAGAATTACACTGCTGACTAGACTAGAGCCCTGATGCTATGCACAAGGCGCCTGAGCAGGGGTGAGAGGCGATGTTCATATCTTGCATCTGAAATGTACTGGGGCCCAGGCCTTGAGCAGTTGATGTGTAAATAGGCCGGACTGACTGCTGCATAACTGCGGTGTGTAGTTCAGGAAGACTCTCACACGCACTGGCTACCGGCACTCGGAGGCCCCCCTTGCCAGCGACTTCAAGTTGCTGTCTCTAGCCTGCCATCGGGCCAGAGCTGCATTGATGCACATCTTTACGCAAGAGAGCTGGATCTTTAGGAGAAGATCGGAGGGGGAGTGAGAACTGTATGACCCTAGCATCAATATAATTGCAGCACGAATAACTGCCCGGAGCTGCGACTGAAGCCGTGCCGCCTGGGAAGTCTGCGCTCTCCTACAAGCCCTGTATGTAGGTCATCATACCATTGTCGTATTGGCGGTGAAGTGTAGATGACCAATTGGGCTTGAGATCACACAGGTAGGCCACGTGTTGCCTGCTTGTGAGCCAGTGAATACCTGCAATTCCGGGGGCAGGTAAAGCAACGGGATACCAGTGAACCCCCACACGGCCTGCTGACCTGGCACAAGACAATCAATTTAACCCAGAACCTGCTGCTACAAAATAGACACAGTATAGCGTGTGGAGGTGCAGGTCCATATCCCTTAACAACATGTCTAAGTGTCAGAAAGCACAAGTCAGCAAACTATATCGGAAGATGGAGAAAACAGATACTAAGCAGACCAAGCTGCAGTTCGAAAATAAACCCAGAAGCTGAACATAGAGATGGCATAGCGGAAGGGGTAGACGACCTGGGGTTTCTCCTCTTGGAAATGAATTTGAGCCTCAAAACCATAGATAGCAAGATAGACATTCTAGACCAAGTTAAAAAACAAAAGGATAAGCATGATCTGCCCTTTGACCAGCTGGAAAACTGAGTGTCTGATGCCCATGACTTCCAAACTGAATCTAGAGAGCAATTGTTGAACATGGAAAGGGTCTTGGAGGTAATTAAAGCCAAAAATGATTACCTGGAAGCACGGTCCCGCTGTAATAACATTCGCATAATGGGCATACCAGAATCCACAGCAATGGGCAAGGTGGAGGACTTCATCGAAAATCTACTGCGTGACATATTTGGGTCAGCTATGTCGACCATGTGCATCGTGGAGAGAGCCCACAGGTCCTTAGCCCCGAGACACCCAGTGGGCAGTACGCCGAGACCCATCTTAGCCCGCTTGTTGAACTACTGGGACAGAGTTGATACCCTCAGTGCTGCCAGGGAGATGGGCCAAATAACACATAAGGGCAACAACACATCCTTTTTCCCGGATTTTACCCCGGTAGTCCAATCTGTGAGACAGGAGTTTATCCCAGCCAAGAAGATCCTAAGACAAGCAGGAATTGTATATGCTCTACTGTACCCTGCCAAGCTCAAAATTACACACAAGGGAAGCAATCACCTATTCACGGATGCTAAATCAGCGCTGAAGTATGCCAAGCAAGTCACTGGTAACAAGCATCCTCCAAGCACTCCCAGGAGGTCGGAGGCAAACCTACGTGATAATGACTGACCTGCAAGTGGATCTAACAGGTTTGACTCAATAAGGGTGGGAGAGGAATGGGTGGAGCACTGCTGGGGTATGTTGCTCTCAGTCATGTCATTTTCATCCTCACTCCGCTGTTACCATCACAAAATCGAATAGGCTGGGCAACGGGTATTACTAATGGTTCTTGCAACTACATCTCAGCCACCTGGTTTTAGACCAGGGAATTCGCCAGAGACACCCCGCCCCCAGGGAGTTCTCCAGCACTTGTGTTCTTAGCCTATGTTTGAAGGCTGTTTGCAGATTGGGGTGGGAGGGGATGATAATGCTCAGCCTAGTTGGGGGGTTGGAGTAGATGGAGTAGATGAGATTGGGTGATTGGATTACAGCACAGACGTTTTTGTTACATATAATTAGGGCTCCCGGTTTTCCGTATTTACGGATTTATACATATAAATACAGACGGAAATCGATATTTCCTTTGTCTGTATTTATATTTATAAACCGTAAAATACGAGTAAATGTTGCCGCGCTAGTCTCCCGCCTCCCGATTCCTGCAAGCAAAAACCCGATGCCTCTGGGTTTCAGCTGACAGGGCAGTATTGTGTAAGGTGCTAATTCTTCCAGCAATAGTCGGAGTGGCGATGCGGGGGCTCTAGAAGGGGTGAACAACCAACAAAGCCCCATTAACAAGCGAATGGTCTTTTAAAGACCTGTGAAGTGCTCGGGGGCGGCTGTGTGTAAGCTGTTTCAGCCCGGGCTGCCACAAACGTGGGGGGGGGGGGGGGGGGGGGGGTAGGTACGCACTGCCAGCAACCTGCCAGGCCAGTGCACAACTCTTGCGGGGGCAATTACTTCACTGCCCCAGGCCCTCAAAGTAAGCGCAGCTGTATTCTTTCTATGATGAACGTTACGTAACAATGCACATCCTAAATTACAGTCCTCATAGCACACCCTTGGCTAAGTTTTTTAACTCACTTCTCAGTTTGCAATATCGTTAGAACTAACCTTGCAAACAGATGTCCTATGAATGATATTTTAACTCTTTTCCATTTATTTTGTATGTTAGGCACAACCATCTCGAGGGAACTCTTTAAAGGTGATATACCAGTTTTGGTGTTTTTAAATATTGTGATGGTTTCTATCCTCACATACCTATGAGCAGCACCCTTGGCTCCGTTGCTCAGTTCATTGCAGGTGTATGCTTAACGTTACAAACCAATGCGGTGTTTGTAGTACAGTTCTGTTCCCTTTTAATGCTTGTAGTATGGGGGGTCCATCATCTTCATATAAACAACACAACACTGAAGATGGTCTCGTGGATGCTCAGCAAGTCAGACTGAAACATCGACGCTCAGCCCATCTTTCCGCTAGCGCTATATAAAACTCCCAGTTAAGCCCACGCCTGACACCCTTCCCCCCCCCCACCCAGCCTCGTTAACAAGTGAATGGTCTTTTAAAGACCTGTGAAGTACTCGGGTGCGGCTGGCAGCTCAAAGACTGTCTGTGTGTGTGTGCCTGTCAGCATCGGCACTTCCCCCCTCTCTGCCCAGGATCTTCTGTGCCCGCCCAAGTTCATCATCAAATGATTAAATATTAGGTGGACATGAAACCTGCATTTATACATCGTCCTTTCTGTCGGTGTATCTCCCTGTTCCTCTCTACGTGCCCGAGTGTGCACTGTCTGATTGTTTTTGCATAGGGTGAGACTGAGTTCAATCCTGTTTGTACTTTGTGTGTGTCAGCCTCTGCATGTTGGGTTGTGGGTATAGGTACCTGGCTCTCCCTCATACAAGTGTAGGGTGCCAGAGCACTTTGCATCAAACACACACATTACATAGAGACTATCAATCATACATGTGTAAATCAGTGTATAGGAAATGTTACATAAGCCAAAGGACTAAAAATGTAGGTACATGTCATGCATACTGGTAGGCAGTATAGTTTAAGAGTGCTTGGTCTGGAGAAGCACAAACTCAGAGTCGAAAAAGAAACAGCATAGTTGGGAGGTTTTTTTCAATAACAATAATCGAATTCTAGCCAAATTAACCCTTTATACAACATTAATCAATGTTCTAATGTATACTTTGCAGTGGGCATGCAGTCCTATGAAAGTTAATAGCTCACTGTTGAATATTAGGACTTTAAGTTATAAATTGCAAGTAACAAAAGGATGTCTTTTTTGAAAGCAGTAACCTGCTGATCTGTTTACATTATATGCACTCTGTAATCTACTTGGTACACGTTCTTTGCAGCAGGCATGTTAACCCTCTGCACTAACTTAACATAAGTTAAAACCTCAACTATACAAAACACTGATCTCTCTCCAGGAAGATAATTAATCACACGAGTTTTCTTGACATTTTTGTGAGGCCTGGTAATTACCAGAAGAAAGAAACGCTGCAGCAGGTGCTTGAAAAACATACTAAACTTGCAAACACGGTGCCCCCAGGAAGGCAGCACCCGGTGCGGTGGCACCAGTCGCACCGCCCTAGAGCTGGCCCTGTGTGCATTGTCAATTTAAATAAATGTGGAAAAATACTAGCTGTAGCGTTGGCTTTTGTTTGTGGCAAAAATAAATGTGGATAAATACAGACGGAAATGGCAAAAAAATAAATACCATAAAACCGGGAGCCCTACATATAATAGGCAATTTGTATTGGTTCCTCGATGGAGATGTACAGCATGCTAGGTGCTGCAGAATATGTGGCCCTCATACTCAGACACTGGGGAGAATAGCGCCTCTTACATTACTTAGCCAAGATATACACGGACAAATACACGTAGGCTACTGGTTCTACAATAACACACAAAAATGTCCACCCTGAGGTTCTTGACGTGGAACATCTGAGGTCTAAATGACCACAGGAAGGTTCGGCTTACCCAGGTTTATCTGATCAGACACAAAATCGATTGTTGTTTCCTGCAGGAGATACACCTAGCGGACATGTCTGGCACTAAGCTACAGATAGACACTGGGATGAGATGTATACCACGGGATACTCAAACTATGCTAGGGGTGCAGCTATACTGATAAGCAGAGGCCTAGATTGGAAAGCGTCACACACACACACATAGACGCTGAAGGGAGATATGTCATTCTTGAAGGTACACTATGTGGGATGGAGGTGGTATTTGCGGCCATATTTGGCCCAAATCCTGACGAGCCAATATCACCGGTCTGGTCTGTGAAATGGTGATATGGGGGGGGACTTCAAAGCCATACTAAACGATTCCCTAGACAGACAAGGAGCTGCACGGAAACTGCATTCCCGTGCAAATGAAGCTCTCAACTCTTTGATGCAAACTAACAACCTGGTTGACATCTGGAGAAGTCGCAACCCAGATAGCACAGTGGGGTCATGTATCACCACACAACACAATGCATGGTCCGGGTTGGACTACTGGGTAGTCTCCTGGGATATTGCTGTGTTGACAATGGAGGTCTGCCTCCTGTCGCGCACCCTCTCCGATCATGCCCCCTGTTTGCTGCAGATAGAAATTACAGCCCCTGCTAAGACCCCGTTCATTTGGAGGCTCTCCTTCAGGCTCTTCTTGACACCGCCTTCCGGTAAGAAATTAGGACAGAAATTAGCAATTACTTTGCCAACAACATGGGATTGGTGGAGTTGGTGGGTACACTATGGGAGGCCTTCAAAGTATATAGGAACTGAGACTGGAGCCATCACCACTTCTGGGCATCTTGGGATACACGAAAGGTGCAACTGATGAATTTAAGCAATTACCTGCTGTTAGATCTGGGGGTCTCTAGTTGGCAGGGTAGGTACCACTGTCCAAGTAGGGACCCTTGCTTCTAGTCAGGGAAAGGGGGATACACTGTTAAGATAACCCCTGCTCACCCTCTAGGTAGCTTGGCCTGAGCAGTCTAGGCTTTCAAAGGCAATGTGTAAAGTATTTGTACCAACACTCACAGTAACACAGTGAAAACACCACAGATTTACTCCACACCAGTTTTAGAAAAATAAGGTATCTTTACTAAAACTTCACAAGACCAAATACTACAGACAAACCAACATACAATTAAAAAGGTTACTTCAAAGATAGTTCAAGAGTTTGCAGAAAGTACTCCAGGATGTAAAAGTCAGTGTCTTGCACAATGCGACTCTCAATGCACAAAATGCGACACTTTCGTGCCCAACAGTACCTGTAGTTGCGATAAGGTTCCCAAAAGCTATAACAAGGAAGATGGCAAAGGCGATGCGATACTCCTGAGATCCTGGGGAGGCTTTGCAGCAGCCCTGCTTCACGCAGCAGAGGTGGATGCGCCTGCTCCGATCTGTAGGGGGAGGATGCGATGACTTTGGCTTTCGTTGCGTAGGTTTCTTAGGGGGAAGCTTCACGCACAGGTTCGATGCGACACGCTTCGATGTGGCACAATGAGCGGCGCAGCGTTGACTTCCGGCGCTGCAACTCTCGATGCGCCACGGAACGGGACTCTGCGTCGACGCACACGATGACTGGAGACTTTCACGCACCGGCAGTGGTGCGGCTCGCAAACTGGTTCGGCGACGACCTTCGCAATGTCAGGAATCTTCACGCTTCGGGACGATGCTCGACGCACTCGGCGATGCGGGGACCCTGCTTGTTGCGATGGTGCCGCGATGAAATTTTCCTCGCACTCTCGTTCTTGCGACACGCAATCGGATGATGCGTTGGGTACCAGTTACTCTTTTCACGCTTCTGCTTCCCAGCTCCCAAAACACAGCAAAACGACCTCCTGAGGCCACCAGACTGGGCAAGCACTCCAAGGCAGGTCAGAACTCCCTCAGCAGAGTTCCAGGGGAGCTGGTGGTGAAGTCCTTTTGTTCCTGGGACTTCTTAACAGGGAGCCAGCTCTTCTCAGGCCCTTGGAGATCAGAATCAAAAGAAGGGGACACAGCAAAGTCCTTCCCCTCTCCTTGGCAGCAAAGCAAAACAGCAAGCAGGCAGTCTTCTCCTCTTCAGTCCTTTTCAGCTTTCTCCTTGGCAGAGGTTTCTTCTTAGTTCCAAAGTGATCTAAAGTTTAGGTGTCTGGGGTCTTCTTATACCCCTCCAAGTCTTTGTCTCTCTTTGTTTCAGTGGGGGGATTCCCCTGCTCAAACCGGTTCCTGGGTGTGCTCTGCCCTGGAGCACCTGGTTCCTTTCAGAGTGAGGGGCAGGGTCGTTAGACGCTCAGCAGGAGGTGGAGCCTTCTTTGCGCCAGCAGAGGCAGAGTCCTCAGCCTGGCCAGCAGGGGGTGGAGCCAGCATTGTGTTGGCAGGGGCAGCCCTATTCAAACCCAGGGACTACTCCTCCCACCCATCTAAAGCAGATCTCCCTATTCACCCTGCTGCTGACTCATCCAGGCTCCTGGAGCCACCTAGCCCATCACATGACACCAGTCAGCCAACCAGCACACAGGCACACAGGAAGGTTAAACAGGAGAATAGCTACTTTCTAAAAAGTGCTATTCTCAGACAGTGAATTTAAAAACCATCTTGCTAAAAAGATGTATAATTAAATTCTGAACACAAAGATACCAAACTTGGATTTCCTATCTTGCCTTTATGGGAAGATAGGCATGTAAACAGCCTTCCCCATTCTATCCTATGGGCAAGATAGCCTCTCAGCAGTGAAAAACGAAAATGGCTGTAAATCACTACCAGGGCATGTTACACACCTCAGTACATGCCCTACCTTTCAGATACACTGCACCCAGCCCAGGGGGGTACCTAGGGCCACCATAGGGATGCCTGACATGTACAGAAAGGGAAGGATAAGGCCTGGTCAGTGGGTGCACTGGCCAGGTCGACATGGCAGTCCTGGACTGCACATAGGCACTGCAAGCAGGCCTAAGACATCATTTTAGCGCTACTCCTGTGGGTGGCACAATCAGTGCTGCAGCCCACTAGTAGCATTTGAATCACCAGCCCTGGCACACGCAGTGCACTTTACTAGGGGCTAACAGATGAAACAAATATACCAATCATGGATAACCAATCAATATAACAATTTATACAGAGAGCATATGCACTTTAGCACTGATCAGCAGTGGTAAAGTGCCCAGAGTCCTATTGCCAACAACCACGGGTCAGAAAAAATAAAGGAGGAAGAAGCAAAAAGTTTGGGGATAACCCTGCAAAAAGGGCCGTTTCCAACACCTGCTATGCCATTGCTACTGGCAAAGAGGACGGTGGCTATGACTTGGGGCAGAGCGGGCATTCCAATGGTTAAATCTTGGGTAAAGGACGAGATATACTGCCTGGAACAGCTAAACATATTCTGGGAGATGATACCAGTTGCCTCCATACCCCGGGATATTTGGGAGCCCTTCCAAGTCTGGATTAGATCTCGCAATGCATTAGATACCCATTCAACTGTACCCTAGGCAGGCACCAGTAAACTGACTCTGCTTGTCATATGGACCAAATAGACATGTTGTAACCTACCGTCTGTACTAAAAAACCCTCTGTGCCAATGGCTCATTTGTGTTATATAGAGGCTGCTACATCTATTGTCACTATTTATCAGACTAGAGGCTGTAACTGTTAAAATGCTGTGTAATCATCACCAAGTGGATTAAAGTCTGTGCTTAGTTTTCCCCCGTGGTTTTCCTTTCTGT
Source organism: Triturus cristatus (assembly GCF_964204655.1). Classification (NCBI taxonomy): domain Eukaryota; kingdom Metazoa; phylum Chordata; class Amphibia; order Caudata; family Salamandridae; genus Triturus; species Triturus cristatus. The sequence goes on from NC_140588.1 coordinate 254,328,788, forward strand.
TTCTTCCTTTCCCTTTCTCTATCTTTCCTTTCCCCCTTTTACCTCCCTGTCTTCCTTTACTCCCTCCCTTCTCTATTGCCCCTCCTTTTCTTTTTCTCTTTCTCTTTCCTTTCCTGTTCACAGGAAGCCATACATAGTCCATATTGCACACCTGCTGGGTGTATATGGAACGTAGAATTTGTCATGTTTATGCAAAATGTTCAATAAACAAATTAAAGAAAAAAACATTCTGGAGGACAAACATTGATGTAATTGTTCTAGGTTTAAATAGAGTCAATGATGAAAAGAGGTGACCTGAAGCCATGCCCACCAGAATTAGGTACGGTCAGAAGGGTATGCAGTTCATGATGATATGCGTTCGTCTACTCAGGTCAGTCCAGTTCCAAGGAGTCTGACTCTGTAGGAACAAATGCCCTCACACACCTAGATAGGTGTCATGCTTCATCAGTGGACTTTAGCTCCATGTAGGGTTGGCGCTGCAATGCCCAAAGGCACCCTCACAGGGAGCTGTTTACCAGAGAACTTTTCATAAGCTGCTTTGTGAAGTGTAGATGTGTGGGTCTAGATGTATATTGGTGTGTTAAGTGTATAGGCACAAATGTGATGGTAAAAATAGGACAGGGGGTACTCCTCAGGATACATTTTAATGACCGAGCCCTCCTGCCTATGTTAAAATATGTAGCGCTATCTATAAGAATTTATTATCTTTGGTAGCTGTAGGTCTGACACTGAACAAATGTCAGGTAAATATCCCCCATTGAGGTTGCCCGTCGAGCATTGCAGTGCTGGCCTGACGTGGAGCAAAAGCCCAATGATGAAGAATGACACCTATCTAGGTGCGTGAGGGCATTTGTTCCTACAGAGTCGCACTCCCAGCAGACTCCTTGGAACTAGAATGAGTAGATGAACACATCTCACTAGGAGCTACAAACCGTTCTGACCTTGACTAGTTACCTGGAGCATGTATGCTGGACCTTTATGCGCTCCGAGTCCCTCCTTCTTGATACACCAGAATGAGGTGCCAGTGGAAGACCAAATTATATGGCAGGAAAAGGCCTAGTACGTGGAAACGTAATAGATATTGGTATAGCATGTTAGGCAAATTATGCACTGTTTTCTGAGGCGTTGCTCTCTTGCAGTTTTCACATTCTAACAATGAATCCAGTGCTGTTAAAAAGATGCATCCCTAAGCAACAAATCTTCACATGTTAAGTAGCTGTCACTCAAAATTTATTTACAAACAATTAATAATCTTTCACAGATCGCAATAAAATATTTTTTCACCAGCAATTAATACTTTTGCATGGAAGCACAGGAATACTAGTAGAAACTACTGTCCTCTCGACTTTTCAGAGTAATGTAGGTAATAAAACATTTTCAGCTTTGCATTCAGCAGACAACAAGATTCCAGTCCACACTTCCTTTAGTAAAAGTTTTTCTTCATGTTACTTCAGCGGATACCTGATGTTCTTTTAACTGCCCTCAGTTTTAGATGTACCCTTGGTTGACATTACCAGGGAACTGGAAGCGCATCTTTCCATTAAGAACCCGATGTTTAGAGCAGTAAAGTGCACTTCGGGTCAATGCATCAGAACATAAGAAAGAGATGAACCTTGTTTGAATTCTTCTTAAGAATGACTTCTTTTGAAATAGCTGCTGCTTTAAAGCAGCGCCTTTGACGTAAACACACATGTAGGTGAATAGTGGAGCAAAAGGGATCAATTAATATGTAAGTATTTGTAGTCCTTGTTTCTTCTTACAGGCAGATGGTTTCATTGACCTTCAGATTATATTGTTTAGATAATATCTGGGCAAAATTATTACTGTTTCATTCGGTGAATTTGTGAAGGCAGGATGCACGCAACTCCACAGAACCTTATTTTAAAAAAGACTTTACAGTGAAGAGCTTTGACGTTTATGAACGGGCAGATTTAGCAGACCTTGGCAACAGTCGGAAACTCTCAATGGACTGCCGACACTCAGCTGTATCCATTCACCTCCTGCAAAAAGCCTTCACCTCTTCAGCCAGCCTGTGTGGCATTTCCACCATCTCCACTGGCAGCTTTGTGTCATGCCCCTTGAGATGTTCCTGTCTTGCCCTTGAGCAGTCCTATTATGTGGGGGCCTCTCCACTTTCCCCCAGCTTCATTGTGAGCTGAGACGTCCTCTACTTTGGGCTGTTATCCATTCTGGAGGGGCGGGGCGGGGTTTACTTCACAAAGTCAAGAGAAGTCAGAAAGTTCAGGTGGCGTAGCAAGGGGTGTGGGGTGGAACAAATTTTGGGGGCGGGGGCCTCCCCCACCCCCCACTCTTACCTGCGGCTGCAGGATTTGTTCGGCACCCCTTTCTCCCCCTTACGGCCGACGCGAGGCGGCAAAGGCTGGAACTGCCACAGGCAGCAAAAGGCCTAGCTACGCCACTTAAACTTACTTGGGGGCATATCAACAACAACCGGCGATAATTATCTCTAAGCGCACTTAGCGCTAGGATAATTATTGCCGGCTAGCGTGAATTTTTATCACTGAGATAGCGTGCTATTAGCAACGCTTATCTCAATAGCGATAAAAATCCTCACGCTAACAGGCTAACGTGAGATTATCGCTGGAAACCCAGCGATAATCTCACGTTACCTTGTTGATAGGGACAGGCAAACTTAGCCATGATATCCTCCTTCCATAGGATATCATGGCTAAGTCAGAAAAATACCAGACGTAAAAAAGCAGCGTTAACCGCGATTAGTGCTGCTTTTTTTGTGTCTAACAGGGTTAGCGACATTCTTGATAATAAGAAATGTCGCTTAGCGACATTTCTCCTATTATTTTACTCTGGAACGCCCCCTTTGCATCTCATTAGAGATGCAAGGGGAAGCGTAGAGTAAAAGGGTGCTAACATGCAAATTTGCATGTTAGCACCATGTTGTTGATTGGGCGCTAGTTTTATCTCTCCTTTTTTGGCTTTTAAAGACAAAAAAGCAGAGATAAAGCCCTTGTTGATATGCCCCCTACTTTCTCTCAGGTGAAGATCTGACTTTACACGTCAAGGATAGATACATGTACAGCTCTCAAAACAGCAATCAATAGCTGAGGTGCCTGGCATGGAACAGCGCCATGAGCCATTAAAACTCTTCACTGTTAACGCTAGAAAGAACTATTCATTTAAAATCATGAATTGGTGGAACACATGGTAAGTGTGACAGAGTCATGTATATGTAAGAGAGATACGGCCACTCAATAGCAATTGCGGATCCAGTCCGTATTAGATCTCAAGGTGTCAAAGTTTTATTACATAAAGAGTGTAATTTGCCATTCACATGTAGTCTAGCCTGCTCTTTGCATTTAAATGATTTGCACTGATGTTTTGTCTCGAATGAGTTTAAAAGTATGAGTTACCCCTTCGAAAGCAAGGCACCACTTTGAAGTTGCTGCAGCCCATGGCACACGCAGTGGGACCTGTAAGGGGGCTGCCCCCTTAGTGCCACATTAGGCACCTCCCAGCACCCTGTTGCAGGTACCCACAGTTCCTTCTACGTCTTGCACCTCTGCATTTCCGGTGTGCAGTGGGCTGTGGACAGGTACTTATACCTGCCCCCACCCACTGGCCACCGTCTTTGTCCTTCACTGGACATGCTGTCCAGTCACGCCGGGGTCGATCAATCAATCAATCAATCCAGGAATTATAAGTGCACTACTCATCCGTAAGGGTCTTATGACGTTGGGGGAAGGGGGGTACGAACCTCCGTTCAGCCGAAGAGCCAGGTCTTGAGGGTCTTCCTGAAGGTGATCAGGGAGGGGGCGTGTCTGATGTCTGCCAGTAGCTCGTTCCAGGTCTTGGCTGCGATCTTCCGCCTGCTCTGGCTCTGTGGATGCGGGGGGTTTCATCCAGTGCGAGGTTGGCCGATCGAAGGTTTCTTTTGGGTACGTTGAAGTTTATTCAGTCGTTGAGGTATTTTGGTCCGTTGTTGTGGAGGCATTTATAGGCGTGAGTGAGGATCTTGAAGGTGACTCTCTTCTCCACGGGGAGTCAGTGGAGTCTCCACAGTTGTTGGCTGATGTGTTCGTGCCAGGGGATGCTGAGGACGAGTTTGGCTGCGGTGTTCTGAATTATTTGGAGTTTGCGGAGTAGGGGCTTGTTGATGCCGGCGTAGAGTGCGTTGCCGTAGTCCAGTCTGCTGGTGATGAGCGCATGGGTGACTGTTTTTCTTGACTTGGGGGGGACCCATTTGAATGTCTTGTGGAGGATGCGTAGGGTGTTAAAACAGGTGAAGGTGACAGCATTGAGAATCGAGTACCATGCCGAGGTTTTTGGTGTCGTCTGCGGGGGTAGGGGGGTTCCGAGGGCTGAGGGCCACCAAGTGTTGTCCCATGCTGAAGGGGTGAATCCAAGGATGAGGACTTCTGTCTTCTCCGTGTTGAGTTTTAGGCAGCTGTTGGACATCCAGACTACGACTTCTTGCATTCCTCTCTGGAAGTTGAGCTTCGCAGTGGTGGGGTCTCTGGTGAGGGAGAGGATGAGCTGGGTGTCATCAGCGTAGGATACGATGTTAAGGCCGTGTTGTCGGACGATGGCTGCAAGGGGGGCCATGTAGACGTTGAAGAGGGTCAGGCTCAGACTCTGCAGGTTATTTCCATGGGGTGGAGAGGAAGGGTGGTAGTCTGATCCTTTGGCTTCTTCCGGTGAGGAACAAGCGGATCCAGTCCAGGGCCGACAGGCGGCACTGCTCAATCATTTTGCTTTGGTGACTCTAGGGTGACGAGCGGGAGAAAGACACGGAAGGGGAGTCGAGGATGGTAAGTTGATCATGCACTAGCCAATCATTAAAAGGCCCAGGTTTCATGCACTCCTCATTGGGTCTCATTCGGGTGCATGACATAATTCTGGGTTTTTCACGTATTCGTGCAACGCTCATATCACTGGAGAATAAAGTTTATCTTGAAGCTGTTTCTTGCGCTGGTTGGTTTGTCTACAGCCTCTTCTTCATAAGGTGCCAATTTGTTGTTTTATGAGATGATTAATTTTCTTATTGCAATTTGAGACGCATACTATTATAGTCTGGTGGCTATTTGAAATCTGTTCTTACACTCACTGCTATTCTTCTGCATTCCGCCTCCACACTTGGGAGTTCTGAGCCCTAATGATACTGTGGCGCACCCGCTCTCTGGTGACTGTCTCTAACCCCTCTTCTGCTTTGGCTTCTGACTCTTTGTATCGGGACTTCAGGGAGGAGATGGGATCAAATGACTGACTACATTGCTGATTTTGAAACCTGGATCACTTAGTTGTAACCCCGATGACTGCCCTTGACCAAAATGTGATTGTGGCCACAGTGTTGTAAGGTAGCACCAACCCCACACTCACAGCGTACTTCGCCGGCATTGCAGGACATGTCAGTTGCTCCTGATACCGTAAGTAAATGTTCCCTATTTGGCGCTGCTCATTTGCCTATAAAGTGTGCTGCATGTGTGTCTCCCACCCCATGTCATTCTTTGGCCTCTCTCTATTCCACTGAATTGCCTGGCCAGCTTCACAACTTCATCGCCGGGACGCAAGTTGCATAGGGGCAGCATCAGCGATGCTGGCTAATCCGGTCATCAAGCTGTGTGTGTCTGGCAAACCAGAGCCTACATATTTACAGGGTGCACTCTAGTTTCATGGAGGTAGAGTTGTCTTAAAGGTTGGTTCCTTACATTGCAGCCTTTGCGAGCGACCTGTGCCATGGGGCGGTTGTTTGTGACTCTGGTAATGAACCTGGCTCTTTTCTTCTGTACTGTGAGAAGAAATCCTTGTTTTATTGTTGTGAAGGAGTTTCAGAAAAAGAAAGGTTCTGTCTGAGATGTGCAATAACCTCCTTTAATTCGGACCCATGCACATCAATATATGGAGTAGAGGTCTTAGATATTGTATCAGGGGATGGGCGTCCTGTGCCGCATAGCCTGGCTCGATGGCCTTATAACCATAGTTTGTAATATATTGAAGTAAAAAATTGTGGCTACGGATAGGCGCGGTGGTGGTGCTGTTTGTGGTGTGCACTTTGAGCAGTTTTTTTCGGTGGGTGCAGGTGCAGGTCCTGGCTTTGTTAGGCGCGGCCGGTTCCCATTACAGTACTGGGAATACTACAAAGCATTCCATGTTACAAGGAAGCCACCTTTTGAGGCATTCTCATTTATCTAAAGGTTATGCGTAAATATTCACCCATGGTGCCACGCAGAATCAGACTTTCTGCGTGCAGCTAGTGCGGAGGCATTCTAAGTGGAAAAGTGAGCTTGTCAGGTTCTCAGGTGCATTGTGGGTGGATACATATTGCCAAGGTGTAAGTTTAATTTGAAGTTAGCAAGTGAATTTGACCAGAAGCTATAAGCTACACGAGGGCGTCGCGGTCGTTGCGGCCTGTGCTAGGGCATTGTGTTTGCCCCAGAGGGCGGCAAGGCAAAGGCAAGGCTCTTTCCAAATCTGGCACTAGAACACAAGGTTTGTGAGGGCCAACTTGTCTTATTGGGTGACTTATGTAGGCAAAGACTCTTATAGCCCTTGCACAGTCGCATCATTTCAAAATTGAAGCATTTCCTTACATATATCTGGCCATAAAGGAATGCTAGACAAGCATCCAGGGGGTTACAGAACAAGTTCACACTGTTCTGAGGGTAGGATATGTAGGCATAAGTAACATTAGTAGTTGCTATTTGATACGTGGATCACCTACATCAAGAAAGCAGACAGTCCTTTAAGTGTTAAGTTGGACCCATACAGGACATTAAAGAAATAAGTTAGCTTGCTAATTTGCCCGCGCAGAGAATTATTATGAGGAGCGATTGAGTGCTGCATGTGTGGCCATTCCTTGCTTTAAAAAGACGGAAGCATTAGGACCCTTATAGTACTCAGATAGGGTTTTAGTGGCTAGCGGACTATTGCACCCCGGTAGGGGTCTGTGTTTGATCACAGGGTCAACCAGCCCTTCATCGATAATATAAGTACCACCAAGTTGGGTAACAGACACCTGTCATCCAGAGCCCAGATACCTTCTGGGGTGATGGGCGCTCAAATACACGTTAGGATTGGCACAACCAGGGTCAACCTCAATACTTGTTGACTTGCTACCTAGCTCCCCTGATTGGCTACCTTTCCCCTGCTGAGTAATGACAGGAAGCACACACTGCTCGTAGCATCTGCCAGACTCAGCGCTAAGATAGCCAAGCAAGTTCTGGAGCGCTAGGTGGAAAAAATTCTTGTGTAAGTGTCCAGTTATTCATTTTTTATGAAAACATATCTCCTCCAACTTCTCCACGAATCACGGGGACAGCATTGTCAGAAATGTTTTAAGATACTCTGCTGAAGTCTATAATAGCCTTCAGGCCATCCATATGTGGTTAGATAACTCTCCAGAGCGGATACCATGGTTGGAAACCTCTTCCAAGGCAGCAGCACGTTCAGTTTGAGCTTGTCTGTCTTGAGTCACACACAAGTGCGTCAAGGATGCTGGACTACGTACCGAAGACATGCACATTAGACTGAGGGGTCCTGGTAGGATGCACAGAAATGGGGGCTGCGTCAGAACATGAAACTGTAAGGTTCACATCACTCATACTGTTAACTGTTAATCATGCCTTGGAAGAGGGTCAGTTGAACAGCAGAGGCCCAACTGCAGATGGGAATTTCCTTTAGGGAATCAATGGACAGGTTGGAATTATACAGACAAACATTCCTCAACCCCACTTGTTCATAAGCACCAGAAGCTGGGCAGGCATGTAGCTTGGTGAGGTCGGACACAAACGTATATTGCGTGTTGTGTTCACTCTAGCAAGTCAGTGTCGCACCCTTTCTACTACCGGGAGCCTCTATGTGGTATACAGTGAGTGGTGCTTCCCATAAGTGCTGAGGATATGTGGGTTAAAGAGCATTTCAGGGTTTCCATGGCTTTTGGTCAAATGACCACTGCACAGGAGTATGATTATATTGGGCAGAGGATGGGTGATGGCGATGGCAACGCTAGACTGCCAGCTTGCCTAGTAAAATGTATTGTATCACCAAGTCCATGGGTATTTGGAGGCAAACCAGTGAATAGGCAGTCCATTTATTCTGGCAGAGGGCAATACATTCTGGGGATAAACCTAGTGAGCTAGGTCCTTTCATCAAATGGGCTCACTCAGCTGTGAAGAATGCAAGATTTCAAAACAAATCTAGGTACTCACTTGCAGATGCAGAAGAGACAAACATTTAACTGAAACTAGATTTGACACCGTTAACTTGTTTGCCATAGTTTATCAATAAGACTGTCTTTGCAAATGTCTGGTCACTTCAGCAAAGTATGTGCATTCCGTAAACAAAGGCAAGTTACAGGCTGCACAGTCATAGCAGTTCATACCACACCACAGAGGGTTGGTTCAGTTAAGCTAGAAATCACTCGCCAACAGCAAGGCAGGTTGTGGAAGCTGTCATCTAATAAGTGTGCTGTGGTCCGATAGGTTGGGGGAAATGCTGGGTTAGAGCACAGAAAGGCTACAAGGTAGTAAAAAGATTGGCATTCCAATTATTCGAGAAAGGGCAGGGAACTGTACATAGGGTTCTCCTCCTGTTCCCACCCATTGCCGGCTCCTTGGTATACATTAGCAGAAGTTTGGAATTGGATGACTATGCCAGGGTTTGGACATCAGCATGGAGACACAGCACCCAAATATCAGTCAGACAGTGAGGGGCTGGCATACAAAAGGGTCATGGAAGAAGCAGAATACTGGGGGTATAGGGCTTCCCTCACTCACCTTATAGCATTAGAGGGTGTGAGGTGGGGCCCGCAATGCTATAGGCATTTACATGTGCCCACATATGGGCAGAAGGGTACATTGGCAGGAACAATAGAGTGGGTCTTCAACAGGTTTTCAATTTGGCCATGTCTATAAAAGATATGCACCCTGTAAAAGTCAGAGGATGGGAAACGAGATCCTGCAGTTAAGCAAGCCTGGTGGGCTCCATAAGTTTGGCACTCCAAAAAGTGTGCAGTGAATCCAATAGTGTGCACAATACAAACATTCCCTGATGCCAGATTTGACACCATTAATGTGTTTGCCATGGTATAGCAATAAAAATGTCTGTGCAAACGTCTGGTCAAATTCAGCAAAGTATGTGCACTCTGTACCCAAGGGCATGTTACAGGTTGCTTCAGTTAAGCAAAAAAATACCCACCCTGATAGCCATGGTAGGTAGGCGGGTTGTCATCTAACAAGTGTGCTGCAGTTCCAAAAGTTGAGGAAACAGTGGGTTAGAGCACAAAAAGGCTACAATGTATTAAAGAACATTTGTCAATCCCATTATTCAAGAAAAGGCAGGTATCTGTACCTATGGCACCCCTCCTGTCCCCACCCACTTGTCTGCTTCATGGTACTTATTAGCAGAAGTTAGGAAGTACAAGACATGCGCTGGGAGGGAACATCAGCATGGCGACACAGCAACTAAATATCGCAGTCAGAAGGTGATGGGCTGGCATGCAATATGGACATGTAATGAAGCAGAATACGGGGGGCAGGCGCGATGCTCTTGGTGTTACATTGGCCATACACAGGCAGAAGGGTAAAGTGCTAGGAATCCGCAAATAGAGGTGGTTTTAAGAAGGTGGTTTGGGTAAGTTTGCCATCCTATAAAAGTGTGTATGGTGACCCCAATAAGGCGGAGAAAGAAGGGTTTGGAGCACAAATACTGACAGTTACTAGAACACAGCGTGCATTCAAATTGGAAGGAGCAGGTAAATTTACCACTGCTAGTGCGGCACACAGTTATCAGTTTGAACCCCCATATTTGGTAATAACCATTTATGAGGGGGTAAACAAGTGCTTAGTCAACCCTCAATTTAAGGCACATACTGCACGCAGTGCACAAGGATTAAATCAGACATACGTATGGTTACAAAGAGCAGTAGGTTGGGATTCCGTATTGGGTAAGAATTCTTACCAGCGCGGTACTCCTACACAGGAGAAGGTCAGCTAGCAGAGAGAAGGGTATGGCGTTGGCCACAAATAATATCTTAATAACAAATCCACTGTTGGCCTGGGAGGCAAACTCCAATATGTTTTCCAGCGTATTCTGGAATCAGTGACTGGGCAGTGATGGGTAAATGCATGACCCAGCAACACCTAACAAGTAGGCCCTTATTGGCACAGAGGGCACCATAGGATTTCACCCTGAACTGTGGTTAAAGTAGAGAACAGTTGTTCTCAATTCCGGGGAGCCCATTGAACATGCCTATGGATGGGTAAATAAGTCATGCACAAGCCCACCAAGCAGGAGGGCTTGATTCAACTCTAATTCAAAATCAAATCAAATAAGAAGGGCTTGGTAAATAAGGCCTGGTCTATTTAGTGCATACACCACATGGTTCCCCTGATAGGGACGGGGAACACATGCAGAGGTATATGGGAATTGACCAGCTAGAAGGACTGGTAACCTGTCAGAGGTAGAAGGGAATTGTCCACCTAGAAGGATTGGCAACGCGGGAGGTTATGGAGCCAGCCATGGTGGGTGGCCACATCCAGGGCTATGGCGGAGTTACAGGGCGATCCAGAGGCTGATTGGTACGAGGGTTGCCCTTTCAGGAGCACAGTAGCGCTGCATTATGCCAAACCCCCAGGAGCCTTTACAGCAGTACCCTGGTTGAAAACGATGGCATCCCACGAGTCCTTTGGGCGGTTGTAAGCCTGAGCAACAGTGGGCGTGCCTGGATAGGCTTGGCTCCTCAAAAGCATGAGTAAAAGTGATGAACTAGGGGTCCATGGTATATAAGGGGGCTAACCCCCACATAAATGGTAGCCCCGATTGGGTTGGCCGCGGTGCAGTTTGGCTCATCAGGCGGGCAGGGCAGCTTAGGTTAGTTTCCGCTGCCTGCACTTGGATCGCCTGTAAGTTAACTCACCAAGTTGGCATACTCCTTGTATGTAATAAACCTGCAACAAACTGTTTTTCCAACAATAACTTGTGTGGATTGTTTATTTTGCGCAGCGCGACTATTATTGCTAGGTGGGAGTTGCCGATATCGGCACTATGGGGCTGCCTGCGGTGCATGCTGTGGGCCCTGTGAGAGGCTGGCCGCCTTAGTGCCGCATTAGGCACCTATTCTCGCCCTTTTGCAGGGACCTACTCTGGGAGTCCCTCCTACGTCTGGCGCCTCTGCGGCATAATTTCCGGTGCACAGTTGGCTAGGAACTGGTACTTATACCTGCCCCCACCCACTGGCAACCCTCTTTGTCCCCCGCTTGACACGCTGTCACCCTCCCATCCGCTTACGCTGAGTGCCGGCAGGATGGCTGGCTAACTAATTGAATGTATTAATGTATACATTTGTGTTGTAGGCAAAGTTATTGGGTAATGCGGAGGCTGATTGGTACGAGGGGTACACTTTCAGGAGCACCATAGGGGTGCCTTATGACAAAATCCCAGGAGTCTTTACATCAGAACCCTGGTTGAAAATGACTGCACCCCGCCAGTCCTCCAGACAGTTGTAAGCCTGAGAAACTGGGGGCTTGCCTGGATATGCTCCACCCCAAAAAAGGCGTGAGTACAAGTGATGGACTAGGGGTCCATGGTATGTAAGGGGGCTAACCCACACATAAATGGTAGCACCGATTGGGTTGGCCACGGTGCAGTTTGGCTCATCAGGTGGACAGGGCAGCTTAGGTTAGTCACCCCTGCCTGCCCTTGGATTGCCCGTAAATTAACCCACCAAGTTGGCATATTACTTATATGTAATAAACCTGCAGCAAATTGTTTTTCCAACCAAAACTTGTGTGGACTGTTTATTTTACGCAGCACGACTATTATTACTAGGCAGGAGGGTTGCCAATATCGACATTATGATGAAGGTACCTGTTAAGTTTAAATACAGAAGTGCCAGTTTGTTAAGCTTTAGTGTGACGGTGCACTCCCATTTTCAGTCAGCTTCAGATAGACACCACTGAAGTCAGAGCAATGTATTCGCTTATGTGGCCACATACTCCACTGAATTACTATTTTATCTGAGCTAGCAAGCAATATTTGATAAAAACTGAAATAATACTCTGGCACTTTTAAACTATGCCATGTTGACAGTCACACATAATTTTATTACGTTCTGCAGAATCATATTTATGTATCATCAAACCTTTAATCTGGGGACTTTAGCACAACAGAGAATGGTGTCATATTTCTTTAATACAATATTCATGGATCATTTTGTAATTTTGTTTGGTACTGTTTAGACAGGTTTGATGAAATTATTGAAGACAGTGTTAATCATTCATTTTTTGTTAGGCGACTGGCAATGACTCATTTTCACACCAGTTCTAGAAAGGCTGTAACAAACCACTCGCAATCTGACAAATGAGTTATAGCCCATGTGAAAATTGGATAATGTTGTTTCCTGTGCTGCTGAAGTACGCAAATAAGCACAAACTGCTCGACGAGAGATTTCCTGGAAGTGGAACTAATATGGCAGTCAAGTGAAAACTGTACATCACAAGTATCTATTGCTAAATGAGTGCCTACATCAAGAGTTAGGGTTGTAATGTTGTGGATTGGAAATCCAACTCAGCAGAGATGTTAATAGTAGACTGGATTCAGGCGCTGAGAGAAATTGGGTTGCTGGTTGAGGTGGCAAAACCTAAGGGTGAACTGAGAAGTAAACCCCAACCTAACCTGTGCTCAACCCTCTTGTAGATTGGCACCGAGCAGTCAGGCTTAACCTAGAGGCAATGTGTTAAGTATTTATGCAGCATTCAAACAATAAGAAAGTAAAAACACAACACAATGAAAATCCCACAACAATTTAGAAAAAGAGTATATTTCAATAATCAAGATAAAAATGACAAAAATCTAAACCAGTAGAACTGGAGCTATGAAACTTTAAAGATTTAAGTGAAAATAGCACCAAAAAGCACCAAAAGCCAACTGTGGTTATCTGGTTGCACTGGACTGGGACAAAGTCTCAAGTTCATGCCGACCACAATGGACTGTGTGGGCTGGTTACACAGACCTAGTTAAGCCCCCTGTACAGAGTGTCTTCAATCCTGGATGCGGAATGCTGCAATGCCCCATGTCGAAAACGCACTGTGCAGCCAAGGTGATACAAGGTCCCGGTTGGAAATGTATAGCGTAGCATCAGTTCCGAGCTGTAAGGCTGCGATATGAGCTCCCACGTCATTGTTGTGAAGGCCATTCAAAGGTGATGCAAAGTTTTTTGTTAGAGATGGGTCACCCACGGGCTGATTCCGAAAAAGCTGTGAGGATTGCGATGTGGAATCCTACGTCGTCATTGAGGACACTGTCGATGAGAAGCTTACGATGCGAGGGCCTAAGTCGGGGATGCGTTCCACTTCGGCAGTTCCAACGTGGCTGTGGGCTGTAATGGGAATGTCCACGCAGCAGAGAATGTGTGCTGGTTCTGCTCGGGGATGCACCCTGCAGCAATGGATATGTATTGGTTATTGCTGGGTCCACTGATGGCCTGGCATTACACCTTCAGGCACTCTTCCAAGGGTACAATACTAGGATGGCACCACTTTGGAGGGCATGGCTCACAGTTGGCAGTGTCCAGGTGCTGGGGTCTAGGTTGTTGGAAGACGGTTCTGTCCCTGAGGCTTCTGATCAGGAGACCAGCAAACTAGCCCTTCGAGTCACTCTGGGGTCCGGGGTTTGAGAATTGCAGGTCCAGTCCTGCGCACCCAGGCAGGAAGGCAGTGGGACCACAGGTCAGCATAGTGTGAGAGCAGTTCCTCAGGGGTTCAGGGCAGCAGTTTAGCAGAGTAGCAGTCCTTTCAGCAGCACACTAGTCCTTCTTCCTGGCAGAGCCTTGTCCAGAAGTGTACTGAAGAGTTGGGGTCTGAGGTCCAACATTTATACCTGGGCGCCCACTTTGAAGTGGAGTACGCGTCTAGAGGTTTTCACTCCCATTTGTGATGCCATGCATCGCCTCTCCCTGTACTGGTCCTAGCTTATCTGGGGTCACAAAAGACTAGTGGCAAACTCTTTGTGAAAGTGCTTCTGCACCACCTTTGTGATGTTCAAGTGTGATAGATGACAGCTCCTCCCTCTCATTAACTCAGAGTGGCCCTTCTTGCCAACACTTATCATCCCTTTGGCTCACTGTCTGGGAGCAAAACACAAAGACTAACAGCTACACCTAGTCAAGTGACCCAGGATGAGGCTGGCTGAAGGCACCCAATAGTTAGAACAAGAAAATACAAACTTCCTAAAAAGAGACCTTCTTAAATGTGATTACAAATTCGACTTTACTATTATAGAGTTCTTTTAATTGCAATTTTTTTAGACACCAGACTTGACCTTTCTACCTGCTCCCAATTGGCAATTGCAGCTTATTACATATAATAAGGTTACTCTAATGTTATCATATGGGAAAGGCAGGATTTGCAGCAGTGGAAAACACATTTAAGAGTTTTTCACAACAAGGACTTGTAAATCTTAAAAGTGCATGCCCAATTTTTAAAATACACTGCACCCTGCTCTCTGGGTCTTTTACGGTCTACCCTATGGGCAACTTATATGTATTAAAAAAGAAGGTTTGGGCCCAGTAAAAGGTTTATTTTGCAGGTTGACGTGACAGTTTAATACTGCCTGCACAGTCTGCAATAGAAGGACTGATACATGTTTAAAGGGCTACTTAAGTGGGTGGCACAATCAGTGCTGCAGGCCTACTAGTAGCATTTAATTTACAGGCCGTGGGCACATGCAGTGCAACTTTACTAGGGTCTTACAAGTAAATGAATTAGGCCAATTAGGTGTAAGTCAATTCTACCCAGTTTAAAGGTGAGTGCACAAGCCCTTTAGCACTGGTTAGCAGTGGTAAAGTGTGAAGAGTCCTAAAGTGTCAGGAATCAGACTCATGTGGTGTCAGCAGTGCACCATATATGGCAAAAACCAAAGAGACAGCGGATTCTTGTGAAGCCGCAAGTGGTGAACTTATATCGAGACTTATAATGTTCTATGTGCAGTTGGACCTTTCAAGATGGCCGCAGCTTTTGCCGTCATTTGCTGTACATCTTTGACTTGACGGTTGGGCGCGCGGCAAACTGCGCACTTCAATCGAGATATCCTGAGAGAAGCTAGTGTTTTCCGTGAGCTCCAGTATCCTGAGGAGAACTGCCCTAGAACTTGAAGAGAGATATTTTCGAAATAATCCACAGAACCGAATCAACCGCTAGTAGTCGAGTAGTCAAGTTAAGCGGTTTTCGGTTGCCCAAGTTTCAGTCAAGAAAGTTGCGGAGAATTCAACTGGCTGGAATATTCGTTTGTTCATCGGAGAAGGAAGCTGTTTTCCGGAGTGGCTGAGTATCCGTTTTCTCTGGGAACTAATAGAAGCTAAGACTGAGCCAGCGACTAAAGTCAGTGAGTGCGCATCTGCGCCGAACCCCCAGTTTCCTCTCCTCCCTTTGGCGACCTTTCCTTTTCCTTTCCTCCCTATTTTACCTTTCCCTGTACCTTTTTGCGCGCATCTTTTGCAAAGGAAGTTGTTGAAACCACCTAGACTTTCTACACTACAGAATCTGCAAGAAAGAGAGAGCATTCCGTTAATTCATTATTTATGTACATATCAAATTCTTTGTAAGAAGATGGAACTTATTTCTCAAGCCTGCAGATGTGCAAGTCAGTAATAATTAAAAGATTACAAAGAATATCACTATATAGAAGAGTAGCAAGCCTGTAGGAGTAAAAGGTAGGAGCAGAGGAATATAAAAGTCATTAGGAAGATTAGGAGAGTAGGATGTTCTTGTAATCCCCTTTTCACCTCTGTGCATTAGGTGTACCTCGTTAAGACGTGCCAGTGAAGAACCACACACTACAGAAGACTCAGCAGAGAAGGCAGAATCACCACCTAGAGGTCATACACCATCCTGAGGCAGTCTCTTCTCTTCTCTTCCACTTCCCCTTTCCCCCGTGCTAGTGCCGTTACCCTTGCTTGGTGGCTGCACTGATGCAGGGGCATTGGGAGTAATCGTCACTTCTGCTTCTGTGGAACTTGAGGTACATTCTGACAGATTGAAGTGCCCACGAAGTAATTTCCACCCAAGCAGAATGGCGGAAGGTTTTAGTTTAAAATCCTTAGGGGAAATGTTAGAGGCCATTCAAAGGGATTTAGGAGCGGTAAGGGAGGAAACGGTTTTGCTAACTCGGAGAGTCGATGGGTTAGTATAGGGAGCCACTCCTGTAGCTCAGACCTCTTCCCCCAATTTGTCTTCAGAGTCCAACCCTAGGACTGTTGCACAAGTGGTCCATTCTGTTTCCCCACTAATTCCATTAGCTTCTCCTGAAAGGTATTCTGGGGATGCACAGAAAGCGCAATTATTCTTGACACAATGTTCCCTCCATTTCATGTGTCGACCAGCGTTATTCCCTGACGCACAATCCAAGGTTGCGTTTATTCTCTCTTATCTGAGTGGGGATGCGGCTAACTGGGCAATGCCATTGGTGTCCAAAGACTCCCCATTTTTGTATGACCTGGAGCATTTTAAGGCCGAATTTTTGAGGATTTTTGACAGAAGAAAGATCTCTCAAGTCACGGACAATGAACTTTTAGAACTTCGTCAAGGAAGTAAGGATTTGGTAACTTATTTAACCCAGTTTAATAAGTTGATTGTGGAAACGGAGTGGCCAGAAGAGAAAAGAGCGGCTCTCTTCTACAGAGGGTTGCGAGAAGAAATCAAAGACACATTAGCTCAAATTCCTAACCGTCCTACTGAATTATCAGCTTTAGTGGATCTGGCTTTAGAAATCGATTTTCGTTGGACAGAACGGAAAGGTGAAAGAAGAAAAGAATTTCGTTTCCAACCTCCTAGATTTGATCGAAGTCGACAAGAGACCAATAAGACGTCTCCTTCGGATGTGGAACCAATGCAAATTGGAATGGTAAGAGGCCCTTTGAGTAAAGAAGAGAAGGAACAACGAAGACAGAAAAGACTGTGTATGTATTGTGGAACTTCAGGACACTTTGTAAAAGAGTGTCCAAAAAGGCCTAAAACTTTGGTGAAGGGAAACGAGCAACACCATCAGTAGAGGGGAGCACAATGGTGGTGTCAGAAGAAAAGATGGCTCCGAATTCCCATTATGTGATGAACACCTTACAAACCATGACACCTCATTTTATTTTGCATATGACTATTCAGTTTCGGGAGCAAGAAATTTCTGGGGTTGCCATTATGCTAGATTCTGGAGCCACAGGAAACTTCTGCGACATAAAATATGCACGAAGAATGGGTATAAAAGGCATCAGTAAAGAGAGAAGTGAATTGGTTCGGGCAGTAGATGGAACTAATCTCTCCTCTGGGCCCATCACTCAGCACACTGAACCTTTGAAGTTGATTCAAGCAGATGGCCATAGTGAAACTATTCAATTTAATCTTATTGATGCACCTCAATTTCAGATGATTTTGGGGCTTCCATGGCTCACTATCCATAATCCTACTATAGACTGGGAAAACCGAACTGTATTCATGAATTCCCAATATTGTCTAGAACATTGTTACCATGATTCTGAGGAAGATACCGAACCCTCACAAGCAACCTTGTTATCGGGCGGAGGAGAATCAATTTGTGTCATCAGTACTACAGAAATTCCCCCTGAGTATCAAGAGTTTAAAGAAGTCTTTTGTGAAAAAGATGCAGAAAAATTACCTCCACATCGTCCATACGATTGTACCATCGAATTGGAACCGGGAGCGGTTCTGCCTTGTTCAAGGATCTACGCCCTAACTGAAGGTGAAAATCGCTACCTCAAAGAGTATTTGGATCGATATTTGGCTAATGGATTTATTAGGCCTTCACAGTCCCCAGTATCCTCTCCTTTATTCTTCATCTCCAAGAAGGAAGGATCTCTTAGGACTTGCATTGATTATCGTGCCCTCAACCGAGTGACCATCAAGAATCGATACCCGTTACCCTTGATTTCCGTCCTTCTTGATCAAGTAAAGGAAGCTCAAATTTTCACTAAATTAGATTTAAGAGGGGCATACCATCTTATTCGTGTCAAAGAAGGCCATGAGTGGAAAACGGCATTTCGAACCAAATATGGGCTATTTGAATATCAAGTTATGCCGTTTGGCCTTTGTAATGCCCCAGCCGCTTTTCAACATTTTATTAATGTTATCATGGGAGATTTGATTGACAAGATCGCAATTGTATATTTGGATGATATTTTGATTTTCTCCAAGATTCCACAAGAACATGCTACCCACGTAAGGAGGGTTTTGGAAAGGCTGCGTCTGCATCAATTGTATGTGAAACTGGAAAAATGTGCTTTCAGTGTGCAAACAGTAGAGTTTCTCGGATTTGTCCTTTCCTCAGCAGGAGTGACCATGGATCCAAAGAAGATTCACTCAGTTATAAATTGGCCCTCTTCAGGAAACGTTAAGGAGATACAGCGATTCTTGGGATTTGCTAATTTTTATCGTCGCTTCATTCAAGGATTCTCACAGAGAATTATTCCTATCACCAAACTCTTGAAGAAAGGCCAGAAATTTCATTGGACTGAGGAGGCTGAGATGGCTTTTGAGTTTCTCAAGAAGAGCTTTACTACTGCTCCCATTTTGCTACATGCAGACCCGGCAGAACCCTTCTTTGTGGAAGCGGATGCTTCAGATTTAGCCATTGGAGGAGTGCTGTCTCAGCGTCACAAGACAACGGGACAGCTTCATCCAGTGGCTTTTCGTTCTAGAAAGCTTACGCCTGCCGAAGTCAATTATACAATTGCTGAGAAGGAATTGTTGGCGGTGAAAGATGCGTTTGAAGAGTGGCGACACTATTTGCTGGGAGCTCGTCATACTGTTACAGTTTATTCTGATCACAAGAATTTACAATTTTTGAAATCTGCTAGAACTTTGACCCCTCGTCTCTTAAGATGGTCTCTCTATTTTGCAGACTTCGATTTTGTGATTACCTACCGCCCAGGAAATAAGAACGGAAAGGCAGATGCATTGTCCCAAATTCAGACAGAAGCTCAAGAGCCTCCAATGACTCAAAAGACTATCATCCCAGAAACCAAGATCATCTGTACACTTGATTTGGTTGATTTCAAAGAAGAAGTAAAGAAAAGGTTGTCTCCAGAAGAGATACAGAATTGGGTTCAACAGGATTCTGTACGAGAAATCTTCGAACAGTTACCCTACGTTCAAGGTGCCCTGTATTTACCCACT
This sequence comes from Triturus cristatus, assembly GCF_964204655.1. NCBI lineage: Eukaryota > Metazoa > Chordata > Amphibia > Caudata > Salamandridae > Triturus > Triturus cristatus. The sequence continues at coordinate 254,347,942 of NC_140588.1, forward strand.
GCAGAACTTCAGCACAAAGCAATGCAAGCATGCCATGATCAACCTTTGGCTGGACATAAAGGTATTCAAAAGACTCTCGAGCTCATTCAACGATATTTTTGGTGGCCAGAGATTCGGTCCAGTGTCATACAATATGTGGGAACTTGTCCAACCTGTGCCCAAGGAAAAGCCATGAGACAAGCCCCATCAGGCCTTTTGCATCCCTTGCCCACCCCTTCCCAACCTTGGCACACAGTCACCATGGATCTCATAGTGGATCTGCCTCCGAGTAATGGGTATAACACTGTGTTAGTTTTTGTTGACACCTTCACTAAGATGAGCCATTTCATACCTTTAAAAGGGGTTCCTACTGCGAGGGAGTTAGCCAAACTTTTCAGTGAGCACATTGTTAAGATACATGGAGTCCCAAAAATCCTGATTTCAGATAGAGGGTCTCAGTTTGTATCCCATTTTTGGAGAGCCTTCATGCAAGGGTTGGGAGTAGAGACCAGATTTTCCACCAGTTATCATCCTGAAACAGACGGGCAGACCGAAAGAGTCAACCAAGAGTTGGAACAATATCTGAGAATGTTCCTTCTGGATCAGGAGGGTGAATGGTCTGATTTTTTATGGATGGCAGAGTTTGCATGTAATAATGCAAAAAATGTGTCTACTGGGTTCTCTCCTTTCTTCCTAAATTATGGTAGACATCCAAACCCTTTCATGGGACAGGGAGATATGGGGGTTCCAGCAGTAAGAGACCTCATGCAAGATCTTGTTAACACTCGCAAATCGGCAGAATCCAATTTAGTCAAGGCTAAAGCGAGTTATAAGAAACAGGCAGACAAACATAGAAAAATGGCTCCAGATTACAGGGTGGGTGATTTGGTGTGGTTATCTACACGTAATCTCCATCTCAAGGGTAATCGGAAATTTCAGCCACGTTTTGTGGGACCTTACCTAATTGAAAAAGTACTAAGCCCTGTAACGGTAAAATTAAAATTGCCCTCAAATACAGGTATTCATCCAGTTTTCCATGTCTCTCTGATTAAAAGATGCACTCCAAACACGAGAATAGTGAAGCCTCTAGCGCCCCTAGTGATTAATGGACATCCTGAATATGAGGTCAAAGATATATTAGATTCCAAAAGAACTAGAGTTGGGCTTTACTACTTAGTAGACTGGAAAGGCTATGGACCTGAAGATCGCTCCTGGGAGTTAGCTAAGAATATTCATGCTCCTCGACTTTTAAAAAGATTTCACATTCGATACCCCTTCAAACCTGGGCCGATGAATCGGCCTTTGAGAGGGGGTACTGTCAGGAATCAGACTCATGTGGTGTCAGCAGTGCACCATATATGGCAAAAACCAAAGAGACAGCGGATTCTTGTGAAGCCGCAAGTGGTGAACTTATATCGAGACTTATAATGTTCTATGTGCAGTTGGACCTTTCAAGATGGCCGCAGCTTTTGCCGTCATTTGCTGTACATCTTTGACTTGACGGTTGGGCGCGCGGCAAACTGCGCACTTCAATCGAGATATCCTGAGAGAAGCTAGTGTTTTCCGTGAGCTCCAGTATCCTGAGGAGAACTGCCCTAGAACTTGAAGAGAGATATTTTCGAAATAATCCACAGAACCGAATCAACCGCTAGTAGTCGAGTAGTCAAGTTAAGCGGTTTTCGGTTACCCAAGTTTCAGTCAAGAAAGTTGCGGAGAATTCAACTGGCTGGAATATTCGTTTGTTCATCGGAGAAGGAAGCTGTTTTCCGGAGTGGCTGAGTATCCGTTTTCTCTGGGAACTAATAGAAGCTAAGACTGAGCCAGCGACTAAAGTCAGTGAGTGCGCATCTGCGCCGAACCCCCAGTTTCCTCTCCTCCCTTTGGCGACCTTTCCTTTTCCTTTCCTCCCTATTTTACCTTTCCCTGTACCTTTTTGCGCGCATCTTTTGCAAAGGAAGTTGTTGAAACCACCTAGACTTTCTACACTACAGAATCTGCAAGAAAGAGAGAGCATTCCGTTAATTCATTATTTATGTACATATCAAATTCTTTGTAAGAAGATGGAACTTATTTCTCAAGCCTGCAGATGTGCAAGTCAGTAATAATTAAAAGATTACAAAGAATATCACTATATAGAAGAGTAGCAAGCCTGTAGGAGTAAAAGGTAGGAGCAGAGGAATATAAAAGTCATTAGGAAGATTAGGAGAGTAGGATGTTCTTGTAATCCCCTTTTCACCTCTGTGCATTAGGTGTACCTCGTTAAGACGTGCCAGTGAAGAACCACACACTACAGAAGACTCAGCAGAGAAGGCAGAATCACCACCTAGAGGTCATACACCATCCTGAGGCAGTCTCTTCTCTTCTCTTCCACTTCCCCTTTCCCCCGTGCTAGTGCCGTTACCCTTGCTTGGTGGCTGCACTGATGCAGGGGCATTGGGAGTAATCGTCACTTCTGCTTCTGTGGAACTTGAGGTACATTCTGACATAAAGCCAGAAACAACAAAGTCAGCAAAACAGGAGGGTTGAAGGCAACAGGTGAGGGGAGAACCATGACAAGGATGCTAGGTCTAACAGGCACAGGAAACTACTAAGTACATACAAATGAATGCACAAATAATGTTTTGCTTCTGATTCATGAGCATGGAACCACTGTGCGATACATTGAGAAGAATCAGAGCTTTCCAATTTTCCAAGTCCATCTGTGAGTTTCTCATACAGTCCAATCCTTGTGTGCTAGAATGTGAAACACGTATATAGGGATAAATACAACAAATCCCAGAATGCAAAGCAAGAACTGTAGACTAGATGAGCTAATCACCCATGGTCCTGGTGAACTTGAGAGATTTAAAGAATGTGTATTTCCATATTTATCATAACTATATTGTGCACCTTTCAGTTGAAAACAAAATAAAATGGCTAAAATAGGAAACATTCACAATTTCATGAAGAAGGTGTTTAACTGTTTTAATCCTAGACTGAAAAAAGCATGTACTATGGCTCAATGTTGCTGGGTCTGTGTTGCCAAAGTTGTGACTCTGTCCTCAGGTTCTGCGCACCACTTTGTCTATTGTAACAGAGAAATGAGTCTCAAATGATCCAAACTGGATCCAGGTTGCTTCCTTTCTGATCATTTTCATTTTCCTGTGACCACTTCTTCTCAATCACCTGCGTCAAGGCAGGAACAGACTCCCGGCAGTGGGAGAGGAACACCAAAATATCATCTGCAATTAAAAGGCTTCCGCTTCCCTGCCAGATACTCTGCATGGTACGGATAGCGGCCACTAATTGTTCCAAAGCCATCAGAAACAACAATGGTGAGAGCAGACAGCCCTGTCTCGTTTAATGACAAAAAAGAGCTAGGAGAATGCTCTGCAGAACACTGAGGCCATGTGACCTCTTCTTTGGGTTTCATTGAATAGTGCACTCAGCAGCTTTGACCCCACTTTCTTCTCCTCTCCGTTCTCCTAATTTTACGTCAGTACAGTAGGCTAGCATTATGCATAACCTTTTATTTACCACTTCTGAGCAGCAACTTTAAAAGCTCTAAGTAGAACACAACATGAGGTCCTAATAAAATAGAACGTTCATACAGTATATAAGTCCCATGCACTCCATTCTGATCCTCTTTTGTTTGCTGCTTATGAGCAGATAAGTATTGCCTTGTATCTATCTTGCTATGGGTATTTTTATGAGATGTTGAAGAATTTTAATGTTTCTAGGTTTTGAGTGTGATCATAATACTCAATTTTCGGGTAATTTTGATGTTATTAAATTTTTAGGACAGATTTAGTAATTAATTTGTTATAGATAAACTTTTAATATGTTTAAAATAAAACTTTAATACTTACAAGATTTGACAGTCTTTAGGGACAATATTTGTATAAATCTAGTCATTAGTTAAGAATTTAAGGAGTATTAATTGAAAAACATTGCCGTTAGCTTAATGTGTTCGATACAAACGCGCTCGAGCGCATTTCCCGACATGCGTTTTGACATAAGTGATCCGGTGTCAAGCATTTTTAGGCTGTACATGGTCTATATCATTGTGCAGACAACATTCTTATTTGTTAAAACCTGGCCACTTCTCTCCTACCTCTGCATGCTGTCATTAACTAATTTACTTACTTAATACCTTATTTCATGCCTGTTCTCTCCTCTGATAACAAACTGTGTGTCGCTTCCCTGTCTCCTCATTCCCTGCTTGATGTTGCTCCCTCATCCCTAGCTAACCTAATTATTAAAATTCTTGCATTTCGTAATAGTTATCAATTTTACTTTATCAGCTAACCTCTCCCTCATCCCTTTTCTTGCTTGTATATTCTCACTTTCATTTTGTTAGCCTTCTGTTTATCTCTAGATTTGTTAACTATGTCCTGGATGTGTCCACTGGGAGCCGGATGCCTCAAGTCTTGGGAGAAAAAGTGGCCTCTCCCCTCTCGCTAACACCCACCTGAGGCTGGAACCAAGGGTATTGCAGCAAGCGACACTAGCCTTTGACAAAGCAGTTGTGAACCAGGACAAAGATGGCCATGCAAACCATCTATTGTTGCTTGGGGAATTTTGGTTAGCAGACTTCATCCACTGGCCAGTTAAATTGAAATTCATATTTTGTTTCTGCCCACCACAGCATAAAGCATAGAGCACTAGGGGGCATATGTATCAAACGATTTTGGATTCTCAAACGCTGCTATTCACAAAAAAGCAGCGTTTGCGAATACAAAATCGCAAAATGAGATGTATTTGCCATTTTCGCATCGCATTATTAAGAAATCGCTAATTTTGGGATTTCTTAATTTCGCGTAAGCATTTAAGGAATCGCAAATTGCGATTCCTGAAATGCTATGTAACACGCACCCAAGTTGTGCGATTTCTCCTTAAGAAATCGCAAATTACCACCAACTTCAAGTTGGTGTTAATTTGCGATTTCTTTGAAAAATGCACTTTTTGGTATTTTTCAAAGTGCCATGTGGCGCACATAAATGCCCTTAGGGCATGTATGTGCGCCATATGCGCACACATGCTAATTTCAGGGGTGCATCAGGGTGTCATCATGACACCCTTGCACCTTTGAAATTATTCTCAATTTGCGATTAGCAAATTGCGATTCGCAATTTGAGAAAGACTTCCTATTCATTGCTATGGGCCTCCTGGCCCATAGGAATGAATGGGAAGGTATTCCTGAATTGCGATTTCGCAATTTGCTAATCGCAATTAAGGAATTTTAAGAATTCGCAAAATATGTGCGAATTTTTAAATACATCCCGTTTTGCAATTCTCAAATAGCGATTTTTCAAAAAATCGCAATTTGAGAATCGCAAATGGAGATTTTGATACATATGCCCCTAGGTCAGCTCACTTTTCCCATTTGTTGACATCGGCTTAAAGTATCAGTGATAAAGGTGGTTGAAACTGTTTTTCATTCTCTTTTTTCCTTATTTTTTTTAAATACCAGATCTTGTTTTACCTGAACTTGAGGTGTCTAATTCGATGGAGATTTATTTTCAGTCTCCTTTTAAAGTTGTTATAACATCTTGTCGGTGCCTGTGATTTAAGTGCTTGGGTAGTTAATGATTTATTCATGAGTGTTTTTTTTCATCTAATATTTTTTATCAAAAGTCTATGGTGGTCTTGTTTAGGAAACATGTTTTTTTGCTGTTTTTCATTTAGGTGGCACATCTGTGCTAACAGTAAAAAAAACAATGCTTACAATAACAATTTAAAAAATAACTATAACACCAGCTTGCTAAAGTCAGACCTATGGGTTATTTTTGGCAGATATTTTGAAATCAAACTTTTAGAAGCACAAATGCTAAGAAAGAAATGAAATGAAGAACATCTGTGGGAGAAATAAGTGTAAAATGTGCAGAATATAGCCACTGGATTGCTTACTGGCCAGAAAATACAATAACGAGGATGTCTGGGACGCAGGGGGGACTCTTTGCTATGCTTTCTCAAAGGAAAGCCCAGATCTACACTCCAACATACCCCTTTAAGGAGGGCGGAGCCAGTGAACAAGGCCCCAGCCTACCTGTTGTCGACTTCTTGGTGGAGAGGTGAGAGCAGGTGTAGGTGGAATATAGAATCAGGAATGGAAGAGAGAAGGAAATAAACGGAAAGGGAGGAGGGATGAGAAGGGGTTTAGTATTCGGAAAAAAGAATATCTTAGAGTCATAGAACGTTGGATTTGGAAGTAGCAGCCTTGAAGGAATTTAAATGGCAGACATACATATTGTGAAATTGAATTATAATTGTCTAACAAGTAACAAGAAATGTGGTGGTTTATTTCAATGCTTGAAGCATGACAAAATCTAAATTATTATGCTTCAGGAGATAAATAGAGAAAATATGGAGACACTCAAATTGAAACTATACACCTGGATGCAGGAGGTATTCTCCTCATGTGCATCGACACTGCAGGGAGGCCCGGCTGTAATTTTTCACAGTCTTAAAAATGTGCAATTTGTTAAATATTATGCTGATGCAAAGGGAAGATGGGTAGTGGCACACTTGGGACATCATCTATTTCTAGTTGAATGATCCTGAAGCTATAATTCAGTTGATGATAACATTTAATGCCTACATTCCTCCCACGCTTTGGAGGAGCCTATAGTTTTACTTAGGGGTATATGTAAAAGGGTATTGCACCAATGGAATGTCACTTTTTTCAGTGTTCTGTAGGCGCAATGGCCCTGCTCCATATTTACTGAGCGGCATTAAGCCACTTTGTAAAAATAATTCCTTTTCAGGCAGGTATCTGCTTGAAAGGGACGTGCAATGGGTGTTGCTGGGGGCGTTCCACCGCAGAACCCATTGCTTTTTGATGCTTCCCCAGATTTACAAGGATGTATAAATCTAAGGCAGCGCCATAAACTGCCATGTAAAAGTAGGCATTAGATTGATGCAATGAGGGCTAATGTTTTTATTTCTCCTCATTTTTGCTTTTTCTATGTGTGCTACATTCTGCAGCACACATAGAAGTAGCAAATCATCATTATTGATTGTTCATGTGCATGAAGGGAATCCTTCCTGCACACAAACATTCTTGCAAAGCAGGCACCCTTGCACTATGGCGCAAGGGTGTCTGTATTGGCCCTAGGCAGCTATTTTTAGTACAAGTAGAAGGGAAACCTCAAGGGTGGACTGTATTGTTGTAAATATGGTGCATCCCCGCATTTTTTAAATGATGCAGTGCGGCGCTGCACCATTTTCTTGTACACATGCCCCCTGGATGCATCTGGGCCCTCCGATCTGTGCTAAGACGTCTTCAAGAGCCAATATACCATTTGGGGAGCTAACTGAATTCTAAATCCTAATAGATATTTGGTGCAAGAGATTTATAACCCATGCCTAGCTTGATTTATTTCTCAAAACAATAGTCCAGATTGAATTGAGATTCATCCTGCAATCTTTTCCGATCACTCCCCCTGGATCATGGAAATATCTACACCTGGGCTAATGTCCAAAGAAAACCCTTGTTCGTAATGCTAAGCCCTATTTAGAAAATTAAGAATTTAAAAGCTAGACTGAATCTTTTCTAGACATGCATTTGATGAAAACAGTGGAAGTGTAAGCACACATACTATAAGGAACTGTTTAAAAGTAGTACTACATGAAGCTTGCATCTCATGGGATATTTTTGAATGACAGAGAAAAAAGCCCGTATCACAGAACTATTGTCACAACTTGAATTAGTTAGCACACTTCATATTTGAGAAAGAGACACAAATGTACATTTCTAACTATGAACATTGCCTAGATGAAAAATGCAGAAAAGTTGGTCGATAATTGGCCTGAAAAGTTGAAAGAAAAAATGTGTCAAATGGGAATCCACTCCAAAGAGGACCCCAAAATAGATAATAAGGTATATGGACAATACAAAGTCACCTTTGTATTTTACCAATACTGCACAGAACTGTACTGATTTACTTTCCATAACCTCCCTAGGGACACCAATAATCAAGACCAAGCATCTTTATTGTAGTCACCCATGTACAGAATATAATAGAATGAGCTGTAAGGGCGCTGCCAGTTGGAAATCTCTTAAAAATGATGTTAATTAGTCATTCAGTGAGATCCTAACATCTTATTTCTGAATATTCTTGACCAACATCTGGGATCCGGGATTGGGTGCTGAAATATTTTGTCATAGTTATGCTATGTATCCATCCCGCTGCAATGTGCTGAAGATATATTTGTGGTCGTTCACACCACTGCAGTAGGCGGATTGATGTTGTTTCAATTTTGGCAGTATTGATGAGGAAGTCGTGGACACACTGCAGAGGAAGAGTGGAGGTTCATAGCTCCTTTGCACCAGTTTTGGGGATAAACTGAGATATTCAGAATCCTGGAAGAAAAAGTTGGTTCTGGAGCATTAATCAAAGCCATTCCTCTGTTATAGGAAGACTTCATGGAATGCAGGTCTCAAAGGAACAGAAGGAGGGAAGTCTTTGTATAAGAGAAGGAGAAAAACTTGCACTTTAGAGAAAAGAAGACGGTAGTGGAACTTTGAAAAACAACTAGGTAACACATAGATTTGATGTACATTTAAAATTAAATAAGCACATGTGAAACACTGCAAGGGGCCTTTACATGTTTTTCTTTTAGTAAGGGGGGGTCTTATTTGCAATAAACAAGTTATATTATCTTGTCAGCTCAGAAAAGAACAGAAGAATTGTAAATAGGAGGCTTCAGAGACACTGGGGATTAATGTTAATTTAAACTTTCTAATCTTTGCAGTGGCGGTCTGTGCAGGTAAGCGCGGTGAGGCGGTGGGGAGGGTGGGAAGTCGACAGACGATTGAATAGTAAAGATTTTATAAATGAATAATTCCTATTCCATTGTCTGTCGACATCCCCCAGACCCTCTCCACCCCACTGTGATTACCTGCTCGGACCACTGCTGACATTTTGCAAAAACGTGATTGAACACAGGAACTTTCCATTTGAACTCTTGCGAATAAGAGTTGTTTGAGAACTGCACACTTGTTTGAAAAAACAACACGGCACAAATCTTCCTTCTTTTGACCAAAACAGAGAAGAAATTGATTTGAATGCTTGAACACTGTATGATAAAGGTGTGTAAAAGACCTAAGCGTACCCAGCTGCGGCCCGTGCAGGTAAGAGCAGTAGGGTGGTGGGGCCAGATGGGGTCAATTTCGACAGACGATGATGAAGGAAAATTAATGAATTATTTAATTTTACCTCGTCATCATCTGTCTAACCCATCCCCTAACCCCCCTCCCCTCACTCGGCCCCTCCAGTCCACCGGTTTTACCTGCATGGGCCATGGCTGAGCGTACCTTTTTTACAGATTTATGGAAGAAGAAGCATTAGTAAGAATTTATGTTAAATATTTATGTTTACTTTTGCTGTAATCGCATACCAAGTTGAATGAGTACTGGTATCCATCTTGGCACGGGAAGAATGAGAGAAGAACAAAACTGATATCTCTTAGTGTGGGGTACGTTACAATCTAGCAGGCAATTGCGTAACTCCTAGATATTAATACAAGGTGTGCTTAACAAGTGACATTTTAACTGAATGTTTGCTGCTATTGTTCGGTTATAAACTGCAGCTGTGTAACCTTCCCCAAAACCCTTGCCTTTATCTACCCATGTAAATGCAATGATCAATAAATACAATACAATAAATACAGAACAGGTGATGCTGAAAAGTCCCATGCATGGTGGTGCACGTGCACCCCTGCCCTCAATGCCCCAAATGTATAGATATCTGGATCCCCTGTACTGATTTTTCATCATGGGAGAACACATGCGCACCATGACCTAGGCCTCTGTCATGGTACTGTGGTCTTGGCAGACTGGGAGGGGTATACCAAGCACTACCTTCAAAGTGTTAGAAAGCTACTGCCCTTGCCAGGAGTTGATTGACACAAGCGCGGTGGTGTCATCATAACCGTTTTTTGTTTAGCCAGAATCTGTAGAGTGAACTGGCCTTTCTACCTGTGCCTCTAAAGTGGTGCCCATCAGTCAACTCATCAAAAAAGTACCACTGTTGGGTACTGAACTCACCCTTTTCCTACTTAGTAACTGTGTAGTGCTAGGCAACGCATGATAGTTGCGTGCCCAGGTTGGATTGTAGGTAGTACTTGATTTGTAAAAGAATGAGGGCTAGTGCCCAAAGCCCTGCTCAGAAGCCCACAGCTGTAACAATCAAATAATGGCATGCCAAATAGCAAGGCTTGGCTGTCTTTATTCAAAATCATACCTCTTTAATCCATTAACAGACAGTTCCTGCCCCTTTTTCTCACTCTTTCTGTTTCTTCCCTTCTCTCTTTATGACAATATTTTCTGTGTTTCTCATTCTCCATCTTTCTGTTTTCTATATTTTTACTTTTCTTTCTCTCACTAAATGTCTAATTCAGAAAAATAAGAACCGGTCCCCAAAAATGGGTGGCAGTAGCCCCCACAGGCCACCGACGATTCAAATTAAGCACTGGATATAGGTCTACCTCTGTATGATACATAACATTGAGGCCTGTGAACACATTTTGGAAGTTCAAGGCATTGAAAGCTAGTATAGGTAAATTCCTTAACCTACTAACTGTGAAAAGGATTGCTGACATTCTGGAGGGCACACACACTCCAAGGAAGGGAGCATAGCACTGTCTGTGCACATTAAAGGTCTCTTTGATTTCAGGAAGAGTTACTGTTCAATTAGGCCTGGGCTCGTTTAAAGCAAGATGGTGGGTCTGATAATTTTTGCACTCAAGAACCATGGAATGATGATTGAGGGGAAGGTTTTGGCCGTTGAACCTTTTTGAGGCATTATTCAGTGAAGGCTGTCCGCCAGGTGTCATCCCTGGCTAGTCCTTTGCCCTGTGTTGTGTATCAATCCGAATTAGAGTTGCTCCTGCTGTGGCAGACTGTCCCTGTGATGACAGAGGTGAGTGCACATGAGAGGGCGCTTCAAAGAGGTGAGGAATATTTTAGGACTAGCTACTAAATGACATCCCTGTCCGGATTTGGACAAGAAAGGTCAGACCATGAGTCCCACAAATTGTTCAAAAACACATTCAACAGGAGAGAAGATCACCAATATTTTTAGCTGCTTGAATTTGGACCACAGACCAAGGTCTAGAAGTTTCCCTGTTGGGTGAAGGGCCATCACTCAGAAAGTCAAGGACAAAAGGTTTAATAGTAGGCACAATGAGTGCTGCAGGCCACTTTTTGCCTGATGCCTGATGTAATTTCAAACTGTATGTGCACTGGGTCCCTGATAACCAGATTCCCAGTGCCAGATCTCTTTTCCAAAACACTATACCACATTTGGCACAATGTCAGCTATCTCTGTAAGTCCCTAGCAAGTGGTACCCCTGGTACCTAAGGCATGTGTACTATAGCTGGTCCTTTGGGGCTGCACCACTGGTTGTGCCACCCCAGGGTCCCTTCACCTAGGCTATGCCCTCTGCCATTGCAGACTGGGTGTCTTGGTGCAGGAAAATCCGAAGAGTTGTTGTGTGCCATGCATGCCACCCACCCACTGCATAAGATATAGGTAAGTCACCCTTACTGCAGGCCTTTAGCCCTAAGGCAGGGTGCACTATATCCTATGTGTGTGCATATCAGCATGAGCAGATATGCCCTACAATGACCAGTCCATTCTGTGATGCTGTAAGAGAACAGGGAGGCCACAAAGAGTACATGGGCTGGATACTTGTCAACACAAGTTTCCTAGATCCATAACGGCTTCATTGATTCCTAAGATGTTTGGTACCAAACATCTTGCCTTAATAAATATTCACCGATGCCAGTGTTGAATTTATCAATAAATTCACACAGGAGACCCTTTTAGAGTGTTCCTTGAAACCTAACCTAATTCGTGTGCAGTTTCTGGCCGTTTTTCATAAGTCTACCACCACCAGACATGTTTATGACCTCATGGGTCTCAGAGGGCATAAACAATACCTTTTCTTGGCGGGGGTGTTTTACACCTCCTCCAGAACAAGATGGCCTTCCCAGGCGGGAAGCTTCAGAGGCAATACCGATTTTGAAATCCAATTCAGGAACATCCAGAGAGTGGGGAAGGCCAAGGTCCCTTCTTCACTTTTGGCGTGAAGATTTGTGGTAAAATTAGTTAGATGAGAAGGGTCCCCCCTCATCCTGCACCACCCCTAGGGCGGGGCAGGCGAGTTGAGCCCCTCCTCTGAAATTTCACATCTTTAGATGGTAAGAAAACCGTAAATCTGGGCTACGAAAGTGCCTCTTTCCACAGTAAGTGGTCACTAGAGGGTGTAGACACCCTTGAGGTAAGTAGCCCATTGGATACTGCTTGTCTACCCTTGTAACACCCATAAATTCAGTTATTAGGTGGCCCCGAGACCTGAACCTAAGATACATTGGACCAAAAAAGACCAGGACAAAAGAAGACCCACTGCACGAGAACTGAATCCCTGCTGCAGAAAGAAATAGTGTCAAACCCTGACATCTGCAAGAAGGACCTGACAATGGCTGCTGCTGTATCATCCTGAAACCTGAAAGGACTCCAAGAACCCCTGAGAAGCTACCCTGGAGTGACGTCATCACTCCCCTGCACACCGCAGGCACCGATCCTGTGAAGTCCGGATTGTTAACTTGCTGCTTCCTGACAACCTCGACGCAGAACTGAACCAAGAAGAGGTACAACAGCATTGGTATCTCCCTCTCTACCAAGTTTGGAGGCACCAGGACCTACCGGAGTTGCAGTATACCAATGCCTGTGGTACCAGACCCCAAATGGCAAAAAACAAGAAGAGTCCACTCCAGACTCCCAAAGCACCAGAAGCAAGCACCCATCGAGTGACGTTGAGATTCCCCAGACCTATTTCCTGAGTGGCCCAGCTACCTCGAGATAGCCTCTCCAAGTTGCCTGCTTCTGACCGGTAGGACCCTGAAGACGCATGGCGCTTGGCTGACCTGTTTACTGTGCACCTGGCCCAATCGGCCCCTGCACCGACTAACCAGCTCTACTCCAATTGTCCCCAGGCCCCTGCAACCTCCTTCCTCATAGAGAACCACCGGACTTACCTGTAAGTGCACCTGTGCAGTGAATTCTCAAGTGGCCCTCTTCGTCTTTGCGCACCAGTTTCCAAGACCCTCAGCACTCTGCTCCCGCCCGATCTGGGATGCTCCCAAATTTCTCTTGCTAGAACTTTGTGCCTGGTACAGACATTGACCTAAAACGAGAAGGCGAACATAGTGACAGCATTGCATGTTTTTATATGCATTTTTCTCTTTTTCCCCATTGATTTCTATAGTGCGTAATCGTGCATAAAAGTGATATATTTTCCGAATTTTGAAAAATCTCAACTCCAAAAATACCTACCTTAGAACTGTGTTCATGATCTTCAAAATTACGGAAAAATCGACTTCATTTTTACAAACTGATCTCAGATTTATTCTAGAGTGTGTGTCTTATTTATTGCCTCTGTGAGTACAACAAATGCTTAGCACTACCCTCTGATAAGCCTAACTGCTCGCCCAAACTACCGCAGAAAGAGGAGTAGAATCTGCTTTTACCTCTGTGTATCATTTGGAGATTATCTCGAATTTCTGCACAGTGTACTTCTTTTTAGTACACTATGTAAAGAGCCAGCATTTGACACCATGGGTTCATTTAGTACCATTAAAGTAAATTGAATGCGCCAATTAGGTGTATGTCAATTTTACAATGTTATAGCAAGAGAGCACAAGCAATTTAGCACTGGTTAGCAGTGGTAAAGTGAAAAAAGCCCTAAAGCCAACACAAATGTATTCAGGTCAGCAAAGGGGATGAATGAAGGCAAACAGTTTGGGATGATCCTGCAAAGAGGGCCAGGTCCAAAAGTTATAGATACATTTTTTATTACCAAATCTGGTCGAAAAAATGATATTTTACCAACACTTTAAAGGAGGTGTTCACTCATTCATAAATGGAAAGAGGTGCCATTGGGATCCCTTTGCCTTTGTGAATGTAAAAATAAAGTTTGTTGGTAGTTGGCAGCTGACCAGGGGACTTCTCCCAACTCTCAAATAAATAACAAAAATTGTTTCTTTTTAAATGCATCCTTGTTTCCTTAAAGGAAAGAGGGTTGCATTAAAAAAAAATACTTCACTTAAAATGTGATCACAGATATGGCAGTCTGCTGACCCCAGCAAGATACCATCCCTCAGATGGCATCTAATTGCAGTGAGTTACAATTTACGATCTACCTCATGAAAATTTCGGAGGTAATTGCAACCCACTACAATTCTGATTTTTTTTAATCAACCTAGTACTAGGGATTGGCGACACTAGTAAAGTTTTACTCCATGGATTTACGCTGAATTACTTAAAAACTCTGCAAGATTCCACGGAGTTGTGCAAGCAGTGGAATTCCAGTCTGTTGTGGTGCTTGAGCTGATTTTTAGCACCGTGAGCTTTACCCGTGCTATAAAATCAGCACGTATGGCACCATGCAACACTCCGGAAGGGGCTGCTTCATTCTGTCACCCGAGTAGATGTTCTACATGAGTGGCAGTTTTCGCAACTTGAGCGGCAACTTTGTCAACATGAGCGGCAGCGACCTGCCGCGACTGCCCACGTTGAGTAAACTTTCAGGGAGAGGGTCTAAAGCTCCTTTTTTCTTGCTCGCCAACTTAATGCTGAGCTGTGCACAAGAAAAACTCTGTCATGCTGTGGTTGGCAGATTTTCTACCATACTCTGCGCTCCAAGCAAAACTCTGTGAACACCATCAAAGGAGCAGAGTTTACCTCCCACCTCTACCTAGAAGTACACAGGTCATTCCGAAAAATTCCTTTCCATTAGCAAATTTATAGCCAATATTTGAGAATGGAAATTTCATACATCATGCCCTTAGTCTTTTAAGATTAAATTCTCACGCTTTAAATATTACATTGAACAAACTGAGATGGTGATCTGACATTTTTCCTACATCTGTAGTACATATATTCGAATAAATTAGTTGCTTATTCTAATATTTTCACAGATCTAGCTCTGCTGAAGAGCAATGTATTTTATTTATAAAAATAATCATATTTAGTTATAATGTAAGTATTCTGTTCTTAGTCTTTTTTTCCCAACATTTACAATGGCCCTATATACCTACACATTTATTTTTGAATAATATTGAGCAGTGTATTTACTGCAGCAGAAGATCGAATTTATTCCTTGCCATCTGGGACTGATTTGTGTGCAGTACTTTATAATGTGAATGATGCCTTCGTGTTTTCACATCATTTGTCTACTGTACTTGTGAATGTGAGCTATCTTTAAAAAGGTCCCATTTGCATTCCTTCCTCCAGTAAGAGAAAACTAGACTATAATCACCTCATTATTCTTCTGTGGGAGTTGTTTGTAAGGTCTCCTATTCTCCAGTTCAGTTTATGATCTACATACATTTTTTATGCAATTTCTTGGGGCCAGCCGGCTGCTGTTTCACACACATGTAGATAACAAAAAATCAATCTATATGCCATTAGTCAATAAGCAGATTTTTCACAGTTTTCAGCAGTGGCTAAAACACTGTAATATTTCAGACAAGATGAACACAGGTAGGCTCAAGCTCGAATAAGCAAAATGTGGTCCTCTTACAAGGACCAAAAATATGCTAACGTTTTAGTTAGAACTATTGCCCCTCTTCAGTTTATTTGATCAAGAACTTGTCTGTAAGAAATTGTGATATTACTTCAAGGAGGTGAGTACCCACCTCAATAAATAAATGCAACCCATGTCAGGGTGAACCATTAAAGTCACTAAATAATCCTGAGTTCAACACCCTGATAGCTATGGCACAGAGCAGACAGGCTTAAGTTAGAGGCAATGTGTAAAGTGTTTATGCACAACAGAGGTAAAGTCCCAAAGCAATTTAGAAAAGTAGAGTATGTTTTAATAAGTATAAGGACACAAACACAACAAACACAACAAAAATCCAATGAGGAAAACCAGTGTTATAACTTTTTAAAGTTTAAATGTGAATATAGCACCAAAAAGAGATAAGAGCCAACAACGGTATCTGGTTTCACTTGACTAGTCCTTAGACTCAAATTAAGGCAAACTGGAATGGAGTTGGGTCAGATACAGTTTTAACTTCGGACTTAGGGCCTAATTTATGAGAAAGTCACGCAGTATAGTGCACTAAGTCACCTTGCTGTGCTATACTGTGCAACAGGAAAAGAGCAGGAATGTGCTGTATTTAAGGCAATATAGCACATTCCTGTCCTTTCTCTTGCGCTGTTGCCCTTTTGTTAGCCTGTTTGAATACTAGATTAGTCGGTGTCTTCAATCCTCCATACGGAAAATTGTGTTCTCCACAGGCCATACATATATTAGTTCTAATTAAGTTCTGATATGCAGATGATATATCTGTTAAATATACCCTAATATAATTCTTACCAAACTCAAATTTATTTTTCCAGGCCTCTTGCAGCACTATTCAAAGTGGCATTACCGCCTGACTTTAAGGCATTTACGTATTGCTATAGTGCAAATGTTTATGTGTGCCTCATGCGCACCTCTAAATCTGAGTTTTATCAGTAATCCCCTTCTCTAAATGATAGAGCTCATTTTCTCATTGTTTGCCTTAGCCCAGAATAAATTACTGATCTTCCCTCTCAAGAAGAATTACCCGAACCATACTGGTAGAGGCAGATTCCATATTAAATTCAAAGAACCCTTCAAAACTGGCCCGCAAATCTTGGGGAGGTATTCAAAAGGAAGTGGCGGAGAGAGGGGTTAGCCTTCTTGGCTTAACGCCTCTTTCCTCCACTTCGGAAAAGCAAGTCTGTACCATATTCACAAGGACATGGTGCAGCCTCGCTTTTCCCCCTGCAATGGTGCTAAGTTTCACAACTTAGCGCCAACGCAGGCACCCTTGCACCAGAGTGCAAGGGTGTCGGATGTCTGCAAGCAGGGAGGTTTGTTTATGTACAGGAAGGTGTCCCTTCCTGCACATAAACAAACCTAAAATGCCAGTTTGTAACTTACATGTGTGCTGCTGCTTCATGCAGCACACATGTAAGTTACAAAATGGTATTTTTAGAAAAAGGTTTGTTTATGTACAGGAAGGGACACCTTCATGTAGATAAACAAACCATGGCATTTTGCATTTTCCATGTGTGCTGCACAAGGCAGCACACATGGAAAATGCAAAAACAAGAGGAAATAAAGCATTTCTCCTCGTATCGTCAACCTAAGACCAGGGTTTTCCTGGTCTTAAGTTTGACATTGGCTCCTATTTACGCTGCCGTTGTGAATAGGGGGCAGCGTAAATATCAACGGGTGTTGCGGTAGAACGCCCACCACAACACCCACTGCACGCCCTTTCAGGCTAAACACAGCGTGAAAGGGGGCCTATTCACAAGGCAGCGTTAAGCCACGTTAAGTGGCTTAACGCTGCATTGTAAATAAGGCGAGGCCCCGATTGCCACCACAACGTCACTGAAAGTGAAGTTGTGGTGGCGATAGGGGCTTGTGAATATGCCCATTTGTGTGGCATCATCATCACATCTTGCAATGTTTATTTAAAACATAGCACTGTATTTTCCAACAGAGGTCACATTAGAACATGAGGAAGAGGAGAGTGGGGTGGAGCATGAAGAAAGAGATAAGAGATATGGGAGATCGCTGAGATGCAAACCGCAAAACAAGACCACCAGAAGAACCTACTGGACCCCCATCAAGAGGATTGATGTGCAGGCCCAAAACACCACAAACACAATATTAATTACAACCTGCAAGATGCAAAGCTATATTGAGGTCACATCTGCAGCACATGAGGCACATAAGACAAATGAGAACTGGCATTAGAAGTGTCACAGATGAAAAAGGAAAAATCCCATTACTCACAGAATTATATAATTTGAAGGTTTCCACAACTGATGTGTAAACCAAGAAGTTGAAGCCAATGGAATATATGAATTTACAACGCAAACAATTACAACGTGGTTTTTACATTGCGACTACCATTACAATGCATGCTTTTACAACGCATGGCTTTACAATGCATTTTTAGAAACTACCATACGCATGCCATTACAACACATACCATTGCAACGCATACCATTACAACGCATAATACTTTTGAGGCAACAGTGGGGTAAGTGTTCGATAGTATAGGGGTAAAAAATACTATTCCAACTCCTGTGAGTGCAGCAGTATGGTAAGTGTTGGATAGTGTAGGGTTAAAAACTACTATCCCCATGTACCCCAAAACCCATACCCAGACTAAAACTAAAAGTTCCCCATTACTTACTTTATAATGCGTTGTAATGGCATGTGTTGTAATTGTATGCGTTGTAATGACATGCGTTGTAGTGACATGCGTTGTACTGGCATGCGTTGTAATGGCATGCGATTAAAAGGCAGTTGCATTGTAACAGCTGCGTTGTAAAGGTAGTGCATTGTAATGACCGTGTTGTAATGGTTGTTTCCCCAGCCAATGCGGGTCATTGGCAAGAAAGTTTGTGGCTTACGAAAAACCATAAAAGAGGGTTTCAGGTCAGTGAATCAATGGTAGCGATCTATGGCCACAGAGACGTTGGCATAGGCTGTGGCAGTCTACAGGGGGTTTGGGAGATCTGTTGATCAGCTGGCTTCTGCCAGTGTAATTTTGTTCTGCAGAACTGTGAATCTACAAGTGAAAAGGGATGGTGATGTTGAAACTGAATTAGATCACGTCACAGCTGACTTGGAGCTGCTGTAAATGTCAGGTTAGACAACGCAACGTGCAGTGCCTACAGAAAATGAGCACACATCATGCTTCAGCAGTAGGTCTGTGGCTGATACATCCCTTGTTTTGCAAACATGAAGCATAGTAGAGTGGAATAAGGTGCTTGTGCAGATACTTCAGCTTAAAGCGGTGTAGGAGAAGAGAGAAGAAATAGGTGACAGAGGGAGTGAGACTGCAAATACTCAATATATATTTTATTTTAATTACATTTTTTATTCTTTCAGTTCTGACACAGCAGTATGATCCCAAGTGAGAGTGTCAATGTGCTTTACAAGATAGCAACTGGCCAGAGTATTGAGCAGAAATTGGTAAAAACAGATCAAGTGGAGCAGGACAACAACGTTAGTAGACCTGGATAGGTGAAGAATACAACAAAACAGGTAAGTAAATAATCATTACTGTTGCAACAGGTAAGTACATGATCAACTAGTGTATGATTTATAGCCGAAGTGGGAGTATAGGTAAAATATAAAGTGAGATAACAGGAGATATAGGCCCTCTCTGGTCTTGTGCCATCATTGAGTACACGCCAAGTCTGGCTAATCTTTCATTTGTGCACCAGTGATAAAGAGATACTTGTGCTACATACACAAAAGGAATACATATGTCATTTATATGGCCAATGTGTATGGCTTTTACTTTAAAGTGGTTGCTAGTTATGTTTCTTCTGCGTGCCCTTCCCACTGCAGCGTTTGTTATCACTAGACCTGTTGATGCAAGCCAAGGTGTGAAGAAATCTTCATCCACATGGTTGTCATTGTCTGGCTCCATGTGTAGGGTTCTCCTAGTTTTGCAATGTTGTCCAAGAATATGTAAGAAGAGATATTTATGCAGTAGGTCCTTGAGTACATAGTGCAGATGTCAACTGCTTTTTTATGGCTCTGGTCTTAAATTAGGTAGACCAAATGTACTCAAAGCTATGTGACTGCGGCTACACGTAGGATGTTAGAAGTCATAGCTGAATGGCATACACACTGTCTCCTAACATATATATGTTGAGATCAGACACGCATGGATTGTTTGGAAATATATTTTTCAGGGGATACAGTGTTGTAATTTACCTAAATGTTACACATATTCACTCTCTTTTCTTGCCAAGTCGTCAAACAGGGCACAGTGGCAGACCATGAATGAATCATGGTCACTATCAGGGTATGATCCTACGAGGTCTGTGGTCATGCACAATGAATTACATACCACATGAATGTTGACTGAATGCTGACTTTTATGGTTTCTGTACAGGCATTCGGTGATGGATGGAGCACAAATCGATGCATGGGTGTTATCAACGCACCCAACACATGGAAACTGGGCTGTGTGGCAAAATCTCACTAAAACGTCCTGCAATTCTTCTTTTATATTTGGGAAAACAATGTGGGCATGTATCCTTAATACAAGCCTTGGCTGAATGATCTAAACATGTGGGAAGCTCCACTTTGCGAAATTCCACCTGCCACTGCCACAATGCCCTGGTAACTTCTCTAGGCCAGCAGAAGTAATGAGCACATGCTCTAAAGTTGTGTTTAGGTTATCAATTTGCTCCAATTTGGCTTACCTGCTGAACATATCTGTCTTATAGATTTCCTCCTCACTTTGATCACATAGTATCATGCGCATATATTTTCTACTTTCCCCTACTTTTTTTGTGGGGCTACCAAAAAGAACATTCTCCTCATCATTGCGTAGAAAGATGCCTTTTTGAAAATGTTTTCTGTACTATGGATGTGCTTTAACACGCAGCTTATAGTCAGGTGACAGCCATTCGATTACACATCTCACCTCTCTTCTGTCCTTGGTCATCCATTATACAAAGTTGGCACTGCATTGCAGAAAAGACCACTCCAAATATGGCATATGAACTACTAGATGTACTTGTATACTTTTAACATGACTGCAGATTCTCTATATTTTTCAAATAAAGGAACAATTCAGTACCAACATGGATAGGTATGCAAACATGGAGTCAAGTGAGTGTGTTGCTGTACTAATGTTGCTGCAAATTTGCTGCCTTGACACTCAAAGCACCAGTCAAGGGAGCAGTCCCAAGTCCTAAAAGTTTCAAAAGATGCAGCCGATGTCAGCATGCATCACACAATTACATAGTTGCAACCATAACGCTCACCACATAGATGCCACCTTCAAAATTATGTACCTGCAAGTGTTGATTGGCTAACAGAGATGACTGGCAACAAACTGCAGCTACCTTAGCATAGTGAGTAAGCTATTTACATTGTGGTAAGATGCTGCAAGCACAAAAAGGCTACAATCTTTATGCTAATTAACAGATGAATGCCACCTTATCAGTTAGTTTTATTATGCACAGTTTAGTAATGATATTGATAAAGCTTGCAAGCATACTTTATATTTTACAATCACACTAAATCAGTGAGACATCAGATGGTGATGTACTAGCACACTTGATAAATATATGAATATTCTACAACCATATTCGTTGCATATAGCCCTTGGATGACTTATGGAAAGTTCTTTAAGTGGGTGTCTACTCAGTCTGTCAGAGACTCCTCTTTAGATCACTTATTCTATTTAATTATATTAATTGGAAATATAGCATTTTGTCAATATACTTTTTGTGAACATATTCTATATATGTTTTCAATCAATATTTTAACTTTTGCTGTTTTGTAAGTCCAGAATACTTAAGGACGAAACATGGGTCACCTGAATCTTGTATACTGTGGATGTGTTTTAGACACTAAGGGGTTGATTAAGATGACGTTTCGAAGGGCTCCGAATCAGATTTGGGTTTTGCCAAATCCGATTCAGAACCCTTGTTTCTGACCAAATCGTACACAGTTCTCAACAACTGATTATGATGACCGTAAACCGGTAGGGCTGTCCGAATCTGTTCCGAAAGGCATTCTGACAGGTTGCGTCTTTCGAGCCGAATTATACAGCTATATGGACTCGGTTTCTGAGTGAGTGATTACGATGACCGATTCGGACAGCCATTCTGATTCGGTTTCTCTGGAACGAATCGACAGAGGAATTTGTGTTTGGGTGACCATAGCAGGCCCCCTGTCACTGAGCGCTCTCCGAATTGGGCCTGTGGGGGTACCCAAGGGACCCCCCTTTCCAACCATACACAGTGTGGCAGGCCTCATGGAGTGCCCGCCTCAGGGTGCACAATTTTCCCCACCCACCCCTTTCTTCAATGGGAGCCTGTGTTCACGTTCGGAATACAGGTTCCCATTAAAGTAAATGGGAGTCCAACCAAATCGTGTCTGGAAGAATCTGGATACATCTAAATCGCTAGGTCGGACTCACTCAATCTGAGTCGTCCGGAAAGCATTCCGGGAACGATTCGGTAGTAATGCTTTCCGGACGAGATTGTAATCGGCCCCTACATGAAGATGTGTTTTATAGAAGAATCCATGAGATTGGGTGATTGACATTGTTCTGTTGGTGACACAAACATACTGAGATGGCAATTAAACTTGATGTGATTTGTGCCACTTGATTTATGTGAATATTTAGGTTGATGTGCTATTGGACACACAACTTGGGTTAACTTTTTGAGTAGCAGTAATTGATCTGTTCATCACCACTTACTCATAAATCTTGTGGTTACTACCATCAATAGAAGATCAATTGACAGGACTGTTATGTGGGCTTAGGATTTGTGTATTGTATGTAAATAAGTTACTGACCTCTGTTCGAATCATTGAACCTAGTTCTGCAAGAGACTAAAAACACTCTTCTCCAAGAGACCAAAAAACTCTTCTCCAAGCAAGCGTTCATTAATTACTTGTCCTACCTAGTACATTTGCACTGTAATATACTAATTATGACAAATTCAGACCTCTCTATGACCTTGCTCGCCTCTTAGTCCACAGCTACTCCCTCTCTTGTAAAAAAAACAGCTTTATGAAGTCGAAGCAAGGCAGGCGTTTTTAAAAGTGAAATGTTTATATACCATTACTGTAAAACAGAAATGAGGGTATGCCTGCCTGGATGAGATAAAATATCAATACTCAAATATTACAATGCTGCAGAGGCTATTCTGTGAGTGCAGGAATCCTTCATGTCCTAACAAACACTATGGATGTATTGTCCTTGAGACTTATACAGGAGTGGATACATTTATTCCTCGATCCTTCACAATGTCTAAGTCACAGCAGGCTATGTGAACATTACAGGAGTTATACCAAGCCTCCAAAATTCCTGGTTAATGTTCCTTGGTCTATAACTCCAAATCTTAGAAGTAGGTAGGTATAAGCTAAGAAGCCTTTATAGGCCCTGCTCATCGCAATTGGTTGAGTTAATGAAGGTTGCATGCTGACCAAACATTTGTGCAGTTAAAAAACTGAAGGAAGTACTTCACAAACATATCATGGAAATATAGCTCAAATTCATCCAATACTTATCCAGTTATATCAGTGCTTTTAGTAGATATTACAGGCCTAGAGGGAAGCCAATGTGATTCATCAGTCTTCTGATGAGGCGGACAGAAGAATTCAGTATATCATTCAGTGAAAGCCTTTGTAAAATTTAAGAAGCTGGCAAGGATAGCTTGAACACCATTCATGTGGAAGAGGAGTCGTGATAGACCTGACAGCCCATATGATGGTCTTCCCCTAAACTTTGTCTACTCACCCCCTGTTGCTGAAAGAGGTTTTTGTTGACTTTATGCATCTGCTCATTTTACCACTTCCAATCATTGCTAAATTGCTTGTGCTCACTCCTTAAAACATGATAAAAGTGCCCTACACCTGATTGGCATATTTAATCTACCTATAAGTCCTTAGTAAAGTGTACCTATGACCTGTAAATTAAATGCTATTAGTGGACCTGCAGCACTTATTGTGCCACCCTTAGAAGTGAGCTTTGAAACATGCCGGAGGCCTGTCATTGCAGACTTTGCACAGTTTAAACTGTCAATTCTATCTGGCAAAATAAATATTTTGCCAGGCCTGAACCTCCCTTTTTAATGCATGTACACCACCCCAAAAGTTAGGCCCTAAACAGCCCATAGGGCAGAGAGCAGTGTATTTAAAATGTTGGACCTGTACTTTAAGTTTACATGTCCTGGTGGTGAAAACCACCCAAATTTATATTTTCACTACTGTGAGTCCTAGCTCTCTGATCTTCCATCCATCACTGATTTGTATACTTTTAGAAAGTTGGGATTTTCTTGTCTTAACCATTTGATGCCTCCAGGCTGTGCCCTGAATCACGACTGGGTGTAGTTGGCAGCTGGCCTTTTTTGTATTCCTCCTAGACAGTAAGACAAGGGGGAACTAGGTGTGGGCTAGATGGGCCATTCTGCCAAGATAAGAGGGGTATAACTGTTTCCCGCCCCACTTACATTTCAAAGGGGCTGCCTGAGCATACTCACAAAGAACTTGACACCAGTCCTTTGTCCCCCATGACCCCTTGGAGCCTGGGCAGGGGATAAAGGGAATTCCAGAACCAGATGTTGGAGAAAGTCTACAAGTTTCCCCCAATTCAAAGATTGGCACCAGGTATAAATATCGAACCCTCAAACCAACTCTTCATTTCACTCCTGGACCTTCAGAGGACCCCCAGAATGACTGCTTTGGACTTCTGAGGACTGCCATGATGCTTGAGGTCTGCTTTGTACCTCAGAGGACTGCACTGCTGCAACCAGAGCACTGCCCTGCTGTTTGAAGCTTGCCTTGTACCCTCAGAAGACGGCCTTGCTGTTTGCAGCATGCCTTGCTCTTTGATCCCAGGACCCCCAGAGTGATTCCAAGTGTCAGATGTCATAACTCCTGTTCTGAGCTACATGACCACAACAAGCTCCAGAGGCTCTCTGCAACTGCCCAGCTGACCTGCTGCACTGCACCGGGCTGGACATGCAACTGGTCCTGCCTGAGCCCTGGTGGCGCCTATTGGAGTGAGTTCCTGATTACCAAGAAGTGCCTCCCCAGGACTTGGACCCAAGGCTGGCATCAGTTGAGCACATCCTTTGAAGAAAAGGAGTCCTCATGAAGCTTTGAGATCTTCACAACCACGAACCATCCCACTTACGCCAAGATCTTGCTGTCTGTGAAGTCAACAAATGATAAGCTCCGGTGAACCCAATTTTTCGCACTACCGTGACAGCCAGAGATCACCGGCAACACAAGATCTGTACTTCACGCTACAGCAATGACAGCCCACAATGACCGCCAACACAAAGCTCCAGCCTGCATCTGTGATGCCTAACCAGATCTACAGCACCAATTGTCTGTGACTCCAGGCCTGCTCTTCATGGTACAGCGACAACCATTTGCGATACTCTCCTCACAACCTCCTCCACCACGAACTGGACTCTTCGCACTGGAATTTGGGAAGGTAAATTATTCAGTGGAACTAACCTTGTCCCAATATCTGGCCTGAGCTCAATGGCAGTTGGCCGGAACTTGTGACTTTCCTCTCATCTAGCACGACCAGATGACCATGAGCTTTGTGATTTTAGGCACTACACCTTCCTACAACTTTAAAATTGCACATCTCCAGTTCTACTGCTTGGATTTTTGTTGTTTAATCTCAAATTATTTAACAGATTTTGCTCTGTTATTCATAATTGGTGTGGGATTTTTCTTGTGTTGTCTTTTCATATTATTACTGTTTGAGCGCGCTATAAATACTTAACACATTGCCACTATGTTAAGCCTCACTGCTTTTGTACCACGCTACCAGAGGGTTAAGAACAGGTTAATTTAGTGACTTTTTGTTTTTCACCCAGTAAAATTAATTTCTAAATTCTAGGTTTTTATTCTGTGGCAAAGTGATACCAAGCTATTTAGTTTTCCTTTGAAATAGGTGCCCTAAAGGATACTGGTCAAGCTGAGTGATTCATTACTCATGTAAGATTGAGGAGTGAAACTATCCAACTATGAACGTTTGACATTTGCAGACCACTGTGAGTAAGAGGAAGTGGTCGGATTCATAAAATCACATCACCTGGGACTCTAGGTTCAAAAAGAATTTGAAGCCCAAATATGGCAGCAACCCAAATCCCAAATACAGTTTTTTTTAAAAGGATATGTGATGACCTTTTCTGAAACATGTTTTAGAGACTTTTATGTCTGGGTGACTGGCCCAGCCTCACTTAGGTGTAGCGTGTTTTATTGGAAAAGATGCCAAAATACTGGGCCATTGGAGATTTGCGGTTTCCTGTAGTTTCTGAATCTCTGTGTCATAGAACTATGTAGAAATGTGGTTATTTCTACCAAAGTTTGAAGTTTTTAGGGAAACTTCTTTTAGTAAGACATAGCAGATGATCCATACAAGCTAGAACACCTTGGACCTTCCCTTGACTTTAGTTTTTACAAATGGGTTGGTAGGATTTTCTGGGTGCCAGTTGACCAAAAGGTAAAATATGGCAGCTACACACATGCCAATAGATATCATTAGGAAGGGCCTTTGACAGCCTCTTCTGACTTGTGTTTTGAGTATGCCTGGGCACACCTTGCAAACCTTTACTGTACGGAATTCTGCGGAGTTACAAAAACACTCTGCGACATTCCACGGAATTCTGTAAATGGGCGGATATAGGCACAGCTGGAGCTGTGATTTAGCACTGGGAGCTTATTCTGTTCTGAAAAATCAGTGTTGCTGCACCACGTTGGGCGCTAGAGGGCACATGGTTCTTGACCTTAATTTTGCTCCCACTCGAGTAGATTTTCTACTTCAGCGCAGCTTTCTGACCGTGTATGGTCGCAAACGCCTGAATTGGAGAAATTACTGTGAAGGCCCTCCTAGCATCCAAAAACCGCTCACCAACTTAGCGTTTTCGAGCCATGCATGAGAAAAGACACTGTTACGGTTGGCAGAATTTGGCAGGAACTCCGCTTTACAAGCGAACCATGTAATGGCCAAAATGCTACCAATGCCGCCAGCAGAGCACAATATATCGCCCACCTGTAGTTTTGGGTACATTGCTGTCCGGAGTGATTGACACAGCCACATATGTGCATTAGTGGGTTTTTTTCAAGAGAAATTAGGGATTGCTGGGTGGTGGGAAATTTGTCGCACCACACAGATTCCAGAACTTTATATCACAGAAATAGGTAAAAAATCAAATCCAACCAATATTTTATGTTTGAAGTGAATTCTGGTAATTAAACAGTATAGGTATATATGCAAACCATTGTATTCCCTGCGGCCCCTAGTTTTCAAAACTGTCTGAGGTTGAGAAGCAAAGGCCCTAGATGTAGGGTTGTGGGGAGTGCTGCAACACCCCCATAATAAAGTTCTGGAATTTAGAAAGGGGACTGAGCAATAAAGATGCCTTCAGATTTTGTTTCTATGGTTGGTTCAAAGACAGAGTTCACATTTCAGGCTATGTCTTCTGATATATTGCTGCTTATTCTTTTAACATGGAGAGTGGTGTGTACATTTTGTAAAGTAAACTCTTTGACAATCTTGCTGAGGTACAAGAAGTGTGAAAGGAAAATCTGTGTGATATCAGTTTTTTTCTAACAAAAAATAACATTTAAATCCCTGTAAATGTACTGTACACATATTTCAATATGTATGAGTAACTAGGAAATGACATATGAAGCACCTTTTTGTCATTCTGTAGTGTGGCGGAATCAAAGATAATAATAGGATCAAAACAAATCAAGACACGTTACTTGGTGATGAGCAAATGTTATGCAAATGACAAATATTTGCTGAAACCAGGTTTGCGTGATATAGTTTTACCAGTAAAAGGGCATTTCAGTGCTAATTTTGTGGCCATTCGATAGAAAATGTGCTGTTTGTAAATGATAGTGAGCTACAACACCATGCTTTAGTAATATATTTGAGACACTATGCTGCAAAATGCACAATTGGTTACATACCACACTCTTTCCACTCGTGCTGAATGGGCATGACTCGTTTACTGTTCTTATTCTTTGTGTGACCCTTGGATTTTTCACAATCCTTTTAACTCCATTGATCTAACATTGATGGCAACACCCCAACTCTGAATATGTTTCTCACACCACTGTTGTGAAGTGTCTCTGGGGGACAATTTACCCTGGCCCGAAACACAGGGGGAAACCAGCACCCCAAAATTCTATCTTTTTCCAAACAGGCCCATTCCTACCACTGTGATAAGCCAGCACACACAAATAGCATTTTTATCAGGAGACGCATGGGAATGCCGAGTGGAAGGAGATTTGCCACCCCTTGCTCATTCTAGAACTTTCTTACAAAGAACAGGAGGAAATCTAATGTTTCCAACGCAAATTTAACATTTGCAGGCAGGACATTCTAGATATCAAAACCTGGTGGCATTCAATGTAAGCATCAGCACCCAGGATTTACCAGGTCTCTAGGTTTCACAAATGTCTGAAGGTTCTATGGTTGTTGATTGTCCTGAGCCTAAATACAGACAGCAATCACCAACCCAAAATTCACTCTTATCCAAATATCCTTTCCTCACTTCATGTAATCAGTTTTGGACCTTTCCGGCCCTGTACAATAGGCCCATCCATACAACTGGGGTGGAGTTGTTGTCAGAAGTGTAGTAATTCATGAAGGTAGGATATTTGCTATTATCTGTTTAATGGGTCTAAAATATTGACTTCCTATTGTATTTAACACCCCAAAAAAACACCTTTTGATAAAACGCCCTCAGATTCAGATGGTATTTTGGTTACAGCAAATAATGGAGAGATTCAAATAACCCCTATCCCTAAACTGAATTACAAGGTTACATTTAAAAAAATTGATAGCTGTCCTCAGTTCCCAATTTTTATTTGTTAGATTATTCATTATGAGGTTATCCATGGTGGTTACTGTATGAAAAATTACCATGGCTCGGTTGTTGATTCTGGGTACTGTTGATGATTTTGGAAAACCTACTTACCCTGTTTATCTCCGTGACTGGATTATTTGGTTGGACAGATATCTAATAACTTTCATATATCAGCCTTCAGTGTGCAATGTGTTGCCTATTTGTCTTTTTTTCTTACTTTCAATATATTATTTCAATGATTGGCTTCTTTTCCAAACCCTTAGGCTGAGTTGCCTTAAGATACAGCCAATTAGCATCACTCCCATTCCAGGTCACTGGCAACCACAGGCACACATTTAGCATTGTCGAAAAGAAGGGATAGGAAGGGTGGGGAAGATATGGTCCAAAACGGACATGGTCTGCTTTGGGGTTTGTTTGGGACATAATGGGCCCGATTCATAGAACTAACTTAAGACAAAATCCTAAACTTGCTACCATTTTGGTATTCACAGAAGGCACTTACTCATTTTGATATTCACAGAAGGCACTTACTCATTTCGGTATTCACAGAAGTTAGGAATCCTAACTTTAGGACTCCTAAATGCCTTCTGTGAATACCAAAAGTCTTAAAGTTAGGATTTTTCTCAGTATAGGAGTAGTTAAGTTAGGACTCCTAACTTTAGGACTCCTAAATGCCTTCTGTGAATACCGAAAGTCTTAAAGTTAGGATTTTTCTCAGTTTAGGAGTAGTAAAGTTAGGAGTCCTAACTTTACCACTCCTAAACTGAGAAAAATCCTAACTATAAGACTTTCGATATTCACAGAAGGCATTTAGGAGTCCTAAAGTTAGGACTCCTAACTTCTGTGAATACCGAAATGAGTAAGTGCCTTCTGTGAATACCAAAATGGTAGTAAGTTTAGGATTTTGTCTTAAGTTAATTCTGTGAATCGGGCCCATTGTATCTAGAGGTACAGGGCTTAGACTTTAACCCTTCAGTGTGATGAAAGGTGGATACTCCCCCACCCCCAGCGTATATTCTGCCTCCTACTATTATCAATAGCTCAACCAATCACATAACAGTTTCTATGATTATTTAGTCACAAGAGCATCCCTTGAAAATCAGTTGTAAGCGTTAATTATTACTTTTGCCTCAAGGATCGATAACTCTCATTCATGTTGCACTGAGGAATACATAACACATTTTTTGTGTCTTCACAAATATAATTCATAGTCAGATACCTTGAGCCATATTTATCAATGAGGTGCATCGGCTTGTGCCATGCAAGAGCAAGAGTGACGCAACTCACAACCTAGATTTATCAAGCCATGCAAGGCACCCTTGCATGGCACTTAGTGGCTTGATAATTCCACTGGCCCAGGAAGGCACATCCCCACACAACACCCATGAATTTTGACGCAGTACCAGATGTACTATTACTGGTAGACCTGGGAAAGTGTCAAAACTGCTTTGCCTCCCCGGACGAGGAGTAATAAGGAGAAATATATATTCTTCCTGTTTTTTTCCTCTTTCTGTGTGTGCATTATTCTGCAGCACCCATAGAAAGAGGAAACGCCTCAGGAAATTGTTTTTGTGTAGGAAGGTGTCCCTTCCTGCACAAAAACAATCCTTTTTACAACGCAGGCACCCCTTGCACAATGATGCTTGCGTTGGAGCTAGGCAGCACATTGTGTGTGGGCACTGGAAAAAGACAGGCTCATTCCTGCCCTTTCCCTGTCACAATCTTGCTGTGCTGCTTGACTTTTTGATAAATATGCCCCTAAGTTTTCTTAATTTTGGCCCTTTCAAGAGCCAGCTCATTAACCAAATTCTTAGTATGTGGAGAACTAATCATGAGGTTAGTTACATTAACGGTTCGAACATAACTAAAACCCTCATAAATTAGTTAGAAGCTGAACTGTTTTATATTATTTTTAAGACATGGTCTGCTTATATTATATTGGCCACAGATGGCAGAAGTACTAGGTGTAGCCAAAAAATGTTTATCTAAGCAACAAACCTCATATAAGATAGAAGCGTGAACATCTGCCTGTTTCTTGAAGCTCCCATCTGCAAGTATGACACTACCAGCAACATGAATACATTACCTTGACTAAAGCTATGAAGGCCATCTTAATATATCATAAGTCGGCATGCAGAACAGCAGAACATTTTTAGATGTGCACCTTGAGGGTCCATTTGTCTTTTAATGCTCTTCACGTCGAACGTGTCCTTCAAAATTAAACTTTCCTGGACCTTCTTAAGGTTTTAGGAAAAAAATTGCAAATTATTTTAAAAATGAACCCCTTATGTCTTTGTGGTTTGACATCCTTTAATGTGTGCATTGCGCTTTGCACAAAATATTTCTCACATGAGTTTAAAAGGGGCTGGTTTTAAAAGTTAATCTTATTGTGAAAATCTCACCCTCGAATAAATACTGTCATCATTAGTTAAATTTTCTACACGTTGCAAAAACAACTTAAAAAATAGACACCTGGCTGTGAAAGTAAACTTCATTTTAAACATATACAGATAAACGCATTTAAATGGCATTTGTTATCTTTAATACATGTAGGTATAACTAATGTTATCTAACCCAATTTTACAGAATCGTTCAACGGCATTATGAATGCAATGTAATGTTTATTGTTGCATATTACATATTTTAAAAAAGTCACACTTTTAGCATGAGTTTTGTGAGACAGTCACGGTGCATAATTTAGCACAGTGACAAAACCCGGGGCGCACAGACTAATGATCATTTTTTCATGTAGCTCACTTCTGACGTTTCAAAGTTATATAAATACCAGATGTTACTGTTAGCCAATGTAAACAGTTTACTGATTTTTCGGACGAAGGTTGACTGTCTGAGACAGCTTTACTGATTCGTACTCGTGGCTCGACCATTGTTGCCTTTTTATCCAAAGTTGAACAGTTAGCTAAATAAGCTATACTTCCAGCCATACTTGTTAATTTATGGTGAGAATAGTGAAGAAGGCAACATTTGTTTTTACTAATTCTCTCTCTCTCTCTCTCTCTCTCTCTCTCTCTCTCTCTCTCCTCGATGTCTTTCTCTCTGTCTTTATCTTTCTACACTAATCTATTATACATATTGTAATAATATTTGAGGAGGGTCAGGCCCCACTCAGGCAAACCACAATCCTTGTCAGATTGAACCACTTGAGTCGGTATGCTAAATTAACTTGTACTTAAGCCTCTGGTAACTTGGCACAAAGCAGTAAGGCTTAACTTAGAGGCAATGTGAAAGCATTTATGTAGCACACAAACAGCAATAAAGTGAAAACATTTTACATGAAAAATCCCAAACCAATTTACAAACATTGTGTTCATTTTAATAAATGGAATTATACCAGAACAACAAAAATCTAGAACTGAGTTATGCAATTTCAAAGTTTTATCGAACATTTAGAGCCTAATAGATTGTGCTAGACCTGGTGGATGTCAAAGACGTTAAAGCTGACCACGATGGAGCTTGGGCCGGATACAGGGACCAGGTTAGTCCCACTGAAAAAGTCCAGTGCAGAGTTCCTTTCGCAGTGGAGGAGGCAGCTAGGAGCAAGGATAGCGTCATGAATGCTCGTCATTGTAACCTGAAGAGCATGCGGCTGGCGCGTGCTGTCATTGCTGTAGTATGAAGAGCTGTTCGGACATAATGTACGGTCACGATTTGCTGTTGTTATTGTCGTTCGCTGCGTCAGGGGTTTACTGAAGCTTCATGCTGACGTTTGTCGTGGGTGGTACAGTCTCGATGTGAATGGGCTCGTTCGCAGTAGCGAGGAGACCAAAACATCGAGATTTCATCCTTCTTCTTAGGAGAAGCACAACTGATGCTTGCCAAGAGGAGGCACTTCTTTGGGATTAGGAACTCTTCCAGCAGAGGCCATCAAGGTCAAGGCAGGTACAGTTGCAGGTCCAGGCAGGTCAAGATCAGCAGGTCAGCTGGGCAGTAGCAGAGAGACCTCCTGAGCTTGTTGTGTAACTGTAGTGTTATGTTTCATATAGGTACCCCAATATAGGCTCAGGTAGCAACCAAACCTTTCCCCTATATGCATGAGGATTCTTGAAAACACAGTAGGACTACCATCTCCTGCATAATAACTATGTATAAGGTTCATTCCTTTGGTCATCCTAAGTCTGACATGACACAGCAAGGTAGATCCCCTTGGGGTATCACTTTGGGTATATAAACACTATATTTGCTGAGGAAGGGAGAGGAGAAAAAGGGCATCCATGCTGACAGACTGACGCTAGACGCAGAGGTTCCTGCACGCAGACACTCCAGCTCGCAGTGGTCTGACATCCCTCACGGTGTGTCCATCTCAAGACCAAGACGGGGTCATACAGTTTCTCACTTCAGGTAATGGGGTTGACCTTATCCTAGAGGGATTCTTGGCTCTACACTTACATACATGCTAGGTACACTTAGGTACATCTAGTTAGGGTCGTATGGTAGGAGTACACATTATTACTGTCATTTATTTTATATACCTGCCTGTATTCATTGTTTTAGCACTATGGTAGAACTCTACCAGCCTTTTACTTTGTTGGTGCTTATAATCATTTATATCTGTTTCTGTCTTATGGTTGTTTCAGCACACCTATTTTACACTAGAATGATGCTGGTTCAATAAATACTTATGGAAAACGTCCCCACAGTTTATTCTGCGTATCTCTCTGAGACAAAGTGAGCACGAGCGACTGAGCAAAAAGTACTGTACTGTTTCCACGTGCCCTGTTGGGGCAGAGTTGTCATGTTCAATAGTTGCCAAGACCTATTCTCTCCTTGCTAAGAGGAGTTTACAGTGGCATTGTTTGCTAGCTGGTATACAGGCAAACATACCCGGTGGGGGTGTATGGAAACAGTCTGGACACCAATCCCACAGTCTATTTTGTCTAAATGCGCAGTAGCTCAGACAGGAGGTCGGCCAACTGACTTTTGGAGTCACTTAGGTTAGCTTGGGATGAAGGTAGGAGGTCAAGTCTTCCTTCTCAGAGAGCAGAGCATTCCTCACTCAGCAGACAGTCCTCTGGAAGCAGTAGGGCAGTCCTCTGATGACAGTGCAGTTCTTATTTTGTAATGTCCACAGGTCCAGGAGTGTACTGCAGAGGGGTTCTGCGGGTCCAATATTTATACCTGGTGTCCGCCTTTGAAGTGATAGAATCCCTATGGTACCCCCTGGGTCTGGAAAGTTTGTACCTTCCCCTGTCCAGGCTCCAAGAAGTCTGGGGTGACAAAAGGCTGGTAACAGAGCCCTTCCTGTGTGCTTGAGACAAGCCCAATGAAGTGTAAGTGGGTCTGGAATCACGCCACCCCCAGCCATTCTATTAGGATGGCTCATCCTGCCAACATATCTAATCCCCCTTTTTTCTCACTGTCTGGGAGGCATACACAAAGCCCGGCAACAAAGCCATTCACAGTCCTGTGACCCACAACAAGGGAAGAAGGCAAAAATGGCTTGGACAAAAAAATGAAAACTTTCTAAAAGTGGCTTTTTCAGAATTCAAATTGAAAATCCAACTTTACCATTAAAGAGGATTTTAAATAACAATTAATTTTGATATTCATTTCATTACAATTCATTTGACATATCTACCAGCTCCCAATCCAAAGTTAGCACTAATTAAATGTAATAAGGTATTCCAGTATTAATCAATGAGAGATATAGGCCTTACAGTAGGGAAAAACGAGTTTTGAAATTTTTCACTACTAGGACATGAAAAACTTTAACCATTATTAACAAGGAAGATTTAGGCTTAGCAAAAGGATACAATGGCAGGCTTGCAACAAGTTTTCATCGGCTACTTTAGTGGGTGAAACAATAAGTGCTGCAGGCCTACTAATAACATTTAATGTACTGGCCCTGTGTACATGTAGCACCATGTACTAGCGACTTACAAGTAAATTAAATGTGCCAATCACATGTAAGTCAATAATAGCATGTTTTAAGGAGAGGGCTCAAGCACATTAACACGGATTCTTAGTGGTAAAGTGCACAGAGTCATCAGGACAACAAAAACAAAGAGGAGATGGTTATGTAACCTGACAGCCTTAGGGTGGTCTTCCCTCAAACATTTAGCTTACTTGCTTCCAGTTTTTGCTGGATTTTTGCCTCAGTTGGCCTTAGGACAATGTGCACTTTACCACAGCTAACCAGTACTAAAGTGCTTGTGCTCATTCCCCTAAATATGGTTTGATTGTCACATACCAAATTGGCATATCTAATTTACTTGTATGTTCATTGTAGTGTGGTATACCATATACCCTGAGCGTGTCAATTAAATGCTACCAGGGGGCCTGCAGCACTAAGGGCTAGATTTACAAAGACTCCTGTTTACGATTACCTAATTGCAAATGTTAGTGATTCACAATTAGGAAATCTCAACTGGCAATGTACAAATGTGTGTCTCACACATTTAGCAATTCTTTAAGGGTGGTCACAATAGACCCACCTAATTAATATTCATGATGTAATTCGCAATTTGCGCCCCAGTGGGAATTTCTAACAACACAGGGATGGTGGCCTGCTGGGGTCAGTAGACCACCTTGTCTGTGATTGCTTTACAATAAAGCGATTTCTTTTTTTGAAATGCAGCCCGATTTCCTTAAAGTAAGACGGGATGCATAAAAAAAAGAAATGTTTTCTTTTAATTTTTTTAAGAGTAGCCAGTGGTCTGTGGGACCACTGCCTTCTCTGAAAAAATGTTTGTACTACCATTCACCAAGGGGAAGGGGACCCTTGGGGACCCCTTCCCTTTTGCGAAAGGTTACCACCAACTTAAACATACCGCTGCTGTTTGGTATTAGGAAGGGACGCCCTAAACAGGCCCCTTCCTAACACCGAATCGCAAACCCTATTTGTGATTCGGTAATAAGTTACTGAATCGGAAATAGGGTTTAGTACATCAGAAAATGCTTTTTGAAAATGGCCCGATTCTGTTCAGAGTGAAAGGGGCGTAACAGGCTTCTACCATCTTGAACTCGCACCTGGACCCACCTGAGTGAGTCCTGAAACCCGAAGAGGTTTTCATCCACTCCTAGGCCCTTGGTTGTGGTGCTAAAGCTGCCCAGGTGGTCATTTTCCAAAATGCCAGACAGACAAAATTTGACCAAAAAGTGCTTTGAGAATCAGGAGAAGACAGGACCAACCTGCTTGTCTATCTGCCAAAGGTGCATCGACAGTCAGATTAACTTTGCGGCTTTTCCTGCTACGTTTTTCTCTGCAGCAGCAAATCTGTTTCAGCGATCCTTCGCCAAAGGGGTATCCAACCTTGTGGGACTGTCTTTGGCTACAACCCTTTTTCCTACAGGAGATTTTTGACTTCCCTTTCTGCGGCTAAGTTCAAAGGTAAAAAATGTTCACTGTAGCTTCGCTCCACTGCCACCTGACACCAATGCTCTCTCCTCGGACATTCCTAAGCCTTGCCCCCCTAAATTTCTACAGTCTCACACATTTTTCTTTTAAAAACGTTCTAAGTCTCAAGGTAAGTGTTGATCGGACCTAATACGCTTCTTGAATCCTGAACCGCGCTCCTTTGCGGTCGGCCTTAACCTCTAACTTTGACACCAGAACCTTCGGTCTGAAACATCCTGCATTGAAGAGGACACAGAAAAGACCTGTGTCAGCGACAACAGGACTTTGCCTAAAGCAATCCAAAAGAGGCCTACTCGTTCCTTGCCGCAACAATCTTGGAACAGCATGATTGAGACTCACCCTAGGCTAAAGCTCAGTTCCCCCAGACAGAGGTACCCCTGAAAGAGCCTAAAGTACCCACAGACTCTCCTGGACTAGTGCCACTAGTCCTCTGCAAAATGCTCCATATCCAAAGAACTGCTGGCCATCGGACCCTCTGTGGGATTGCCCAAATCCAGATTGTCTAACGTCCAAAGACAGATGATCTAGTGCATTCCACAAAGTTTCAGGCAGCTACCAAGTTCCTTTGGACCACCGGGCGTCAACGTGTACACCTAGTGTGCTCAGCGCTCTCAAGGCTTGTTGGTCGCCAGTTAAGCAACCGACCCCTGCACCTAAAGGGAACTCCTTCCAACCTTCGACCGATGTCAGTAACCACCCCATTTTTGTGTTTTTGCATCTTGTTCCCCACAGCATCGGGTAAGTTGTAAAAGCTTCTCTCCCACGGCTCCCGTTCTGCACCAGGGACAGCCAGTAAAACTCTGCAGCCGAGCTGGTCCTGGGTCCTGCATCACGTTTGCCCTGCAAGCGTACCATGCAACTCGACCCGCAAGTGACAGATTGTCACTAGGGTTTTTTCTCATTGACTACAATGATAAAGTTTCACTGTATTATTTTGCATTGATTTTATATTGCTTTTAAAATCCATAACTCCGGTTATATGTATGCTATTTTGTTTGTTTTGGTGTCTCAATTAAGATAAAGATACACTTTATTTTTATAAATTGGTGTTGTATTCCTCTCGAGTCATGTCAATCACTTATCGTCCATGTTGGTACACTGAAATGCTTAACACATGTTCCTCAAGTAAAGCCTGAAAGGATATCTGGGGTAGGACTAGGCCTGGGCAGAGTTTGCGGAGTTCTGTGCAGTGACAAAAAACTTTGCTGAGGTCAGTGGAGCTCCGCAAGCTGGGAAGTGAGGTAAGTAGCTCTGCTCATGCTGACATTTAGTGCTTGGAGCTGTAAAATCAGAGTGAACAGCTCCACATGCAGCGCACAAGGGCGCAGCTTCTTTCTGCCACTCGAGTAGATGTTCTACTCAAGCGGCAGCTTCCTCAACGCGAGCGACAGGTTTTTCAACATGAGCGGTAGCGACCTGCCACGACCACCTGCATTGAGAATTCTCACCAGGAGGCTGTCTAGCGTTGGATTTTCCTCATTTGCCAGCTTAACATTGGTGAGCCATGAGAGAGGAAAAACTCTGAGCCACCATACAGTGTTTTTTGGGACTCCATGCTCCATGCAGA
Organism: Triturus cristatus; assembly: GCF_964204655.1. Classification (NCBI taxonomy): domain Eukaryota; kingdom Metazoa; phylum Chordata; class Amphibia; order Caudata; family Salamandridae; genus Triturus; species Triturus cristatus. The sequence continues at coordinate 254,385,284 of NC_140588.1, forward strand.
GTGGGGAAAAACTCTGCGAGTGGAACAGAATTTTACACCCAGGCAGGACAAGACCTTTGCCAGGCTTGTCTCCCACTTTTACTGGCCCTGGATGAAGATCTCCTCAGATATATTCTGTAAGACTTGCTTCACTTGCCAGGCCAGTGGAAAGACAGGGCAAAAGATGAAACCTCCCCTGAATCCCTTACCTGTCATTGGCACCCCCTTTAAAAGGGTGGGTATCAACATTATAGGGCCCCCGGACCCCAAAACTGGCTCTGGCAACAGGTTTATCCTGGTCATGATGGACCATGCCAGTAGGTACCCAGAGGCCATGCCTCTGAGGACTGCTATTGCACCTGCAGGGGCTAGACTCCTGATGGGGATTTTCACCAGAGTATGTTTGCCCAAGGAAGTGGTGGCTGACAGGGGCAACAACTTTATGTCTCCATACATGTAGTCCATGTGGAAGGAGTGTGGACTTACTGATATGTTTTCCACAATCTCCCATCAACAAACAAATTAGCTTTTTGAGAGATTCAACAAGATCCCGAAGGGCATGATTATCGGCCTACCTGGGTCCATGAGGCAGAAGTGGAATGTCCTCTTACCTCGCCTGCTCTTTTTCTACAGGGAGGTACCACAGAAGTGGGTTGGGTTTAGCCACTTTGAGTTTCTGTATGAGCACTCTAATTAAGGGACCTCTCAGTTGGATTAAAGGGAGGTGGGAGCAAGCTCCCAGTAAGCCTCCCCATGATTGGGTTAGCTACATGCTAGCCTTCTGGAAACAGATGGCAAAGTTTTGGAAGAAGGCCTCTGAGAACTTGAAGGCTCGCTAGGAGGTAATGAAGCAGTGATATGACTAGACGGCTACCCTGTGGAATTCCAGCCTGGGCAGAATGGGTGGTTGATGTTGTCAGTGGCGCACAGGGCCTGCCAATACTGTTGGACTGAGCCTTATGAGACAGTTGAGAGGAAGGGGAGGCCACCTACTTGGTAGACCTCAATACCCCTAGACACCCCCTCAGGGCCCCCTATATCAACTGTCACTAGCCACGCTTTGAGAGGTCCAAGGTCATCATGCTGTTGGTGACAGATGATATGGCAGAATAAGAGAGTGAACCTTTCCATGACTTCCTATCATCAAAAAACAAACCTTGGTCAGTGGAGGGTGTAACCCCTGCTCTACCCTGACCCTAGAGCAGCAGAGGGACTGTCACCAATTGTTGGGCCAGTTTGCCCCCCTGTTTTCCCTAATGCCTGGACTTGCACCATTTGTACCCATGTAATTGATACAAGAGACAAACCCCTGTCAAACAAAATGTGTAGGCTGTCTGAGAAAGTGAGGGCCAGCATCGAGGAGGAAGTCTCTATGATAGATTTGGGGGTGATTGAGCACTCTAGTAGCCCCTGTCCCATCACAGTGGTGCTGGTCCCAAAAGCTGCTCCACAGGGCACCGCCCCAGAAATCTTGTTCTGTGTAGAATACAGGGTGCTCAACTCAGTCACCAAGACTGATGCTCACCCCCATCACCAGAGCTAACAAGCTCATTGATAGGTTAGGGGCTGCCACGTCCCGAGTACCTTTGACTTTTCAGCCTTTTCCACTCCAGAGGGCCACTTTCAGTTTAAAGTGATGCCCTTTGGTCTGAAAAATGTTCCTGGCAACTTCTAGAGGATGGAGAACTGGGTTTGGGCTAGTATGGAGACCTTCAGTGCTGCTTACCTGGGTAGCATGCTGTCTTCACTAGCAGCTGGAAGGACCACTTCTTTCACCTGCCGGGAATGCTTCAGGTCCTGCAGAACTCAAGCATGACTATCAAGGACAGTAGGTGCCAGATAGGGCAGGGGTCAGTGGTGTACTTGGGAACTCTGGTGTGTAGGGGTAAGGTGCAGCACCTCCAGGCCAAGATAGAGACCATTCTGGCCTGGAAGCCCCCAAAAACTCAGACTGAGGTGAAGGCCTTCCTGGGCCTCACAGGATATTACAGGAGGTTTGTCAAGGGGTATGTCACCATTGTTGCACCCTTGACTGAGCTGACTTCCAAGAAGCAGCCCAGAAAGGTGATATGGACAGGGGCTTGTCAGAAAGCCTTTGACTCCCTAAAAGAGGCCAGTGCACAGTCCCAGTGATCAAGGCCCCTGACTGTTCCAAGGAATTCATAATACAAACAGATGCCTCAGAGTGTGACATAGGCTCAGTCCTTTCACAACTTAATATTAAGAGCCTAGACCAACCAGTAGATTTCACCTCTAGGAGGTTACTTCCCAGGGAACAGAGGTAGAGTGCTATTGAAAGAAAAGCATTTGCTGTGGTCTGAGAAATGAAGAAGCGGAGACAATACTTGTTTGGGACTCACATCTGAGTACAGATAGACGACAGGAGTCTAATGCAAATTAGGGGTGAGAATCCAAAATTGTTGAGGTGGTCCATTTTCCCACAGGGAATGGACTTTACGGTGTAACATAGTCCAGAATCAGACCACGCCAATGCAGATGGCCTCTCCAGGTTCTTTTGCCTTAGTGATGAGAACCCTCAGGAGGATGGGTAATTCTCCCCACTTTCAGCTGCGGGAGACTCATGTTAGACCTGGCAGCCTTAGGGTGATCTTCCATCAAACATTTTGCCTATATGCCTCAAATTCTTTACCAGATTTTTGCTTCAGTTAGCCTTAGGACTCCATACACTTTACCACTGCTAACCTGCTCACTCCCCTAAACATGATTTGAGTGACATACACCTAATTGCTATATCAAATTTACTTGTAAGTCCCTTGTAGAGTAGTGTACCATATACCCAGGGCCTGCAAATGAAATGCTACCAGTGGGCCTGCAGCACCTATTGTGCCGCCCACCAATTAGCACTCTAAAACTTGTCTTAGGCCTGCCATTAGAGCCTGAGAGCAGTGTCACTCTGCCATGTCAACTTGGCATTTAAACTCCCTTGCCAAGCCTTAAACTCCCATTTTATTACATATGTCACCCCTAAGGTAGACCCTAGGTAGCCCATAGAGCAGGGTGCTGTGTAATTAAAATGTAGGACATGTACTATTAAGTTTTACATGTGCTGATAGTGAAAAAAAAACAAATTCATCTTTCACTACTGTGAGGCCTACCCCTCCGATAGGATAACATTGGAATTCCTTATTACATTTAATAAGCTGTAATTCCCACTTGAGAGGAGGAATATATGTCATGTTTGGTGCCTATGGAATTGCAATGATAAACCCTCTTCAATGGTAAAGTCGGATTTGTAATTGAAACTTTGAATATGCCACTTTTAGAAAACTGACATTTTCTTGCCCTTAGCCCTTTTGTGCCTGCAGCCTGTCTTGCATCAACAGACTTTGTGAATCCCTCCCTGATAATCATGCAATAGAGAGATTAGGCCATCAATGGAAGGCTGGGGGGTGGAGATAAACACGGCCCCACTTACATCTGAATAGGATGTGTCATGCCTCCTTACAATAGGTCTAATGACCCTGCATTGTCACTGCAGTCAGCTGGGAGCCAGACCAGGGGAGTCAGGAAATTCCAAGAACTTCAAAGAACCTATCCAGAAACTTCCCCCACCGACCAACCCTTCTGTTCACTATTGGACCAGTGGAAGGACTCTCAGAGGACTGCTTCCTGCTGTGACATGCTGTACACTCCGCTGCTGTACCTGGAAGGACTGCTTTGCTGACTGGAGCCTGCCATGAACCATCAGAGGCCAGCCCTTGTGTACTTCTTGCGATTTCTGTATCCCTGCAGTAAATAAACACTGATCTTTGACGCCGCAGGAAGTGTCCCGTGTCTCTGTGTTTTGTACGCCGGAACAGGTAACCCACGAAGGTTTCAGGTGTTGTCCCCTGGCACCGCTGGGCCTTAGAATAGCCCAGTCCTTCAGTTGGCGCCCAACGTGGGGCTCGACATCAGCGGTACCGGTCCAAAGCCCGATGATCGTGAGGAAGTTCGTGTGAAATCTCCGAGGGAAGGTGCACCCCGCTTCATCGATCCAGTTGTCGAAATAAGTGGTCCGAAGACTTTTCCCGCGAAGATTCCCGCCTCCTGACGGCTGCGACGGACTGATGCCCTGACTGTCGACCTGTTTTGGCGCCTGGCGTAGTCCTTTGTACGGCGAGACGATAGACGGGCCTTCCTGGTGACGCCATTGCTCTTTCAGTTAAGTATTTGTGGGTCGCTCCCAGAGTCCATGGTTTTGTAGTTCCTTTTTGGGACAGTTACTTTGTATTTTTGTAACTTGGTTAAACTTGGTTGTTTGCATGGTTCCATTGCATTTGTGGTTCTTAGTTGTTGGTTCTTAGTTGTTGGGTTTTATTTGACAATTGCAATCGCCAAAAACCGAGGGTCTTGCATTTTTTTGCGAGGACATCGTAATTCGATAGCCCTTGAAGTTTGTAAACTCGGTTGGTGTGCACGATGCCTGGCCGTAGTACTTTGTTTGGTTTCTGTTAGACCTGGCGATTTCCGGTTGGCTGAGGCTTGCGCCAAAGCCAGGCAGAAACCACCACTCTAGTCAGGGCAAGGAAGTTACACGCCAAAGATAACCCCTGCTCACCCCCTTGGTAGCTTGGCACGAGCAGTCAGGCTTATCTCTGAGGCGATGTGTAAAGCGTTTGCGCGCGCACCCAGCAACAACACCCAAGGCCCACCACAAAGGAAACTCCACACAAGGTATTCTATAAAAATAACCTTTGTATTATACACAACACATTAGATAAAAACACACACTTTACAATGTGCCAACAGGCACGGGCAGAATTTACAAGGGATTATGTACAAGACAGGGCCACCTGGACCACTGTCAGGAATTGGCACTTTTAGATATTTAGCACATAAATATATAAAATCACTGTAGCACAAAAATAAACTGTATAGCACACAACCAGTACTCACTGGTATCGGGGAAGTACCACCTACGTAACCCTAACTACTTTAGGAGACTGTTACGCAGGGAACTAGAACCTCACTAGCACCACCTGTACTAGGAGAAAGCAACAACCACCTACGTATCACAATACCTGTAGGGGTAATAGAACGTTACACATGATGCATCACATTCAGAGGTGCAAGGAAAGAACACACATGATGCATAAAACATTCAGAGGTGTAAAAGCAATGGCACATGATGCATCAACACACATTCAGAGGTGCAGGTAGGAACACAATTGCGCAGAACTCCTATGCCACCACCTGTGGCAGTCCCTGGGCCAACTGGCCTGGAAGGGGCTAGGACGCCCTGCGTTCAACACAGTCAGGCTGCGCCAGCTGCGCAGACTAGAACAAGAATGGTCCCCCACCTAAACGTGGCAGCTGCCCACTAAGTGCTGGGCAGCTGGAAAACGAACTTCAGGCACTGCGTGCCTCTGGAGCCCTCTCTGGGCTTTGACCATTCAAAAATATGCCCCCTAGAGCCTTCGTGGCTCAGCACAACGTTGGAGCCTCACTGGGCTCTAGAAACAATGTGCCAGCTTTTGGAGCCTCACTGGGCTCGAGAAACAATGTGCCAGCTTTTGGAGCCTCACTGGGCTCTCTCGAAGTACCCCCGGTCGTTGGAGCGTCAGCGCTCTAAATAGGCATGCCCCCTCTCGTTGGAGCCTCACGGGGCTCGTGAGCACAGCCCCCTGCACCCCCCAGCGGATGCGCGGAGTCCCCCAGCCCTCTAGGCACTCACCGGCTGCTCGGGGGACTCCCGCGTCGTCTCCGCTCTCCGGGGAAGGCTCCGAGGCTTCTTGACACCGCGGAAGGGGCAGGCACCGACAACGTGCCTCGCGCCCCCTCCGCACAAGCTCCGGCCGTGCTCCTCTCACAGTCCAGCGCAGGGTGGGCTCCCGCCTGGACCTCCACTCTTCCCGGGCACTTCTCCTCGCTGCACAGGAGCGCGGGGTAGGCTCCCCTCCGCTTCCTGTTTCCAAGTTCCGCCCCCGTCTCCACGAAGGCTGCCTGACTTCCGGGTTTCCTCGGCCCGGGCTGCAGCGGTGATCGGAACCCTCAGCAATAAGAGGGGTAGGCTCCCTCGTACATGCAATCCTCGGCGGGGTAGGCACCCGCCGCAGCGATAAGCAAATAAGCGGGGTGGGCACCCGCAAGCCGAATCAAAGCGCTTCACAGCGCTACAAGGTGAGCCAGCGCTCGCAGCGCTACAAAGGATCCTCAGAGCGCTCCCAGGCTCTGAGAGACAGCCCGTCCAGGAAAACAGCGCGCACAGCGCTTACAAAGTTCAGGAAGCGCTCCCAGGCGCTATGGATCACCAGAAAGGTCCAGCAAAGAGTCCTCAAAGAACAGGGGGCACAGGCTGGGCCCAGAGCCAGCACACAGGGCCCTCCAGCAGGGAGGCAGTCCCCAGTGGCGGTCTCTCCTGGCGCCCAGCAGCAGCAGGCCCCCCTCAAGTGGATCCTGCAAGAGAACAACTTCTGTGGGGACACAGCCCCATTTTTATACAGTCAAATCCTTTGTCTAAGGTGCAGGGAAGGGGCGAACCAGTTCCAACAGGTTCCTGAGCACTTTGTTTTGCTCAGCCCCTCTCCCTATTCACTGGCAGGGCTAGGGTCATTAGACGCACCACAGGGGCCGGCGCCAGCATTGTGTGGGGGAATCCCTGTCCTATTCAGGACCCAGGTACACTCCTCCCCAGCCATCAACATGCTAACTCCCCATTCACCACTGGGTGACTCCTCCTGACTCTGGGGAATTCCCTAGTCCATCACCTGACCTCACCAGCCAATCGCCAGACAAGCCACACATTTCAGACTGCACACTGAAGTGCCCACTTCTAGAAGTGGCACTTCCACACCAGGTACATGCACGCTGCACACATCAACGCGCAGCATTCACTCCCACGAGTCCGCACATACCAAACACGGGCCTGCACACCCCACGCATCAGGAACTACCGGGACACATACATTCCCCCATGCATTCCTATGGGAGGGCAGGCCAACCTCACAACACGCACGCACTTTACCCTGGGACACAGCGGTAAAGTGCGCAGAAGTCACTAAAATCACTAAACCAAGTCACCATTTTAAGCAAAAAGTTTCGGGGTGAACCGGCCAGAAGGGCCAAGTCCAACACAACCCCCTTCCAGCCAAAACGCAGGGTAGACCAATCACCACCGTGATGGACTTCCCTGCTTGGGGCGATAGAACACGGACGCGGGCCCGCCACTGCCGGGACACCCTCCGGTTCTACGCCACGGTGAACCCATGGAGTTTCTTCTCAAACCACTCCCCGGACCAGCTGGGCTACCCCACTGGTACTCCCAAGCTGTCCGCGGCCAAGACCAGGCCCTAGGCCACCCAGGTGCCACTGGTCCTTGCCTAACCACAGAGTGGGGGGTAGTAACCCCTGGCACATAGCAGCCATTCTCCACTCTACCCCTCATCAGGGCAGTTCTAAACTGCCACTGATCTTCCAGCCTAGGGTCTGTACCCTCAGGCTGACCAAAAGTCGCGGGTGAGGCTCTCCTCCCCCTACCTCTTCTCCTAGGGTTCCGCCCTCTCTTCCTCTGAGAGGCGACCCCGTAACATAACTCACCAACCAGCTCAGGACCCCTCCCTGAGAACTGGTCTACCAACCTAGGGTTTAACCCCTCAGGTTGCACCGGGGTCAGAGGTGGGCTCTCCCACCCTCTGCACCCCCTTCCAGAGTCCTGCTCCCTACCAACTGGGGCGGTCCCTCTGGAAGAAGAACCGGTCAGGACACTGGTTACAGTAGTCAGACCCTTCAGGTCAGGCTGCTCCTGAACCTGGCCTTCCAACCTCCGGTCTAAAACCTTCGGTGGAATAATTGCCTGGCACTCCAGGACTTCTGGGGACTTACACGCCATCCCCCTGAGGCTGACACATGACCCATGTGTCGTGTGACTGTCTGTCTGGCGCAGATCTCCCGTCCCCTGTCCACCTGACAGTGCGCAAAGACCCCCCAGAACAGAAGTGGCGCCACCCGGGTCCCCCCAAGAAGATCTAGCCCAACTGGCTAGTCCCTGGTCCACTGGTGCACCCACTGGGAAACTCATCCCCCAACCACTCCTCACGCTGGACTCCTGTACCCTCCCTACCGGAGCGGTACTGCCAGCCTCTAGAACCACAGGAGCCCTCCTTACAGGCGCTCCAGGTCCTCTACTCACTAGGTGATCCTCCTCAAATGGGCTAACAGGACAGCCTAGGTCCCCAACTTGGTGTTCGCTCACGAAACCATCCAAGTCCTGAGGCAGGGTTTCGTACGTCTGGGGACCCTCAGTCACCCACTTACTCCTGCTCCACTGAGCCAGGCCGTAAGCCCCTACACCCTCCTCGCTACACTGGGACCTAGCTGGGCTACACGGAGCCTCTTCCACCACGCTGGGCTGGAAGGTACCTGAACCACAACTTGAGTCACTCCCTAATGACTCCAGAGAACCTTTAGCGCTTTCCCAGCGCTCCGCTTCCTCTGCCAGCGCCCAAGGACAAAAGTAGTCATACCTCACCAGGTGCTGGCGCAACCCTGGAGAACAACTACTGAGCATCTGCTCTTTGACAATCATTTTGAGCACGATATCCAAATCCTCTTCCGTGTTGACCTCCAGCCAGTCCCACAGTGCCTCATGACAGTCATCCACAAACAACCCCCACGACTGGTGAGACGGTTTTCTACTGCCCCTGAACTTCAACCTATACTCCTCCTCTTGGGAAACAGGTACCAGACTGGGGAAACTGGGAGTGGGATTTGTCGCACGGGACTCTATTTCGCTGCCACCACTGGACTCAACCCTCCCTGGGGAGCCCAGAAAACTACGACTGCGCGCAGGCGATAATCTACTTTCCAGCACTGATTTCTCCCTGGCGAAGGCCCTCTCAGCCTCCGCCATCCTCTCCTGCGCTAAGACCCTCTCGGTCTCCAGCTTTTTCTCTGCCATCGTCAGCTGCGCCATCCCCCAGGCATGCTCTAACCTGAGCTTCTCCATGGCCAGCTGATGCTCCCTCTCTTCCCTCCTATCCACCCACTCCTCTGGGGACAGGGAAAGGGATGGGGTGCTGCTCCTGACACTGGACCCAGCAAGGGACTCCCTATCTATGGGGTCTCCACTCTCTACTGACGTCCCTGTCAGGTAACCTTCCTCCTCCTCAGATTCCTCAGGGCTCTCCTCAGACCCACCACCCTCTCGGCGTGCGGCCCGGGCCCTATCTTCCTCGCTGCGCTCCCGCTCCCACTCCTTCTTTTGCCAAAGGATCAGGTTGTCCCTCAGTTTGGACTGGGTATCTGACTCACCCACCTCTATGTCCCTCTCCTCACAGAACCCTACCAGCTCCAACCTACTGTACCTAAACAGACTACAGAAGTTAAAAGCAGGCTCCATTTTGGCGGACGTTCCTGAGAAGAGTTCAACACAAGGAACCTGGGGGTCGGAGCTACACAGGAGTACACAATTCACAAAAGGTTTCAGTGAGCTCTCTATCCTGGAGAACTCACACTCACTGTCTAATGCCCCACACACCATCCACACACAACCCTCCCCTCGGACTGGTAAGGCAGTTTCTACCACCCCTGATCCCTCAACCTGACCACCACGTGACACAGGTACCAAACTCTGGGCGCAGGGCGGGGGACAAATGTACTGGACACAATAACACAATGATACCTTCAGAAGAAGAAATAAAAACAATAATCCCTAAAATGTGGTTTATCTAATGCAGAGTTTTGTGGTGTAGCCAGTCGCTGCCGCGGTACCGCGCAAACGCAAGTCCAAATCCCACCGCTGATCACCAATGTTAGACCTGGCGATTTCCGGTTGGCTGAGGCTTGCGCCAAAGCCAGGCAGAAACCACCACTCTAGTCAGGGCAAGGAAGTTACACGCCAAAGATAACCCCTGCTCACCCCCTTGGTAGCTTGGCACGAGCAGTCAGGCTTATCTCTGAGGCGATGTGTAAAGCGTTTGCGCGCGCACCCAGCAACAACACCCAAGGCCCACCACAAAGGAAACTCCACACAAGGTATTCTATAAAAATAACCTTTGTATTATACACAACACATTAGATAAAAACACACACTTTACAATGTGCCAACAGGCACGGGCAGAATTTACAAGGGATTATGTACAAGACAGGGCCACCTGGACCACTGTCAGGAATTGGCACTTTTAGATATTTAGCACATAAATATATAAAATCACTGTAGCACAAAAATAAACTGTATAGCACACAACCAGTACTCACTGGTATCGGGGAAGTACCACCTACGTAACCCTAACTACTTTAGGAGACTGTTACGCAGGGAACTAGAACCTCACTAGCACCACCTGTACTAGGAGAAAGCAACAACCACCTACGTATCACAATACCTGTAGGGGTAATAGAACGTTACACATGATGCATCACATTCAGAGGTGCAAGGAAAGAACACACATGATGCATAAAACATTCAGAGGTGTAAAAGCAATGGCACATGATGCATCAACACACATTCAGAGGTGCAGGTAGGAACACAATTGCGCAGAACTCCTATGCCACCACCTGTGGCAGTCCCTGGGCCAACTGGCCTGGAAGGGGCTAGGACGCCCTGCGTTCAACACAGTCAGGCTGCGCCAGCTGCGCAGACTAGAACAAGAATGGTCCCCCACCTAAACGTGGCAGCTGCCCACTAAGTGCTGGGCAGCTGGAAAACGAACTTCAGGCACTGCGTGCCTCTGGAGCCCTCTCTGGGCTTTGACCATTCAAAAATATGCCCCCTAGAGCCTTCGTGGCTCAGCACAACGTTGGAGCCTCACTGGGCTCTAGAAACAATGTGCCAGCTTTTGGAGCCTCACTGGGCTCGAGAAACAATGTGCCAGCTTTTGGAGCCTCACTGGGCTCTCTCGAAGTACCCCCGGTCGTTGGAGCGTCAGCGCTCTAAATAGGCATGCCCCCTCTCGTTGGAGCCTCACGGGGCTCGTGAGCACAGCCCCCTGCACCCCCCAGCGGATGCGCGGAGTCCCCCAGCCCTCTAGGCACTCACCGGCTGCTCGGGGGACTCCCGCGTCGTCTCCGCTCTCCGGGGAAGGCTCCGAGGCTTCTTGACACCGCGGAAGGGGCAGGCACCGACAACGTGCCTCGCGCCCCCTCCGCACAAGCTCCGGCCGTGCTCCTCTCACAGTCCAGCGCAGGGTGGGCTCCCGCCTGGACCTCCACTCTTCCCGGGCACTTCTCCTCGCTGCACAGGAGCACGGGGTAGGCTCCCGTCCGCTTCCTGTTTCCAAGTTCCGCCCCCGTCTCCACGAAGGCTGCCTGACTTCCGGGTTTCCTCGGCCCGGGCTGCAGCGGTGATCGGAACCCTCAGCAATAAGAGGGGTAGGCTCCCTCGTACATGCAATCCTCGGCGGGGTAGGCACCCGCCGCAGCGATAAGCAAATAAGCGGGGTGGGCACCCGCAAGCCGAATCAAAGCGCTTCACAGCGCTACAAGGTGAGCCAGCGCTCGCAGCGCTACAAAGGATCCTCAGAGCGCTCCCAGGCTCTGAGAGACAGCCCGTCCAGGAAAACAGCGCGCACAGCGCTTACAAAGTTCAGGAAGCGCTCCCAGGCGCTATGGATCACCAGAAAGGTCCAGCAAAGAGTCCTCAAAGAACAGGGGGCACAGGCTGGGCCCAGAGCCAGCACACAGGGCCCTCCAGCAGGGAGGCAGTCCCCAGTGGCGGTCTCTCCTGGCGCCCAGCAGCAGCAGGCCCCCCCTCAAGTGGATCCTGCAAGAGAACAACTTCTGTGGGGACACAGCCCCATTTTTATACAGTCAAATCCTTTGTCTAAGGTGCAGGGAAGGGGCGAACCAGTTCCAACAGGTTCCTGAGCACTTTGTTTTGCTCAGCCCCTCTCCCTATTCACTGGCAGGGCTAGGGTCATTAGACGCACCACAGGGGCCGGCGCCAGCATTGTGTGGGGGAATCCCTGTCCTATTCAGGACCCAGGTACACTCCTCCCCAGCCATCAACATGCTAACTCCCCATTCACCACTGGGTGACTCCTCCTGACTCTGGGGAATTCCCTAGTCCGTCACCTGACCTCACCAGCCAATCGCCAGACAAGCCACACATTTCAGACTGCACACTGAAGTGCCCACTTCTAGAAGTGGCACTTCCACACCAGGTACATGCACGCTGCACACATCAACGCGCAGCATTCACTCCCACGAGTCCGCACATACCAAACACGGGCCTGCACACCCCACGCATCAGGAACTACCGGGACACATACATTCCCCCATGCATTCCTATGGGAGGGCAGGCCAACCTCACAACACGCACGCACTTTACCCTGGGACACAGCGGTAAAGTGCGCAGAAGTCACTAAAATCACTAAACCAAGTCACCATTTTAAGCAAAAAGTTTCGGGGTGAACCGGCCAGAAGGGCCAAGTCCAACAGTTTCCTTAAATGTTGCAGCACGGATTCCCGGCTGAAGGATTCATGTCCGATACCTCCAGTTGGAACTCCAATTTATGAGCTCTATAGTCGCCACGGAGTAGGTCCTATTGTATATAATGAATATTGGATTCGTTACACTAAAAATGATGGTGTTCTTAGTTGGCCACCACATGGTAGTTTTGAAACTGCAATATTAGATAATCTTGAAGCTAAATTGTTTAAAAAGAAGGCTAGGCCGGCCATGTTTGATTCCTTTCGGTTATGGCGTAAAGAGGCCAAGCAGAAAGAAATTAAACAGATTAAGAAGAATAAGAGAGAAGGTATTATTACGGTAATGCGAAATGCAGAACAGTATCAGCGAGACAAAGACGAGAAGGAACAGGAAGTTTTTGCTAGACTGCATCATATGGCGGTGGATAAATGTTATCCGGTTCTACCGTCTAGTTCTGATAGGAAGGGAGAAGAAGCGGTAGAGGATCCATTATTGTCTTATCTATTGAAATCACCACCTCCCTATGCACAGGATACTATGGTTCCTGTGATTCCCCCTGTTCCTCAACCTGTTGTTCTGGCGGCTGCTGGTCAGCCTGTCGTTCCTCCTGTTCTTCCAAATCCCCTTGTGCCCCAAATTGTCCCTACTCCTTTACCCGCTCTTCTTCCTACTGCTCCTTTGCCTGTGCCTCATCAGCCTATTGTTACTACTACTCCTGCTATCTCGACTACTGCTACTGTTTCTACGTTTACTCCTAATGTTGTTGCTCCTGTACTTCTTTCTTCTTCCCCTTCTGTTCGTAGTCGTATACCTAATGCTGTTGCTAATCTCTATTCTCCACTTTTTGGACCAATACTTGGGTCCGATCTTTCTGATGTCTCTCAGAGGCGCAGTCAAATTCCTGGTGGTAGAGAATGTGAGACGTTAGTGAAAATGACGCGTAAATGGATTAGGCATCCTGCTAAGTACACTTCGCGTATAGTTTTCGATACGTTTTCTCAGTTTAATGAGCCCACACAAAGATTCGTGTTCGAGGAAATGTGTAAATCCTTGAGAGAAGAGTGGGATAATGATGAGGTAGACAATGTACCGCCCGAGATGACTGAACTTCAAAATCAGTTTTCGAATGGTATGATTGTGGGTGGTAAGGTCCGACGTGCTTTAGAGTGTCTGTTATCTTTTTGATCTACATCACAACCTCGAGCATTGTTTAAGGACGAAACTGAGGAGTGGATGGCACAACCTGGTCAGTATCCTATGCGAGAAGTTCCCCCAGTGTGGATGCCAGGTGATCCTGCTGCTAATCCTGTTATTCCACCACACTTTCAGAGAGTTTGGATACACCTCCCATGGAAGCGATCGGAAGTTTTGCAGGTGAAGCAAACTTTGCCTGACCCCCGCAAAAATCCGGCAGGTTATTATAAGGAGTTATCCCAATTGGTGGATGCTACTGTTATGAACCTCGCCGATATCGACATGTTGTTCGGTAATGTAGTACCTCAACCGATTTGGGCGAAAATCCGTCAAGAGAATCACGCAGCTGAGTTAGGCGGTGATTGGGCTGCTCTTGCGGTGGTCGACGGACGACAAGTTGGTGGGTCTAAACCCGAACAGATCATTGAGAATCTGCCCCAGAGGATAATTACACTTATGAAGATGCTTAAGCCAGCAATAAGAGTTAACTGGGATAAACTGTCTGCGTGCAAACAAAAGAAGGGCGAGAGTGTCTCCGATTTCTTTACGAGATTTGAGGAGGCATTCATCGATCACAGTGGTCAGGATATGAGTACTGAGGGAGGTCAGCGACTGTTTGTTGATAAATTTGTATTGAATTTGTTGCCTGAACTAAGCAACAAATTGAAGAATTCTGAAAGTTTGTGGGCCGTTTCTACCACTGCTCATATATTAGCCACGGCCCAATACTACGAAAATAGAGAGAAAGAAGAAAGCAAACGTGCAGATAAGAAAACAAAGGATCTTAAAACTAAGGTCTTATTGCAGCAAGCGTATCCTCCGCGCTTGAATCAAAATGACTCGCAACAGCAAAATCGATTACAATCACAGTTTTCTAGGTCGCAGTCGCGTACTGACTCCTCTACACCACGATCTATGCTGGGGTATAATCAATGCGCATATTGTAGGGGTGAGGGCCATCTGAAGTTTAATTGTCCAGTTTTGCGTGACCGAAACAATGGTGTTTCGGCTCGAGGAGGTCGTAGTGGTCCTCAACAAGCATCACGTGGTAGAGGTCGCGGTGTTACTCAGAATCAGAATGAGCGTTTTGCCACTTCATCAGACTCGCAAAATTGCTTTGATCGGCGCGATTCATCGTCTGGTAGATCTGCACAGTATCATGTGGACGACTATTATGTCGAGCATGATGTTGATGCTGACGGTAATTACTAGGACAGCCATAGACAAAGAGAGGGAGTAGTATCAGTTCCGGTTGATCAGAGAGGGCCTTACGTCGCAGTTGCCACATTGGGCGTAGTTGAGCCTTTTCTGTTGGACACTGGTGCAGCGAAAAGTTCCATCATGCATTCAAAACTCCCTGGCGCGCCTTTGTCTGGCTTAACGAATGTTTCCGTTGGATTCTCTGGCGCCCCCGTTAGCAATCCAGTTTCTAGCCCTTTGCCCCTTACAATTGGGTCTCGTGAGTTAGATGCTCCTTTGATTTTGACTACTGGTTGTGGTGAGAATCTTTTTGGCCTGGATTTGTTGAAACGGTTATATGCGACTTTGTACTGTTCTCCTGCGGGAGTGGAGCTTACGTTGGGTCAGAGAGTGATCTCTCCTATGTATTTGTCAACTGATAAGCTCCCACCGGAATTGAGTTCTCTTCCTGAGTCTTTGTGGGCAACAGGTCCCAATGACGTGGGCCTGCTGGATATACCACCTTATGTTGTTCAATTGAAATCAAACGTGCAATTACCACGCATTCCCCAGTATCGTATCTCTCTTGATGGAGAACGAGCACTATTAGCGATAATTTACGATTTGATCGATAAAGATGTCATCGAAGAAACTCGGGGTAACGTGTGTAATAGTCCTGTGTTACCTATTTTGAAACGAACTGATCCATCCAAGCCTCCTGTGTATCGTTTTGTTATTGATTTAAGAGAGGTAAATAAAATTGTAATTCCACAGTTTCCCGTGGTGCCTGACATTACAGCTTTGCTGACTCTGATTCCAGCTTCTGCATCATGGTTCTCGGTAATCAATCTGAAGAATGCTTTCTTTAGCATTCCGATTGCTGAGGAAAGCAGAGATCTATTCGGTTTCTCATTAGGTGGTCGCAGCTTCAGGTTTAAACGCGCACCTCAGGGCTACTGTGAGAGTCCATCGATCTACAGCCAAGCTCTTAAGAGTCAACTTGATGCGTTTGTTTTACCGGCTGGTGCGGTCTTGATTCAGTACGTTGATGATCTGTTGGTAGCTGCTGACACTGAACAGATTTGCAAAACTGCTACAGTATCACTGTTACAGCATCTATGTGACTTACATCACAAAGTGTCACCTTCTAAACTACAATATTGTTGTCAAGAAGTAACCTATCTAGGTCACTTATTGTCAAAGGAGGGAAGAAGGTTGACCCCAGAAAGAATTGCAGCGATCGCTCGAATGACTGTGCCAACAACTCAGAGAGATGTGCGTGCCTTTCTAGGTATCACGTCATACTGCAGACAGTGGATTCCGAACTTTTCACTGTTAGCGAAGCCATTGATAGCTCTCACGTGCAAGGATGTTTCGACTCCTTTGCCATGGACGGAAGAATGTCAGAAAAGTTGTTCTGAACTGCGTGATGCGTTGTGTTCGGCTCCTGTGTTAGGTACTCCTGATTACAGTAAACCGTTTACACTATACGTTCACGAGAGAGAAGGTTGTGCGTTGAGTGATTTGACGCAACAATTTGGTGGTAAGCAGCGTCCATGTGCATATTTTTCCTCGACCTTAGACCCGGTAGCTAGAGCGTTGTCGAGTTGCTTGAGAGCGACAGCGGCAGCTGCGGTGTCTATTCGGCAATCCGCAGGTCTGGTCATGGATAATATGCTCACAGTGATGGTTCCGCATGCAGTTGACACTCTCCTGAATCGTACAAAAACTCAACATCTGACGAGTGCAAGGTTGTCCGGTTATGAGTTGACACTTTTGGCAAGTCATATACAGATCAAGCGTTGTAATGTGCTGAATCCGGCGACATTGTTGCCGACTAATATGGAATCAAATGATGTACCACCACATGATTGCTATTTACGAACTGAGGAAGAAACGAAGGGTCGTGTTGACCTGAAAAACACTCCATTGATAGACCCCGATGGCACTTTGTATGTTGATGGTTCATGTTTTAAGTTGCCGAATGGTGATGTGACGACTGCGTATGCTGTAGTGACGTTGAGTACGGTTGTGGAAACTGCGAGATTGAGTCAGAATTCAGCGCAAGCGGCAGAGTTGATTGCGTTGACGAGAGCGTGTGTTTTGTCTAAGGGAAAGCGAGTGAATGTGTTTACTGATAGTCAATATGCGTTTGGCGTTGCACCTAGCTTTGGTCGATTGTGAAGAGAAAGAGGATTTATGACATCGCATGGTACGAAGATCCAACACGGACAGCTCGTGAACGATCTTTTGGATGCACTTACATTGCCTAAACAGGTGGCAATCATTAAATGTAGTGCGCATCGAAAGGTTACGGATGATGTTGGTCGTGGTAATGCATTTGCGGATGAGATTGCTAAGGAAACGGCTAAGAATCTTGCGACCCGAATGTATGTTACGAGTTCAGTGAGGTGGCCGACGGAGACTGGTATGTGTGAAGACACTGTTGAGAGCGTGAAAGCAATTCAGAATGAGGCCACTGAAACTGAAAAGACCAGGTGGAAAGAAAGCACGGGAAAGTTAGACACGCATGGATGTTGGGTTGACTTGTCGGAATGTCAGAGGTGGATGTTACCGGATGCATATGTGCTAGCCGTTGTGACTATGGCTCACGGCTTGTCACATATTAGCGCGAAAGGTATATGTAAGTTGTTGTCCCCTGTATGGAAGAATGATGGTATTGCTAAATGTGCTGAGAGAGTGGTTAAGAATTGTATGGTGTGTTTGATGCATAATCCTGGCAAGGGCACCCCCACTCCACCCGGCCATTTTGCTCCTCCTACATGTCCCTTTGAGGTTATCCAACTGGACTTCATCCATATGGAGAGATGCAATAACCTGAAGTACGTTTTAGTTGTGGTTTGTGCGTTCTCCAGATGGATCGAGGCCTATCCTCTTAAGGATAGTACTGCCCTGTCCACAGCGAAAGTCCTACTGAAGGAATACTTTCCTCGGTATGGAATGCCACGGATTGTGTGGTCAGATAACGGAAGTGAGTTTGTGGGAAGCGTGATGCAGAGTGTGTGTAAGGGCCTTGGAATTCGACAAAAATTCCATAGCGCCAATCATCCCCAGGCAGGCAGCGGGTTTGGTTGAATGGTACAATGGTACTCTGAAACTGAAACTTGCGAAGATACAAGCTACGACTGGTCTGTCATGGCCTGATGCCTTGCCTCTGGCTCTCTTATCGACCAGGGCGACTGTGCACTCTCGAGTAGGGCTTAGCCCATATGAGATTGTGTTCGGCCGCCCTGCAAACATTTGGGGAGTCCCGAGGCCTAAGGCCTTTGATAGTCTTGAGTATCCAATGTTAATTGATTATCTTCATGATCTGACTGCTAAACTGAGGTTAATTCATCAACAGGTCTTTGAAGCTCTACCGGCACAGACAGAGGGTCCTGGACATCGGCTCCAACCGGGTGACTGGGTTGTCACCCGCAATTTTGGCAGAAAACGCAACTTGGAGCCAAGATTTGTGGGTCCTTTCCAAGTATTGCTGACTACAAGGACTGCAGTTCGGTTGGAAGGCAGAAATAACTGGGTGCATGCCACCCATACCAAAAAGGTTCCGATCCCTTCACCAGCAGATAATTGGGTGAGAACTGGTATTGCGGTAACGGAAACCGAGACCCCTCTATGTTTCGTGCCGTTTAGTGATGCTCAACCTGTAGGAAACAATTCATTGCAGCCAGACACATCTGTTGAGTCGTCAGTTTTGGAGAACTCAAGGTCTGAATTGTCATCTGATCGATTGAACACTGTTTCACAATTTGAACAATTATTTGAAGAGCAGACTCGACCTGGAAGAAGTCGATATTTTCTTCGTTCACATGACAAAGACTAATAGAATCTTTTTTTGAACTTATATTGTCCTTTACTGTTGCCACGAACATTAAGAACAATTGCATCCTTTACTGATTTTCGAGTTCCTTTTCGTGTGTACTTTTTACAGCTAAGAGACCTTTTTTTATTAAATTGGATGTTTGTTTAAGAAAACCTATCATCCGTGTTGACCGTAGGGCCGTGCGCGTACTTCCTTCTGTTTAGCAGGTTCCTGATACTAGGTCGGTTACTTTTTGTCGATTCCTGGGAACTCCTGGGAATTGATAATCGCTACTCAGAACGAAGTGCGTCAAGGACGCTACGGACGGTTTTTAGAGGATGGCGTTCTCTGAGCTGTTCGAAGTAGAAAGGATGTCGGCGCAAAGATCAAAATTGCATAAGATTGTACGAACAAAATGCTTTTTGTTTCAGGTATTCCTGCTGTTTCTGACTGTTTCTATGCTATTGGTGGGTGGAGTGTATTTTGGAATACAGTCGTTATTGCCTTCCATTTCACCTACTTTTTCTCCTAAACTAAGTTCTATTACCACCGTTTCTCCACATTCCTTTCATCCTCTGCCCCAACATGAACAGGTTAGACGTGCGGAATTCATGAATAACTCCTTCGTTCAACTCCTACATCAGCATCAGTTGGTGATGAATACTACCAACTGTTGGGTGTGTGGGTTAATGCCACATACCATGGATAGGGGTATTCCGTATTTGGTTCTTCCTTACAGCTCCCAGGGGTCAGCTCGAGCATTCCAAACTATGTTCCGTAGTGCACTAGATTCCTACCCCAGTCGAGAGCCACGTTCTGCAAACTTCGGTCCTGGTCCGTACCACAAGCCTTTGGCGATAGTGATTGCTGATTTAGATAGAGATATTTTTGATGCATCGCTTATTCCAGATGAAGAGGTGCAAGCATATAAAGATCTGAGTGAGGCTGAGTATAGTATGTCAGTGGGTGATAGACAGCTTAAGAGCTCGTCTCCAATATGGATCGTACCCCACCTCGGTAATTTCTGCTTGAAAGGTCTTGGTCGAAATCCGAGAGCCCAGCTTGGGAAGAGTGCTTGTACTGATACATATGTCCTACCGATGCTCTCTTCCCCTGTTTTCCTGACTGCCAAGGGTACCTATTTCGTATGTTATGAACGTGCATATACATGGTTGCCCCGTGACTTCTCGGGTACCTGTTATATTGCGAATCTTTTGCCACCGACTTTTACAGTTGCCTCAGACTATCACAAGACTAGAGTTGTGAGAGGCGTTATTAGCGAAGAGGACACTGCCGGTCAAGAAGCAGGAGATTTCTTTAAGGGTTTCTTGCCGTTTTGGGGACCTATGGTTAATAGTAGGAACCTGAGACAGTTGACCCGTGTTGTAGAATTGACTGCTAACATAACTGCAAGTGCTCTTGGTAATTTAACAGCAGAACTGCAGGCGGATAGACTCATGACGTTGCAGAACCGTATGGTTCTAGACGTTGTTCTTGCAGATAGAGGTGGTGTGTGCAAGGTGATCCATTCGAGCTGTTGCATTTTCATCCCTGACAACGCTCCACCTGTTTATCAAGCCATCTCGAAGTTACATAAGATCTCCGAGTCCATACACGTGGACGAAGGTAGTTGGACGCTTCTAGGATGGTTTTGGGGCCTGATATCAACTTGGGGTTGGAAGATTCTGATGATCATAGGGGTTGTTGTAACGTTTCTGTTCACGTGTTGTCTTTGTGTGCAGTGTGGTCCTGCCTTATGTGGCCTCTGTGCTACAACGTGTATAAGACGGCCATCTGTTACCAAAGAGACATTGATGGATAGAATGATGTTCCAGCAACAACTGAACGATTTGATGAATATCGAAATCGATTCTGATCTCGACTAGTGCTTGCCTACATGAGGGCAAAAGGAGCGTCTGAGGTTCCGTGAGAATCGTAATGACATTTTGGGTTTGTTCGAATATGGACGAGTTTGGTATCTACGAACCGCAAATGACGAGTTTAGTGGGTGTACGCGTTTTCGCTACGCTACTATGTATGGTTCGTCTCATTCGTGGGTGTGTCCATCTGAACCCTCGGGTTCCATTTTAGATACGGCATCCATTTTGTCTCTTGCCCTCAAGTAGCCAGCGAACGGACACTGTCCGCTTCGTGACCCTGGGATTCCCAAACTTTTGCGGAGGACACGTGTTCCTTTGAGGGTGTCTTTATGATGAGGGGGATGACACTGCAAGGGCAGATGGCTCCGCTCGAGGCTCATCTTGCCGTGCTAGTCTATTGTTTCAGTTGTGCATGCATTAGGCACGAATCCTTTGATCCTGCAATCATGCTTCCGATATTGCTCCCTACACTCTTTTCCAATCTGTTGTTCATCCTTGTTTTTCCTTTGCACCTGTTTCTGTCCCTTCTCCTAATTTGTTTACAGTCAGAATGGAATGTGCTTAATGTGGGGATAACGTGCTTTCACAGTTGGGAACCGGCAATGCTGCTGTAATTATGTTCCGGGTTTCTGAAAACATGAATGCGACCCTTTTTGAAGTTTACTGTGGGAACTGAGTTGTAACCTTTTGTTCGCCATGTTGTTCAATGACGAAAATGTGTATAAAAGGAGCGATCCACTTTTGCAATTTGAAGCAGTCTCTCAGAACCTACACGTTGTGTACTTCTTGCGATTTCTGTATTCCTGCAGTAAATAAACACTGATCTTTGACGCCGCAGGAAGTGTCCCGTGTCTCTGTGTTTTGTACACCGGAACAGGTAACCCACGAAGGTTTCAGGTGTTGTTCCCTGGCACCGCTGGGCCTTAGAATAGCCCAGTCCTTCACCCTGCTGTTGGGCCCTGCATCTAAATCTGCACCCAGGACTACCAGACGTGACTCCAAGGTCTCGTTTGCCCAGCCACCTGTTCAGATACACAAGGACATAACAGGCTCCCACAATCTTGAACCCACATCTGGACCCACCATGAGTGAGTCCTGAATCCTCAAGAGGCCTGCATCTATTCCTGGACCGTTGATAGTTGTGCTAAATGTGCCCAAATGGCCATTTTTAAAAACTAAGGACTTAGACACAATTTGGCTCAAAATTGCTCTGAGAACCAGGAGAAGACTAGGGCCAACCTGCTCACCTATCTGCCTATAGTGCATCGCCGGCAGCTAATCAGTTTTAGTGGGCCTATGTCAAAGAGGTATCTGACTTTGTGGAACTGTATTCGGGTAAAGCCCATGCTTCCTCCCACTGAAGATTTTCAACTTCCATTTTGGCAACTTAGTCAGAATATAAAAATCTTCACCACAGCTTCGATCCATGACCATCCATCCATTACGCTCCCTCCTCGGACACACTTACAGCCTTGCCCGCTGAAATTCTACCTTCTTAGACATTTTTCTTTCAAAATGTTTCTAAGTTCAAAGGTAAGCATTGACCTGGTCCAATCCTCTTCTTGTATCCAAACCGCTCTCCATAGCAGTCAACCTTAACTTTCCACTTCGACTCGGTCTAGCGTGACCAGAAGTCTGCAGTTGGCGCTTTGATTGTTTATGCGCTATTTTGAACCTTAAACTTTAAAAATTCATGACTCAAGTTCTACTGATTAGATTTTTGTCATTTTGGTGTCAAATGTTTCATCAAAATTCAGTCTATGTTTCTAAATTGGTATGGGATTTGTCTTGTGCTCTGTTTTCAGTGTATTAAAGTTTGTGTGCTGCAGAAATACTTTACACATTGCCTCTAAGTTAAGCCTGACTGCTTTTTGTGCCAAGCTACCCAGGGTTTAAGCACAGGATACTCTAGTGAATTTTTTGTAGTTCACTCTGCAGGGGATTGTGACTGTTGCTTGTCCAGGGCTCACACCCCAGTCTGCCAACAACCGACTTTCTCACAGGGTGAAGGCAAAATGTTTGGGGGTGACCCTGCAGAGAGGAGAGCGGGCCAGGTCCACCATGACCCCACTGCAGCCAAAAGCCTGGGTAGATTATTCAATACCTTGATGGGCTTCTCTGCTTAGGCAATAGATCATGAACAATGGGCCTCCACTGCAGTGGTACTTATCAATTCTACGCCCCTCTGAATCTATTTGGATCCCTCTGTCAATATGCTTCAGAACCACTAGATTGACCCATCGGGAACCCTTATCCTCACCTGTGAACCCCATCTGTGGGAGTCCTAAACGTAATTTTCTCACAGATGCGTTCCAGACACAGACATGTCCACCACAGATTGCATTAGAATTATGACCTCAACCAAAAGAAAATTCTGTCTATAAGGACATCAACCAGCAGAGGCCACTAAAAGCTGTCAATGTCACGAGCCAGGCCCTGGGCAATCCACTGCCAGATGAAAGCTCCAAGTGGGGGCATTGGCCAAGCCTCATTTCCAGCGTTGGGCCTAGCAAGGAGTTCCCTATTTGCTCATGATGGTTCACCGACCTCAGTGGCTAATCAGAGTGGAGGGGGCACTAGTCTTGGGTGTTAGGCACCCTACTTTCACTCGCATTCCCATCAGTCCTGGTGTGGTATTCTGAGACTGCCCACTAATCCTAAGGTCTGTATTCTGAGGCTGAACAGGTGCCTGGAAAGCTGGGACTTCCAGGGGGAACCACCACTTCTTTCAAAGGGTCACTGCTAGACCTGGCACCATTGGCGTGGGTCTCCCTTTCATTTTTCGCTGTTGCCTCCTATGTTTTTGCTATGTTTTTGCTGGTCTAGATGCTTTGGGCACTTTGCCACTGCTGTTCAGTGCCAAAGTGCAAGTGCTCCCTATTGTAAATTGTTGGAATGGATTAGTGACTCCAAGACTGGCTATTTGATTTACTTGTCAGACCCTAGTACAGTGCACCATGGGTGCCCAGGGCCTGTAAATCAAGTGCTGCCGGTGGGCGTGGAGCACCGGTTGTACCACCCACAGAAATAGCTTGTAAAATATGTCTCAGGCCTACCATTGAAGAGCCTGTGTGCAGTCTGGGACTGCCATGTATACTTGGCAAGTGCACCCACTTGCCAGTCCCTAAACCTTCCCTTTTCTACATGTTAGTCACCCCTATGGGCAGGGTGGATTGTATGTGAAATGTAGGACATGCCCTGGTGTGTGTAGCATGTCCTGATAGTGAATTACAACCAATTTAATTTTTCACTATTGCAAGGCTATCTGTTCCCATTGGCCAGAATGGGCAGTTTGATTATAACATCTTATAAACGTAACTGACCCAGTGAACAAGATATTTGCCTAACCATCCAGTATGCCTCTGCTAGGTTTGTGTATTACATGTCTGGTTTTTAAGTGACAGGGGGGTGGAGAGGGCTGTGGCTACAGCAGTCTGATGAGTCAGGGCTGGGCTGAATAGAGAGTAGGGGGAGGAAATTCCCTTTCAGCTACCTGGGCCAGGTCTGCTTTCAACAATGCTGTCTCCACCTCCTGCCAGGAAGCTGCACCCGGGAGGACAGAACTGGTTTTGACTATGTACAGACACTCCCTGCCTTCAGAGAACAAAGGATTTAGTAGTATAAATATTGAGGCCCAGACCCCAGAACTTTAGATCACTTCTGGGAATCAAGAAGAACCTTTGCCAAGGAGGGAAACCAAGAAAGCTTAAGGAGGAGACTACCCCTGTGCTGTGTACTGTTTGGGGATGGCCTGCAGTGGTTACTTATTGCCAAGGAAAAGAGAAAAGGAACTTTGTGTGTACTTTGTCATCTTGAGGAAGATCTCCAAGATCTTGAAGCTGAGCTTGCCTCCTGTTCTGTAGTCTCAGGGACACAAAGACTTCACCACCAATTCCCCTGAATTTCCTTGCTGGGAATTCTGCCTGCAGAGAGGTGTCTGCTGCCGTTTCTGGGACCTCTAGAAACTGTGTGTTGCTGGAAGCGTAATGCAACGAGGAAGAAGCGTGTCGCCGCTGCAGCTGTTGCCGTCGCATCGCCGAAGAAGCATGCTGCCGCAGCTGCTGTTTTCCGATGCATCGCCGAAGAAGCGTGTTGCATTGCCGGAGAAGTGTGTCGCCGCCGCAGAGGTTGCAATTGCATCACCGGAGAAGCGTGTTGCAGGTCCTGTCGCAGCTCAAGAGTCCACCGGATCGCCGCACGGCTGTCGGGCATGCATGCATCGCATCCAAGTTGTCGCATTGCATCAAAGACGCCATTTTGTCGGATTGCACTGGATCGTTGCTTCGCATCGAGGCACCATCTTATCACATCATACCAGGATGCAATAAGAAACTGAGCATCAACTCCCCACACAGTAAGGAAGCGGCTCATCAACTCCCCTGCGCAGCAGAAAGGAACCAACCCATCCACTCCCCTGTGTGTAAGGAATGGCACATCACCTTCCCTGCGACCCTTTTGTTTGTTTTGCGTGACGCATCTAAGGTACTTTGAGAGTAAAGGGTTGCATTTACCATCTACATTGAACTAAGCTATTGCTACCATTTTAAAGTCATATTCTTGATATTGTATTCTGGATTTTTGTCGTTTGGTCTTGTGCTAAGTCTAGTAAAGATTACTTATTTTTCTAACCTGGTGTGGTGTCCATTTGTAGTGTGTTCACTGTATTACTGTATGTGTTCACAAATGCTTAACACACTGCCTCTGAGATAAGCCTGTCTGCTTGCGCCAAGCTACCAAGGGGGTGAGCAGGGGTTATTTTAGGAGTGTATTCCCCTTTCCCTGACTAGAAGCAAGGGTCGCTATTTGGACAAAGGTGCAAACCATTGCCAAATAGAGACCCCCATTTCTAACAGTCACACTCTGTCTTTGTCCAGCAGGGGTCTGCCTGGTGCATGTCTCTGGCTGTTTGTCTCTGTGAAAGTGCAGGGAGCACCTCCAGGTCAGACGAAACCTCACCAGAGTCAGTCTTGGAGTGCTCTATTCTCATAGCTAGTATCACCTGATCCACTGGTCCTCTCATTGTGGATGTCGAGGTCACTCACCTGAAAGGTCGGATGTCTGCAGGGGCAATGAATGCTCCCTTGACCTCCCGAGACACCTCTTGACACTACCGGGTGGTAAAGGAGTCATGGTGGAATAGGAAGAGAGGAAAAACACTGCTACAACGCCTTGCCATCTGGTCCATTCGGGCTTTGGAATGCAATGGGTAGCAGTCCACCACTCTGGATTCTATGGGTATCAACATAACACTCTATTAGTTCTGTGATCACCCTCAGAGGCTGGGTGCAGCACTATGTAAACACTTAGAAAGAACATACACCCTCTAATCACCTATTACTGATGCTTAATTTTTTTCAACAAATCTCTTATTAGAAGCAATGAGATGATTGGTCTCATTTGAGTGGGGTAATACTCTTCATGTACCTAGTTGCGTAGGCAGTTCGAATGTCTTGGTGTAATGGTAATAACTCAAATGTCTTGGTGCACTGGTAATAGGATCTTGAGTTCAAATGCAACATAATATGCAGAGCTGGGCCCGCTACTCTTGATCCCCCAGAGTGCATCACAATATGCCCAGTAATGTCTCATCGGTCATAACAAAAGAAAACATGTCACAAATAACAAAAAGAAAACAGTGCCACTCTACATGAATAACAAAAGAAAACAGTGCCACTCTACATGTATTATTACAAGGGCTACTGCACAACACAAGCATCACAAGTCTGTGGAAATGGGCAAAGAATACTGTTCTGGAGCATAGTGTATGATCTCTTCCAAAAGTCACATAAAAGCACACAAGCTCTTCTCTAGCACATAGACTTAGGTGAAGGTGTTCAGCTCCGTGATCCCTGGGAAGTCCAAAGAATGCGTGGCTCAAAATTCTGACATGTGTTGCTCAATCACAGCACATTGATATCGCTGGAAAGGCTCTTCCTGCTTTAGAAGATCATAGATGAAGGGCTAGCCAAGAAGAGCCAATCAGGAACAGAAGTGGCAGCCTATCAAGAGGCAGGAGCTGTAACCAAAGTGAAGACCTACTCTGGAATCTGGAACTACAAAGCCAAGCAAGGCTTTGGTCGGGGTATGGCTTTATATAGCCAATCGGAGCCCTCCGTTGCCGTCGCACAGCTGACCCTGACAACACATGGGGAATGTGCCTGACAGGCAACGTGGAGCGAGGTCACCAGGACAACATGACAACAATTCTTATGGACTCTATAAACAGAGAGCAAGCAGGCAAAAGGCAATAAGCTTTGACAAACAGTGAGCCTCAACCTAACAAGCATTGGTAAATGCAAACACAACAAGTAGGCAATAAGCATTAAAACACACTGCAATATGATTGAGGCAAGCCCCTAGTGGCTGGTGACAAATCACTCAGGGTACAGCGTGGGGTTTCCTGAAAGTGGACTGTCTCCACCTTCTACCCCTCCTTCTGAAACTTCGCACTTTTCTTTTTCACAGTAGTACCCTCAAACCTGAGATGTCATGACGCCATGGGCAGCTGCCCCGCCCAACTCTTCTAACACTACTGGTAACTCATTTCCGAGAATGCATTCAAGGGACATCTAGGGACTAACTATGACCCTCCTCAGGGCAACTTTCCCATCCTGTTCAAGTGGTACCAGAGCTATGGGGAGGACAAAGTCCGGCCCATGTGCCTAGCACAACTTACACACCTATCCTGGCTGGTACTGATGTGGAGATAAATGCAAAAATAACAATTGATGGACAGAATGCAGAACAATGTCATACATTTACCCCAGTACAGACATCTGGGCCAAATCCATCGTTTTTTTGCTCCCCATGCCATTCCAGTTTGAACCCAGCCATATGCAAATCAATTGTGACCCTGCGCCCAATGGGAACAGTCCAGCCTGAACTGCCAGGCCAGGTCCTCCCTGGAGTGGAAACAAGCATCCTAGGACCAGTTTCGGGGTTTCACACCTCATCAGCCAGGATAGCTAGACTCCAGTGGCATGGAGAGCACGGGACCCACGAATGGGCATACCCGTCCCACTCAGGGTCTTTCCACTACAATGATATGACTGGCACCAAAATCCCTCAGAGTAGTGACAGGGATCCCATTCACAATTATCTGGTGAAAGTGGCAAATTCCCACCCTCAGGGATCACAAGCCTACCCTCTGAGTATACCTACCAACTGAAGGATACTAGGGTATGGTCTACACTCTGCTTTTGTGGAATACTTCCCCCAAGGCCACAGTGGTCAACCCTGTGGAGTTCCCACCAGTTGGTGGGTTATTGGGACAGACAGAGTCCCCCTGAGTCCTAACTGAGAACACGCAAAACAACGTGGTTGAAAATAGGGCACCCTGGGCCACCGCACACCAGAATATCCCTTGTGTTCCTTAGTAGGGGCATGGGAATCCTCCCTTATTCTGGGACTTGTCTGTGCCACCCAGAACTTGCCCCTCACTCTGGGGGGTGAACCTGAACCACCCTTCTTGGGATAACTCTCATGTAATTTCTTTTGGACCCTGGTGCTGAGCCAGTAGTCTGCCTCCCTGGCAACCGCTCTATGACTAGTGAGCTTACTGCCTATTAGGTGTTGGTGCAGCTCTGGAAAACAACAACTAAATATGTGTTCTGTGTAAAACAAACTGTACAACCAACTATAATTACTCATATCACTGCCCTTCACCCAACATTTCATAACCTTGCAGATGTCATCCCCATATTCTACCGAGGACTGGTGGGGCAGCTTCTGGCTATCCCTGAACTTCTGCCTCTCAGGGGTGAGGCCATACTTCCTGATAAGTGCTTCTTTTAAGAGGGGATACCTCATCCTGTTCCCCTTCTCTAGGGCTGGTAGTAAATCCCTCACTTTGTTGGGAGTGTGCCTCCAGAGACTGGTTCCCCAATCCTCCTCAGGGGCCGCATGCTTTTTTAGGGCCTTGAACCACTTACTTGATTTCATCCCCACAACAAAGTTAGGCGCCAGACATTTGGGGATGTGGATGCTCCTGTCTCCACTAGACATTGGATTTTTGCTGCCACTGATATTGCTGGACTCTGTGCATTGCATGGCTTTGAGGTCCATCTCCTTCAGAATCACTTCGTGAGCTAATAAAGGTTTCTTGCGCTCCAAGGCCAAGTTCAGTTTGGTCAGCTGCAGCTGAACCTCCCTCTCAGCTCTCCTGTCCTCCAGCTACTTGGGAGACAGGTTGTGGGTGGACATACTGCTCTATGCCCTGGCAGGGGATCTCCCTCCTGTGGACTAGTGCCTCTCCTCATCATGCTGCTGCAGCTCAGAGCATTTCAGCAGATTATTTTCTTCATCATCCTCATCCTCCACGTCCACCTCCCCATCCTCAGGGTCATTCTCCTCTTGCTCATCAGCTGTGGCCTGCTTCCTCCTGATCTCCTCAAAGTCTCTGAGGGACATTTAAGGAGAATTTAAAAAAAGGATAAATCTGATGTCTAATTATTTATATGGGATTTTAGTTTCGCACAAAATCAATGACTGACACGGCACAAATGCAAGTTTTGGATCCCATCACTGCCACCAATATAAAAATTAATGTAATTTCAAATGTTGAACACATAAAAATCCAATCAGTAGAATGGGCTCTATCTGAAATGGCAGCATTAATGAAATCACAGTGCAATGCAGGGGGCGAGTTATAATTACTTTAGGGCATGAGTTATAGTTACTTGAGACAACTATAACTGGTGAAGTTTAGGGCTTTTGTCCATTTAAAAAAGTATCTTTTAACTGTTATTTTCACCTAACTATAAGAGCCCTTTAACCTTTGTTTTTCTCAGTGGATAGATAAACCATATGATGGCTGTCTGTTCTGGGATTTTTTGCCCCTGGGGATTAATTGAACATATTCTTGGGTCTCATTGCATTTCATCTTTTTCTGTTCTTAAGTCTTGCTTTGTTCTGTGTGGCAGACCTGCGGGAGTGTGCAGTACATACACATTCATAGTGTGTTTTGGTTCCTCCAGCACAATATCTCAAATGTATGCTTTTTAGCACACAGACAAATGTAATCTATAAATTAAAAGTGATGCTTCTGACTTGGCATGATCGTGATGGTACAAAAAGTAGGGGTGATTACTAGATAGATAGACAGACAGACAGACAGACAGACAGACGGATGGACGGGTGGGTGTGCGTGCAGGTGGATAGATAGATAGATAGATAGATAGATAGATAGATAGATAGATAGATAGATAGATAGATAGATAGATAGATAGATAGATAGATAGATAGATAGATAGATAGATAGATAGATAGATAGATAGATAGATAGATAGATAGATAGATAGATAGATAGATAGATAGATAGATAGACTCTTTAACATGCGATTATTGTGACTCAGTTTTGCGAACCAAATACATAGAAACACAGCTATAATGTTATTTCAATAAAATAGTCGGCATTACAAGTAATTACAAGTAAGAGAAAGATATATGTGATGGAGTACTTAGACAAAAGAAGCCACCAAACCAAAAGTCAGTTCCTGCAAACAATTCTCAGGTCAAAGGCATATTGGCAAAATGGTATTTGCAGGAACATCTGCAGATGCTAATGTAAAAAAAAAAATACTGGACAAAATGCTCATACTTTATCTCAGAGCACATCTCATGGAATGCCCAGGGCATTTCCTTTTAGTACATGGAGTATGTTATAACATTCCTCCTACTCGAATTCAACATGCATAAGAGCCTCATCGAAATGCCCCGGAGCACATTTCAGTTCATTGAGCTGTCTCCGACACACATCCCAAAACAATTCAAGCTAAGCTTTTAACATGTTCAATCTTTGCTGCACAACCTGATTCATGCCACATTTCACCTTGGCTCCCCTCCGGTAGCCCTGCAAAAGAGTTTTCTCAGTGGGTTTCTTTCTCGAGGGCCTCGTGTTCAGAAATTGAGGATTTATATGTTATATGACATTAGCATCTGCTCCGGCCATATAGCATTCTGTCAACACAAAAAACCTACTTTTTAAAGTTGGCAGGAAACTGCATTTAAAAGTTTGCGGCTGTGCTGTCAGAGGATTTTTTCTGTTACCATGGCACCTTTGCTTGTCTGAAATATATTAGCATTCTGATTTAAATTAGTGAATGAGAAAATAATATTAGTGCGCACATTTATGAATTTGCTTTGTGAAGATTATCCAAGGGTGAACTTATAACTCTGGTAAAGTAGCAACTAGTTCTGTGGTCCCTCACCCAAAACTAACGGAGCTGTTGTGTCATGTTGGGTTATATCATCATTTGTAGTACTATTTTGACATGTAATGGATAATTTTATACCACCATCAATAGTTTGCAATGATATAAGCATCCTCTTGTGTCTTCCAAAGCCATGTCGAGATACACGATCAAGGGATGCGGGCATTTACAATTTACGGAGCTCTGAGTTTACTTGCAGTTTTCTTGTTCCACGCAGTTATAAGTATTTTTTCTTAAAACACATGCCCTCCACGTATTATTACATGTCAACATCTGCTGTTAGAACTGATCCCAATATGAGGGTCTTATGTTTTGGGGTGTTTTGCCCCTGGGGGATTGGATTACTTGAACATATTCGTGGGTCTCATTTCACCCTTTTCCGTTTCTAAGTCTTGCTTAGTTTTGTGTGGAAGACCTGCGAGAGTTTGCAGTATATACACATGCATAGTGTGTTGTGGTTTCTCCAGCAAAATCTCTCAAAAGTATACATTTCTGTTTTCAGCACATGATACAAAGTAATTTATAAATTAAAAGTGTGGTTTCTGGCTTGGCATGGTCGAAATGGGACAAAAAGCAGTGCATATGGATCTTGCTCATTTACCGAAGAGTCCTTAACCCCAATGCTTGACTGGCGATGAAGCCTATACAATGGGGGTGGCCTGCTAACCACACGTCTGCCACCTCGTCATCATCTGCCCTTCAGTGAATGATGTCTGCCCTACCAGTCAAGCCACCCACTCCACTCCCTCTTGGCTGTGGACATTGACTGAAGTGGTGCAGAGAGGCCGGTCTTCACCCTCCTGCATCATGATAATCGGTTGTGCTCTTCATACACTCCTGGAGTTCGCCTCAGCCTAGAAACTCATCATGATCCAAGTGCTCACTGAAGGTCCTATGTTGACTATTTCACTTCACCAAGATCCAAGGCCTGCTGATTCGTTTGCTTCACACTTGTAGTCTCCCAGAGCTTCTCACCCTTACATGCCACTTGTCAGCATCTGTTGGTTTTACTTCTTCACCTTTGCCATGGCTACAGTATGCCTTTTTGTTTGACATTGTGGTATTGCCATTTAAGGACAGGGATATACCAATAGAAGTGGATAAGCCCATAATGTAGGATCTGATCCATTGCTTCTCAAAACCCATTTGGGGTAGTTACATTTGTCTGCCAATACTGTAGTCGAGCACATTAAACCCAAAAAGGCATAAACCATGGAACTGTAGAGTCCTGAACTAATTAACAACTCCCTCGACCTGCAACCTTGCTAGATAGACTTGTAACTACCCACCACCCAAACTGGCAGAGTGCCTGTTGCCCAAATAGTGTCATCGAACAACAAACAGGGGGTAGAGCGACTCTGCCAAGTGTGACCATTGGATAAGATAGGTAACAACATTACTGTGCCTCATTTTTGGCAATAATCTATGTCCAGTTCCCTAGGAATAAAGATAGAAAAGGTAACCTAATCTTAATGACCTAGTTGGGCAGATCCACCCTCTATCGACTTCTGGCATTTAACAACCATTAGGTCCACCAAGCATGTACATCTCGGTGCATAGAAGACTTGCAACTCTTCACAACATAGTTCCCCCCAAATATCTGTGTTTCAAGAAGACCGATTATCCCCATTTAGGATTCCTCAGAAGATGGTACCTCAATTTACCTTACTTGAAGATCCCCCGTCACTGTGTCAGATGTTTTTTCCCCCTCACTCTCTCTGGACAGCTCGTCCATTCTTTTGTCTAGCTGTACGCCAGTCCTAAAGCCAGTTCCAAGTCTACTCAGGGGACCCAAAATGCTGTGTCTTACCCTCCACAATTACACGCAGTTTGGTTGTATAGATCATCATGTATTTGAGATCCCTAGGCTCTGTCTTTACTGCATCGAAACAGCTCCTTTGTCGTTGAACCTGGAGGGCGAAATCTGAGAAAAAGCGAACAGTGGTGTTTTCACAATGCAGATGTCCACGTGCCCTAGCTGCTGCAGATTTACATCTCTATCTCGATAGTTGAAGATCTGGGTAAAAATTGTCCAGGGGAGCACCTGGCTAGGGCGGGGGTATGGGCACCTCATGGGCCCTCTCAACAGATAAATATTTGGACAAATGTTTATTAACACTAAAGTCTTCCAAAAAGAGGCCTCCACTACGACCCTCAGCCCCTTCGAGAAACCCAACCACCATGATGTTCTTCCTACTTGCTCTTTCTTCTTGATCCTCAAGCTTCACTGCCATTGCAGTAGTTTGCTGTGTAAGAGACTGCATCTGGGTCTCCAACTGGTTTGTGTTGGACTTGAGCTAATGCAATGTGTGCTTCTGCTGTTGTGACTATTTCACTAATTTCTTCTTAAGATCGGCCAGCATAAGATTAACTTTGATTGTCAGAGTGTCAATCCTCAGCTTCAGTGTGCCGTTCAAGTCCCAGATCACTGCCATTATGGCCCCAAAGGAAGGCTCTTCAGCTACCATTGTTTGCACTCCACCCTCAGCTGCGGTCACCAAAAGCTTTGGGATCACGTAATGTTATTAGTTTGGGGGACTACAATCCATTTCGGTTTCACCATTGTGAAATTGGCTGTAACTGAGGGGACGGGAGCAGCCGGGTATCAGAGCCAAGACCGTCCAATAGTACTCCACCCCAATCTCAAGGCGGCTCAATAGAGCAGACACATCTTCGCTGGTTCCCAGAATCATACAGGCACAGCTTGCAAAAGTTCAGTGCAGTCAGGTTGGTAGAAATGTAGACAGCCCCTTCAATGGTTTTAGCTCTTTAGAGAGCCTTGCTTGTTACTGTGCAGACCTCGTCACTTCACACCACCAGAGCCAGATCAGGCCCCACCTTCATCAGCGGGTTTTCACATTTCAGAACACAAGGTTGTTTCAGCACTGCACTTGTGTAAACTCTTAGTTCACATCTGAGGAGACGAATTACTTAGTCAAAGCATCGGCATGGCTTGGAGGAAGAATGTGTGGTTGCTAGTCAAACGAAGAAGGGTGATCATCACAGGAAAGCTCAATTTATAAAATAGTGGCCTAAAAGGCAATCAGATTATTTTACCCAGGCCTTTGAGCATAGGATAGGAGTTGATGGGAATAAGATGGCTCGCAAGAGAAAATAGTTACCATAACGTTTCAAAACAACGGAGCCTAGCCTAGGGGTGTTGGAGACCTGCCCAACTATCCCAAAGTGAGTAGATATTCCTGTAATCATTGGAGAGAAGATAAACCCACCCCCAGTTGTATCGTTCTGTGGGAGTAGCACCTCCTTTATTTAAATCTATGCAAGATTGTCAGCCTTTGGCTCAGTGTGATCAGGGAGCAGTTGAGATTAATTAGTAGGAGTCACAGCATCTACCCCCGGGTTGTGTCCTGATATGGAACATACATGGGTTTAAATCATTTGAGAAATCAGGAAACTATAGAAAGATTCTCAGTATTTGCCTTGTATTGTTCCTTCAGGAAACCTGGATTTTAGAGTACCCAGTGGTGAAGGGGCTAGTCTCTGTATCGGGAAATACCAAGGTCACGGCCAGAGGGAGAGCAGTAGGGGGATTATTAATTTTATATCTGTTAGTTGTGGGAGGAAAGTGTTTAAGTTGCAAACTTCCTGTGTCTGGGTTCTTGAATGTTTAATTAATTTTTTCAGCAATGGTGTGGGGTATAAGTAAATGTTTTCTATAAATTATTTATGTCTCACCAAGTATTTGTTTGTCTGAACAGAAATTGCAGAATCCAGCTAATGACGTGCAAAAACAGCGACTGGATTAAGCGGATGCTCTTTTCATTGCAGTGTGGGATCTTAATTAGCAATCTGCCTTTACAGTAGTTGATGATTCCCTGGAGGAACAGCAGTTGGCCCTAAATATCCATGCCTGTTTCCTTAAGTCAATCTCCCTTGAACAGGATGCAAAGGCCATACACTATTTAGCACAGCAGAGTTTGATAAATGTAAATGGAAGATGTAATGCTGATATTTCCGTGGGTAGAATTTTTAAAAATGGTAGTAGTTGTATGCCAGTTGATTATGTGTTTTTGCCCATTTACCATTCCCATTTAGTACAAAATCTCAGCGTACTTGATCTTGGTCCTAGTGATCATTTTGCACTTAGTTTCAATCTTAAAGCTCCCTCTGTGTTAGTTTAACTATGCTACCAGAGGTAATTTACCATTCAAGATTCTGGGTTACGATCACAGAAGACTCATTTGAGATCCTATCCACTAATCATTTTTTGCCCTGAGAAATGGAAATAGGTGATGACAGGATTGGTTGGTATAGTAGATTGACGAGGCAGTAGGTTGGCCACTTTAAACTACCAAGATTTGGCCCTAGGCTGGTCAGTGGTCATAGAGAAGTGGAGAATGATTGGTTTGATGATGATTATAGGGTAGAAAGAAGAATGTTGAATAAGACTTGTCATCATTCTAACCCTAATCCAACCAATGAAAGTATCAGAGAAGCATTGGATGCTGTGAAAATAGCATATCGCAATATATGTGCTCTCAAAAATAGGACATTTTAGAAGGCAAAATGGTATTTAATGTTAAATGCTATAGATGAGAAGAATAGTAAATATTTTTTGTGATTGGTAAACACACTTACTCTGCCTACTCCATGTTCCCTTGAGTCAGACTGTAGAGGTGGTATCTGAAATTATCTATATGACCTTCCTTTTGTTATTTTTAAGAAGGATCCAAAGAAATGGGTCTCTATTTTGATCAGGTTTTGAGCAGGTATTGCAAAGTGACACAGGTATTCTCCCAGAATCATGTAAGACAGCGAGAGTAAAACCCATTCTTGGGTACTGAGAAAGATATTCCCGTGGATCCCTCTTGCGGCCAGGAAGTCTCTGAATCAGTCGCTTTTGATCAGTCGACTAGACTATGGTAACTCCGTGCTTGAGGGAATAAGGGAAGACCTGGCATCAAAACTGCAGGTGGTCCAAAACACGGCAGCCCGCCTAGCCCTGAATAAGCCTGCACGCACGCCCTCTGCTCCTCTCCTACATCAACTGCACTGGCTCCCCATTAGGAAGTGGGCCATCTTTAAATTGTTATGTACGGTCTTTAAGTCTCTACAGGGGAACGGCCCTGCCTAATTGAAGAAATATCTTGAATTGTACCGACCAATGTGGCAGTGAAGATCTAGCAATCGCTCTCTACTCTGTACTCAGAGGATCAGAAAGGTCAAGTTAGGTGGCCGGGCGTTCTCTTATCTTGCCCCTCAGCATTGGAAAAGGCTCCCGGATGAGATCCGTGCCTGCTCTACTTTCGCACAGTTCAAGAAGCTACTGCAAACCTGGCTGTTTCAGACTCTACTGCCTAATTGGTTTCCCTCTCTCAGGCGCCAAGAGATCCCTCTGGGGATGATTCGCTGCACCATACAAATGAGTAAAATAAATAAATAAATAAATTCGTAAAAAAGGCAAAACAGACCAACCTGCTAACTATCACTTGATTTCACTTTTGGATATTACCTCCAAATTATTCACCCAAACCTTATTAAAAAATCTAGCCACTTGGGCTTTTGATACTGAGTTAATCCTGATGGAACAGGCCAAAATATTAAACAATGGACCAATGTTTCAACCTGTGGGGTGTTACATGGAGGTCAATGGAGTCGGTAGGAGGTCTTTGTTGCTGCTTCATTGACTTCCGGGTGGCATTTGACAGGGTGGACAGAGGAACACTCTGCAGCAAACTCCAATAGTGGCAAATATCTGAGGCACTGGTGGATCTCCAAGGTAAAACTACACAGTAATAACTGGGTCAAAGTCGATCAGGATGGGTCAGGTAATTTGTCGGAGAAAATCCCAGTAGAAAATGGTTTACGCCAGGGATGCGTTTTAGCGCCTATGTTGCTCAGTCTGTTCATAGCCGACCTTACCCAAGTTTTGGACTTGACTCAGTTTTTTGCCAAAAACTGGGTCAAGGCATGTCAGCTGCCTCATGTTAGCAAATGAATTGGTGGTCTTGGAGCTAATGCTTATCGGCCTGCAACATAAATTGAATGTGCTAATTCATATTGCAACAAAAATAAATTAACTATTAACACTGAGAAGAAAAAAACTCTGCTCTTCAGTAAGCAAAAAAATACCTTCTTTTGGTTTCTGGACAATATGCGGTTAGAGCAGGTGTGAGAGGACAAAAAGCTGGGGATGATTTTCTCAGATGATCTGAGATGGGAAAAACATCTTGCCAGCCACAAGTTTACATTGCTGTTTGAAGTAGGTATTTCGACATATTTCGATCGTAAAGATGGTAGTTATTCCTTCAAGCCACTAAGTAAAGTAATTTTGTGCAAGGTAATTCCTCAAGCCTTATATGGAGCTGAGGTGTTGGCATTGGACAGATGAGTTGCATGGGAAAGACTCGAAGGTACCATTGTGAAATCAGTGCTTGATTTACCAAAAGATGCTACAATCCAAGCAATAAGACGGAAGTAGCATTCTGTAGTATGGAGTGCTGCGAATGATACAAGGGCCCTGCAATTTTATTTTACAATCAACAAGGAATCCCCCGTTGAAAAAAGTTTGGCTTTAAGTTTTCCAGAGGTTCTCTCAACTTTTTCTGATAGGAGGTTCCCAGTCAAGATAATCATGGACCGATTAAGTGTGCCGGATATGTATGAAGTTGGGAGTAAAGAAGAAAACATTTGTCAACTTAAGAGCGTCCTTAGACATTGTACAGAGGAAACAACCAGGAGTGAGGATTCTCAGTACTTGGGGAATAAGAGAGCAGTTGTGCCTTTCCTGGCTTCTGAGGAGGGCCGGACCTTTTTCCATACTTATATAGCATTCAGGATAGGACCGTGCACAGTGAAATCTTGCATCTGAGGGTGTAGATAGATCCGGGGTGGCAGGTGCTGGGTTAAAGGAGCAGATTTCAAAGCACCATGGACAGTGCCCATGTAAGAGGTATAAAGGATACTAAGTCCTCCATTTGTTGATGGACTATGTATTCGTCGTAGATTAAAGGAATAGATTCCTGAAACCAGCTTTTTTAAAGTATGGGATAAGTTTGAAAGTCATGGGGTTAAATTTGTTGTGTGGGTTGGGACATCAGGATGTGACCATTGCTGTATGTCAATTGCTACACAAAATTGTATCATCTTAGGATAGGATTTCTCCAGCAAATGAACTTCCAGACTAGTATTTTTCCTATCCTGTTGGTCAAATTTGTTTTCTTCTTTATCAGATTGTTGTTAACCTTATTGGGAGAAATGCTTGGTTTATGAAATAAAGTGGGCATCCAGGTCCTTTCATAAACGGCTTGTGAAATGAAGATTTTCATAACACTGTTTTTTCACCTTGCACTCTGTACTATGCACTTTATCAGCTCTATTTGTTATATGCCGCAGACCTTAATAGGAGGACCTACAGAGTATGATACAAAGAGTTCAATTAGGGCCTTCAAATGGTGGGTTAAAGAAGGCGCCAGCGATACTTTCTTTGTACAACGCACTTAGGGATATATGTACATGAAAATGGCGCAGCGCAGGGCAGCAAGCAATTCTGCTGTGCTGAGTCTGGTCATTTTCACAATGCAGAGATGCGCCATATTAACAAGAATACGGTACATCCCCCTGACCACCCCTGCACTAGCGCTAAAAAAGCTGCCTAGCGCCAAAACAGGCACCCTTGACTGCATTGCAGGGAGCATTGTGTTTGTGCAGGAAGGGACACCTTCCTGCACAAAAACAATCATTAATGGCATTTTGCTCCTTCAATGTGTGCTACAGAATGCCGCACACACAAAAAGATCAAAAAATGAGGATAAATAAAAGTATTCCTCCTCGTTGCTCCACATTAATGCCTCTTTTTGGAAGGTGTTAGCTTTTGGCACTGCCTTAGATTTGCAGATCCTTGTAAATCTGGAGCAGTGAAAAGAAGCCATGGGTGTTCCTATGAATGCCCACAACCACACCCATTCCACTGCATTGCACAGGGCCATGTTCACAAGGCCGTGTGGAGCCACGTAAAAGTGGCTTATTGAGGCTGGAAAATACAGGCTTGTCACCGGAGCATCAAAAAAAGTGATGCTCCGGTGGCGCTAGGGGCTTGTAAATCTGCCTCTTTGTTTCATATATTTTATTTACAATTACTTGGATATTATGTGGATTATATTTTGACAGGACCAATTAGGGTTACATAATTTGATATAGGCTCTGATAATGTGGCCAAGGAGGTATTTCAGAAACCATTTTTATGTGTTGCAATTTGGATGGTTCATAGTATCTGAGCTAGACTGGTCCTGCTATTGAACTTTCCATTATGTAATGATGGCATCAAGCTATGTAGTTTTATGGACCTAATTGAGGGATCATGCAATAACTTGATGGGCTGGTCATAATTCTGTGTCGGTTGGTATG
This sequence comes from Triturus cristatus, assembly GCF_964204655.1. Taxonomy (NCBI): domain Eukaryota; kingdom Metazoa; phylum Chordata; class Amphibia; order Caudata; family Salamandridae; genus Triturus; species Triturus cristatus. The sequence continues at coordinate 254,424,283 of NC_140588.1, forward strand.
AGATGTAATTATTTTAGATGATTTTTTTGAAACAAAATATTATTTTCCTTTGTTCTTTTTCATGAATATTGTAGATGCATTGAAGTACTTGTATACATATTTACTGATAATTTTAAGACATTTATGTTTCTTGTATTTGGTTAAGGTAAAAGTGTGTCATATATCTGTGAGAATGTATTTCTTGGAAATACAAGATCTCTGATTCTGATTCAAATGGTTTCAATACAAGAAACCTTTTGTATGTGACACTTAATTGATGCTGTTGTTGCTTTAATTGGTGTCACTTAGAATCCCTTTGTGTAGCTTGAGAGCTTGTGCTAAACTTTAGTAATTTAGGGCATATACCAGTGCCTAAGTTGAAAGATAATGAGTGCCGGTGCCCAAAGTGGGGTCAAGAAGACCGCGACTGGCGCAGTTAAACATCAGAGGATTGAAGGACATATTCATTATAGGTTTTGAATCGCCCTGTGCCACCCAAGGTGGCACAGGGTGGTGCAAAACCTACAATAGATTTATAAAGCCACACAAGACCACCCTGCGTGGCCCTGCATGGCTTGGTAAATCTAGTGTAACATAAGGCATCACAAGTCCCTCCCTTGCGTTACACAGCCTGGTGAGGAAATTACATGGGTGGAGCGTGGGTGTTTACACATTTGAAAACATACTTGAGCAAGAAGTTATTCATATAGGTCTATGGGCATATAAAAATTGGGACCAACATTCAATATTGCTATTAAGTCAGCAATTAACTCATAACAAAACAGAGAAGTGTTATCATAAACAAATATGTACTTTAATTGTTTTGATTTTTTTGTATACAATATTTAAAGCTAAAAAAGTCTTGAAAATATATTAAACATCTACTCAGAAGGTGTCCTTAGCATTCATATATACAAAAATCAGTAGATATGACATAGACATAGAACCATTTCGAATGAGTGGTACATAAAAAACATACTATTCACTCAGCAATTATTTTGTCGTATACAGCTGTGAACAAACAGTCAAATTTTAGTTATTAACCCCTTCGCCGCGGGAGTAATTCCCCCACGGCGCAGGGGGTGGGGGCGCCCGGCGCCGCGGTGCTCGTGACGAGCCTAGCTCATCCGAGCTGGGCTCGTCATGACTCTGCCCACTGATTGATTCTCCCGCACAGGCGGGGAATCAATCGCGCGTGGGCGAAGCGCAGCCGTTATGACGAGCCCAGCTCGTCATGAGCACAGCTCCACTGTGCCTCATGACGAGCTGGGCTCTTCATAAACATGCAAGGGGTTAAATAATTATACAAAAATGTGTGTCATATTGTGGATGGTGTAGAATCAACGCACGTTTCAGCAAAAAAGACCTTCGTCAGGAAACTGTCACATCAATATCTGGTAAAGGACACAGAAACAAACGATCCACATAAACAAGATGCTCACATCTAGATCAATTTTTAGTAGTCCATGGTCAGACCAACCTTTAAAAACCAGACAGTGTGTTGTCCCAAAATTACCTTCCATCAGCCAATCACCGAGCTATATCAAAAAAGATAAGAAATGTGTTTTTGTGTGATGAAAGATGAGAGACCAATAAAATCCAAACCTAAAAGACTGTACAGATACTTTCATCGTAAAAAGACCCGAATGCATTTTAGGCATGCTGTTACTGAGAGGAGGCATGAGAAGTAGAGCAGAGACTTAAGATAGTGCCTAAAGATTTCTTCTGATGCATGCTGATAGTACAGATAGGGTTAAGTAGGTACCTATAAAGTAATAAATGTCGCCGCAGCTCAGTGGCTGAGGTTATGGAGAGAGTCCCTCCAGCTAGGAGGGCTTGCTCTGTTGTAAAACTTGGCTCATATGGACAGTTGCACATGTGGATACCGCAAGGTAACAACAATGGTATTACTGCCCTATAGATAGTTTGAGAACAGAAATGGAGGAAAGCACACACCAAAGTTAGATTCCCCAGATTGAATGGGGCATGTACCGCTACAAATATATTGTGGTGGTACTTTATCTTACCAAACATATGGTACTCTTTCGCTCTACGAATCGGTCTCACATTTAATAATAAAGTCGGGACTACTAGAGGTAGTAGGATGTTCTGTTACTGACTGTTAGAAATGGGATTTCTGGTTGGCTAGGGCATGCGCCAAAGCCAGGCATAAACCACCACTCTAGTCAGGGCAAGGGAGTTTCCCGCTGTAGATAACCCCTGCTCACCCCCTTGGTAGCTTGCCACGAGCAGTCAGGCTTATCCCAGATGCAATGTGTAAAGCATTTGCGCAGAACACACACACAGCAGCAACACACTAGGCACACCACAAAAGAAACTCCACACAAGGTTACATAAAAATAGCCTTTGTATTATCATAAGCGCATTAGAATCATAATCACAAAATATACACTGTGCCTACTGGCACCAGGTAGTAATTTACAGGGGATTCTATACATGACAGGGCCAATACGGCCACTGTCAGACCCATCAGAATGCAAGTAATAGCACAACCAGTAACTACCAGTAAAATATTGCACTCAGCATCACCACAGGTAGCATAAACGCTTTATGCATAAACCACATTAGACCATATAAACCATCCTAGGCATATATCCTACATTAGCAGTGCACCTCCGTAGCACCTAGCATAGATACATCATGCAAAATAGCAGTGGGCATAAACACATTAGATCAGGCATAAACCACATTATGCATCAATGATATTAGTAAGGCACCACAGTAACCCTAACATGGTGCATACATACTCTTTGCGCTCCCACCAGAACACAAAATTACCTCAGGCCAAGTGGGCTTCCTCAGGGGCCCATCTGGGCTGTCCCCAAATCCCTTTGTCCTCCAAAGCCAGGGCTCGAGAATCATAGGGCCTTTTACTGGCCCTTGGGCTGCCTTGGCAGGTAAGCCAATGTGCGCGATGCACAGGGGGGTAGGGGGATGCATCTCACCTCTTTCTTTTTAACAAAGCAGGCATGCCCCCGTTGTTGCAGCTGACCCCGCTCTTGCGGTGCAGCTGGAGAAATCAACCTTGGCACTGCAGTGCCTCTTGAGCCCTACTCCGGGACTCTAAAATCAAAGTGCCCCTTTCGCTGCAGCTGCCCGTGCTCTCGCAGTACAGCTGGAATCAAAAGCACTGGTTCCAACCATGCCTTGAGAGCCCCTTTTACCAGGGCTCTTCTGGTGCCTACTAATGGCACCAACACTGCTCTAATCCAGCCCCACCCACCGGGGCTCTTCTTCAACTTCTACGGTCTCCTAGTGCCGAATTCCGGCACCAACAGTGTGCTTTGCAGGTACCCACTACCGGGGCTTCTTCTCGCTCCTCCAGTCTCCTCCAATGCGGGGAAAGCTCAGTGGCGTCTCTCCTGACAGGACACGGCGGCAGTGGGATACGGAACGAAGTCTCCTTCGGGGTCGTCCCCTCCACCTTTCCTTCTCCCGCCTCAGCCTTTGGCCGTACGCGGGTCTTCCACTGACACGGGAGCCCCGCCCACCTCAAGGCAGCAGGTCTGCCTGACTTCCTCTGGTGGCATCTTCTTCCCGCTTCCTCTGCAAGGCTCTGCCCACTTCCAGGTGGTCCACCTGACTTCCCGCTCGAGTCGCGTTTATCAGCGGCTCCTGGAAGCACAAACATGCGAGGTAGGCTCCCACTCCACTCTGGAAGCACACAAATGCGGGGTAGGCTTTGGTTTTACTCCGATGCAGTGCGGGGAATCCCCACGCCAGGATTCCCTCCGGACACTGTCAGCACTGCCGGGCCTCACGCTGTCCCTGGCACAGAAGCCAAGTGAATTCCACTCTTTGGGATTGGGCTCTAAGGATGTAGCGCCCACAAGCCTAGCGCTGACTCACCCTGCCCCTCTTGAGCCACACACCTCCCCAGTCCCTGTCACTCCAGAGCCAGACATGCAATACTCATCAGGCAGGCAAAGACACATAGCACACAGAAATGCCATCTTCTAAAAGTGGTGTTTCTAAAATAGTAATAACAAATCTGCGAACACCATTACACAGCATTTATTATTACTATTCCAAAACATACCAAACTTGACCACGCTGCTCGTCTCATATTAGAAATTACCACTGAAATACTGACCAGGGAATCCCCAATGCATTCCAATGGGAGGGCAGCCTCACAGCAGTGAGAAACCAAAATGGCTTTTTGTCACTACCAGGACATGTCACACACTTAAGGTGCATGTCCTACTTTTTACCTACAATGCACCCTGCCCATATGGCTAGCTAGGGCCTACCTTTGGGGTGACTGACATGCAGTAATAGAGGGGTCACAGACGCGGCAAGCACTTTGCGTGGCACGCCACAGCGGCAGTAAACTGCGCACAGGCCCTGCAATGGCAGAGGCCTGGGACAGGTTTGAAAGGCTTCTTTGATGGGTGGCGCGAGCAGTGCTGCAAGCCTACCAGTAGCATTTAATTTACTGGCCTCAGGTATATGAGATACCATATTACTGGGGACTGACAGGTAAATTAAATATGCCAAACAGGTGTAGACCAATCTTATCATGTTTACCACAGAGAGCACACGCACTTTACACTGGACAGCAGTGCTAAAGTGCCCGGAGTCCTAAAACCACCGACACCGGGTCAGAAAAAAGACAAGGAGGAAGGCAATTGGTTCAGGGATGACCCTGCAAAAAGGGCCAAGTCCAACACCGACACAGGGCTGTGTGAGGCTTATGTGCCTGATGTCTTTATTACCTAGAAATGGAGGAGAATTCATTAAGGTGCAGTCATGGGTAAGACTGCTATGTATACGGTAGAAAACATGATGCCGCCTTAATCAGAGTTAAGGAGTGTGAGTGCGAGTGCGGTGGTGGCAGCATACCGTGTACTGATCAGTAGTAGTGAACAATGGTATTGAATGAGACATTTTTACCCTATGTCACTGGAGTGAGGCCTAGAGTCTCCCTCAACTTTTAAAACTTATGCTGCTTTGTGATTAACCCACCCTTGGCCTACATCAGGTAGATGTGGAGTGCTGCATAGCACAGGAGTAGTGACTGTGCATGGCTGTATGTGTGCTGGGAAGGGTACAGTAAAGGGATTAGGCAGTACTGTGTAGTACATGTGAGATTAGTGCATGTGATAAGTATATGTATGCCTGTGAGGAATACATGACAAGGCATATGGACTGCTGCACATAGCGTGCACAACCAAAGCATGTGCTGAGTGTATGTGTGCTTGCGTGAAGTACAGTACATAAAAAGTGAAGTGTTCTGTAGCACGAGCATAGTGAATATTGGTACTGGCAGTGTGTGTGTTTGTAAATAACACACCCTGGTTAAAGATAGAAAAGTTTGTGTGCTGAGTAGTGCACACAGATTGAGTGTGTGTACTGAATACATGTGTACATGTAATGATACCAATGCATAGTGGTAACGGTGCTGCACCAATAGTGTGCTTTGATTGTGCACTGAGTAAGAGTGCCTGTAGTGGTACATTACATGGAGGACCATTGGTTCCATTTTAGGAAGCCCACATCTGTCTGATGAAGACATGAGGAGGAGAGGAATCCGCCCAGACAGACCTGTGAATTGCTGCATTCCTGTGAGCTGGATGGGACACACACTAGAGAGAAAAGGAATTGATTCCCTTTACACTTCAAAAGACTGCTCTTTAATTCAGTGATAGAACACAAGGAAAGGGCCTGGACAAATCTGAGGAAGGGAGATGAGGCTGACAAAGAGTATCTTAAAGAGTAGGGCTTGGGGGCTGAGATTAACCTTTGATGCACAATATCACGTCCAGGTGTGAACTCTAGTCAAACCCATAAATTGTGTTGTGGGAACATTAGCTTCAGAGAAGTGCCTGCAGTGACAGACATGCTTCATGACGAAAGAAGAAAGTGAGAAGTTTCCACTTTAAACGAAGCAGAACCTCAGTATGACCCTTCAAAGAGTCAGACACTTTTGATGCCCAGAAAGGACTATGAGAAGTTGAGTTTGAGTCCCCAAAAATGTGTCATCTGCCAAGAAACCAGACAGGCTGTTTGAGAAGAGAATGCTCTGCAAGGCTTATGCCTGTGTCCAGGACTGGAGGCCAAGGCCTGCTTGTTTCCCTGCTGAGTTAGAGAACATCATCCAGGACACAGCATCATCTACCCTGGAGCCTCAATACCATCGCCTGCCTGCTTGCCAAGAGCAGTGTGCTCTGTGAGGGAGAGGAGAGTGTTGGAGGGAGCGAGGTCCAATTGGGAGCCCTGCACGAGGATTCCCTGAGTGAAGTCATGAGGCTGTGCACTGATCAGATCTTGCCCATATGCAGTATTGACTTAGAGACCCTCGAAAGTCAGGAGAGATCTGCAGTGTTCTGAGCCATATCGGAAGCACTGTGTGGAAAGCACCAGGCCACACCACCACATCGCAGAGGGGGTCAACGGTAAACTGATTTTGGGCCAGGATCACTAGACTTGCAACTGCCAAAATCAGCACCCCAATATGCCAGGAGGGGCTGCCATAGTGATTGTGATTGCATGTGGAGAATCTGCACCCGGATTGTGATTACTGCTGCATCCCTGTATGCCAGGAGGGGCTGCTGGTGCCACTTTGTCCTAGGGTTCGGGTTGTTGCCTGGCCCTAAGAAATACTGCAGCAACCAGTGGGTAAATCCTGCATGCTCCTATATGCACCTGATGAAGTCCCTGAGGTTCACCAAGACACCGCAAAGGACATTGTATCCTAATTGGAGCTCTGGTCCTTGGCCAGAGGATCACACCAGCACCCCTCCCTTGCTAGGGGTAAGAGCAACATACATTTTGTGTCACTGGAACAGACCGGCTGCACTGCTTAACAGAGAGAGGCTGTGCCGCTGGGTGCTTCCACATCCATCGCAAGCAGAACAACATGGCCCGAAAGGATCCTGACTCCTAAGCACCTGAGGAGAGGCACTCACTGCAGCACTCAATATGGCCATACCGCTGGACTCAGCAAGATTGGAACTGGGCCTTTGGGGCCCCGGTGGACTCACCATAGACACCTTTGACTAATTCCTAAAGAGCCAAAGGGAGAACTCTTGAATATGGCCTAACAGTTTGCATTCCCTGCATGTGGCCACCAGTGAATGGAGAATAATCCCAAAAATGTTACACGAAGGAGGGTGGGGCTGGGATTTGCATGATAACCACAAGTGCCCTGACCCCAAGGGTGATTGTTGCTATTGCTTCTGAATGTTGCATACCTTTCCATGTGTAGAGTTAGAAATAAAATACTTATTTTTCTTCAATAAAAGCGAGTATTGGACTGGACATTGAATTTTTTGCGTGTACTGTTTGCAATTTGAGTTATGAGTCATGTTCACTGACCTGTATCTACAACCCCTGCCCCCAAGGGAGACTCAACTGCTCAATCACAGCTACCACTGAGAGTCAAGTGCAGGAAGGGTACTTGGCCCAGATGCTCAGGACCCATAGTAGGTCAGGCCCTGGGCATCAGGAGGAAAAGACCTCAACCACCACAATAGGGCCCAGTAGCCCCTGGATGTCCAGTGGCCCTCTGAAAGGGGACTGACAACTAGACACACCCTTCCCCTTTATCTCACTCTTGCACATTCCTGATTTCTCTCTTTGGTCTTACTCTTCTCTTTCTTTACATTTTGTGTGTTTTTTCCTCTCTTACTTTCGTAAAAGTCTGATGTGGAAAAATATAAGTGCTGGTCCCTAGATTGAGTGATGTGGCCACACCCTGCAACCGCGGAGCAAAACCAAAGGGGATGATGGATGGAGTGTTGAACATTGCAAGCACTCACCCCAGTCAACTGATCTGGGTTTAATCCATCATCATTCTTTAGCTCACTCCGCCACCCCAGTTCAGACATCGCCATATGCAAATCAGTCTGACCCTGTGCCTCATGGGCACAGTCCAGCCCGAACTGCCAAGCCAGGTCTTCCCTGGACTGGAAACAAGCATCCTGGGACTGGTTTCTGTCTAAACAGCCGTCATCAGCCAGGCTTGCTTGAATCCAGTGGCAAAGTGAGCAAGGGACCCTTGTCTGGGCATAACTTAGAGCGAACAAAGCAAAACCAAAGGGGATGATGGACGGAGTGTTGAACATTGCAAGCACTCACCACCAGTCAACTGATCTGGGTTTAATCCATCATAATTTTTTAGCTCACTCTGCCACCCCAGTTCAGACATGGCCATATGCAAATCAGTCTGACCCTGTGCCTCATGGGAACAGTCCAGCCCGAACTGCCAAGTCATGTCTTCCCTGGACCGGAAACAAGCATCCTGGGACCTGTTTCCTGCTAATCGGCCGTCATCAGCCAGGCTAGCTTGAATCCAGTGGCAAAGTGAGCAAGGGACCCACATCTGGGCATACCCTGCCAACTTAGGGCAAACAAAGCAAAACCAAAGGGGATGATGGACGGAGTGTTGAACATTTCAAGCACTCACCCCCAGTCACTTGATCTGGGTTTAATTCATCATCATTCTTTAGCTCACTCCGCCACCCTAGTTCAGACATAGCCCTATGCAAATCTGTCTGACCCTGTGCCTCATGGGAACAGTCCAGCCCGAACTGCCAAGCCATGTCTTCCCTGGACCGGAAACAAGCATCCTGGGACCGGTTTCTGGCTAACCAGCCGTCATCAGCCAGGCTAGCTTGAATCCAGTGGCAGAGTGAGCAAGGGACCCACGCCTGGGCATACCCTGCCAACTTAGGGTGAACAAAGCAAAACCAAAGGGGATGATAGACGGAGTGTTGAACATTAAAAGCACTCACCCCCAGTCAACTGATCTAGGTTTAATCCATCATCATTCTTTAGCTCACTCCGCCACCACAGTTCACACATGGCCATATGCAAATCAGTCTGACCCTGTGCAGGAAACAAGCATCCTGGGACCGGTTTCTGGCCAATCAGCTGTCATCGGCCAGGCTAGCTTGAATCCAGTAGCAAAGTGAGCAAGGGACCCACGTCTGGGCAACAACCACCTCAAATTAAGCACTGTATATGTGTATACTTTTGGTTCTAATTAGGACTCCATCTTTGTAAGTAAACTCTTTTTTAGAACAGCTTTCTTATTCTTATCAGCACGAGAGAGAAGGGTCTGAATAAATATGGGATCAGTTCTCCTAGTGCAATATTCCACAAAGCACATTTATGAAGGCGCTCTTTCCTTTGATAGGCATTGTGTTGAAGTGCTGGAAATATAAGAGCTATTTTTAGCAGATCAGGCATTCCAATCACTGGAAATCTGAATGCGTTTTCTGTGGAACATGACATTTAATTTGCCTCAGCTATAAAAAGAAAGTGGCGATTAAATGAACACATAAACCATGTGTCTTGGAACTAAATACTATCAGAAAATGTATTTATTATCAATTCACGAAAGGCTGGTTCAAACCACGTATGGTAGAATGCCTCACCAAACAATACCTTAGTGACGGACCACCTTAGCTGATCTTTCTGGCATACGCTAATCATGAAAAAAAAATATGCTAATGCTACTCTCGAATTAGTCACTCGATATTAAAAAATGTAAACCTACGATTATGATAAATTTAAATAACATACAGGGGCTTATTTATGAGCCCTTGCGTCACATTTAAGCCGCTGTTGTGTCACAATAAGTGACGCATATTGTGACGCTGAGGTGGCGTAAATACTGTGCCACGTTGCTCCATATTTACGAAATGACGCATCTAGGCAGATGTGTCACTTTGTAAAGCCCTGTGCTACATTATACCTGTGTCAGGTATAATGTATACAGGGTGGGGGTTCCACACATCAAAGCCTCGTAGAAATAGCACATTGAAATCTATAGGATTTCAGTGCTCCACTTCTAGGACGCCACTACGTTAAATCCTTACACCTGCCTCATAGCAGGCGTAAGGGTGATGCAGTCCTATAATCATACCCCTTCCCCCTGCATTGCTGGAGTTGCGTCATGCTTCCGACGCAACTCCAACAATGCATCAGTTTTGCGCCAACAGATATGTCAGTAATACTGACGGATCTGTCATTCCTTGCGACATGATGCGTCTTACAGTAAATATGACGCATCAATGGTGTTGCAAGCAGGGTGGACTGAGAAGTGTTGCATCTCTGCTGTATCGCAGCGATGCGACACTTCTCATTAATAAGACCCACAATTGTGCATCAAATTAAAGTTAGAGATAACTTTTGAGCAGTGTTTCCCTTCCCTGTGCCACTAATAAAGTGGGAGATGTGTTATTTAACTTGCCTTGCTATACTTTCAAACTATAATTGTTTATTTAATTACCAATAAAACACATGATACTAGGGAACTTGTATGTATCATAAAAATGACACAAATGTAGACACATGCTTTTGTGCTTTTATTATGAATGGAAGTAGAGTAATATTGTCTGAATTATTTTACTAAAGAAATTATCTTTTATTTTCCTTGAGAGCAGGTTGTGTACCATGTTTTGAATGTCAATCGTAGCACTATAAAATCGCCCAAAATATATCCTTAGCTCAAATGCTTTGCTAGGCAGTAATGATGCAAGCATCAAACTGTAGAGTCTCTCAACTAGGAATAAAAATGTCTCCCCGCACAGTTGCAAATTAAAATTTAAGCAATGTAAGATCAAAAACGAAGATAGTCATACGTGGGAAAAATTGAAAGTCAGTGAATAGCAGTAATAGAGCCCGGGTTCCTAAAGAACATTTGGGGTAGGGGTGATGAGAGGATTAAGGTCCTTCGGTGCAGTCGCAATTTGTATTCACGTCATATAGTTTGTCAGATCCCATTTTAAAAATAGGGTTATTTATCTCATACCTGAAGAGCAGATGTGCTTTAAGTAACCTCATTGTGCTTGCATAATCGGTGAATATCAATACAACATTATGAACAAATATTGGGACTCTAACGTACCCCAAATATTGTAATCACACCAACCCTAAACGTATAAGAGCTGAGTGAACCTACCTAGACTTTCCCTAACACAGGAATTATATAACACATTATTAAAGTTAGACTTCATGAAGGTGAACATTTTTTATTTATACGGATTTTTCCAGTTTCACACACATTTTGTTTTATTATTTAGAGAAATGCAGTGCTTTTTTAAATCCTCAAAGGGGCTGGAGCAAAAAGGTGCAAGAAGGTGCCCAATGCCCAATGCCGGCTAGTAGATGAAGAGGAAGAACAGGAAAAAAGTCAGCAGCACCACCAGGGCCGGCTCTAGGACGGTGCGTCCGGTGCCACCGCACCGGGTGCTGGCTTACGGGGGGCGCCGTGTTTGCAAGAATATTATTGATTTTAAAGCACCTGCTGCCGCGTTCGTTCCCTCCAGCAATTTCCGGGCAACAAAAAATGTCAGGATAAATCCTTTGATTTATGTTCTTTCTGAAGAGCGACGGAGTTTTGTGTAATTGGGGTTGACTCACTATAAAGTTGCGCAGAGGGTTAATGCGGCTGTTGCAGAAAACTAATACCGAGCAGATTACACAGTGCATAGAATGTATATAGGTCAGGGGGTTACTGCTTTTAAAAGAGAGATCCCTTTGTTACTTGCAATTTATAAATTAAAATCCTAATCTAGTATTTCAATTTATAATTTGCAAGTAACAAAATTATGTCTCTTTTAAAAGCAGTAACCCACTGACCTATATACTTTCTATGCACTTTGTTACTGTACTGAACTAGTAACATTTTTCAAAGAACTGCATGCAAGCTGCCAAGTATAGATTTGAGCAAAGATTAATGTTGCAAAAAGGATTCATTTGGGCAGAAATCTATTCTTATTATTAAAGGGAACCCTCAACTATGGTGTTCCTTTTTAAATACTGAGTTTGTGCTTCTCTAGACAAAGCACTATTAAATTACTCTGCCTACCAGTATGGATGACATGTGACTCCTACACCTTGTAGTCCTCTGGCTTTTGTAACATTTCATATACGCTGAGTTACACATGTATGATTGATTGTCTCTGTGTAATGAGTGTGTGAGGCACAGTGCTCTGACCCCCTACACTGGTATGAGTGGTGCTATAAATGCATCTGAGAGAGATTGGTTATGGAGACTTGGGCACTGTTAAAGGGTGGTGGTTAGGGAATCCTTGGGAAGGGTAGTCATTGGGGGGTGCCAACAAGCATTGTCGGCCTGGGCGCCAACAGCTCTAAAGCCGGCCCTGAGCACCACGGCCCAGCTCCAAGCCCACCAGCCTGCAACTTGCCATGGCCACCACGGCTGACACAGGTCACTACCAACCACAACACCCTCCCAGGTCCTCTCGGGGAAAGACATTAGAAACTTGGGCTGGGTGTTATATCACAAAGGCAAGGTACTTGAAAAATGTCTTTATTCTTCCATGGCCATCATAGGCTTGTTTAATTTTAACATTTTCATAGAGATGTTGTTGTTACAGGGAAAGTTGGAGGTGATGGGTGCCAGTTGTTGTGCGAGGTGTGAATGGGATGTGCTGTGATAAGGGGTATTACCTCCTCGTCTGTTTTCCCGTCTCATTCATTACACATGAGCTGTTCTCCTATTACCTACCTATTACCTAGCTGCGGTCAAAACTCTTCCCCCAATATGGCGCCGACCGCCCAGCATGTAGATAGGGGTAAGTACGTCACAAAGTTAGTATGTTCTTTTCACTCTGTGCTGCAAAACGGTGCCTAGCGAGGTCAGAGATAGGATTGATCATTGTTTATTCATTGGGACTTGCATGAGCAGTCTCTCATTTAGGTGGCCGAAGCACCCTGCGCAGCGGGCTTTGGTCCATGTTTTTTTGGGCTGGGATGCTGAGCACCCTTTCGCCCGTTATCGTCCCTCACAGGCTGAGGTTTCATGGCTTTAATGGGGCCACCGCGATCTGCATTCCCTTAGATGGTTGGAAGGGGTGAATTCGGAATAAAATAAGTTCAGCATTCCACATTGATACTTACAATGGCTTAAAGTAGATATTACATGCAGCTTCTATGATGTATGTTGTGAGATGGATGGCTTCGGGTGAGTGGCCACGCGCTTATCGCATTTGTTGTTTGCTCATGAGTGCTTCCTGCCTCCCGGTGGCTGTTGCAAGATTGCAAGAGCTGTGAGAGAAATGGGAATGATGAAGGAAGCGCCTGTGTTGGCATTTGTACAACAGAGTCTTCCTCATGCATACTCTGGGTTTGGGCGCCTCTTAAAAAATGACACTGTTGAGGCAGCATTCAAGCCTTGGGAGTCAGAATGTCTTCCTGCAAAGGTGTCACAGCCTATTCCCATTGAGGACATGGAGGACCCAGATGAGGAGGAAGGAAGGCGGGTCGTTTTGTGCAAGGAGCTGAGCTCTCTAATTTTTTCAGCCATGTCAGGGACAATCTGGGCTTTTCTACTCCTGTAGAGCAGGAGTTGGAGGAAGATTGTTTTACACCAGCGCCTGAGCCTTACTTCATTGCCTTTGCATATTAAGGTCTGCAAAGTACTTTCAACTAAATGGAGGGACATTAATAAATCTGCATTCCCTTGGTTTTAGAGTAAGCGTTATGCCTTAGAGGGGTTTTCGGAAGAAGTCCCACATTCCAAAAGGTAGATAACCTGATGGCTGGCCTTTCTTCACAGAGTATGGTGCTTTTGGATGATACCCTTCCTTCCAACCCTGTGCATAAGAAGTGGAGGGGGTAGTGAAGAGGTCTTATTCCGCTTCCAATTTCTCCATCAGGGCAACAGCCTATACTACTTACATGTTCCAATCCCTATTGAAGGATTTTCAGACTTTTGCACAGCAGATGATTGAGAGGATTTGATACAACCTCTCTGCTGACTTTGATGGAGGTCCAAGTCTAGAACTTGTCAGACATTTCTTTTGATAATTTATGTTCAGAGTCAGCAATATCAGAGGATTCTATTGCTGCACTATACCATGTCAGAATGTGGACTTGGAATACGGATGCTTCGCAAAAGTCTGCCCCATTGAAGTTGCCTTTCAAGGGTTCAAAGATTTTTAGGCCCCAACATGGGCCTCAACTTAGGGAGATGGTGAAGCAGTCAGCCAGAAATAGGATGCTAGTTGCTCCCGTTCGCACTCCCTCCAGGGGTAGAGATTTTCCTATCCTCAGGCTAGAGGTGCAAGCAAGCCCTTTCGAGGCAGATGTTGTACCCGGAGAGCCCCTGGAGGAGACAAGTCCTGCGTCCCAGTCAGCTGTTGCCTCAACCATTCCTTCTCCAAAGCAGTGACTATCCATTCCTTCTAGTAGGAAGTCACCTTTGCTTCTCCTGTCACCAGTGGTTGGGAATATTGGATGCCTGGGCAGTTTAGATTGTAGCTTCGGATTTACGGATCAAAATGTAATCTCGCTTGGTCAGGTTTTCTAGGAGACTCCACTGCCTCAGAACCCCATCAGTCGAGATTACTCCCCAGGAAAGGGGACTGGGTTATTATTAAATACTGTTTCTTGTGCAGAATGCCTTGGGAGATTTCTGTCCAGTCTTAGATCGCAAAGGGGTGAATATGGACATTCCACACAGACACTTCAAGATAGTGACCTTACATTCAATCCTTCAGTTGGTTCATTAGGGGAACTTGTTCGCATCCCTAGATCTGATGTATGCATACCTGTATGTCCCCATCCATCTGGCGGATCAGAGATTTTTTTTCTTTGCAATGGGTGTGGTATTACCAATTCCAGGTGCCTTCTTTCATTGGCGGTAAGGGTTTTAAAAAACTCTTGGCCCCCCTAGTAAACATTCTTCAATCACAATTTATTCAAGTCTACACTTACCTGGATGATTTGGCTAATTGTCTCTGCTTCTTTTTCCAAGGCAACAGAGGACATGATACAGGTCTGCTGTCTTCGGGATGCTTTTAGTTTTCTCACCAACCACAAAAAGTCCTCTCTGCGACCCTCTCAGTCCTTAAAGTTCATCGTGCCCTTCTCAGGATGGATCTAGGAAAGGTGTTCTTTTCCCCAAAAGACAATTGACTCAATTCCAACATCTCTCATGGATTCTGTCCCAACCTCAGGTTTCTGCCCATCTCTGGCTGTGGAGGCTGCGGGAGATGGCTTCTCCCACTGCAAATTCTCCCCTGGGCCCATCTCCATTTGTATCCCCTCATGCATCACCTTCTTTGCCACTGGGATCCGGCTTCCCAGGAATACAACTCTCTAATTCCAGTTACCCCACAGATTCAACAGTCTCTCCAGTGGAGGTTGTTGGCTCACAATGAATGTATGACGCTACTTAGCATGCTTTTACTACGCATGCTTTTAGTGCGATGTTTTTTAATCGCAACTACCATTACTCTGCATATTTTTAATGCGCAAACCATTACTACGCAAAAATATTTAAAGTATAGGAATCTGCTTTTAATGCGGTGTTAATTACTTCGCATACCACTACTACACAAAGATGAACCTTTTTTAATATATATATTTTTTTAAAACATTACCCAAACTCTGGGATGGGATTGGATTGCAGTGAAATTGGGGTTTTGGGTGGGGGAGTAATTTAAAATATATTTTGAAAATTAATACTCTGGTATGTAATTTAATAGACCGCATAGTTTTACCTCGCTTTTTTTCTTTTAATTAACACCAAAACACTTGGTAAGGTATTCAATTTTTTTTAATACATTTAATAAATAAATAAACTCCCCAACACTACGCAAAATAATAAATGCAAATACACTACCCTACACACTACAAACATCTCAACACTACTCTAATCCCTTCAACACTACCTTTAGCACAACACTACCCTGTGCCATAGTCCTGCCCCTACACTCAAACACTTCCCTACACGTCCCCTCACACTACCCTAAACCCTAAAACACTACCCTACACTACACAAACACTACAACACTACCCTAAACCCTAAAACACTAACCCCATCACGACCCTACCCCTACTCCCAGTCCGTCCCCTGCACTTAAACACTACCCTACACGACCCCCTGACACTACCCTAAACCCTAAAACACTACCCTACACTACACAAACACTACAACACTCCCCTAAACCCTAAAACACTACCCCCATTCTGACCCTACCCCTACCCCAGTCCGTCCCCTACACTGAAACACTAACCTACATGACCCCCTGACACTACCCTAAACCCTAAAACACTACCCTACACTGCAAAAACACTACAACACTACCCTAAACCCTAAAACACTACCCCCAGCACAACCTTACCCCTCCTACCAGTCCATCCCCTACATCAATCCTTAACTCCAATAATCAAGCCAAAGAAATCTTCACTGTTGTAGGCGAGCTGTCGAACCCAGAGAGAGTACTAAATAAACCCAAACCTTCTCAGGCCTTCTGCGACTCCCTGAACACCTACTTTATCGACATAATAAACACCATCAAAGCAAGCATTCCCCCCAAACCCTTGCAAAATACTGCCTCATGCACCTTCAGTAACCCCCACACAATTGATTCCTTCACCCCCATCAATACAGAGACTCTAAACGAACTATCAGCCAAAGTTAGATCTGGCTCCCCTCGGGACCACTGCCCCCTCATATACTGAAAACAGCCTTCATGGCATTTTCCAGGCGCAGCCCTTGCCCTCCTTAACCACTCCCTGTACCAAGGTTGTGTACCCAATGCCTTCAAGGAAGCCATTGTAGTCCCCCTCCTCAAGAAACCAGGCGCAGATCCACAGATACCAGCCAACTTCCGCCCCATCTCTTTACTCCCTTACATGGCCACATTTCTGGAAGCCCATGCCTGTCTAACTTCTTGGAACAGACAAGCTTCCTCGACCCTAGCCAAGCCAGCTTTTGACCATCACATTCCACCGAAACTGTGATTTTAGAAGTACTTGACTCCCTACGCAAAAAAAGCGGATACAGGCACGCACCAGGCCCTGGTGTTGCTTGATCTCTCAGCAGCAATCGACACGGTCGACCATGGCATTTTGGCCGACCGTGTCAAGGAGGCAGGCATCGATGGTCCAGCACTCTGCTGGATAAAATCCTTCCCAAACAACCGCTCTCAGGCAGTGGGTACTGACCTGTTCACCGCCCCCCAGGATAATAACAACATGTGGGGTTCCACAGGGCTCGTCCCTCTCCCCTCACCTGTTCAACCTCTACCTCCACCCACGAATAAGCTCCCTCAAAGAAAGAAGAGTCACCATTTTTAACTACGCCGATGACCTCCAACTCCTGTTCCAGATCGACAACCCCCCCCAATCAATCTCAGACTTCCAAGACACCATGACATTAATTCGCTAATGGATGGATCACAATCATTTAAAACTGAACCACAGTAAAACTGAACTGATACTGGTAGGCGCTGCACATGGACACTGGGGCTCACACTACTGGCCAAACAACCTGGGCCCTCCACCCACTCCCACCACCTCAGTAAAAAGGCTTGGGGTCACCATAAGCAATGACCTGTCACTTAAAGCGCACATAGGCACCGTGATTTCCACATGCTTCCTGCAACTACGCAAAATAAGGAAAATAAGAAGGCTATTATCCCAAACTGCACTGGTCCAGGTCGTGATAGCCCTGGTCCTATCTCGACTCGACTACGCAAATGCCACCTTCCTGGAACTCCCACTCAGCCTCACCAGACGACTCCAACTGGTTCAAAATCAAGCGGCAAGACTAATCTTCCAACAACCCAGATGTCAACACACATCCCCTCTCCTCAGGAAACTTCACTGGTTACCTATTCCCCAGCGCTGTGCCTTTATATTTGGCTGCCTGGTGTACAAATCCCTAAACGGTCGCAGCCCCAAATTTATCACTGACCACATTTCCCGTTATACCCCCTCGCACAACCTCCGCTCAGCCCATCTCCATCTCCTCATTATACCTACCTTTAAGCTGAAGCGGCAAGGGGGATGCAGGTTCCTGACCCTTGCCCCTCGACTATGGAACTCCATCCCACTAGAAATTAGACTAAGCATAAACCTCATCAATTTCAGGAAATCTCTCAAAACATGGCTATTCACATGCGTCTATAAATAATCTGCTTCGGACTGGTGATCCCTCTGCCTCATTAGCGCCAAGAAACCAACCGGTGAATGAGCGCTCTACAAAACCTTTCTAACATAACATACATAACATACACTGACACACTACCCTGCACAAACCACCGACACTACCCTAAACACTAAAACACTACCCTACACTACACAAACACTACAACACTACCCTAAACCCTAAAACACTACCCCCAGCACTTCCCTACCCCTACTCCCACTCCGTCCCCTATACTTTAACACTACCCTACACGACCCCCTGTCACTACCCTAAACCCTAAAACACTACCCTACACTACCCCCGGAATGCCCTACCCCTACCCCCAGTTGGTCCCCTACACTTAAAAACTACCCTACACGACCTCTGACACTACCCAAAACCCTAAAACACTACCCTACACTACACAAACACTACAACACTACCCTAAACACTAAATCACTACCCCAGCACGTCCCTACCCCTACCACGAGTCCTTCCACTACACTGTAACACTACCCTGCACAAATCACCAACACTACCCTAAACCCTAAAACACTACCCTACACTACACAAACACTACAACACTACCCTAAACCCTAAAACACTACCCCCTGCACTTCCCTACCCCCAGTCTATCCCCTACACTTAAACACTACCCTACACTACCCCCGGACACTACCCTAAATCGTAAAACACTACCCTACACTACACAAACACTACAACACTACCCTAAACGCTAAAACCATACCCCCTGCACCACCCTAAAACTAAAAAAACTACTACTCAAACACCAACCCTTAAAAAATACAAACACTGCAACACTACTCTAAACCCTAAAACACTACCCCTGCACTACCTTAAAACTAAAAAAACTACTACTCAAACACCAACCCTTAAAAAATACACACTCCCTCTTACCTCTTTCTTTGCACGCCCTGTCTCATCGTAACTCCCACAGCTCGTAGTAAAGTAATGTGTACTAAATGCATTTGCGAAGTAAAAGCATGCTATGTAGCAGCATGCGTAGTAATGGTAAACGCGCACTAAAAAATGCAGAGAAAAAGCACATCGTAGTAATGCCCGCGTAGTAACGGTGCATTACCTCTCACACTCTCGCTAGGGATTACAATCTTAATCTTCCTTCCTCAGTGGTCCTGATGACCGATGCAAGTGCCAGGGGCGATTCTGGGCGATTCCAAGGTCCAGGCCAAAAGCCCCCACTTCAAGGTACTTCAGTCCTCGAAATGGAGACAGTTGAAGGCAGTTTGGCAGGCACTTCTTTGCCTTGCTCTTCTCCTTCGGAACTAGGCAGTCTGTGTACAGACAGACAATCAGGTTTTGCGTGCCTATTTCAACCAGTAAGGGGGTATGCGGCAGACCCTGTTTTGCCTCACCCAGAAGACTGGCCTCTGGGCCAAGAGGAATCTCCATTCTGTCTCAGCATGCAGACTCCCTCAGAAGGGTGTTTCCTTCACCTGTGAGCATGTGTCTGTCAACACATATTTTCAGAAGAATCTCAACAGATTCCGCCTGCCTTGGCTGAATTTTTTTGCCTCAGAGGAGACTGCCCTTCTTCCTCAGTTTTTACAACATGGTTCCCGTCAGGACAGCCTGGGCGATAGATGCTTTCTCCATCCCATGGTCCCAGGGCCACCTGTTTGCCTTCCCCGGTTCCCTTGGTTTCCGGAGTTCTCAGGAAAATTCAGATGGATCAGTAGGAGGTTCTTCTGTCATCCCAGAGTGGTCCAGGAAGACTTGGTTTCCCCTTCTCCAGAGTTTGTCACACGACCCTATTGTCAGGTTTTCCATTCGTCCACATACATTGCGGGTGCCTCTTCTCAGGGCGTCCTCTTTCCTGCACCTCAGGCTGGGGGTATGGCACTTGAGAGGCTGATCTTGTTGGCTCAGGGTTGTTTGCTTGAGGTGATTCAGAGCATTCAGATGTCTTGTAGACTTTCCACCCTTAAAACTTACAGTCATTATTGGATGAACTTTGACACCTTGGTGCAAGGAGAAGGGAGTGTCCACGGCTTCAAGTGATCCTGTCATTACTTTACTTTTAAGGGATGGTTTTAGGTTAGGCCTGGCAGTCTCTACACTCTGTGCCCAGTGGACTGCCATTCTTGCTTTCAGGGGTTCAGATTTGTCCCTTGTTTCTCTTTTGGTGACACAGCTCTTGAGGAGTCTCCTGCTTCAACGACTTGTCTCCTGCTCTCGGCTTCCCCCCCCCAGTAATTATCCCTTGGTGCTTCAGGCATCGAAAGGTCTTCCGTTTGAACCTCTTACTTCTATTGACCTTAAGTATCTTTCAGCTAAGGATATGTTTTTAGTGGCGGTTTCTTCTTGTCGCAGGGTTGGTGAAATTGGGAATTTGCTTGCTTCTCCCCCTTTTATTATGTTTTTGTCCCGACAAGGTGATCTTGCGTCCTAGTCAATTTTTTCAGCTTTAAGTCTTATTAAATTTCCTCTGTCAGGAGGATATTGTCCTTCTGATTTTTTTCCCACACCCTTCTTCGCCGGAGAAGTTAAAACTCTATTCCCTGGATGTTTTAAGAGCCCTTCTCATCTATCTGGACTTCACCTGTTTATTTAGGCAGGTGGATTAGTTATTTGTCAGCTGTGGTCTCCCAGGGAAGAGTCTCAAGCCTTCCTTGTCCACTATGACTCGGTGTGTGAGTTATGTGCTATTGTTTTGTCATATGAGGCTGCTTATCCTTCTCTTCCTTCTTCAGTCCTGGGGTGGTCAACACGGTGTGTTTCCTCGTCCTAGCCGATGTTTAGGGGACGACTTTCTGTGACATTTTTAATGTTGCTACATGGGTTTCTCCCAACACTTTTGTTTCCCAATACCGGCTTCAGTTGGGGATGGCTGCATCATCAGACTTTGGTGCTCGTAATTTATTAGCTGTCCATAATCTGTTATTTATATTGGTTTGTTTGCATTAAACATTTCAAGGGTGTTACCTTATCCTTGGTTTCTGTGTGAATCAATGTGCTTGCGTATGTGTTCATGTGCAAGGAATGGGATGGGAAGACGGACGAGGAGGTAATGCCCAGTTACATACCGGTAATCTTCATTACTCCGAGTCCATGTCTTCCCATTCCATTTCTGAGTCCATCCCTTCCTCCCAGGATTCTGTGTCTGGTGATTGTTTTCTTTCTTATGAGTTTTTTGTATTCTAAGGCTGTCTATGTAACGTACTTCCCCTTTATGCATCCTGGGTAGTTGGCGTCATACTGGGAGAAATGTTTTGACCTCAGCTAGGTTATAGGTTCTGAGGAGCAGGAGGACTGCTCATGTGAAGATTACCGGTAAGTAACCGGGAATGTGTATTATACTGTGCTTATGAGTATCAATTGTAATATTTAGGGAGGGACAGGTTTATTGTTGTGGGTGTAGTGGACACTAATAGATTTTATTGCATTCAGTTTTTAAAATGTACATTCTTAGTAAAGCCTAATTGTAATATCTTTTAAATGCAACTCTCTATTAATTCTTAGCTGAAAAGAAGTGTTAAGAAATGGCTTCCCGGATGCACCAAGGGGAAGGTCTGCTTAGTGACATAGGTCTAACGCAAATGAAGGTTTTTTTACCCTCCAATGTTCTCTTGATGTGCTCCATCCCTGGCCGGCCCCAGTACAGGCCTCAGTACAGTCGGTGTAAGCTATCCGAACATGCCAATCTCGCCTGTCCTTTCTTGTGAGGATTTACACTGTGCTCCTTCCTAAATCACAGCCTGTAGTACTGTGATGCAACCATCTTTTCAGATGGACCCAGTTGCCAATTGCCCTTCCCTGAGAAGTCCCCACTCCCCCCCAAGTACCCATGGGCAGGACGTCACAGTTTGTTAAAAGTACTCACTCCCCTTTATCAGTGTTGTGTTTCTTTACTGCAGTGGGTGTGTTCTACATTTCGGGTACTTTTTACCACCATGTTGAAGGATGTGCATTTAAGACAAGTGCATGGTAATAATTTGGACATGTGGCTCTATGGGTTTTTATCTACACAATGTTACATTTTCTTTAGCTTGGGTTCCAGCATCCTCAAGATCGACAGTGTCCTGCCCTTCAGCTGCTCTGACAAACTTTGCCCCCTCTGCCTAACTCTGCTGCAATGACAATTTCACCCATATTCACTCTGGCAGTGGGTAGGTCTTGTGTGTCAGGACAGCTACCTGAAGCAAGTGCATCTCTTCGTCATCGTCTCCTTTTTGATCATCTTATTATTATGTCAGCATTTGTTTTCCATCCACAGAACACCTAGTGGAGGCAATGGTTTTATTAAGGTCTGGACCCCTTTCTATAGGAATATTCTATATTTTTGCATAGAGTTTAAATTTTGCTGTTCCTGCTGTTGGTTGAACATCTGCCTTAAAAGGAGCTCAACCTCTCTCCTTGGAATTATTATCTTATTTTAATCTCTTGTGTGGTCTTTGGGGAGTACTGCCTCACAGGGGTTTCCTCCTTCTCTTGACACCCTGAATTGTCAGTTTCTGGGTATCTGAGATGGTTTCCTGGGAAATTTTCAGCTCTGATCAGTTTCCTACTTGGTTGTGATACTTTTGTTATATGTACAGCTAAAATCATCATCAGCATGGGGAGGAAAGTAAATTTGGGCCTGCACAAATCTTTATTATTCATACAATGCAGTGCTTCAGACATCCAACCAGTGCTGCATTGTGCAAGCATTAGTAAGTATTGGCCGTGTTAGAAGCGATGATGTTAATAAAACAGCGTTGTTTTGCTTTCAGGCAAGACAAAATCTTTATAAGCTGGTTACTAATAGATTCAATAATATATTTTCTTTTTTAAGAAACTTTTGTGTGTAGCACAGCATTTGTGATCCTTTTTATCAATTTGTGCTGATAGGACAAAATAGCAAGGCAATATTGCCACTGAATGTTCAGAATAATGCTGCTCAATTGGCCCTTTCTTTCCATATATTTTAGTCAACTCTGCCGCATAATCTTGTCCTCAACTGTTATCTTATCCACATTCACCAAAGATTTTTTGTTTTTTTACTGAGGGGCATATACCAATAGACTCTTGGCACATGTGTTTGTCCTACGTTGATTTTTGCCTTTTTATTGCCCCCCTCCTTCCTGTCTCTCGTGCACCTTTACCTTTTTTTTCACTCTTACGTATGCTGTGGAAGAGCGGCTGCTGGAGGTGTTTTGTTGTGGTAGACCGTGTAAAGCACAACCACATCTGGGTCATGTCTGCCTTTTTTTAATTTGGGGCCCCCTGTGCCCCTGCTTCTTATTTTCCTTATCTCAACTGCCCCACCTGTTCCCCTCCTAGTTCCCTCCACCCTGTCATGGCATTTCGGCAACTTCTTCCACCGCTTTGTTTGTATTAGGCGTGCAGTGAAGGGGGACAAAAATGTCATTCAGCAGTGAGATGGCACGGAGGCGGCGTATTTCTAACAAACACGGCAAAAACTGAAAATATCAGCCTCACACTATATAAACATGATGTGAGAATATCACCATATTCAGTGTTTGAAGGCATAAATATCCTAGAAGGCATATAGCAGCTTTTACAGATATTATTTCACGTCACCATGATTAGAAAATCAATCCTATTTTGCTGGTGGAAGGAAAAGCCATCACATTTCTTTACCGGCAGACGTGGGTTTAAAGAAAATAAATTTACTTTTCAAATAACTTCATAAATAATGGATGCCTCTCTTCAGAAGGGAGGCAGTTACCGGAGAGATGAGTATTTTGACATGTTTAGATCTGCTTGTACACGGTATATGTCAGGATAATGAAGCTAACTCAAACTAAAGCAGCATGTCGTCTTATGTGTCTGGGTCTTGGCCTGCGTTGCATTTCTGCTTTGTCGGTGGGTTGTATTATCGGGTGTTGACAGAATACTAGACGAGTTTGGTAAAATGGCTAATGGAAGACGACTGCACAGCAGGGATTGATTGGATTATATATTCAAACACCAAGCAGAAGTCATTAAAGTGGAGCCATTGTGTCTTTTGTGTCTGAGGGGCCAGGACTGCAAGTCATGACGCAGTGAATTAAGGCAGAGAAAAGGCACCTCGGTGTGTTGCAGTTGACACAGTTTCCAAGGACAAAGAGTCCTGACTACAGAGGTGCAAGGGACAGAGATAAGCCACGATTCCAAGGAGAGGTTGTGCTTGTTTTCTGTCTTTATCAGCTGCCGCCTCATAGTTCTGAAGCTAAAGGCGCATGGCTGCGTTCTCATTATATTTGAAGCCCGCCATATGTTGGGTAATTATGTCTTTGAATACCTATTTATACATAGCTTGAAACTCACTTAATGACTGCAGTGTTTGAAATGTCACTTATTTGTTTTCTTCAAAGACGAGTTGGAACTGCATTTGCATGCACATTTTCCTTCTACTGACAACCCATTTATCCGGCCTGTCAGGAACGCATCATTTAAGCAATACAGTAAGTGCTGCGCCTGGGGTTTGGCGCAACCTACTGTAGAGCTGGCAGCGGAAACCTTGGGCTCGCGGCAACGCCTTCTCTCGATTCCTATTGGCTTTCGTGAAGTCGGCGTTCGAGCTAATAAGTTAGTGCACGTAGCCAGTATTAAAATAAACCCACAATTCAACTGAGTATATAAAAATAATAATTATGTCCCTTACGTTTTCAGAGGGAAAGAGCCCCTCAAGAGAACATAGTTTATCCCACCTACATTTTCTGCTTTTTTAATTTCAAATTATTTGCTTTTTAAAAAATTGTCCTGACTTTATCTTTAATATTTAATACGTTTAACACTTATTTAATTTTTGAGTAAGTAGGGCATTACGATTTATTACATGTTAGAAAGCAATATTATATTTTAATGCGATAATGGTGATGGGGACTGTGTGTCCCAAGATTTATTTTAACCCCAGGTGATCTCCTCCCTCCTCTGCCTGTCACTGTCACTCATTAAAAATGTGTCTTAAGGATTCAATTGCATTTTTAGCCACATACAGAGTTTGCTTCTTGGGATCGGGGATTTGTGTTTTGGTGATATGTGTCCACTCGCTGCCTCATTTGCCCATTATGCAGCCTAACAGAGTCAGGATTTCAAGAATGAAACCTGGCAAAAATCATGTGCAGTATTAGCCTGTTGGCTGTGGTGAAATTACATTTACTCTGATCTACCTGCCTGGTAGCACCTTGGCTCACCACATCCCTGACTAAGGGTGGCGATTGAAACCTAAATTCTAGCTGTAGTCATGTGCTGTGTAAACCTGCTGGTTTTGAGGACTGCATGTCTTAGGAACTCACCTGCTATCTAGATGCAACCGTCTTTCTTACTCATCCATGACTTTTTAAGCACTGATTATCTAAAACATAGTCATAGACATGCAATACATGAGTGCTCTCTGTGCTTAGTTTGGGTGAAGCTGAGCCCACAATTATGACTAGGGCTCCCGGTTTTATGGTATTTCTTTTTTTTGACATTTCTGTCTGTATTTATCCATATTTATTTTTTAGTCATTCTATCTGTATTTATCCACATTTATTTTTGTTGCAAGCAAAAGAAGACGCCCCAGCCAGTTTTTTTCCACATTTATTTAAATAGGCACTGCACACTCGCACCCAGTTGTAATAGGTTTAGATATATTTATACATACATCAAATTAAGTAAACACAATATATTCATCTGAAAACTTTGCCAAAATAATTTAGAGAGAACATAGGCCTAAACAGACCTTGAGTAACTTGCATGAGGAAACCTTTACTGTGGGGCTGTACACCCTAGGGGCCTTTACATCCTGTTTTTCTCTTGTCACATTTGATGGGCCTTCAAAGACAGAGGTCAAATGTCAAGCTGTGTCTTTGAGGGAGCAACCCATTGCAGAACAATTTCCCTGGGATTATTTAAGCCTACATAGGAATTATTTTGACAGATTTTTCTTCCATTTTTTTTTAAACAGAGGAGATAATTTTCCAGCGTACATGATGATAAATATCTATTTATAACTTGCTAAAACGCAAGGTGAGTGTTTATATTTTTGAGGGGAGGAGGGTGCAAAATACTTTGTGTCAGCATCGGAAACATTCTTCCCCCGGAGCCAGCACAAGGTATAATGGAACTGGGCCAGGAGGTATTGGAGAGAATAATAGGTATTGTCCGGAATTGTATCACTCGCAGTGAAGCCACCACAAGTTTATCAAAAATGTTCATTGTGACAAAAGTTCTCTACCAAGGATAACTGGCAGACATCCCAGAGTTATAAGCAAATCCTGTGCACACGTGACAATATTGTTAATGAGATCACAGAAAAAATAAATAACAGAGTTAAATGAACAATGGAAAGATGTTGTTTTAATTCAAACGATGTCTTTCATCAGTACAAAGAGCGCCAGCCGACACTTGTTTCGTCAACAGTAGAACAACTGTGACTCTTCAGGGCACGATGAGTAAAGTAAAGCGGTCTCCCATGGGTCGGTGCGACCAGGAAACCAATGGGCTGTATATGTCGGTGCAAGGTAGAAGATCTGTCCGGGAGCTCCCGCACTTCGGAAGACAGATCTTCTACCTTGCACCGACATATACAGCCCATTGGTTTCCTGGTCGCACCGACCCATGGGAGACCGCTTTACTTTTGATCCCGACGGCATTCCATCATTTTTCTCGTGACATTGCTCATCGTGCCCTGAAGAGTCACAGTTGTTCTACTGTTGACGAAACACGTGTCGGCTGGCGCTCTTTGTACTGATGAAAGACATCGTTTGAATTAAAACAACATCTTTCCATTGTTCATTGAACTCTGTTATTTATTTTTTCTGTGGTCTCATTAACAATATTGTCACGTGTGCACAGGATTTGCTTATAATTGTTCTGGTATGGGCTTTTGCCCACACCTTATACAGGGGTTTTGGGTATTCCCCTGACCTGTTTGCACCGTTAAGCATTGGTTCTTTGTTCTTCGCTCCCGATCCCCGTCATAATCCTGAAAAGAGCACAGAATCCAGCGCTCACCGGGCCCCTGTAGCAGCACTGGGTGCGAGGCGGGTGGCAGTGACCTGCGGGACTCCATCTGGCGCCGATCCGGAGGCGAACGACCGGAGCTGGCAAGTGCCGACCTGGCGAGCGACGGAGCCCAAAATGGCGGCCGCGACTCCGGACCTGAGCAGCTAGCGGCGGACGAGATCGCGACGACCCGGTAGGGCCGGAGGCAGCGCGAGGAAGACCCACCCGGGCTGGCCCTGACTGCGGGAGGTAGCTTGGGGGCTGCGACCCTGGGCCCCGCTGGCGAGCGCTGAGCGGGCGGCGGATCGGCCGTCTCGGGGAGAGGAGCGAGGATTGCCCCGGCGAACGCCCTGAGAGCCGCGACCTCCCGGTGTAGCGGATTGAGGACGAAGAGGCTGCCCCCAAGTGAGAGCGAGGATCGGCATACCCCGCCTGTGGCCCCGGGGATGGATTGCCGGCCTGGACGACCCGTGCCGAAACGGCGGGCCCGCGCTCTAAGCAGCGGAGGCGCCGGTGGAGCTGGCGTGAGGGGGCTGGCGATTGAGTGGCAGAGGAGGCGGCTGGAGCCTATGCAGGCGCGCCGAAGGTGAGAGACCGGGGGCCTCCAACGCCGAGCTCCCTTGCGCTGGGGGGATCCTGAGGCCCGGAGGAGGGTGCTACCAGCTGGCAGCCGTGCTGTACTGCGCCCAGCGGCCGTGAGGAGCCAGTGAGCTGCGACGGGGGCAGCGGCCACACGGAGCAAAGGAAGAGACGTTTACCGGAGAGCGGCCCCTGAGGGGGAAAGTGGGGCTGAGCTGCATTGGCCCACGCGCTTGAGTGGTGCCCTGCGTGGGGACGCTGGCGGTCGGAAGGCGCAGCGGAGGGGCCCCTGGAACCAGAACGAGCCTGCAGGAGGGCGGCGAGCGCCCGCGGGCCCCCTGGCACGCATAGAGGGAGACCTACCTGGAGAAGGCACCCCACTGGGAGAAAACCGCGACTGGCGGAAGACCCTGCGCCATGGGAAAGCCAAAGGTTAAAGGCGGAGACGCGGTACCTGAATCGGAGGCGAGAGATGGGGCCACCCAGAGCCCTGCGGACCTACAGCAGATGCGCAATTGCATCCTGGAGGCCATAGCGGCCACAAAAGACGCCTTGCAACAGGACATTGCTCAAGTGGCATCTGGCTTGGGAATCCTGCGAGCTGACCACGGCAAGCTGAGGGACAGGGTCGCGGCCGTGGAAGATACACTACAGGAGCTGGTACCGGCGCACAAATCTGTGGAGAGGAGGCTGGTACAGGCGATGGACCGCATACAAGTCCTGGAGCGGCGGGCGGAGGAAGCGGAAAACCGCAGCAGGCGTAACAACGTTCGCCTGGTGGGCTTGCCAGAGAAAACAGAAGGGGATGACATGGTGCAATACCTGGACGCCTGGCTGCGAACGGAGGTGGCTCCGGACGGACTCTCGCCCTTCTTCACGCTGGAGCGGGCGCACCGGGTGCCGGCCAGACCCCCCAGACCAGGCCAACCACCGCGCCCAGTGGTGATAAAGCTGCTGCATTATAAAGACAGGGACTGGCTGCTGCAGCGGGCACGGGATGTGGGACCATTCCGAGTGGCTAACAGCAACGTTACACTATTCCCGGATTATACCTTTGAGACTCAGAAGCTGCGCGCCTCCTTTTTGCCGCTCAAGCGTGAGCTGCGCGCTGAGGGGATCCAGTACTCGCTCGTTTTCCCGGCCAAATTGCGAGTGGTGGTCGACAATAAGACGGTGTTTTTCCCCACAGCGGAAGACGCCTGGGCGTGGTGGGAAGAGTATAAGGCGAGAACGGACGGTGCGAAATCCCGAGTGGCGGAGGAGCAACGGTTCCAACCCGTGCGGAAATCGCGGAGGCTCCGGCAGAGGAAGCGGAGAGATGGACGGCCCACGGTCTCGCAAACTGAGGAAGAGAGGAAGGCGGCCCTGCAGGCGGTGGTGGACTTGTCGGGAACGGCAGCGACCCAGTCGACCCGCGGGTCGGGCTCGGAAAGCCGTGTTACCAGCTCGGACTCTGACCAATCGGAACTTACTGGGGCCAGGGGCCCGGTGGTGACTCCGCAGACCTCGGGAGAAATAGTGGAAGGCTGAAGGAGAGACCCTCCCGCACGGCTGAGGTTGAAGGGGTCGGAAGGTCCGGCTGCTCCTGAGGAGGAATCCGGCTGCCGCAATGTCTGGATTCTCGTGAGTGACACTGGGGGGATTGGGGCGGGGGGACGGGATTGTGGCTACCGCCCTTGGTGCCGGGTCGCACCCTAGAGGCCCTTAAGGCCACCGCAGTGTCGACTGCGGCTTCGGTGGGCGGTCGAGCGAGGTTGCTCTTCCTTACAGTTTGGATGGGAGCTGCTTTTTCGAAGTTAGGTCCTTTTCTGGGGGGGGTGGGGCCGAGAGTAGTTGGGGGGACTCGAGGCGGGGGTGTTGTTGGGGGGGTACGGGGTTCTTTCAGGGGAGGGAGGGATAGTGCTACGGACTGCGACTGGACTTGGAGGGGCATGGCACCCTGGCTCTGGACATGGGACTATGGTTAATACTGGGATGGTGAAATGTGTGACATGGAATGTACGGGGGCTGCACACAATGGCACGGAGACATAAGATTCACGCTTACTTGCTGCGCAGGGGTGTTCAGATTGCGTTCTTGCAGGAGACGCACTTAACAAAGCAAGAGGGCGTGGCGCTGCAGCGTAGGTGGCGAGGACAGTTATTTAATACCACGTACTCCGCTTTTGCGAGGGGCACTCTGATTTGGATTCGAGCGGGGACCCCCTTCCAGGTCACTAGGCACACAATAGACCCTGAGGGCAGATATGTGGCGGTTGAGGGTACACTTAGGGGCCGAGACATAGTGCTATGCAGCGTATATGTACCTAATGTGGATCAGGGGCCATACTTTGCGAGGCTCTCTGGAGTGCTGGCCAGCTACCTAACGGGTCCTCTCCTACTGGGGGGAGACTTTAATTAAATAGCGGACCCCGTGCTGGATAGATCCCACCCGCCCCTAGAGACATCCCCGGTGCACCGGCTAGCGAAGCGCAGGCTTGAATGGCAGGGGAGGTGGGGCCTGGAGGATGCCTGGAGGGCGCAGCACCCGACACTGAGGGACTACTCCTATTATTCGTCACTGCATGACCTCCATGTTAGGCTGGACACCTTTTTGGGATCCCCAACTGTACTACAATCCGTTGCACACGCAGAATATTTAAACCGAACACTCTCCGATCATAACCCCTTGCTACTGACGCTGGACTGGATGACCGAGATTTCGAGGGTCCCGACATGGCAGCTAAGGCCTGAAACACTGGACGACCCGCCTTACCGGGCGGCACTGGATGACAGGATTACCCACTACTTTAATGAGAACACTGGGTCCACGGCGCTTAGAGCAACGGAGTGGGACGCTTTCAAAGTCGCTGTTAGAGGGCATTGCATAGGGAAATATGCCGGGGTGAGGCGAACTCTGTTGGAGGACTTGGACAAGGCGGAAGGGACGTTGAGGGCGGCGGAGATGGCGCGGCCTGGCCATCCCGAGCTTCAAGAAGCGGTGAGTGAGGCGAGGGAGGCGGTGGCGGTTGAGGTGGAGAGGGTCTGCAGCTTCGACTATAAGAACTACGTGGTGAGGGTGCACGCGGAGGGGGACAAGGCGGGAACGCTGCTGGCTTGGTTGGCCAACCCCAACAAACGTAGTCAACCGATCGTGGCCTTAGACAGGGAGGGAGGCGGAGTGGTCACGGCCCAGATGGATATAGTGGAGAGGTTCGGCTCGTACTACGAGACACTCTACAAAAGCGCGCCGGAGGGACGGGAGGAGGACATCGACGATTTACTAGAAGGATTACAACTGCCGCGCCTTGACCGGGAAGACGCAGAGGCCCTAGGCGGCGATATTGACCTCGGGGAAATCAGAGGGGCAGTGAACCGGATGGCCCGCAACAAAACCCCGGGCCTAGACGGCCTGCCAATAGAATTTTATGATAGATACTTGGACAAGCTGGCCCCGCGGCTTCAGGAGGTCTATAAGGAGGCCAAGTCGAGGGGTAGGCTGCCCCAATCTATGTGTGAGGCCCTGATGATCCCACTGCTGAAGCCGGGAAGGGAAGGACAAGACCCCGCTTCTTATAGGCCATTGTCGATGTTGACGACGGACTATAAAATACTGAGCACTATACTGGCGGCTAGGTTGTTGAGGCACATGCCGAGACTGATACACAGGGACCAGTCGGGGTTCATCCCCGCGCGGAGCACCACGGCTAACATCCGACGACTTGTTCGCCTGATGGGAGATCCGCAGGTGAACGCTCGAACGCCACTCGTCTTATCCGTAGATATAGAGAAGGCTTTCGATAGCCTAGAGTGGGGGTATTTATACAAAGCCATGCGGCGCTTCGGCCTTGGAGAGGGGTACATCGGGTGGACGAAGGTCCTATACGCCTCGGCGGTGGCAAGGGTGCGGGTGGGACCCCTGGTATCGCGCCAGTACCGCGTGGGCCGGGGCACCAGGCAGGGATGCTCGCTCTCCCCACTCTTGTTTGCACTAGCAGTGGAGCCCCTCGCAGAGGAGGCCAGAACAGGCCGCTACTACAGGGGGTTGGATTATAGAGGGGCCCCGCAACTCATCTCCTTATATGCAGATGATCTGCTCCTGTTCCTGGAGAACGCGGCGGAGGCACTGGACGGAGCGGAGCAGCTCCTTGCGCGATTTGGCAGGCTCTCTGGGCTGCGGGTGAACTGGTCCAAAACCTGCTTATACCTGTTGCGACGCGACGAGCCGCGTCCAGCGGTCCGGCCACTGCTCAAATGGGAGCCTGACTGCCTTCAATACCTCGGAGTACACATATACCACACTGCAGCGGATATGCTGGATGGCAATGTGGGGCGGTGTATCCGGGCACTGAAGGGCAACATGTCCTTCTGGTCCACCCTCCCGCTCTCGGTAACGGGGCGTATCTCGCTGCTGAAAATGATTGCACTACCGCGGCTTCTGTATTATTTTCGCACGCTCCCAGTGTGGATACCGTGCTCTGTTTTCCGACAGTTGCGATCGCTGGTAGTCTCTTTCTTGTGGGGCACGGGACGGCGCAGGGTCGCGATGGCAACCCTGACCCGGCCAAAGGACGAAGGAGGCCTGGCGGTGCCTGATTTTGAACTGTATTACCTAGCAGCGCAGTTGCAGATTTTTACGCAGGGAGTGGCGCGAGTATACCGGGGGCCGGAGCAGGACAGGGAGGAGGGCACCCCTCGCCATGTACTGGCGTATATTACGCTGCAGCAGAGGCTGGTTATCAGAGACCTCTCTCTGGAGGAGCAGACGTTCCGGCAATGCTGGAACCGATCGCAACGTCGAGCCGGGGTGCGGCGACCGTATGCGCCGGAGATCCCACTGGGAATGGTAACGGCGCTCCCGCATGGCGGAGACTGGTTGGGACTGCAGATGTGGGAGGAGGCGGGCCTCCAAATGTTGGGTGACTTATACGAAGAGGGAGCGCTGGTCCCTGACCAAACGCTGCAAGAGCGCTTCGACCTCCCGCGGGGAGACTACCTGATGCATGCGGCGGTGACAAGTGCGATGCAGGCGCATTGGGGAGCGGGGCTCATGGAACCCGCCACATCCGCAGCCTGCCAATACACCATGATGTCTGCTGGCACTTATAAGGCGGTGACTTGTCTGTACTCCAGAATGTTGCGTGAGACTCTGCGGCCGCTGACGGCACTAAAGGCGAAGTGGGAGCTGGAAGTGCAGACTGAGATCCCTGACGCTACGTGGGCGGGGCTGGTGCGGCGAGCTCGGAAAAGTACCAGGAACGCGCGCTTCCAGCTGATACATTTCTATATTCTCCACAGGGCCTACCTTACACCAAGTAACCTTGGGAAGTATTTCAGGGTGGCAGATGCGGCGTGCCCTAGATGTGGAACGGTGGGAGCGGAGCTGGGGCATATGCTGTGGGACTGCCCTCACCTGCAAGACTACTGGAGGGCGGTTGGTGAAACGCTGACCGAGGTGACGGACAGGGACTTACAGTACACCAAGGCAGTTTGTGTCCTACACTGGTTTCCTCACACACCCAAGAACAAAAATACAAGTAGATTTATTGACATGGGCCTCCTATTAGCTAAAAGGGAGGTGACGAGACTCTGGAAGTCAAAAGCGGGCCCCACGCACGGGAGATGGGCCAAGGAGCTGCAGAAATGGGCGGCAAGTGAAAGCACGCTTCGATACCAACTAGCGACCCGCAAGGCTGATGACAGGGCGCTGGAGGCGGCCACGGCATGGGAGGGATTGGTGCAAGCCCTGCGTAATAGTATGCTGGAGGAGGACGGGACGCCGTCCGAGCCCGAAGGGGTCCCCCGGAGCATTCCATCCACACAAACACAGTGAATAGTTATGTACTTCTGAATTGTACCCAGACTAAAAGTGAGGGCCGGGAACAGTCGCAGTTGCGGGCGTGAGCACTTGAGGTGGGGAGGGAGGGAGAGGGACGGGGAATGGGATGGGGAGGGGCAGTGTTGGGGGCGGGGGACGGGGAGGGGGAAAACTCTAAAGCGGAACGTAGCCACCCTACCGTGTTAGCGGCAAAAGTAAAGCTCAAACTACAGTTCAGTATGATGATACCCTGAACATCGCTGCCCGGCCTCCGGGATGTGGGCTCATGAGCTGTGTACGGCTGTCTAAATGGCCACAGGACATATGGCATTGTTATCAGCGATGCAGGCAAAGTAAGAATGTATGCTGCTGCTATTATTGTTCTGCAATAAAAACGGTTTAAAAAAAAAAAATTGGTTCTTTGTTCTTCTGACTTCATCTGTCCGTTTATCTGCCTTAGCGCCATTTATCCTGTCTCCAAAACCCTCTCTGGTCCATAGACATCCCAGAGTTGTCGTCTTTTCATAACTTTTAGTTCAGGCAGAGGCCGAGGTCACAATCAGCGAGGCCTCTCTTCATATTTCATCTACTCAAATGCAGGCTGTAGATGTCGGCCATTTTCTTAACAGGCCATAATGGACAACTTAATTAAAAAGAAACACAAAACAACGTTACTACATTGTATTGATTATACAGTGTTAATTCCCACTAATACCCTTATGTGTATGTATTTATCTAGCAATTTGCGACATAATAAAGCATTAAAGCATATTAATTTAAAGCGCAAACACATAACAAATATCACATAAGCCACAGTTATTTAATTAATTTGCTCACCAACTTAGTTCACTTATTAATTTAGCCATGCAATTGCATTCCCACGTATAGTTCTTTCATTAGTAATGTTGGTTAATAAAAAAAAACTCAACAAAACTTAATACTTAATAATTAATCATTAGTAATTTTAATTATGACATACAAAAATATAAACTGAAGTTTGGGTTTAAGTAGAAAACCCTGCTCCAGCACTTTACCCGCGCGTCAGTCCAATTTGACCTGTTCATATGCATTGTTTACAGGCTTGTGGAAATGAAGTGATATGCTCAGAATCATGATTGTTTTCCGACGCAGCGTCCAGGATTACCCACTGAAAGCATTTACATTTATTACCTGGCCCAAAGTGTTTCCCCCGGCAACAATGGGGCTGCGAAAATGTGTACACAATAAAGTAAGGCACTCCTCCCCCTTCTCCTATGGAGTGAACCTGAAGACAAGGGGCCGCTGAAAGCGCGGACCCAAGTAAAGCAATGCACATTCCATAGGGGAAGGCACCCGGAGGTAGAAGCAACAGTCATCAACACTGCCCGAGCTCACCTTAATAAAACAAAGCCCTCTCAGACAATGAGACGCTTCACACACCCAGAAGCAGGCACGCAACACCCATTGGGCTCAATGGGCTTTAGCCCCCCATACCCCACCATCACTGTCTTTTCCTCACCCTGGCCACCAGTGCCAGATGTTCACAGTGCCCTCCCCATTTCTTCACATTACCCAAGAGTGCCACATTCTAAGACTGTTCACCAGTGTAACTTTACTATGATGAACCCCACAGCCTCTTTCTCACAACGTTCATTGTGGCAGCTTCTTAAACTGCCCATCACTTGCAACTACACACTTTGCCCCCACTGCCTGTTCTTCATACTGCCCACTTGAGGCGATCCTCACATGCCCCCAATTGCCAGTCCCTCATGCTGTCTATCAGTGGCAGCATCTCACACTGCCCGACAGGGTCGGTTCGTCACATTGTTTACGTATGCCAGTAGCTGACACTGCTCATCAGACTCCATGCCCATTTAGTCCAAGAACTCTTTGCTGTGACTAGAAGCTGTAAGACCATGTTTGTGCCAGCTGTGCGTGAGTGAAGTGGGGGAACACAAGGAGAAGTGGGGTGTAAGGCTGAGAGTGGATTCGGTGGGTGAGTGTAGAGTACGCGCAAGGGTGGAGGCGGGGCGTACACGTGAGGTTGAATTGTCGAGTTTAGAAAAGAGATTGTGTGAAAAGGTGAGAGTGTGGGGGGATGCAGATTGGAGTAAATGAGAGAGTGGAGCATGTAGGGGAGAGGAGAGTACGCAGTGGAGAGTACGCGGTGGGAGAGTGAGACCTCATAGCCCCAGCCTTCTCCGGGTTGCCCTGGCAGGCCTTCCAGGCTCGGCCCCTCTCCAAACCCTGCAGCATCAGGTACAAGGCGGCTCTACCCAGCCTGGCCGACAAGATGAAAGCCTCCGGAAGACAGGGGGTCTCCAGGGGCCCAAACATGCTCCAAATGACCAAGAGACAAGCATCCCTCATCTGTGCACCAGGATGTCGAAAAGGCCCCTCTCCAGAGAGGCTCTTCCAACCCCTAGAGTGGTCAAATAGGAGTCGAGGGGGTGCCGCATCACCGTGTACCTAATGCCCCATTGACATGGGTTTTTGGCCCCTCACCCATCCCCGCAGCTCCGAGTCCACAGCAAGTACTGGCCAACAGAGGTAACATACCTGAGCAGGGTACGGGCGAGGTACTGTTGCGAGCCGGGGGGAGTCTCTGAATTCTGCTGGCTGTGCCCTCTTCACCGCCTCTGCTGGAACCAGCGCCTCCCATGTACTCTATACCCTACTCATTACACTGTCTCCCATCTCTTCCCAGTACTCTCACCCCATGTCTTTACCCTCGGCCGTTACTCGCCCTCACTTCTCTTTCCGTACCCTTTAACCTTGGTCTCTTTCACTGCCGTTATCAGGTCTCTGGTCCATATCATCTTTCTTTACTCTCCAATCCTACCTGTCCTATGCAGGCACGCATAGCGCCCCCCCGTCGTGTGTGTCAGCCCAGGCTGAGACAGGTTCCCAGGCACACACTGTTGGAAGCCGGAGTCCCAGTTCCGCACTACTGTCACCAAATGCACGACCCGGGACTCCCCGACACAACGTTAGGCCAAGTAAGGACACCGTTTGAGATAGCCCTACTCATCCACTTAGTAGCTTCGCACGAGCAGCCAGGCCCATCTCCAAGGCACGAGTGTCTAGTATGTGCAACCATGCCCACAGAAACCCGCTGATGACAACACAAATGGACTCCACACGAGTTTGAAAAAACGAGTATAAACGTTATATCAAAAGATATACGATCAGACCACATGATACAAAAGCCAACATATATGATAGGTTCAAATCCCAACCGCCGCTTTCCAAATACTATGCTGGTCGTAATGCTAGAATCACACATGTTGCAATGAACAAACAATAGTGCGCTGCGTAACTATACAATCCTGTGCTGGGCAAAGGAGAAATAATACAATGCGTAACGATCCCCTCGGTACCTTGCAATGGGAGAAATAATGCAATGCGTATTGCTACGATCCTGTACTGCACAATGAAGGAATAATGCAATGCATCACCCCCCAATCACGTACTTTGCAAGGGAGAAACAATGCAAGGCACACCGCGACAATCATGTACTTTGCAATGAAGAAATAATGCAATGCGTAGCTACAATCAAGTACTTTGCAATGAAGAAATAATGCAATGTGGGTCACTGCAATCCTATACATTGCAAGGGAATTATAATGCAATGTGTAGCGCTACAATCGTTTTCTTCGTTATGCAGAAATACTGTCAGGCGTCATAAGACAGTCCGGCAGTTCGTTAGCAGCAATATTGGCAATGTGTATTACGACAGTCAGCCTCTTCGATAACAGTTGCCCCCCCACACGGATCAACGATGACATAAATCACAGCTTCTCATTTGGGCCCCGTACTGCCACTCCTTTGGTCAGTACGGGCCCCACTTTCAGCTGAAGCAAAGGCTCACATCGCCAAAAGGACTGAGAGGCCGAGAGAGTGTCCCTCCAAGCCCGCACCTCACTTAGGCAGTGTTCCACAATACCTGGGGGGACGACCCCACTCTCCTCTCCTCCTTCAACAGACTGGGCCTTCCGTGTAGAACTTCCTCAAATGGGCCTCAGCGGCTCGGCCTGGCAGCTCAGCTCTTCCGGGGCTGCCGGTCCGGGACGCAACTGTTAGGAAGGTCTCAGGTGGCCGCAGGGCACACATACCCCGTGCCCCTAAGATTGCGTTGCTCTGGGTTCAAGTTCACCACCGCACCCTCCGGGTCTCTTCGGGCACGAAGCCACACACAGAACGCTGATGAGTCTTTACGCCGACTCTAAGTGCACGCTCACCAGGCACTCCTTCCTGCGATCTCAGTTGCCACTAAGACACGCACACCGTGCTGCAGAGACTCACTTTTTTCCGGTGCACACAATGATCAGCCGATCACCTCCACAGTCCCAGGTTGCACCAAAGCACGCACACTGCTTTACTGAAACTTACTCCAACTCCGGTGCTTTGATCTCCAGACGCTCTTTCCCAATGCCTCCGGCCGCACCTCGACACGCTCACCATGTCCGAGCCTCACTTCACCTCCGGTGCACTCGATGACCAGGCACTCTTCACCAGGGCCTCCGGTGCACCCTGACATGCACCCTGCATGTCCGAGTCTCACTTTCCTTCCGATGCACACGCTGACCTGGCGCTCTTCACCAACGCCTGCGGTGCATCACGACACACCCTGTGTGTCCGAGACTCACGCCGCTTCCGATGCACACGTTGACAAGGGGCTCCTCACCAACACCTCCTATGCACCACGACACGCACCCAGTGCATCTGCGTCTCACTCCTCCTTTGTGTGTCCAAGATCACAGGGCACACCTTCCGAGGGTCTCAAGCTGCCACAACACGTGCCAACCGCGTCGCTTGAAACTTCTTCGGAAACTTTTATGTTCCTGTGTTTCCAAACAGGGAACCAGCTCACCTCAGGCCCTTGGGATTACAAGACACAGCACAAAGCACAGTCTTCTTCAAGCAGGGGGACACAGCGCACAAAGCACAGTACCAACAGCCTCTTCCTTGGTTAAAACAGCAAACTGCAAACCAGCCCCAGATCACGAAGCAAGGATTGGTCCTTGCCAGCAGTCTATTCAGTTGTTCCTTCCTTAGCAGGGGTTCCTCTTGACCACGAAATGGGTCTGAGCCTTTTCAGTCTCAATCCATTTCTTTTCCAAAGTTCAGGGGCCTCAGCTCTCATAGTTATACCCCTAAATGTCTTTGAAGTTCTTATTTGCTCAGGGGTCCCTGACCACTGCCTAAATCAGTTCTGGATGTCTCCCTCCCAGTGTCACCTTTCTCCCTTTGATACTGGGGGTCTGGATCCTTAATCACTCAGCAGGAGATGGGTCCATTGGTTTATAGCACCAGCCCAGGCCTTTTCACCTCTCATTCTTCTCCTCCCCCTACTCCCCAGATGCAGGGCAGCCTGGTGCCATCTCAACCCCCTCCCTGGGTCAAGACCTCTCCCAGCTCCTCGCACCTCTCAGATCCAGACAGTCAATCCACACTCAGCAGAGACACACAGAATTGCTTAAAGCACAAAACTCAGCCACTTTCTAAAAGAGTGGATTCGGAACACACAGTGACAAAACCACTTTCATAGAAAGAGGGGCTATGACACTGTGAGTTCATACATACTAAACTTCACCTCTCCATTTTAAACTTACAGGAAACTAGGCTAACAAAACACAATACCCAGCCTTCCCCATTCTGTCCTATGAGCAGAATGGCCTTTCACCAGTGAAAAACGAAATGGAGTGTTTTTCACTGTCAGAACATAACACACACCTCAGTATATGTCCTGCCTTTTGCTTACACTGCACCCTGCCCAGGGGTTACCCTGGACCTACCACAGGGGTGCCCACTGTGTACGCAAAAGGGAAAGTAAGGCCTGAAAAGTGGTTGCACTTGTCAGGACAACTTGGTAACTTAGCAAACTGCTCGCAGGCCCTACACTGAAGGCCTGAGTTCCCTTCTCTGCGCGCCTTTGCATTACTAGCCGTTGCACACACAGTGCACATCACTAAGGACTTTACTAGTAAGGCAAACATACCAATCATGGCCAACCAATTACCATCATACTTTACACAGGGAACACTTGTACTTTGACACTGATCAACAGTGGCAAAGTATCCAAAGCATCTAACAGCAAAGGGGGAGAGGCAAAAAGTCAAGGGTAATCACAGCAAGATATGCCAGGTCTAACACACACAGGCAGTTTTTGAGCTGCCAGCTGCACCTGAGTACTTCACAGGTCTTTAAAAGACCATTCACTTGTTAACAAGGCTTTGTTTTTTTTCCCACCCCTTCGGCTGGAAGAATTAGTCCCCCCACCCGGAAATTTTTATCAGCCCCCTCCCCGAAATTTGGCTCTAGTTGCGCCTCTGCCCAGAAGTGATACGGGGGAGAGCATGCCGGATGGGAATGACTACCCCAGGCTCCCCCCAGGGGTCCTGATGAATGACCTGTGAAGGGAGAGTGCCAAATGCGGCGCTAGGAGTCCGCCTTCTTAGTTGGAGCGCCTTTCATGTGCAGAGAGCAGCCTGCATTCATCTATGCATCAGATCAGGCAACCCTGAGCTGAAGCACTTTGTCTGATTTGTCAGTATTTTTCCGTTTATATTTATAAATACAGACAAAGGACAAAAAGTTGTCCATCTTCATTTATAAGTAAAAATCAGTTTTAACGGAAAACCGGGAGTCTTAATTATGACCTATTCGTATATTGTAAGAAAGTGAATTATTACGTGGGGTGCATGGTTGTCCACTGAAAGTAATAAAGTTACTAACCTGTTAGGTCCAGGAATAGGCTTTTATAATTTAAACCTGAAGTCAACCCCTTCTACCTATAGCACACAGCAGTCATAACTTTAAAAAAAGGTGTAAAGCATTTACAAGTTCTCAAACAGTTAAAAATTCAAAAACACAATACAATAAAACTTCCACATCAATTTATGAAATAGAGATGGATTTAATAAGCAAAATGTCACTAGAAGGACACAAAACTCAATTAATGAAACTGGATATAGGAATTTTAACAGATTTCAGAGAAGAAACTTCAAGAAAAAACATAAAGCGCTAACCGAAGGTACTGATGGCGGGTGACCGGGATTTAATCACAATTTCTGTGCGAGCATGATATGATGGAGCCTGGATTGTATACACCAAGCAGGTTCATCCCAGCCAAAGATTTTACTTTCTGACTTAGTCTCTGAACTGGAAGTTGAAATCCACCAGACGGGGAAGGTTGCCAAATGTTCCTAAGGAAGCCCTTTGAAGCTGTATAACTGTTTGACAAGATCCCATTGAATCTGTTGGCTTTGGTGGGAGAATCTCTAATGGGAAAAGTGAAACTTTTGTGCCAGTGAGTTCTGCCCATTGGCCTGACACTGGCGTGTCTTTGCCTTACCAGGATTTCTTTTTTTGGAGTTAGAAAAAAATAATAGAGTGTAAACTGCTCTGTCATTTGCAGGGTGCATTATAATCATGAGTAGTTCGCGCCCGCATATAATCCTTTATTTCGTTAACATTGTGTCATTAGATTGTGTATTGTAATAATGTGAAAAGTGAAGCGTTAGAGGTATTTCAGTGTAAAACGTGAAGAAAACACAAAGAAATATTTGCCATCGTGAATGAATTATCCATCCCAGATAGAGTTACAGTAAAATGTACACCTAGCCAAGCCTTCTGCAACTCTCTCAATTCATTCTTCATCGATAAAATTGTTATAATAAAAGCCAGTATCCCCGCTGCCATGCCCCTGAGGATTAAGACAGTCAAACTTTTTTAGATCTTCTGTCTAAAGTAACATCAGGATCACCTACTGACAGTTGTCCGCCTCATATTTTAAAAGAAATTTTCACCATCTTTCCTGGACCCGCCTTGGCACTTCTTAATGATTCTCTAACACAGGGCTATGTACCAAGAGCTTTCAAAGAGGCAACAGTTGTCCCCCTGCTAAAAAAAACCAGGAGCAGATCCTGGGACATTGACTAACTATTGCCCCATTTCCCTGCTTCCTTGTCTGGCCAAACTATTGGAATCCCATGTGGCCAAATGTCTATGCACATTCATTGAACGGTCAGACTACCTTGACCCTAACCAAGCAGGGTTTCGACCGGCCCATTCCACCGAGACAGTAATACTCACTGTACTGGACACGCTACGAAAGGAAGCTGATAAGGGCTCCTCCCAGGCTTTGGTGCTGCTAGACCTGCCCGTGGCATTTGATACGGTCGATCATGGTGTCCTGATCGAACGAGTCAGGATGGATGGTCTTAAGGGGGTGGCATCCAGCTGAGTTGAGTCTTTTGGTAAGATAGAGAGTATTTCCTTGAGGAACGTACTCAGTCGGTGCGTCGCTCCCAGTTCTCCGCACCCAAAATGACAACGACATGTGGAGTACCCCAGGGTTCTTCGTTGTCCACCATTTATTCAATCTTTACCTTCTTCCCTTACTCCACTCTCTGAAAAATAGGAAGGTATGCACGTATAACTATGAGGATGGCCTGAAACTAGTGTTCTCTATTGACAACCCCTCGGATTCGTTATCTGAATTCCAGGCAACAATGCTACACATCCGTGACTGGATGAATAATAACCAGTTAAAATTAAATCCAGACAAACAGAAGTGATTCTAATAGGCGGATCCCTGAACCCCTGGAACACTCAGTTTTGGCCAAATGAACTAGGTTCCCCACCCAACCCTTCTTCCTCAGCTAAAAGTTTGGGTGTAATCATCAATTGTGATCTCACTCTGAAATCTCAGATAGGAGCAGTAACATCTACCTATTTCTTCCAGCTGAGGAAGATAAGGAAGATCAGAAGACAACTTACTCGGGAAGCCTTAATCCAGGTGGTCCTAGCTATGGTGATGTCACACCTGTACTATGCCAATTCTCTATAATTTGGCATCCCGCTCTATCTTACCAAAAGATTGCTGATGGTACAGAACCAGGCAGCCAGGTTGATATCCCAACAACCTACGTGGGAACACATCTCTCCCACCATGAAGGAGCTACACTGGCTTCCCATCCTACAAAGATGTGCATTTAAAGTTGGCTGCCTTATTTTCAAAACTCTGCATGGTGCTAGTCCAAAATCTTTAACCAAACCTGTCCAGAAATATTTACCTGTGCGTAGTCTGCGCTCGGCCCACATGAACCTTCTAACCATCCCTCCCTACAAACGGAAACAACTAGGTGGTTGCAGATTTGCTATACAGGCACCCAGCTTTTGGGATACTCTACCTTTAGGTATAAGAACCTGCACTGAATTTCATAGATTCCGTAGGCTTCTTAAGACTTGGCTATTTATCCAAGCCTATAACTAGACTTTGCAGACATCTAAAATACACGGGGCCCCAGCAATACTTCAAGTTTAGCGCCAAGAAACCAATCAGTGTATGTGTGCTTTATAAGAAATTTTAACATAACACATTTTAACAGAACATTATATGTGCCTAGACGAAAACGTCAATTTCTAGAACTGTACATGTGGCTAACGAGAATTTCCATGATTAGTGTGTTTATGTAATGTATTGATTTAAAAGTGCACCATAATGATGTCCACTTATGCGTGTGCCTTATGAAATAAATGAGCTGTCTCTTATGTTGGCTGGGCTCTGTAGGCCTAACGATGTCTTTCTTCCTTGGTTGCTCCCGTGTTAAGATTTGATAGTAAAATTCATGAGTACGTAGAATTTGTCTTTCTCACGTTTCTGTTGCAGGTGTAGAAATTCATCATTGTTAGTTATAATAATGTCTTTGTTTTAGGAGTTAGGCTTAGGGAGGAGAAGATACATGTGAGCAGCGGCAATGCTGATAATGTGGGAATGTGTTCTCTCTTACCGGAGAGAGCCTGGAAATCAAGGCCTGGGAGCATCTATGCCACATGGAAAGTTACCTACAAGGAGGTGGCTTGCGTGGAAGGGGCAATGTTGCGTAGCATTGTGGGACGTCTTTCACAGGTTCATCTATTGGAGTTAGGGGTAGAGTCTGAGAACTTGTGTTCTTGCAATGAGAAATAAAGCATCTTAGAATGAGCTCTGTGGCTTTATGTTACTTGACCCAGTCAATGTGAATTGTCTTCCTAGGAAGCCTTCATGACAGAACTTGTCTGGGGAATGCGAAGCAGAGATGTCACGTTAATAGTAGTGTAGGGACAGATTAATGCTTTTCACATATGAACCTCCAATGAAAGGGACTCTTGATATCGGAACAGTCATCTTTTGTGTCTTGATTCTGGAATTGGTTTATTCTGTGCATTTTGCACCCTCTTAAATTTACCTTTGGCTTTGTATAAGTTCCAATGTATTTTTACACCCTTGTTTTGAGGTGTTTGTATGGCCAACTGTTCTTTGCTTTGTAATAAACCTACTTAATTTTGGATCTGGAGTCTGTGATCCTTCGGAGTCATGGTTCATTGGAATGGTACGTCATAATTGGCTAATGATTTTTCTCCCCTTCACACTTACAAGCAGACAAAAATAGGCATCAGCCAGCGGTTCCAGAGTAAATCTAAAACGTGGAACCAGGCTCCTTCAGTTGGTAGCAGAGGATGTAGAAAACTCTAGAAAAGATTTTGAGCCATAGAGCCCTAAAATGATCGAGAGTGGAGAACAACGGACTTTGGTAGAGACTGACGGAGATTGATGGTGCAGCAAGAGCAGCTATGAACGGAGGAGTGAGTATTAATAGAGATACGTCATGTGTTGGATTGATTGAGCGATGTCTTACGGAGCCGGAATGAGAGTCATGTGAATGTGGTTTTCGGGCCAGAAGTGGTCCAAGTGTTTAATTTTGTTTTGGTTATCAGGCTCAAGAGTAGCCTAAGATCCAGGGATTTATTTGTGGTGTAGAAAACACCAGGTCGTCGTGAAGCACTATCAGCAACCCACTTGAGACAGTGAACTTTGTGCAAGTGGAATTGTCAGGATCGTGTGGGAAGCTTTGTGTACAGGGGTGGACTATATCAATTCAGGTGACCAGTGCAGGTTGAGGGTCGCTGCGTGTGAATGTTCTTGAGTGATTGAATTCTATTAAACTTTTAGAAAGGCAAACATATACTTGTTTTGATGATTAAATGTGTAGAGTGAGATTGTGAAAGAGGGTGAACCATTGTGAGGAGGAAAGGGTGATGTCAGAGTGTGCCGATT
This sequence comes from Triturus cristatus, assembly GCF_964204655.1. NCBI lineage: Eukaryota > Metazoa > Chordata > Amphibia > Caudata > Salamandridae > Triturus > Triturus cristatus. Next base: position 254,468,589 of record NC_140588.1, read on the forward strand.
CATGGCAGATTCATGGAGCAGTTCATATTGGGAGAGATGCAACGGTGCAAGTGTTCAGACAAATGTGGTTTAACCCGAAGTTTAGTGTGTTTGCGGAAGCAGTGTACCACAGATGTGTTATGTGTCAACAGTTGAATGTTGGAAAGAAAACTGTGGTTGCTTTGAGTCACATGTTAAGTCAGGGGGTCCTTTCAACAGATTTCTTCTTGATTTAATTGAAATGTCTAGATGCAATGGACTGAGGCACATCCTAGTTGTGTGCGTCTTTTCACTTTCACAGTGGGTGGAAGCATATCTGACTTACACTGGCTTTCTGTGTCTTTTATTATACCATCAGAGATTGTAGGTGCACCATTTGTGAAGGTGATTTTGAACCCCTCAGCCCTGAAGAAGTTGCGTGAAGAGTCGGCAACGAAACATGTTGGCACTGTAGAATAGGGTATGGTTTGATTGAAACCATTTTTACTGTGGCAGCTTACAGTATCTAATAAAGTTATGACAAGCTAGTAAGCACCACCGCTTTTTAAATAGTGAGAATAAAATCTTTTATGTTCTCACTGGGGTTCATTGGACACATGTAAATTCACATGGCACTATTATTATTATATATTTTTTCACCATCTTTATACACTGAAATTATATATTAGTATATTATAATTTCTTTCTTTTTCACATGGAATAAGAGCAACCGATGATGATAAGTGGGTATACTGGTGAGTACCAACCAGCAAAACCCTCCTTGGTGTTACTACCGTGAGGTGCACTTTTTCCTTTTTCACTTTTTTTCAAAGTTTGTGTTTGGGGAAGAATTGGTGCTTTGATGTTTTTTTTGACACTTTTAAATTAATACAACACAAACATATGAGGAGTGATAAGAAACATACACTAGGGAATCATAAAAGATTTGAAATCTCATTGATCAATTAACATTTGAATTGTTGTGTTGTAAAGCAGGCCTTTGGTTGTTATAGTAGATTGAGTGGGGGGTGGCCGTGCTTTTTCCCCCCCTTTTGCTCCCTTTGTATTAGTGGACCACCCTAAGGGTGACAGGCCTAACACATGTCCGCCCACCTAAAAGTGGGGAGACCTACCCAACTTCTAGGGAGTTTTCATCACTGAGGACAGAAACACCTATATGGACCATCAGCATTGACATGGTCAAACTCATGTCTGTGTTTCACCCTGAAGTCCATACTATGTAGAGAAATAGACCACCTCAACGGTTTTGGATTCTCACCCCTCATTTGCATGAGCCACCTGAGGGACATGTGATCAGTCTGAATCATGAAGTGAGTGCCAAATCAGTATGGCCTCAACTTCTTCGGTGCCCAGACCACAGTAAAAGCTTCTCTCTCAATAGCACTCCACCTCTGTTCCCTGAAGAGTAACTGCCTGGGGATGAAGGCTAAAGGCTGGTCTAGGCCGTCCTCTTTAAGGTGGGATCGTAATGCCCCTATGTCATGCTCTGTGGCATCTGTCTGAGTGATAAACTCCTTGGAGAAGTCAGGGGCATTGAACACAGGAGCTATTTACATGGCCTGCTTAAGGGAGTCAAATGCAGTTTGGTGTCCCTCTGTCCAAATCACATTCCTGGGCTGCTTCTTCAAAGTTATCTTAGGCAATGGGGCAACAATGGTGCCATATACCTTAACAGACCTCTTATGGTACCCAATGGAGCCAAAAAATACTCTGACCTCAGTCTGTATTTTGGAGGACAGCCAGGTCATGATGGTTTCTATCTTGGCCTAAAGGGGTTGCACCTTCCTGATGCCCACCAGGTGTCCCAAGTATACCACAGACCCCTGACCTATCTGGCAATTACTTGCATTGATAGCCAGGCCTGTCTATTGCAGGGAAGACCTCCATACCAGCAAGGACCTGGTACACTAGCCTCTGGAAGGTGGCAGGGGCATTCTTTAATCCAAACGGCAGCATTCAAAACTGATAGTGCCCCTCTGGAGTGGAGAAGGCAAACCTCTCCTTTTCTCCCTCTGTAAGGGTGATCTGCTAGTACCCTGATGTGAGATCAAAAGTACTGAAATGCTGGGCAGCCCCCAACCTGTCAATCAGCTCATTAGCCAAGGGAATGGGGTGAGCATTTGTCTTAGTCACTCAATTTAGCCCTTTGCAATTCATACAAAACCTTATTTCAGTTGTGGTGCCCGCTGGGGCAGCTTATGGTACCATAACTACAGGACTGGACCAGGGGCTACTGGGGAGTTCGATCAACCCCAACTCCAGCATTTTAGACACTTCAGCCTTAATAATGAACATCACCTTATCTGACAACCTGCAAGACTTGTTCTTAACTGAGTTGTCCTCTGTGTTCACATCATGGGTACACAGGTGGGGATATCCCAGGGATAAGGGAGAACAGAGAAGCGTACTGTCTCAACACTTCGTGGTAGTCTCTATTGTTCAGGGGTTACAGTGGAAGAAAGGATTACTCCTTTCACAAACCCATCCTTCACCTTGTAGGACCAAGAAATCAGGGAGAGGTTCACTCTCCTCTTCTTCGTCTCCATTTGTCATCAACAGCATGGTGAGCTCAGACCTCTCAAAGTGTGGTTTGAGTCAATTTACATGCAGCACCCTGTGGGGGTGCCTATGGGTCTTGAGGTCCACCAGGTATGTGGCCTCACCCTTTCTTTCAACCATCTCATAGGGCCCACTTCAGGGATCCTGGAGAACCTTGTGCTCTACCGGCTATATTACCCACACTTTCTGACCAAGTTGAGAACGGTGGTAAAATGTTTGTCATGCCACTCCTTCATGACTTCCTGGCTGGCTGCAAGGTTACCAGAAGGGTGATTCAATAATTTAGCTATCTGGCTTCTGAAGGTCAGCATGTAGCTCACTACATCCTGATGTACTTTCCTGGGAACTTTCTCCCACCCTTCCATTGCCAGATTCAGAGGTCCTCTTACTGGGCGGCCATACAACATGTTAAAGGGCCTGAGACCTACACCTTTCTGTGGCAACTCTCTGTAAGCAAACAACAGGCATGATAAGAGGGTATCACACTTTTTCCTCAGATCCTCAGGCAGGCCTCTGATCATGCCTATCAGGGTCTTGTTGAACCAGTCAACAAACCCACTGGTTTGCGGATGGCAAGTGGTGGAAAACCTGTAAGTTACTCCACTCGCTTTCCACTTTGACTGCATTTAAGCAGATATGATGTTTGTGCCTGTTAGACACAACTTCCTTGGGGAAACCCACTGGGGTGAAAATACCCATCAGGGCCTATGCCACTGCAGATACAGTGGTGGTTTTCAGAGGGATCGCCTCTGGACAAAACTGTTGTCTGAAGCAGTCTGGGATCCATAGGCCATACAATGTTGATGCCCACCTTCTCAAAGGGTGTGCCATAGACAGACTTGGCACACCCTTTAAGTCTCTGTCTTTCCACTGGCCTGACCAGGTCACACTAGTTCTACAGAGCGCATCTGAGGAATTCTTGATCCCAGGCCAATAGAAGAGGAGGACAAGCCTTGGAAAGGTCTGGTCTTGGCACAGGTGTCCTGCCAGGGGAATTATGTGAGAAAGTTCCAGTAGGAAGGCCCTGTAGCAGTGTGGGACCACCAGGGCCCATGCTGTCCCATGCCCAGGAGCCTTAGGCTCAATGTAAAGGAGGTTGTCCTCCCAGTAAATGTGGTGACTGCCAGTGGCATCACCTGCTGCTTGCGCTCCCCCTGCTGCCTCATGCCCACAAGGGTTAGAAACTCCCTTTGTGTCCTACAGAACTCCTCCTTGGTGGGTTCTTCTTCCACATGCCATCCAACAAGCTCAGGGAGATCACCAAGGGAAGCAATGTCCTCCTAGGTGGACTTTGGGCAGGCATTGCAGGTGCCCCATCCATCTCACTGGAGGTACATTCAGGAGCTGGTTTCCCACGTCCTCTGCCTTTCCCCTTCTTAGCAGCTGTCTGGGCCACTGTTCCAGGCTCCAGCCCTTTTTGACTTCCAACCTGGGCAGCCATGGCCCGTGTAGTAGCAGAGATCCAGCCAGGTAACCAACATATCTCCACATGAGCCTTGGATTCCACTTCCCTCCAGGTAGTGTGCTCAAGGTCATTACCCAACTGTCCACAGGCATGGCAGAGCTCACTGAAACTTTCAGAAGACCTGAACCCCCCACTCAAATGGAACAAGGGCCACAGGATACCGACACTCTCTGTTGTCAGACACCACAACCTGGTGGAATGTATAGGGAATTACCTGCTCTGGGAAAACCACCTGACTCCTTACCATAGTCATACTGGCTACTGTATCTCTCAGAGCTTCAACACCTTGCCTGTCGATAGTGACCCATTGCCTATACCTTGTAGTATTTGAGGGCACATAGATCTTTGGAACCATCTCACTGTCAGGTAGGGACACTAGGGTAGCCCCACTACACTCCCCCTCCCCATTAACTGGGTCAAACTCTTTCCCCAGCACTACACTAGCCACCCCTGTAATACTTCCTCCAGTGGGGAATAATGCTCTTTTTGGACACTTGGGCACTTGGTACCCCCTTTGTGGTGTCCATACTCATAGTACTCATAGACCTTAACAGACTTGTGCAGCTGACCTTTGTCAGAGCCGCTTTTCTTCTAGTGGCCAGATTGGGAATATGACCAGACCCATTCCCCTGTGAGTTGTTTTGGTGGCCTGAAGAGAACTCCTTCTTTTTCTCTCAGCCCTCCTTTGTTTGGTGGGAACCCTGACCACCCTTTTGGGAGTCCACACCCAGATACCTTTCTGGACACACTGGAGTCAGTAAGATTTCTATCAACCAGGTGTTGGCACAGCTCTGGAAAACAAGTATCAAGAAGGCGCTCATTTAAAAACAAGTTGTACAAACCTTCATAATCATTAACTTTACTGCCCCTCACCCAGCCCTTCAGTGACTTATTAGCATAGTCCAAGAAATCTACCCATATTTTTGTAGAGAGTTTGTGAATTGCCCTGAAACCATTGCCTGTACTTCTCAGGGGTCAACTAAAATGTACTAACTAAAATGGTCTTCATGGCAGTGTAGTTGATTTGGTCCCCACACCTCTAATGTAAGGAGTGTGTCCCTCCACCCCGTGGGTATGTACCTCCCCCAGAACTTCTCTGGGACCCTGTGCACTTTCAAGGCAACTTCATAGGCTGTCAACCATTTATCTATGTCATCCCCAACAACTGGACACCATATCTTTTGAGATATGAAAACTGGACTCGTGTTAAATGCAGCACACATAGAAAGAGGAAGATATTTCCCATTGTTACACCTCCCCTGGGAAGGTGTAAGATTTTGGCCCATCCCCAGGTTTACAAGTTCTTGTAAATTTTGGGATGAGTCAAAATCCGTGGGAGTTGTGTGGGAGCACCCACTCAATGCCCATGGAACGCCTTCCCAGGGCAGAGTAGCGCAACACAGTGAGCTACGTTGCGTTACTCCAGGTTTTTGAAGCTACTCAGAACCATGCAAAGTGGCTTTAAGTGGCTTCAAAAATCTGACTTAGAGCTTTGCATCAAGCATGTACCATTTGTGTGGTGGAAACATGACAGAACCCTCTCATAAGTAAACCCCTATATTTAGGCATTTTTTTCAACTTTGTATGTGTGCTGTTCATTGTGGCACAGATGTAAAGTTTGAAGAAATGGAAACATTTCTACATGTTTATGCCAACCTCAAAGAGACATTATTTTTTAGTGTAAAGCTTTGTCTATATATACGTTAGTCCTCAGGGCTTTATATCAAAACCCATGGGTGACAACAGGGGAATGCCCATATACCACCCATGGTGCACTCTCTTGACACATAGCACTACTTAGCATTAATTTAGGGCAACGTTCCAGGGCAAAACTGTTTTTAGACTGAAAAGTTTATACAAACACTACACTTTGCACTGGTTTGCAACCTTTTTGAGGTGCAAATCCGGTGCTCCATCTCCAAGAAAAGTCTGCGCTTGACTCAAAAAATGAAACTTCACAGAAACACCTTTTGTGCTTAGTTCAACATTTACTGTGGGACTCAGAATGAGTGTGTGTTTGTGCAACACTTTTTATCTTAGAGGAGAAACTAATACCATTTTTAGTGTCTTCATTTAAACAATGTACATTTTCATGCTATGATGCTTATTTATATACCTGTGTGAATTTGTATTTTATCTATTCTTCTTTTAAACAAGAAAGGGACTCAACAGAGCTGAAGCAAAAATGATTGTTTTTGCTTTATGTTAGACCTGATACTCTGAAGGTAGCAGTTCCCTAAACTTTTTTTATTTTTCCTTGTGGTTTTTGCTGATTCTTTGTGTTGCCTTAGGACTCTGGGTGCTTTAACACTGTAATGCAGTGTGAAAGAACGCACATCCTTCCTACCCATGATAGGAAGTGGTAATTACCTGATTGGTTTAGGTGCTGTAGCTGTGAGTACCCTGTAAAGAGGTATACCTCATACCCAGAACTGGTACTACACTGGCTACTATACTAGTGTGACGCAGCACTGATTGTGCCACCCATAAGAATAGCCTTTCAAAAATGTCTCAAGCCTGCCATTGCAGTCCTGGGTATGCGCATTTGCACTTAGGCTCACGTTAACCTTTCTAAATCATTGGTCAGTGATGAGGGTGCCTTTCACTAACACTAGAGCACCCCTAGGGTGAGTCCTGGGTGGTTGGAGCAAGTGGTAGGTGAAAGGCAGGGCAGGTACACATGTGTGTTCCCTGCCTAGGTAGTGAAGAACCCTCTTGTGTGTTTTTTACTATGAGATTGCTCTCCCCATAGGCTAACATGGGGGAATGCCTGAGATTACTTTAAGTTGCAATGGTGGCTTACCATGGAGCAGCCTCATGGTGTTTACTATCATTGGATTCACAATGAAAAAACCTCCCTTGTGGTAAATTTGGATTTGTACTTAATAGCTTAGAAATGCCACCTCTATAAAGTGGGAATTTCTCTATGCCAAACTCTTTTGTGTGCCTTTTAGTTTGACTCCATTCAACACTGGAGGCTGGGGTAGCACATCTATGCATTCCCCAAAGACAGCCATAAATATTAGGCATACAACTGGAATGACAGACCCCTACTGTGTGAGGACTTGGCAGGATAGATTAGGGGGAGAGGATTTGACACTTGGCCTCTGGAAACCCAGATCATAGCCCCCCTAAGGATTAAGATCTGCATTCCAAGGCATCCTGGGAAACAGGACTAACATTTAGGGGAGACATGTGTGGTTCAAAGGGGAACCCCCAAAACCACCCACAACTTCAAAGGCACACTACAGTATAACTACTGGTGCCATAATTCAGCAGGGCAGAGATACACTTGTGGTGACATGACAGAAATCCTAGACTGCCTGAGGAATCTGCTGTGCACAAGCATGAGACTGCCGTGGGTTGATCGTGACAAGATTGTCTGGTGCGACTCATACCATTGCACACCAGACATTGTGCCTCATTTTAAGGGAGGTACGGAGAACTCGACTGGTGGTTCATTGTGACCAGATTGTCTGGTGCGACTTGGATCAATGTGCACCAGACAATGGGGCATATTCTCAAGGAGCAGTCGCCGAATTGACGGCACTTTATTGCAGCCAAACTCGCGATAAAGTTACCACCCCATTCACAAGCCGATGCTACCAGCCCCTATCACCAGTTTTCCGGCGATGGCATCCTCAAAAAACATCGCCACAGATGACCTCGGCAACTATCGCTAATGAGATACAGAGTAGGCATTCCAGTGCAGAAAGCCACGACAACACCACTCCACAACATTCTCAACGACCAGCTAGATCGACGATAAGATCACAAAACTTGCGATAAGGCGCATTAGCAGCAGGAAATTAACACCTTCGCTGACCTGGTGCAAAGTCGGACTACAACCTGCACCAGACAAGGGAGCACAGCCCATAGCCAAACATGAAGAACAACAGATGCCCCCGGGAAACTGAACATGCAGACCAGAGCCCCAATAGGGCAACAACACCCACTGCCACCACCCAAGGACCCCCCCGGCCCCCCGCCCCCGCCCAGACCAACACTGAGACAGTGCAGACAAAAACATCAACCTGCTGAAAACACACTAACCTCACAGACCCAACACCAGGGAATGTCATTGCTCACCACAGGCTCAAAAGTACAACCATCCTATGCATCATGACCACCATTGCCCACAGGCCGACGGTACCAACACAGGAGACAACCAACATCCCTCTGCAGACAAATCTGCTGGCTGTGCTGCACCTGTTGGCCTCTGGGACCTGCCAACCAACAACAGCCAGAGTCAGGGGAGTCTCACAGCCAGCCCAATCCAAGCCCCCCACAACTGTCTTGGCTGCCATCATCAGCTTGGTACCACACTACCTATCCTTCCCCCACACTACGCAGGAACAGCTGGAGACCAAGCAAGTTGTCTATGCCATAGCTGGCTTCCCTCACATGTCAGGGGGCAATTGAATGCACACATGTCCTACTTGTGCCCCCTGGTGACACTGCACACAATATCCTCTACAGAAAGCACACGCAGGCAATAGTGGACCACCTGGGAATCTCCACCAACGTCGACGCCAACCACCCATTCTAAGTACATGAGTCCTACGTCATCCGACAGTCCATCATCACCCAGCGCTTCCTGGCTGGCACCTACAGAAAGGCACTACTCGTTGGCAAGTCCCAAATGAACACACCACACACCTCAACTCCACAATCATGCAACTCACAACACTGGGAATGCACACGTTACAAACTCACATACAACATGCCAAACAACATGCCCACCCACCAGACACGACAGCACAACTTACTCTGGCGACCTGGGCCAGCCTGCACATAAGCCATCCACTGCATGGCACCTCTGCAGCACAATAGCAGATTGTGGGAAGAGGTGGGGACCAGGCATGTGCGAAGGAGGCAAGTGACCGATGAATGAGACTGTACAGAATGCCAAGTGTGGCATGGAAACGATGGCCAGACTACAGTATGCAGACAACACACATATCCATGTCGACATACACCGCTGGTGTATGGAGTGCAGTGGATAGTGGACGCAACCATGTCACCCCAGCCAGTGGGAAAGATCCCGGAAATGTAGCTTGTTACGCCCCCCCCCTGTAAGCATGAGCGGAGTGGGCTGGCCCGGCGTACGCCAAGCCAGCGTAGGGGTGTGAAAAAAAAGCACATAGCTCTGGGCGTGGTCCGCTTTCGGAATGCCCAACATCTCTGCCAGGGCGGCACCCCTCACCGGACCACGAGGCCATCACCATGAGCAGTGTTGCCTGTGTTCGTGTGCGCCTGCTTCACCCCGGGTCACAGGTCCCCGTACTAGTCCTGCCAGGCCCTCTGCACCCAGGCCTCAATGCACACCTGCCAAAACCGGCGTGTGTCAAAGAGGGCCCACCACGTGCTGGTGCAAACTTCAAGCCTGAGTGCCGCGGACCTGGCAGCCTCCTCAGACCATCACGGCCTCCACGACACAGGCCCGCAGTACTCCCTTATTATTGACGTGCTCCACCTGCATGCACAGCGGATAAGTAGGTCACACATTTGGAACTGAGTCTTGATTACACTATGGCAGAGAACATCAATTATGGCAGATTTTATCTCACTAAACTCCCTTTGATGTGGTGCCACCAAGTCTGTGCATAGCATTCCATCCACACGTGTCAGTGGGCCCACGAGGGCTACAGCCCTTGGGCCACGCTGCGTTCAAGTCGGTCGCACTTGTGGGACTGAGTCTTGATTTGTCAAAGGCAGAGTACATACCATTGCACGCAAGGAGAGGTGTGAGAGGAAGACGCGTGTCAGTCAGGAGGACAAAAGGATCATTCTTACGGAGGTGATCGAACACTACCGACAACTGACCTGGTGTCACTAACTCTGTGCATCGCAAGACAACAACACGTTACTGTGGGCCCTTGCTGACAGCTGACTGAGGCCTACACTACGGGTGAGTAGGTCACACATTTGGGACTGAGTCTTGATCATGCATTGTCCGAGTACACACATTAATGCAGTGTTTACATCACTGTACTCCCTTCGATGTGGTGACACCAAGTCTGTGCCTGGCATCCCAACCACACGTGTCTATGGGCCCTTGATGACTATGCCATTGGCCTACACTGCAGTCCAGCAGGCCTCACGCCAATCCAATCTAGTCCATACCAGGCAGGACTCGTCATCGTCGCTGACTGAACACCCGCTCGGCTCTGGTGCTTTTGCCTCCATCAACCACAAGTCACCCCCAAATGTCATGTCAACATCGTGTGTTAGAGTTCCAGGAGGAGCTTGCTGAACTGCGTTTGGCCCACACTGACCGCTGCCTCGGGCCTACACAGCGGTCGAGTAGGTCACACATTTCGAACTCAGTCTTGATTTATGTATGGCTGATTTGATGTCATTGTACAGGCCTCATTGCAGACTGCATCCCTTTCAGCCCCGGTGCCACTAAGTCTGCTCCCCGAGACCCATGGACACTTTCTGGTTGAACTTTGGTGGCAACTGAGTCCATGGATTGGGGTTGTCATCCCCATCATGTCGGTGATACTGACTTTGTGGCAAAAACGATGCAGTGCCATTCAACTCCTCCATTTGCTGCTTCCGGACAGCTTCCACCCTCTGCATAATGCCCTGGAGGACACCTTCCACTGTCCCCCACAACCCTCCTCCACATTCACCTCATACATCGATGAGGACCCGCTCAGCTCACGTGGCCCATCTCACTGCACCACAAGTTACCGTCCCGTGGCAGGGTGCCTGTGCCGGCCGCAGTGCATCCGGGGTCATTAACTCTGTGCAGCTCAAATCAGGGACCCTGTCTTCTGAGATATTGGATGGCCTCTGAGACGATGACCTTGGGATTATCGACGCCATGTGCCTGTGGTCCTGTGCTGTCCGCTGCCTCCGGCCTCAACTGCGTTACACCAGGGCTCACATTTCAAATCGAGTCCTGAGTGGCCCGGACGACGCATCACTGCAGGAGGCACACGCCACCACCGCCAGGTCCACCTCCAACCACCAACTGCATAAGTCGAAACAGTCGTACTGGCAGACTAACTGAGTTGCTCACACCTGTGGAGGATGCCATCATCTACCTGATACCCTGCTTGGCACTCCAGGTGCCCCAACCTTAGTGCACTGCAAGTCACGGACACATCTGTTTGCATATTGGGTGACCTCTGTACTTGCTCGGGCTACCTCCATGATGCTCCACAGTTGTCTCTGTTATGCTGGTGTTTTCTGTTTCCGTTTTACTGCTGTACACTGTTCAAGTTTTTGCCAGCACCAACAACTCCTTGCGGGCTGGCTTACACTCACTCTATACACATCCAGCACAGGCGTCACTGTACATGTGGCCCTGCCAATAAAGGGTCCGGGCGCATGTGCCCGTGACCAGATCCATGAACTATCTTCGTGTGTCCTTGTGTTCACAATGTATGCATGAGGGCCCCGGGCCCTACAACATTACATTGTGTTGTGTACAGCGGACGCCAACATATCACCGCAGGCAGTGTGTTAGACCTTGGACATGTAGCTTTATCGTCACTCACTCAAAACATTAGAGGAGTGTACTGGGCCGTCCTACACAGGTCCAGCATGGGTGTGTGAATGATAATTGCGTGCCTCTGGGCGTGGTTCAGTACTGTAAATGCGCACATGCATGTGTCTCTGTCGCAGTGTGGGTCTCCTTGGTGTGGTGTAGATGGTCCCTGAGGGGAATCAGACAACCATGCATGTGGTCTAGTTCGTGTACCATGGGTTTGGGCCCCACCCGCACCGGTTCGGCCACCTCCTTTTGTCATTCTGACACCTGGTATTGAAATGCGATGTGTGCCAAGGTGACGTGTTGGGAGCCAGCTGTGGTGGTGGATGCTTCCTGCCGTATGGTCTGTGCAGAGGCTGGGGTCTCCTCTGTGTGGCTTGGCTGCCCTGCTCCTGGGGGTGGGTTGCCTAAGATGTCCATGGGCTGTTGTAGGCCGTCAGTGCCGATGGTGTGGTGGTCCTCTCCAACATCACTGATGGGTAGTCTGGTCTGCTATGCTGGAGGTATTGTTTGTCCCTCTGCAATGTGAAGGGGAGATGCATGAAGACATTGTGTTTACATGTATGTTGGCGCATTGTCTTTGCTTACATGCAGACTGTATGACTATGTACATTGTGACTGTTTGGGAGGTGCGGGATTTTGATGCAGGACAGTGGACATTTGGACTACATGACGGATGTGGGTTTGTACGCCTACATTTCCTTCTCACAATTTCCGGCTCTGTTAGATGTGGTTGGCCTGTTTCATTGCATGGGCGCAGCCAGTTGTGTCCTTTGTTCTGCAGTGTTGGTGTTGCACTTTGTGCCACATTGTCCTCAATGTGGATTTACTGTTATTGCTTTGTGTGTGTGCTGCTGTGTGGCACAGGGATGAGGGACATGTTCCGGGTCATTGTGGGTGTGCAGTGTGCTACACATCGTTGTGCATGTGTGTCATTGTGCCGATCTCCCCCCGTCCCCCTAGTCCCTGGTCGTTACTCACCCTGTTGATGTTGTGTCAGGTCCTCTTGGGCTGTGTCCTGAATCCCACCTCCTTGCAGCGTCTCCACACTGATGACTGTGGCTTCATTTTCCTCCAGCTCCTCCTGTGGCGCAGGACTCCCACCTCCTGTTGTCGTTTCTGCCTTCCTGTTGGCAGCGGGTTTGTGCTTGGTTTGGCTTTTCACATCATGCCAGCGCCTCTTGTCCTCCTCCCTTGACCTCCTCGACACTCTGACTGCATTCACGGTGGTATAATTGCGTGTCAGTTGATGGTAGTGTTCTGTCACCTCCATAACACTGATCTGCTTTTCCTGCGGACTGCACCCTATCTTCCTCTCACTCTTCTCCTTGGCCTTCCCCGACCCTGTTGTTCCTTGCTGGTGGCTTGTGGGGTTTGCGTTGGCCTCTGCACTCAGTCTGGGTGCATCCATGGTGCTACGCAGTTGCTTTTTATCTCCCTTTTATTTCCGTGGCTTTTATGGTGCATTTTCCTGCATGACGCCTGGGAATTGCAGGCCTGTGGCTGGTTTTTGCTTTTTTTTGTGTCGCGATTGGCCTCATCGCAACATTTTGGGCATTGGTGTTTTGCGTTTTTGCGGCATCGCGTTGACTTTAACGCAGACATTTGACGTGTTATCGTGGGCCTATCGCATGGTGCCGCAGTGTTGAGAATACCACGTTGACAAGGTGTTATTTTCCCGCAATAGACTGTGATGTGAGTAGTTGCATTAAGCTACTTTTGCGATAGTTACCACATGTTATTGAGAATATCCCCCAATGTATTACCATGGAGTGGGGGGACAGCTTCACCCGCTTGTACCCAGTGTTCCATCGTGACCTAAGTGCAGCGAATCAACTGCCTTCTCCTCACCTGGCCCAACAACTTTGTGTTGCCATGTAGTATTACCCGGATGAGGCGTGGGTGGTGAGAGTAAGTGACTGGGTTGAGGAACACTTCATAGAGCGTTGGAAGCAGGTCTAGAGACTGCATGACATCCTTATGCTTCGCAGAACTGGGCTATTGCCAGAAGGCTAATTGAGGGAATTTATGATTGAACTGGGACAGCCTTTAGTCCATAAATTGGGTGAACTTCCCGAGTGGTGGCCAATTCCCCATTTATCAACTGTTGCCTGCTTACCCTGATAGTTACTCTAGCCTTCTCCCCTGGGCCCATCACTAAGTGTTACTGCGGCATTAAAGTATAGTAAGGGGTGGGGTATTGTTTTTACTCTAGCCTGTGGGCACAGAAGTGGGGATAACTGAGAGGCATGGAAGGCATTGTTCCACATGGTCCACATTCATATTATCAAATGACCTGCCGGAAATCATTTGCAATGCGTTGCGGTGTCAAGTGTGTGTGTGAGTGTGCTCCATATGGACTTGTCGATATCCCAAGTACCTCGTTATGGTACTATGTGAGAGATTGTGCTGCATGAGAACAGCCTGCTAATAGTTGCACCACGCAGTGGTGTTGTTTACTTTTTTGGTTTATTACTGAACGAATAGTTCATTTTGACAATGGATTTATGCATGTGGCCTTCGCCAAAGGTGCTGCTGAAAGGTGCTATAGATTTGAATTGTGATGTTTGCTAGGGTGGGCCTAGATCTGGAAACGTATTGCACCGCATAAGGCTGCCAACGTAAAATAGGATGTCATTTTAACACTGTTTGACCAAGTACTGCTAGTAATATTTCCAAGTGTGATTTATGCCTGGAAATGCATGTTATTCGTGTTGTGTTCATCAATGTGTGTGTTGAATACAGACAATATTTACATACACCTCGTGTGAAGTCTCTTTTGTGACCCTCAGTGTATTTATTTGTGTAAGAGTGCTGTGCCAACGCTTTACACATTGCCTATGTTATCGGCCTGACTGCTCAGTGCCGAGCTACCCAAGGGTGAGCGTAGGTTATACAGTGAGTGTAATCACCTAACTATGACAGGAGTGGTAGGTTCTGCCTGGCTTTGGCACCGCCTCAGTCCACCAGAAAATACCAGTTCCAACAGCTTAACAAGCAAGCAAAATGACAACACATTCTTCATTAATATTCCTTCTTTTACCAGATGGCTATGAATCAGAAGTTGTGTAGCATTTGCAGGCAATTATAAATAGCTGGACTCTATATATTCCTTTTGTGAAATGTTTTCATAAAAATTAATTTTTCAATGCCAACGGGATCAGCCAATGTTCACTTAGTCTTTGAAATGTATTTGAAATAAGTGCATGTTAAGAGCAATCAGAAGAAGGCATGTGCTTTTCTGCGGATCCTGAGTCAGTGGAGTTTGTTGTTAAACCAAATAAGAAACAGGTATATTCAAATCAAGAACTACTGACAGAGTCATAAATAAAATTGAATTTAATTGCTTTTTCTACTGCACCACCTGCCCATTATGAATGACCTGATCTGGCATCTTTTACAGCTGGCCTCCTTTCTGGCCCGTTTGTGACTGCCAAAAAGAGTTGTAGAATGTGCCAAACCTATTTTGCGAGTCAGTAACCTGTTACAGACTCACAAAATAGATTTTGCGAGCCGCTATTATGAAGGGGCGTGCCTAGGGCGTCCCGTCCCAATAACGAGTCTCAGGGGGATGTAAGAATGTTTTGCAACTGCAAATGTGGTCTCAAAGCAAGCACGTTTACAACCAATTTCAAATTTGTGGGAAGCCAGTCACAAAGGGGAAGGGTTCCCCAGGGGACCCCTACCTCTTTGTGATTAGCTGTAAAAATGTTTTCAGGAGCAGGCAGTGGTCCCATGGATGATTGCCTGCTCTTAAAAAATTTAACTGAAACATTTCATCTTTATTTTTTAAATGCATCCCGTTTTACTTTAAGGAAAATGGCTGATTTAAAAAAAATGCTTTATTGAACAAGCAGGCACTGACATGGTGGTCTGCTGACCCCAGCAGGCCACCATCCCTGTGTGTGCCGGTCATTCCCAATGGGTCGCAAACTGCAACCTGCCTCATGAATTTTAATAAGGCAGGTCCTTTGCGGCCCATTTGGGAATCGCAAACAGTGGCTCAGACACTGTTTTACATCAGTGCTGCGACTCGCAATTTGCTACTCGCAAAAAAATACAAATTGCAAATTACAAATACTGAGGGTCGTTCATCTGGCCCCTTGAGCCATATCAAAATTAGTGAGCACTGGTGGGCTTACTGGTGTTTTAAGTGGTTGAAGAGTAAAGCAGCGCTAGTTTAACACCTTCGAAAGCGGTAAAGAATTGCTCTTCACAGGAACTGTCAAAGCATGTGCTGCGTTTGGCTGCAAATATAGAAGTACTTGCGGACATATCTAAAGTAAACAACTAAACATAACACAACAACATGCAAAGCAACATAAAGCCACAATTAAAAATATAGCACATCACAACAAAACAGCCAAAATAGAACACAAGAACTACTGAGAACCAAACATTGCAATAATGCAGCGCAAAAAACAACAGAACAAATCACAGCACAAAGTAAGGCCAAAACAACAATTGTGCAAAAATGTTCTTGTCACACATGACATACTCCATTCTATGCAAACAGCAAGAAAAGACTTTCAGAGCAAACACTACCTTAAAAGCTCAAATTTAAAAATATTTTATGATCCAGTCCAATGCCTTAACATAGCCCTCTCAGTGCTCACTTTATATAATATACTCTCTAAGTTTTGATTTTTGAAGACATGCTTTCTCGTACATTAAATAACATTGCACTCAAAAGCATATGGTACTATTTTAGATTTCCTTCTCTCAATCTAATTGAGTAACAAATAACACTATGTATTTTACAACATTTTTACAGAATTGTTGCCTACAGTAGAGTAACCTATAGCACACACATATTACTAAACAGTAATCAATGCGATTGCAGCAACAAAAGTGTAAGATATTTTAACATTAAGTTCATGTAATATATCTATACGACTAGATGTGGATGCTATACATTGATGTTAGAACTAGGGGTCTCTAGATGGCAGAGGTAGGTACCTTTGTCCATATAGGGACCCTTGCTTCTAGTCAGGGTGAGGGGGATACACACTCTAGACAACCCCAGCTCACCCCCTTAGTAGCTTGGCACGAGCAGACAGGCTTATCCCAAAGGCAATGTGTAAAGTATTTGTACTAACATTCACAGTAACACAGTGAAAACACCACACTAAAATAAACAAGATAAAACGACAAAGATCCAAGATACAAAAACTCAGTAGAATGTCTTTAGAAAGGTTGTTGCAAAAATAAACTTTTAGATGATGAAATGCGAAACTTTACTCACGAAGTACCTAGGATGCGTGACGCAAAACAAACAAAAGGGTCGCAGAGAAGGCGATGCGTCAATTCTTCCTGTGCTCTGGTTCTGATGCGACAAGATGGCGCCTCAATGCGTTGCGACGATCCGGTGCAATGCGAGAAAATGGCATCTTGACTGCGATGCGACAACGTGGAGGCGATGAGTGCACGCCCGACGGCCGAGCGGTGAACTCGGTGGTTTTCTGAGCCGTGACAGGCCCTGCGACACGCTTCCCCGGTGATGCGACGACACCCTCGGTGACGGCGACACGCTTCTCCGGTGTTGCGGTGGTGATTAGCAGCAGCGCGCTTCCTCAGCGATGTGACAGGCCTGCGACACGCTTCTTCGGTGATGCAACGGCACCCTCTGTGCGGCAGCACACTTCTCCGGTGATGCGACGGCGAACAGCAGCAGAGGCAACACACTTCCTCGATGATGCGGCTGCTGCGGCGGCATCACGCTTGTCTTGTTGCGTCGCCCTTCCAGCTCCCTTCAGCAAAAAGGCCTCACATGCAGTTACAGGCCCTCCTGGCAGACTGGAACTCCCAGCAAGGAAGTTTAGGGAAGCTGGGGCTGAAGTACTTTTGTGCCTGGGACTTCAGAAACAGGAGGCCAGCTCTTCTCAGGCCCTTGGAGACTTTTCTTCAGAGGGACATAGCACACAGTAAAGTCCTTCTTCAAGCAGGGGACACAGCACACAGCAAAGTCCTTTAGCTCTCTCCTCAGTAGAAACAACAAACTGCAGGCCAACCCCAGACATACAGCAAGGGCAGTACTTCTCCTCAGTCTCTTCAGCTGATCTTCTTAGGCAGGGATTCCTCTTGATCACAAAGTAGTATAACTTTCAGGGGTTTCAGCTCTCATATTTATACCCCAAAAGTCTTTGTTCTCTATGTGTGAGGGGTCCTGGACCCAGTCCAAACCAGTTCTGGGTGCACTCTGCCAGTGTACAACTTCTTCCTTTGTCAGTGTGGGCCAGGGTCATCAGAAAAACCACAGGAGGTGGAGCCAGCATTGTGGAGGGCAGGCACAGCCCTATTCAGGCCCAGGTGCTACTCCTCCCACCACTCCAAATGCAGATATGTCTATTCAGCCTAGTGCTGACTCACCCAGACTCCTGGAGCCACCCCAGCCCCTGTCACTCTCAAACCAGACAGTCAATCCACAAACAGGCAGAGGCACAAAGAAAGGTTGAACAAGAAAATAGTCACTTTCTAAAAGTGGTATTTTCAAACACTGAATTTAAAATCCCTGCTTCCTAAAAGATGTGTTATTAAATTCTGAGTTCAGGGGTACCAGATTCCAATTTTCTATCTTGCTCCTATGGGAAGATATGCAGGTAAACATATTACACAGCATTCCCCATTTTGTCCTATGGGCAAGATAGCCTTTTAATAGTGAAAAACGAAATTGGCAGTATTTCACTATCAGGACATGTTACCCACACTAGTACATGTCCTACCTTTCACATTCACTGCACCCTGTCCAGGGGTGTACCTTGGGCCTACCATAGGGGTGTCCAATGTGTAAGAAAAGGGAAGGGTAAGGCCTGGCAAGTGGGTGCACTGGCCAGGTCGACATGGCAGTTAACAAACTGCACACAGGTACTGTGGTGGCAGGCCTGAGACTTCTTTTCAGCGCTACTCATGTGGGTGGCACAATCAGTGCTGCAAGCCCACTAGCAGCAGTTGGATTACCAGGCCTAGCACACTCAGTGCCCTTTACTGGGGACCTACTGGTAAAACAAATAAGCCAATCATGGATACCCAATCACAATAACAATTTATAAGAGAGCATATGCACTTTAGCAATGATCAGCAGTGGTAAATTGCCCAGAGTCCTATAGCCAACAACCATAGGTCAGGACAAACAAAGGAGGAAGAAGTAAAATGTTTGGGGATAACCCTGCAAAAGAGGCATTTCCAACAATAGATAAGTGACAAAGGTCTCGGAAAATTTTAGCAGCTTCTGACATAATTTGTAGTCTCATTTATCCTGGCACCATTGATGATTTTTGTTACATCTCTTTTCACCCTATGAGGCTGAGAGGACTGGGAGGAAATAAACATTTCTTTCATCGAGTCCCCTATCCTAAGTTAGTCTGAGATCAAATGCATTTTCTTACAAGTCACCTAGCAGCCCAACCTTTGGTAGCTAGTAATAGTGCAAAGATTTTCATTAGAAATGTGGGGAGTTAGTTTTAGAAGAATGTGGGTATATGAATAATAAAAAAATCAATGATGGAAACGACACTGGTTTTATAGAAAATATCTATATGTATTATTCAATCTACCTGTATAGCAAAACCTTTGGCAAAGCCAATAGGCCTGGCTTATTAGGTGTGGACTGTGTGCACTGTCTGTTGTACGCACTGCTACGTCAGATGCTGCAATTACCCCGTAAAAAATAAAATAATACATGTAATAATGTACCTAGTAATGATTGTCACTGGTCTCACAGAATGAATGACATTTGAACCAAGGCTAATCAATGAAAAGAAATTGACCTGGTACCTCACTCCAGATATGCTGCTTTGTAGGCTGATCCAATATCTGAATACCTCTTCTACTGAAAAAGTCTGATATTTCTTAAATATCTTTAGACACATTTTTGTGATTAGAAAAATCACACCTAAAAAGATAACTATTTTAGAATCCACAATCGTATGATTGATCCTAAATTTAGCCTCTAAGTTTAAAACAAAGGGTATGCTCCACTGGTTCATGTTTATCCATTTATATGTGAATGTAGTGAGTGCGTCACTTTTGGGAAACAGAGTTTGTCCTGAGGGGAGCAAGTGATTTGTGTAAAGGGAGAGTCGGATAAACAGATACTAGCCCCTCACTTGAATCGTGATGCTCAGGGAGATGGGTGGAATACTAGAGAGAGGAATGTTTGGAGTGTTTCATCAGGGGAGACAATCCTCAAGCAAGTGATGCTACCCACTCCCTGTCAGACGCTCTGCAGAATCCAGATGCAGTGAGTAATGGACCACCTCCTGATACCACCAACACCCTACTTGTAACACAGGGTGTTCGAGCAATCAGGCGAGGGAAAGGAAAGGGAAGGAACAGCGTGGGAAAAGGAACCTGTAACAACAAAAGGCAGAGATATAAACAGTGCGTGAAAAAAGACTACTCTCATAAATTCTCACTAAGCCCTTTCTATACCTTGCTTAGCAGACAGCATCTCCTTATTTCCATACAATCCTGGGGGCCTTGCTCGGGCTATACATTGTACCTAAAACAGAGAACTCCCAGGAATTAGTACACCAGGTGGCATCACAAGTCATCAGAACATTCATCATCGTGCAGACCCCATACATACCAATGTTTTTTGTATAGAATACAAGAAAGCAATGCAAGTCTCAGAAGGCAAGAACAAGAATCCTTAATCAATGCGGTCCCTGTTGTGCAAAACGTTCCACTGGCATTCCTCTGCCCTTTTCCCCAATGTACTAAATAAATCCAGTAAATCAACACAAATAACCCGTCTCCTGCTTCCTCTCAGAAACGGTAAAGCACGGTTCAAAACACCACTGCAGTCCACTCTGGCGGTTAGCAACTCCAGTCCTGATTCCCAAAAAGTCTTTCTCCATACACGGAAACGAGTGGGTAACTTCACCACTGCGTTCCGCTATGGTATCCTGTCAACGAGAGCTTGTTCACCCCACGAGCAGCGACTGCGAATGAGAACGCTTACTCCTGACACGGAAATGCATGGTTCATTTCACTGCTGCATTTCGCTCAGTGACACTTTAGAACTTCAAAGCAGCGGGCTGCTGATTTACTGTTCCTTCATGACCTGACAAGTTCACGGACCTCTCAGCAATCGCCCCAGCGATTACTCATTGTTCCTCCAATATCCGCAATTCTATTTCAGGATCACGAAGCAAGATGAAGGAGCGGCTCCTTCCCGCTGCGGAAACCCTCTCACTCAGCCAAGCGAGAGAGGCACGTCGGATTCAAAATTACGCACAATGTTTCATGCGCTACGTCGGCTAAATACCACCTCCCATTTCAGGCATCATGGGAGTTGTAGTCCATAAGTTCGCAATGTAGGCGCCGCTACGGCCGGATCCTGACACTCCCCTCATCATGTACCTAAATATTTTAAGACCAAAAGAACTAATAAAACATATCAGTTTAAAAAAAAACTAAAAGTAACGAATAAAATGAACACAGTATACACACATGAACCTTCAGCAAATAGAGTTCCAGGAAATCCCTTCCATTTGAACTTCTTTGTTTATACAAACGTAATAATTCATGTGATGTCTGAATGTAGTAGATACAAAATTTTTACTAATACCCATTTTTTTATTTTAGCACAGAGTATAGACCCAAAAACTAAGAGTAGATCTACAACCCGTGAGGCAAGCAACACCTTCCAAATACTCAAATTTAGTAGTCATGTAATAGTAAAACCACACTGTGACTTCATCGCGTCCAAACTCACATGCTTCATCTCCTATCATGGCCAAAAACAAATGAAACCCTGAGGGCCATGTCACAAAAGTAGGCCAATCACATAGCTGTGTGGTAAACAGCCAATTGCAGGGCCAATCTGAAAAAAGGGAATATATTGTGTATTTACTACAACATTTGAAAGTTGAATGTTCAGCTTTTAACATTTAGAACTGTTAAATGAAGATCCATGTTTGTGGTGCTTTGGAATCTCAATCTCCATGTGGTTACATTTCTGACTAGGGCCAAACGCCTGCAGCTGGTTTCCTCCATAGTCTGCTCTTTGGACTGACCACGCAATGCAATTAAGGTACAGTAAATTCATCAGATGGTGAACCAAGTTATTTTGAGCAAGTTCCACCTAGAAGTTAGGGAGAAAGGGGAACTCTTGTTTAACTTATCATTAATTTCTGTAAGAATAATTTGAGTTTTCATCCGTGCCAAGTTGGAAGCTGACAGGTGAGAGAATATGGTATATATGCAAATTAGATAACTCTTCAAAACATTCCTTTCCCACAGCTTGCTCCAGGTTATTGCAGTCTACATAGTTGTGAAAACTGACTACGATGGCCATGCACTACTTGACATTTATAGTGCATCTGGGAGCCCTTTTAGGGTACTCTTCAACCTAATTCTCCTTTCCTATGTAAAGATGACATTGAGAATTTCCTGAAACGTTTGTGCCATGCCAATGTTTTGAAACACCAAACACTCTTATATTACTGAGCGGTTTAATGTTTTCAGGGTCCCTCAGTTTTAATTCAGTGCAATATATTCTTTTTCTCACCTGTCTGTAGGCAGATACTTGTTTAAAACCTCAGTTTGTGAAAATGGTTGTAGATGCATATCAACATATATCATACTGATTTTCTGCTGCCTTCCAGGTAATAACTGAAGGACCCTCTCTAAATATCACGAAGTTCATAGTTGCAGGAGTATCATCATCATGAATGAACACCGCAGATCAATTTACGGAATGCTAGTGGACCAAAGGTACTAGAACAATATCTGAGGATTGAGAGGTTGCAATTACAGGTGGATATATCGTTCCATGCATTATTAGCTTAACAAATTCACCTGGCAGATTGTAGAACATATGCTATAACAACTGTGGGTTAGAGAGAAAACCTTTCAATTTTTACTCAGCTCCAGCACTAATAGAGTGAACCCAGCAATGACTGACCTACCAAAGGGATGGCAAAGGTGACTGCAGAAATAAACTGCTAACGGGTAAGGTTAGCTGAGGTGCCGGCTAGATGGGATAAGTTACCCTCTGACATACATTATAAGGATATTGCAACCCACTGAGGAGTTCCATGACCAGATGGAGAATGATACCTTTGATCTTGCTCCTTTAAAAGCTTATGGAATTTCCAGGTGACTTGCAATATGCTTAACATGTACATCAGCGGTACTTTATTCCTTATAATACATGGTAACACCATCACCTTAACCATAAAACACCTAAATCCTTGGTACATCACTCTTTTAAATTAAATAGAGAACATATTTGCAAACATGATGAATAAAAATAGAATCTCTAGTGAAAAATGTAACTGATAAAAAAAGCTGTTAGATATTTGTTGCAAAAAGATATTGGTTTAATACAAGTCAGTAATTTAAAGAAAGGAACAGTAGCTTAGAAAATGTAGAAACATGTATTAAGATTCGAACTTTTCTGTAATTATTTAAGGAGTGCAAAAATAAACACGTGTTCATAAATAACTTCTTTCTGCTCGTTACTATACAGCTAGAAAAAAGAGCAGAAGAAAGAAAACAATGTTTAGTTTTCCTGTTTTAGTTATGCTCTCTGACTAGCCTTTACCCTTGGCTGCTGGCTTTTGACAGCAGGCCTTGTGACATCAGAACTCCTCTGTAATAAGTTATTACAGTTGCGTGGCTATGTATTTCCTTATAAGAGGCAAATGGGTGCGTGACAAGTTGCGGATTATAGAAAAAAATGAAGACCGGTTTTTAATACAGGAGTTGCCGAATTCCATATATGATGGAGTAATAAAGGCAAAATCCATGTATCACTCCTTGCACTCACCTACAGAGGGACAAGGCCCTGCTGCATTTACCTCAATGCCAAACTCAGGCACCCAGATATTGTGGCTCTGCCATATGATGCAGCAGACATGTGTGACAGCAGACTGTAATGTGCATATCACCCCTGCATTGCACAAGTGTTCTCTGTTTTGATTTCTTAAGTTTATATGTATATAAAAGAAGTATACATGGAAAACACATGCACTTTTTGGGCACCCTTCTAGAAAGATATCGTCTAAGCTTCAAAATACAAATCCCAAACCTCTGATCCATAAGTAAATCATATCAATATTCTATTTTTGCCCTTAAATGCCTAAGTATCAGAACCTCGTCCGGTACTGAACCACAAAAGAGACATTACTAGATATGGCAAATATGACAATTATGGAGACCACGAGAGAATGAGATGAAATAGAATGACCGATCTGACAATAAACTTAATGAGAAAGAATTAGTGCTCAAAGGGGTAGACTAAATGCAGAGATTTTCAAATGCTTTCTAACCCTACTCAAATTTGTGTAGCACGTGTCCCGAAGATGTAATGATTTTTCCATACCTACCTGATTACTCAATTCTTTCAACAAGAAAGTTGTAGGAAGGCTCGGGATCCAGACACATTCCATGAAGGGAAATCTTCACAGCACCCTACGGAGCCACCACCCCCTGCCCCCAGCGCCTTGAGTCCCTCGCGGGTGAGTATTTGCGCTATACAAACCCCTGATTGATTGATTGATTGATTGATTGACAGTGAAAGATTTAAAATAAAGGTAATCCCCAAATGCACTGCCGGATCAGAACTCACCTCCAAAATAGCTTGTTCCAATTCATTAACACTGGTACCACACCAAAACATAGGCACCATTTTACTTTTGTGTACTACTCTATCTATCCAACATTAACCTGCACCAAATATTTACAATTTCTTTGAATGGACTGTAGTACAATTTATTTTTAAAAAGTTGTTAACTTCAATATTTGTGTGGGGTCAGTGAGGAGTGTTGACATGTCCGATCACAGAAAAACCTTCTGAGAAGGAACTCACCTTGATATATTTAGCATTACTGGAATCTTGTGTCCTCTTGATTTAATGCTGAGCGGAGCTGACACCACAGCATCTTAATATGAATATATAATACAGAGGTGAGCCGGTCATGCTCCAGTAAAATCAATTACGTTTCTTTGCAGATATGAGCACCTAGCTTTTCTATTGCCAGAAAAGGAAATGCTTTGGTTATCAATAGTAACAAGAAAGGTGCATTTAATTTAGGTATTAGTGAAACGACACCTCGTATGATGGATATTTTAAGATTTTGTAGGATCTGCAAAAATCCTTATTAGTGTGCTTGAACCTCAATGTAAGTCTCAGATAGCTAGGACTACTTCTCTTCCATTCCTGAGAATTCTCTGTATGCAGACATTTAGCAGGTTTAGAGTTGGGTTAAATTTGCAATTACAGCTGAAGGCCCCGATTTGCAAAGGTCAAGTAACACAGCTCTGCAAACAAAATTGCTGCACTGGATTCCATGAGAGGAAGAGAGCAGGAAATCACCATATGTACAAAGATATGGCACTATACTGCTCTCTCCCTAGCCCTGGAGCACAATAAGACTGCCTAATGTCGCATCCACACCTTTGCTCCTTAGTGCTCAGGTGTCCGCGTAAGGTTTAGCATAGATTTTGTACTGGGAGGGCACATTTCCAGTACAAAATATTATGCTTAGAATAACTTTAAAGCTGTTACCACTTCATATGTGTGCTGTGCATTGCAGCACACATACAAAGTTGGAAAAGTGAGGACAAATAAAAGCATTTCTCCTTTTTACGCCTGCTTCAAAGAGGCATTCGTTTTTAGTGCAAAACCATGTCTACTAGTAGGTAGGATTTTGCGTCAAAGACCATGTTTGTTTGCATGAGAATGCCCAGGTAACATCCATGGAATGCCTGCTTGACACAGAGCAGTGCAAAGTTGCCCGCTGAGGTGCGTTGTTACTTTATTGCAACTTTCCAGTGCAAAACAAATTTTGCGCTAGAAAGTAAGGGGCATATTTACAGAGAATTGGCCTAGAGCAGCTCCGCGAGTCACATTGCTCCGCTGCCTTGTGCCAATCTGAAAGGGCAGGAATGCACCGTGCTTGCAAGATATAGTGCATTCCTGTCCTCTCTGCCAGCGCCGGCACACGATTAGCAGCTGTGCACCAAAGCAGGCACCCTTACAACATGGTGCAAGGGTGTCTATGTTGTTGAAATGATTGTTTTTGAGCAGGAAAGGATACCCTCCTGCATAAAAACAATCACTGGAGGTGTTTTCCTCTTTCTATCTGTGCTGCAGAATGTGTCAAAACCTATGGGCATTGCGTGGGAACACCCACTGCAACGCCCATGGCACGCCTTCTGGGCCCATGTGAGGAAACGCAGCGACTTCCAACACGTTGCCTCACTCCTTATATAAGGCCATACAAAGCCATGCAGAGTGACTTTATGTGGCCTTGCAAATATGGCTAAGCTCCGTGTGCCACCGGGTGGTCTCAAATGTAATGTTCTGACACAAGGCTTGTAACTAAGCCCCTAAATCCCCAAATATACTTTGCACAGGTTTGCGCCACTTTTGTGACAAAAACACAGTGCAAAATGTTTGTAAATGTGGGCTGCAGCCTCTTTTTTATTGTCAACTAACTAGGAAAATATGTTCCCAAGGTGATAAATTCCCTTCCTTCAAAACTTGGAAAACGTATTCCAAATCTTTTGAGTAGCTGTAGATTAGCAATCAGAGGGGACCTGACTCTGAGAATGTTTGTGCATGCTTCAAGTCTGATAACCTGGCTAAAATGTTTCCAGTCCATAAAGTTCTATGTTCGACTTGCACTATGAAGTCCCTGCGGAAACACATATTTTATACATAATGGCACAGTTGTTCGCAGATTGCAGGGACGTTTGTCCCACAGCACATCTTTCTCAAAGTTGTAGGTTGTCTGCCACTGATTTCAGTAGTCAATTGTGGCAAAAGTTTGTATAGTATGGATTTCTAGGGAGAAGAGTTTTGGTATTCTCTCTCATTTAGATGGGCATTGCTGGTGTTCGGCCAAACAATACATCTCAAGCAGATTTTCGCATTTCGCCGTGCTACAGGCGTTAAGAAAGGAAGGCTACAAAAATTAAACAAAATAAAAGAAATCCAGGGTGCGATGCAGGTTACTTCCATATGTTAAAATTCGACCTCATACAAACAAAACCAGAAAGACCGAGTACTATAACAGTGCAGTCGATGAACATCTTAAAGAAAGGTCTTTAGGATGAGTGTTTCTTGCCCTCTCCAGAATTCTGAATATGTTTTGAAACTGGCATGGCCAAGGATTTGAATACATTTGTTTTTAAAAAACAGCGAAGAAGTACCGTTCTGCATCAGGACCACAGCCTAGCTGGAGATGAAGGGGTGAACCCAAGGTCATAGAAAACAGATTTGTCTATTTTTGTCAAATACGACAAACATCTTCTTTTGTTCTGCATAAATGCAATGCGAACACTAACAGCCCCCGTTGGATCCCATTTCATTAGTGACATTTACACCTGCTTAGCTCAAATTGTCATTGTTTTATTTATGGTTGTTTTTACTGCCTGGCTTATTAGCCGCTATGACACTTGCACTTAACAATGAGAAACACTGATGAAAGCTTTACCACTTTTTTTTTCTTTTATGACATGATGACTGAAATAATGAAAGAGGCACAACAGGTTGTTGGTAACACCTCTAATCAAGATAACCGCCCGAGGCAATAAAATAACAAGAATACTTTCTGCTGTGTCCTTCGTTGATTTATGTCTGGGAGAAAAAACGCATTCAGCTGTCAACAAGCGTGAGTCAAGCAGAACAAATGAGCTTTTAATTTCAGCTGCAAAGATGTTTGACCTACTATTCATGTTCTTATTATGAAGGTTATTGCAAGGACATGAAATCTCAAACACTCTTAAAATGTTTTTCCTAATGATAACAAGGCACTTGGAAACTGCAAGATAATAACTATACTATATGGGATAAATTGCTTCTCATATAAATATATATTACACACACACACACACACACGCACACGTGCACTCACACATACGCCCACACACACACACACGCACACACACACAAACATTTTCACTGTAAAACCAAAGGTTAAAGTAACATTAAAGTTAGGTGAATATATCATTGATACCATTAACGTTTTGAACTATAAAAAACACAGAAGTTCACCAGTTACAGTAAGCAGAACTAACTATAACTTAGTACCCCGCTATGTAGTGCTTATGACCTCACATATTACATCACTTATGGCATGTTCTGTGACATCATTTATGACTTCACTGATGACATCTTAAATGGCATGGCAGGGTGCAAGTTATAGTTAGCTTTGCTAACTGTAACTGGTGAATTTTTGTGTTTTTTAAGTTCAAAACATTAATGTTGTTACTGACAAATTCAACGAACTATAACATTACCATAACCTTTTGTTCTATCAGTGGACACACACACACACACATATAATTTCCCCTATAAAAACAAAGGTTACAGGTTAGCAGTGCATGGTGACAGGCACGAGTTATAGTTACTTGAGAAAACTATAACTGCTGAATTTCTATGGTTTTGTGCATGTAATCTCTAAACCTAGCAATAACGTCCCTGTAACGTTTGATTTTTTAATTAATTTATATGGTTTTTAATGCTATTTCCTAACTCTAACGTCCTTGTGACCTTTTGTGGTTTTAGTGGATTTCTAGGGCTTTTATAATGTAAAGTAATATTTAATTAACATATGTTAATCCAATTTACACCATGCACAGCCTGTACAGCAGGGGTTGACCACAGGGCCAGCATATTTAATTACCATGCATTTATTAAATCACTGCAGCCCTATGCGGCTGGGGTTTGGCTGCAGGGCCTTGGCTACAGCAAGCTTCCCACATGCAGTGAGTGAGTGAGTTTATGGATATGTGAGTGGGCGTGTAAGTGGCTGTGTGGCTCTCTGAGCAGTGTGTAAGTGGCTGTGTGAGTGGATGTGTCAGTGTTTTGCTGTATGCACTGTGTGGGTTTGTGAGTAGGTGTGTAAGTGGCTGTATGGGTTTGTGTATGACTGTGTGAGTGGTGTGTCAGTGCATGTGAGGGTCAGTGAATGGGTGTGTGAGAGGTTCACTGAATATATGTATTAATGACTTTATTGTTGTGTGATAGGGTGACTGTATTGGTTTGTGAATTGGTGTCGGAGTGTGTATATGGATGTGTGAGTAGGTGTGTGAGTGGTTGCATGATGGAGTGTGTGAGTGGGTGTATTTTTTTATTGAGGTCTGAATCCACAGATCCATCCTTGATCCACATGGGGGGCCATTCTGAGAGACATGTGCATCCACAGATCCTCGCGAGTCTTGCCTATGAGGGGTCCCTCACAGACCCCTCCATCAGTTCCGTGGGGTCAGCATACCTCAATCCTGACCCCTTATATCCTAGCTTTACTTTAGTTTCACCCCCGGGAACTGTTTCTAGATTCACAAAATGGCAGCCTCAACTTTTATCAGGTTGCCGCCAGCAAATTGTTGGTGACACAAGGATCCACGGATCCACTCTGGTGGATACGCATCTCTACGTGTTCATAAATCTTTTTTCTCTAGTAACTCCAAACCAATTGAAAGGATTTACACCAAATTACAAAAGCACTCCTTCTGGACCAACATCTTACTTTCAGCCAAATTTGATGTAATTCCCTTCAGTAGTCTGGGCTGTAGTCATGTCTAAAATCTTTATAGGAAATTGCATGGGGAAAACACATTTAGGAACCCTCCTTTTCCTCAACCTCATTTGACAAATCAACCCAAAACAGTCAAGTCAGCAGCTGAAGTGAGTGGCAAACTAGTTTTGACATTTCCTTGAAGATTTGTCAAATGGCAACAAAGTTATTAGCAAAAGAAACAAGGTCGTAACTATAACTACCTACTGGTGACCGCCAGCAGGTAATATATATATATATATTTGTTGCTCCTGAGGTTGTCCTGATGTAGGGAGCACTCTGATGCCGTCATAGTTTAAAAACCCTTTAATGGTACAAGTGGTGCCAGCACCCCGCTAACTTAGGCAGTCCAACAGCGTCCTTATAGCCTGACGCGTTTTGAAGTAAAAACTTCTTCCTCAGAGGCGTGGACAATGTTGAAAGTGCACGTCCTGACGTCTTGATATGCACACGATGTCCCACCCTGTATGGACCGCTTGTGCGTGAACGAGCAAGGAATGCTGGGCATCGTAGTCAGAACGGATCATATGGTTCCACTGCAATTTCTCTGCTGCAAAAAGACCCGTGGATGGGTCCCAGGACGCTGGTCCCACCATTAATCCAGCACAGCGTCCCCCGATGAAAACCAGCATATTTTGGTTCTCCGGGCCCCCAACGATTTTGAGGTGGTGCTCTCCCAGTGGCTGGACCGCCGCTATTAATTGTTGCTCCTGAGGTTGTCCTGAGGTAGGGAGCACTCTGACGCCGTCATAGTGTAAAAACCCTTTAATGGTACAAGTGGTGCCAGCACCCCGCTAGCTTGTATATATTCACTGATAAAAACATAGGTTTCAGGCATGTTATAGTTAGGAATTAGCATTTAAAAAACCTTAGAAATTCACTGACAAAACCATAGGTTTCAGGGGCGTTATAGTTAGCTGGACCTTTCACTCGTACAAAACCATTGAAATTCCCCCGTTATAGTTAGTTCAGCTATCTATAACTCGCGCGCCTGCAATGCACTGCTGATGATGTCACATATTACATCACTCATTACATGGTCAGTGACATCACTGATGACATCACGGATGACATCTCAAATGACATCACTGATGACATGTGTGTTTTATTAATCGTGAGGGGTGTTTCTTGCATCGTTTTGGACACATTTTTGTCGAATCCTCTTTGAATCGCTTGGTGTGCGTGTGTATTAAATGTGCCCATCAATAGCTACCCGTGTTTGTATAAATAAACAACAAGGGTGTCTACTTGGAGAGTACCCACCGGCGGGGGCGCCGGCATTAGACACGGTAGGGCATCAGACACGTCGAAGCATCTGCCGGATGTGTAATACTTTTTATTTTACTCTCTGGAAAGGAGACGAACCTCACTTGAGAGTCACAGCGCGCTCCTGGCTGAGCCCAATGCTGTGTTACACCCACCAGTGCCCGCCGAGTGCCACACACCTCTGTGTTGTATTCCACCAGCTAGTGCGTATGCTATGACACTCTCTAGCCCATGTGCACTGTAACACCACCCCGTGAATATGTGATGCCACACTTGCCTTCACATGGGTTATATTGCCCCATCTAACGTGCCTTCCTCGATGCCTATGTTATAACGCACAGCGCTATGCCACACATATTACAATCTGGGATCCATATCTTTGTCACAGTGCATATGCAACGTTACACTCCCCAGCACATATTTTATATTACAACTTTAGAGACTAGTTAGGTTACACAACACTGCCCTGTGCATATTGCACTCCAAGATGCATATCGCATAGCACACGCTAGTGCCTGTGCAAAGTGAAAAACTGAAAGTATTTCCTACTGAGGAGACTGCAGTAAATGAGGAAATTAGGAAACTTCATAACAAATAAGTCTCCCAAGATGGCCACCAGAGACAAAAGAGCCCAAATGTAGCCCAAATATCACCCAGATGTAGCCCAAGTATAGCCCAATGACAGAATGTCCCAGAGTGTTCTTAAAAACAACTAGAGTGCTTACTGTCTTTATTATGACAAAAGTATGGCACACCTGAAGCCATCTTGATTGGAATAAACTGGTAACACTTAAAACATTTAATTTAAAAAGGAACACAATGAGGCGGTTCATTTTGCCATAGAAATTATGATTAATGCTGAAGAAAGAAAATGAGGGCACATTTTGAGTGACTTCTCAAATCCTCTTCTATTTCATTAAAAAATTCTGACATGCAGACTGAAACATGCACTTTTAATACCAGGAGCAGACTTCCATGGTGAACAGTAGTTTTACTACAGTGATCTAATGAGCAACTAGAGTGCTAACGTTCAGAATTTATGGCAAATGTGTGACATATCTGAATACCTTCATGATGGAATCAAAGTAAAAAACTGAAAGCATTTCCTACTGAGGAGACTGCAGTACATGAGGAAATTAGGAAACTTCATAACAAATAAATCTCCCAAAATGGCCACCGGAGACAAAAGAGCCCAAATGTAGCTCAAAATCACCCAGATGTAGCCCAAATATAGCCCAATGACAGAAGTGTGCAAAACACTTATTATTTTGTGTTTTTGCAGTGTTATATAGTGCAGACTTGTCAGGTATTGGAGTGCTTTACATGAGCATTGGTCACATCACACAAGAACAAATTCATTTTGGTTGTAGACATGGGGAGACTAAGTGATTTGACCAGAATCACAGAATGTCGAGCTGAAGCAGAAACTCCAACCTGGTCCCCAGTTGCAAAGTCTGCAGTTCTGGAAGTAACACCACATCCTCTCCCCTAAGTGCAACATTTAATCAAGTGGTCAACTGGATAAAAAAACATAAAGATAACAAATAATTTAAAAGTGCTTTGTCGCTATTTGAAAACTCAGAAAATATGTCCTTATTTTAGTCTTTTAGAGCACTAACCATAATTTTGATGCCAATAAGACCCTCTCATAAATGTAATTTCTAAAGGAAATGCTCTAGGTATTACAGTTTTGATTACATCAAGATGACATCAGGCGTTCCACACTTTTGTAATAAATATAGAATGTTAGCAATCTAGTTGTTCATTAGGATACTGTTGAGAGGCAGAGGCCAGGTGCACGGACTCTGAAAATTGAAGGCAGGTAGGAGGGTGCAAAAGCAACAATTTAACCACACTGAGCAGGCAGGAAGGGCCGTGGCAGCACAACAGACTATGGAGGGCAGTGGAAAGGGGGGCAGGGGCAACAAACCAACAATACAGGACTTGCAAGAGAGGCTGTGGCAATGTAATAGACCATTGTGGGCAGAAGGAAGAGGCAATGGTAGTACAACCATACATGCCAACAGACCCGATTCAGCCAGGAAACGTCCAATGTTTTTAAGCTCAAATGGGCTTTATTTGATCTGTCTCCTGTCTACAATCTCCTCTTTTTCAATGTAACTCAAAGGGGAAAATCAATACCCCAGTTTTTTTCAAAATCTCCCTCTTACCAAGTTCAAAATGTTCACAAGTATGGTACATTGGATCATGGAAGGAAATGGGGTAGGGACATGGACTTGGATAACAGAGGACAGGAGGGACATGGAGAGGTGCACCAAACTGACCCTGCAGGGCAGGCATCAGGGTTTGCAGCAGCACAATACACCACACAGGGCATGCGGGATGGGAGTGCAGCACAACAATCCATAGAAAGCAAGAGGGAGGGGACAGGACCATGCACATGGACAACAGAGAACAGAGGGGCAAGAGGCAATGGTAGCTAGCTGACCATAATGGACAGACAGGAGAGAAAGCTGCAGCATAACAGACCATAAAGGGCAGGAGGGACGGATCAGGGGCATTACAATGGAACAGACAAGCCAGGAGGGAGGGAGTAGGGGTTTGCACATGTAAACAGAGGGCTGGGGGCAAGGGGGCAGGGCAGGAGCAGCAAGATAGCCATGGAGGTCAGGCAGGATGGGCACTAGAAGCAAGACACACCATGAAGAGCAACAGTGAGACTGTGATGGCATACACACAGACCATGGAGGGAAGGTGGGAGGGGGTCAGGGGCAGCTAACTGACCACACAGGGAAGGTGGGAGGGGCCATGGCA
Source organism: Triturus cristatus (assembly GCF_964204655.1). Classification (NCBI taxonomy): domain Eukaryota; kingdom Metazoa; phylum Chordata; class Amphibia; order Caudata; family Salamandridae; genus Triturus; species Triturus cristatus. Next base: position 254,501,671 of record NC_140588.1, read on the forward strand.
GCACAGAAGACCATGCATGGCAAGTGGGAGGGTTAATGGCAGCACAATGGCTATGATGGGCAAGAAGGAGGGTGCAGGGGCATGCACAAAGGATTATGGAGGATAGAAGGGAGGGTCAGGACCTGTGCACAGACAAGAAAGTTCAGGGGAAGGGGCCTCACAACAGACCGCACGGGGCAGGCAGGAGGAGCAGTTGCAGCACAACAGACCAGGGAGGGCAGAAGGGTGTGGCAGTACAATGGACCATGTGGACAGGAGGAAGAGGATAGGGGCATGGCATGTGGACAGGCAGGGTGGAGGTGGCAGGGACAGGTTACAGTCATCTGACAATGCTAGGCAGGTGGGAGGGGAGTGGCAGCTCAACAGAACACTCAGAGTAGATAGGAGTGGCAGGTCCATGGAACATGGTGGGCAAAAAGGATGGAGCAGGGGCATGCAAAAAAGACATCGGAGGGCAGGGGGAAGGAGAATAGGGGCAGCAAGCTAAGCACAGAGTTTAAGCAGGAGGTCAATGATGGGACATAGATTTGGGCAATGGAGGGCAGGAGGAGTGGACTGGTACATCATACTAAATTGAGGGCAGTGGCAGCACATCAGACCATGCATGGCAGGAGGGAGGAGGCTAGTCCATGGATTCACACAACAGAGGATAGGGAGGAGGGGGATGGGGCAGCAAGCTAACTGTTCAGAGAAGGTGGGTATTAGGAACTTTATTGTTTTTAAAATGTGTGTCTGTGCGAACTACTTAAAATATGAACAAGTATGCAGCATAATCTCACTTTTATTCAGGAAGAAGAGGACGTTTGTGACTGTGACTCCGGGCTCACTTGGCAGAAACACCCCCTGACCCTCCACCCCCTATGGCAAAATGTAATGCCCGTGAAAAGGGTAGGTGAACACAGTGTTATATAGAACATAGTCCTGAGAGCACGATTGAAAATGAAAACTAGATATAGTGTATGGTATAAACTATGCACCAAAAAGTGTGATATAAGATGAACCGGGCGTGAAATATAATATGCAATACATTGTGCGCAATGACAGATTCATTGGAGAGCGCGAGATAGCACAGGCACTAGCGCGTGCTATGCAATATGCGCCTTGGAGTGTAATATGCACAGGGCAGTGTTGTGTAACCTAACTAGTCTCTAAAGTTGTAATATAAAATATGTGCTGGGGAGTGTAACGTTGCATATGCACTGTGACAAAGATATGGATCCCAGATTGTAATATGTATGGCATAGCACTGTGCGTTATAACATAGGCATCGAGGAAGGCACGTTAGATGGGGCAATATAACCCGTGCGAAGACAAGTGTGGCATGACATATTCACGGGGTGGTGTTACAGTGCACATGGGCTAGAGAGTGTCATAGCATATGCACTAGCTAGTGGAATACAACACAGAGGTGTGTGTGGCACTCAGCAGGCAATGGTGGGTGTAACACAGCATTGGGCTCTGCCAGGAGCGCACTGTGACTCTCAAGTGATGTTCGTCCCCTTTCCAGAGAGTAAAATAAAAAGTATTACACATCCGGCAGTGGATGTGTGTTTTATTAATCGTGAGGGGGGTTTCTTGCATAGTTTTGGTCGAATTTTTGTCGAATCCCCATTGAATGGCTTGGTGTGCATGTGTATTAAATGTGCCCGTCAATAGCTACCCATGTTTGTATAAATAAACAAGAAGGGTATCTACCGGGATTAGGCACGGTAGGGCATCAGACATGTCAGAGCTTCACTAGTGGTGTAAATACATTCCACGTGGATTCATTGTATGCATAGTCGCCTTTTAATGAATATCACGCAAATCGTCATGGTGATAGGTACGTACGGTTTGTCCAGCATGTCCTAGGTGTGTCTATAAATATATATTTTTTAAAAATAATAAAAAACAGTGGCCGGCCCTGGGGATTGGGGTCAAAAAAATATAATTAGGAGACAGGCCCTGGGGGATGGGGTCATCAGGGCCAATAAATTAGAATAGGAAGGGGAACCACACAGCCCCCCTTCTTAAAAAATTAAAATAAATAAAAGACTGGCATCGTGCCGGAGGCGACGCCCCCTCCTTGCAGCACTCTGCAAACGCGCCCACTGGCGAGTTGTAACTTGGGGAATTAATTCCTCTTCAATACTGAGGGTCCCTGAGGGCCAACTAGCCCAACAGGCATCTCCAGTATGCGCCAGGGAGCTGCGCTGCAGACAGGTGTTCTGAGGCCAAGCCCCTTTTTACACCTCTCTGCAACGCAGCTCTGTGGCGTTTACTGGAGGTACCTAGTGGTCTAGTTTGACCCCAGGGACCCTTAGGATTCAAGGGGACTTAATCTCTCAACTTAGAACAGCCACAGGGCGCGTTTACACAGTGGTGAAGGGAGGGGACGGGGCCTGAGGTGACGTGTGCAAACATGCACTATAGCACGTTTTAAATTGGGGATATCATTTCCATTCAATACTGAGGACCCCTGGGGGCTAACTAGCCCACCAAGTGCTTCCAGTAAGCGCCACTGAGCTGCATTGCAGAGAGGTGGTCCAGGCCGTGCCACTTTTTACACCTCTCTGCAACGCAGCTCTGTGGCACTTACTGGAGGTACCTAGTGGGCTAGTTGGAGCCTAGGGAACCTCAGGATTCAAATGAACTTAATCTCCCAACTAAAAACGGACACAGGGCGTGTTTACACAGTGGTGAAGGGAGGGGACGGGGCCTGAGTTAACGTGTGCAAAAACGCCCTGTGGCCTGTTTTAAGAGGTAGTTTTAATCCCCCTGCCCTATTATATACTAGGGGCTTACAGAGGAGGTCATGCTAATCACAGGGGGACCCCAACGCATAATGTTCCCTAGTGTATGTAGGTGTTTTCACTGTATTCTAAGTGTCTTTTAACATAGCACTGGCTCTAGGACTGGTTAGTCAGACTCAGTTACCACCAGTATCCGTCTGAAAAAGTTGAGGGTACAGGATGATTTTGCAACAAGGCTTCTTTCTGCTCTTCTTTTTGTTCTTTCTGCACGTTATCCTTCTTCCTGCACTTTTCTTCATCTTTGAGGACTTCTGTTGCTTCTTTCTGCACTTCTTTTTTTTCTTTCTGTGCATTTTTTCTTCTTTCTTCACATGTCCTATCTCTGTAGGCATAGTTAGAAATTAGCATTTAAAAAACCTTTGAAATTCACAGAAGAAACTTTAGGTTTCAGTCACGTTATAGCTAGGAATTAGCATTTAAAAAACCTTAGAAATTCACTGAAAAAACCATAGGTTTTAGGGGTGTTATAGTTAGCTGGACTTTTCACTTGTACAAAACCATTGAAATTCCCCCGTTATAGTTAGTTCAGCTAACTATAACTCGCGCGCCCGCAATGCAATGCTGATGACGTCACATATTACATCACTCATGACATGGTCAGTGACATCACTCATGACATCACTGATGACATCTCAAATGACATCACTGATGACATCACTGATGACATCATCCTTGTGATAGAGTGGCAGACCTCCTCTCACCCTAATATAACCTTTGATACACACATTCAAAAATAGAGACTACAATTTTCAAAACAATGGACATACCAATACCAGTTCAGTTACAACAACCTCTTCAGTAATTCTAAGATCCACATACACATCCACTCATTCACCAACAGTCCTATACAGTCACTCATACATGTACTCACTCATCATATGTACTCATACACCTATACATCCTGTTACACAATGCCACTCATCCATAGAGTTACTCACACACATAGTCACTCATGCTAATAAAGAATCAAACATACATTTACTTGCATATACAGTTATACACACACCACCACACTTACTTCTACGGAAACTTACACATACTTAGTCTTCTAAACAATCACTTATAGAAACACATACTTATTCATACAGGAACTCTTTCAATCTCTCACTCTCACATATACTCACTTATATACACCAATAGTCACATATACTAGTTTAAAACATATGTAGTTACTCATAAAGACACTATTGAGACAGTCATTCACTCACTAACACACCCATACACACACTCATCCACCCATACAGTCCTGCACACATGCTGTCTTCAACACATTCAAACAGTGAGTCACTCATTCATGCAACTATGCACTACGTAATACCCCCCACCGAACCATGCAGACACTCAGACTAATACTCAAAAAACCAACTAATAACCTATATAGACACCCATGTAGCTACTCACCAACCCATGCAGCCACTTATACACAAAGTGAGAGACTGATACAGATATTTACATATTTAAACGTTACTCACTAAGCCATGTATTCACTATGATACACTTAATCAGTCAGTTACACAATCAATTTTTCAAAAACAAATCATCCATTTAGACACTTATATACCCATTTATTCTTCCATCGACCTTGAGATATACATATATAAAACATATTTAATTTTCAGAAAAACACACATTCACTGGATGATGTCATCGGTGATGTCATTTGAGATGTCATCAGTGATGTCATGAGTGATGTCACTGACCATGTCATGAGTGATGTAATATGTGACGTCATCAGCAGTGCATTGCGGGCGCGCGAGTTATAGTTAGCTGAACTAACTATAACGGGGGAATTTCAATGGTTTTGTACAAGTGAAAAGTCCAGCTAACTATAACACCCCTGAAACCTATGGTTTTTTCAGTGAATACATATATATATATATATACATATAGATATATATATTCGTTTTTTCACCCAAAAATCCATGGTTAAGGTGGAGTTATAATTATGTTCCAATAAAACAAAACTAGAAATTCACTGGAAAAAATAAAGGTTAAAATAACTGTTAGAATTTGGGTTTCTGGTTGGAAGAGGTATGCACCCTGTCCAAGCAGAATTCACAGTCCTAGTCAGGGTAAGTCAGTAACAAGCTCTAAATTAACCTGTGCTCAGAGTAGTCAGGCTTATCTAAAATGCAATGTGTAAACTAGTGGTGCTCACTACACAGAGTGAAAACACATCACAATGACTCCAGACCAGTTTAGAAAAAGAAACATTATTTGTATGAGCAAAACAAGACAAAAACAAGAAAAATCCAATAATCAGAAGTCAAGTTACGAATTTTCAAAGAATAAACAGTTCTGTAGTGCTTAGAAGCAGATAGCTCCAACTGGGGCTATCTGGTCATGCTTGACTGGGACAAATCATGTTGTTCTAGCCAACTGTGTTGGAGCACAGTTTGGATACAGGAACTGACCATGGCCTTCTGAAAAGTACTGCAAAGGAGGCGATCCGCCACTATTGATCTTGCAGATGGGGCGAAACGTTGGTTCAGAGCTGCACAAAGTCAAGGATGCGTCGAGAGTCAAGATGTGATGAACATCGGGGAAATGCATCAGTGTCAAAGCGCTGGGCTGTAGGTGATGTGTGCAGCACAAGAGCCGTTCAAATTCGGAGATATGTCAGAAACAGGGGATGATGCATCGTGCTGTTGGTGATACAATAGGATTCAGGTGTAAGTGTGAGGCTGTGTCCAGCTCCGCCCCCTTATCAAGCCAGTTAATGGCCCATTAAGGACCATCAAGTCACACCTAACATCCCATTGTGTGGCTGTCTAAAGGGAATGCACAAGGACCAGCTGTCATCCACCCCAGATGTGTATAGGAGATAGTTAGCAGGCACACAGGGCTAAGAATAGAAAAATGGCAACTTTCTACAAGTGGCATTTTAAAATTTGGGAATGTTTTTACTACCATGCTATGTAAAGCTTAAAAGTATATGTCCTGCCTTTTACTGCCACATCACCCTGCCCTATGGGCTACCTAGGACCTACCTTAGGGGTGACTTATATGAAATAAAAAGAGAGTTTAAGGCCTGGCAAGGGGTTTTAAATGCCAAATCGACATGGCAATGTAAACTGCCACACACACCCTGCAGTGGCAGGCCTGAGGCTAGTTTAAAGGGCTACTTAAGTGTTAGGCAGAATCAGTGCTGCAAGCCCACTAGTAGCATTTAACTTGCTGGTCCTGGCCACGTGCAGTGCATTTTACTAGGCACTTATAAGTGAATTGAATAGGGCAATTGGAGTGAAGACAATATTAGCATGTTTTAGGGAGATAGCACATGCATTTAGCACTGGTTAACAGTAGTAAAGTGTCTAGAGTCCTAAAGCTAGCAAAAACATGGTAAAAAAAAGGGGAGAAGGAAGGCAAAAAGTTTGAGGGTGACTGCAGATAGGGCCACTTCCAACAGTAACATTTTAGTTAGGTGTTAAAATAATGCTTAAAAAACAAAAAATGCAGACATTTGCCATTTATAATTCAGTGAGCTAATTATAGCTTACACGCCCACCAAGCCCTGCTTACAACCTCACATATTACATCATTCCTCAAATGTTAAATGACATCATAGATGACATCACTGATGGCATCTGAAATACATATTTGATGACATCACTGACCACATCACTGATGACATCATCCAAGCTCCTGCTTTACAAATAGAAACAGTGTAGTACTGAAGCCAAACCTCATTCAGTATGATAAAAGTTATGTGGTGCACACTTTTGCTACCACTGAAGTTTTAAGTGCAAGCAGTACTTCATTAAAGCAAGGGAGAGAATGAGCGTAATTAATGTGAGTTGCAGTCATATCATACAAATAGTTTGTGCCTTAATTCAAAGGCCTCTTTCTAAAAAATATGTGAGAAAACTAGAGCTTCTCCTTACAATACATTATTCTCCTCTTGTAGTCTGTGTATATGTTGATGTGAGTTTTGATGAAGTGCAAAAGGCAATTTTGTTTTAACTCAGGAGATTTATAAAGTGGAGATATTTATTTCCAAAATGTCACTGAGAAATCTGAGACATATATTTATAGAATGTACACGGTATGGCTGACTCACAGAAGGTTCAAATCACAGTTTGATTGCAGGCATTCTCAAAATGGTGTACACCATGCTGCTCATTTCAAGAATATGTAAAAGGCATTTTTACATACCGTGGAGAGTGGTCCATATGGCCTGGTAGTGAATGCCATATCGTTGGTAAATGCATAGATACGAAGTTGTTGACTTAAATGTGTATGTCAGAGGGGATATATAACAGACACATCTAATTAATTTAAACAATGACCACTCTGTTTTCGAATGGTATTCAAGGATTAATAAGTTGCTGATGTCAATAATATCTACAGAGTCATTACTTTTATTATGCACATCAATACCAGTAAAAAAGATAATATCTACTTAGTGTGGGTAGTTTTATAGATATGCTTTATAGTCTGCTTATTCTGCCAATTGGGAAAGGATGCACCCATAAGTACTGAAGATGTTATATAATATTAAGTCTAAGTGGAGCTGGCTGAATACCTTCCAGTATGAAAAGCTTTTAGCAAACTATCATGTCCATTGGATGGTGTCATCAGTGACGTGATCAGTGATGGCATCAAAGTTCTAATTTGTGATGTCATCAATGATGTCATTTAAAATGTCATTAGTGATGGAATATGTGAGCTCATAAGCAGAGCATTGCTCTCAGTAAACTATAACTGGAGAATTTCAGTGTTTTTTTCAACAATGGTCTTTCTTTTATTTCAACACCGAACTATAACTTATAATGGCACTTTAACCTTTGGTGTTTTCAGTAGTTTTTTGAGTTTTTTAAATGGAAGTTAAAATCTTATTTCCTTACCTAAATCTAACACTTTAACCTTTGTTTTTTTCCAGTAGATTTCTATGTATTTTTCAACTTAAAATAAGATGTTATTACCACACCTAATATCACGTTAACCTTTGTTTTTTTCAGTGAATTTCTGGGAACTTTAGATCATATCCATCCAATTCTCCTGCTGAGTACATCTTTTGGCTCTGCACAGCAGGAGGTTAGCCACAGGGATGGCCTGCAGCATGGCTCTGCACCCAACCACTGCAACTGGGAAACCCTGCCACACACATGTACAGCGGGGGAGGTTGGGGGCAGTGCCTGACCTATGGCCAGTCTCCACACAAAACCTTGTGCTAGCGACCAATTTCATCTGTAAAAAAGAGTGGATTCTTTTTTATATCAATGTATGCTTTGTTTTAGACATTATTTAACAGTTTTTAACTACTGTTTTCGAAAAACGTTTTTCATATTGATATCTTTTTGACTTTGCTCATTTGGTGGTGCTGTTTAATAGCCCTTCTTCTGTTTACTCCACCATAGGCCACAACTTTAAGACAGCAGCAGTAAATCCCAAAATACTGCATGTTGTCATAATTTTCTTACTCTTCTTGTTGCTGCATTTCCTCTTATTACAATTCATTTTTTTGCACCTCTGCAAACACTATGGTGTTTGGACTCATAGCCCTTAGCTGCTTCCACAAAGTAAACTTCCCTGTTTAGGGCACCTTCTGGTGCAAAGTGCACAACACCTCCTGAGGATCAGTTTTGTTTCTCAAGCTAGAAAGTCAAAAAACTGCCACACCGGTGATTACATCCTGGCCTTGTTTTTCGTGGTTCTGCAGAAGTGCTTGAGAACACAAGGATTTCAACATCTTCCTATGGTGAACCTTTCATAGGCTTGGTGTATGATGCACTAAGTATTTGCTGGTCTGCATTTCTCTCTGGATTATATGAATTACAAACTGTCCCTGTTAAACACGTATCCTATAATGGTGTTTAGCAAAATCATTTGATCATTGTTTTTAAAGAATGTTGGCTCTTTTTTTGTAGCACTGCCTCCTGACAATGGCTGCTTTCCTTTTCATAATTGTTTTACTTTTCAAAGGTACGATTGTTATGTACCCAAATATAGGCCTAAATAGCTACATGACTTTTCACCTACATTTGTCCTACCTTGCTCTGCATAACAGTTCTAGCACTGATCTTTTACCCAGTTATGTTCTGTCATGTCAATCAGTTTCCTTGAAACTAGCCTCTTTTATTCTGCATGAGGATTCTTAGAAAAGTTCCCTGCACATGACGTACATAACAGGATTAACATACTCTGTATAAAAGTCATGCTCATCTTCATCCTAGGGCGAAAGAACTACTTTGCATAATTGCAGGTATTGATTTAGGCTCATTTACATAATCATACTCACAACACATCAATTGTGTAAGGAACCCGAGGCTATCTTTATGGTATAAAAGAACCATACCTTCCCTAGATAGACAGAGGAGAAGCTTCCACACTGACAGAAGACACTGAGGTCCCGGCCTGCACAAGCTACAACACACCGTGGTTTGAAATCCCTTGCAGGGTGTCCAACTCAAAACCAAGACAGCGTCCTTGGTTCTCTCCCATCAGGTGATGGGGTTGGCTCTTTCCTAGGGGATTCTTGGCTTGATACCCAAAGCCATGCTAGGTACACTTAGATAGGGTTTGCATTGTAGAAGTATGATTGATTACTGTGTGGAAATATGGATTTTTCTGATCAGTTATGTCCCCTATCTTGGACCCCAACGGTTTCATGTATGAATCATAAGTCCATGTATGTTCCCTCCAGTTCCAGTTATGAAGACGCAAATACATGTGCGTCCACCGTTAACATGTCCTCTTTCAGATCCGCCATGAATGGGCCGGATATTCCATTCCTAAGTACGAAAGGCCACCGGCTTTATATGGTTCACTTATGCCATTTTACAGTCCAGGCAAGTAGGCCCTGATTCTGCCATCAAGCTTTTCTTGCCTTCTGCCTCTGAGAGCTTCAGTCTGAGCCTGCATCTGTATCCATGAACTTTGTCCTCATTCTCTGCGCGGCTCACGGTGCCTGACATCAGCTTGTAGCCTGCCAAAAACTGTATTTCACCTTCGAAATTATCTGCTCCGCTCCCTGCCCAATGCATTCCTGTCTAGTAGTTTAAGTAAACATTCTTCCAGCTACCGAGCAGAGGCCCGGCTTCTCTGTCTTTATGCAAGTAATTCATAGCCTTATTATTATGGAAGACTTCTGCCCTCGCATCTAGTGTAGACACTTAGACGCTTGTACACGCACTAACAGTCAGTATAGTTAGTATAGAATAAGATTCTACTCTAAGAAACCTCTCTTTTGGATAACATAGTTCTTTAAACATAGGATGTTAGATATGATTTGGGATTAGGTTGACTTGACCCTCCAGACATCTGTCGCCACATGTAGAGTTAAATGTCAAATCCCCTTCACCCCCTAGTCGCACGTCAATCATACGTCATGCTGCTGCGCGCGCATTTCTGCCAAGTATTTCTGCTGACATTGCGAAATTCTTTCATGGAACCACCCTATTATGACATCATACCTGATGACGTTCTTTAGTTACACCCAGTTACGCCCACTTTTGCTACGCATGTATGTTTTATCTGTACTATCAATTGTTACGCCTCCTGCATTTGCTTCACTGTAATGCCTATTGTATAAAAGTGATTACTTATCAATAAAGTATGTACTTCACTTCCTGAACCTCCGTGGTGATGGAACCTGGAGTCAACGATTCGAATCGTCCATTGGAATAAAGCCCATTCCGAACCTCTAATATCACGGATTTTGCCTCTTATTTTACTGAGCTATATTTATTATTTTTCTGTATCAAATTAAGTCCCGGTAATGAAATTATTTACCACATGAATGGCGCCCGAACAGGGACCCTTTCTCATCTCACGCGCCGGCGGTGCGTTGCAGGCCCGGTCTCCTGCCACAGCTGGACGGACAACAACGCGTACCAGCAGGATTTCCTGTATCTCCCTCCGGTCAAGCGGGGGCGACTGAGGCTGCGATCAACACCCAGACGAGGCGGTGAGAAGTGCGAAGTATCCCGACCAGAGCCTAGCTGAGAGAGCAAGATCCGAGGTATACAGAGGCCCACCAAGTTCCGAAGTTCCGAAGTTCCGAGGTTTCCGATGTTCCGAAGTTTCCGAAGTTTTCGAGTCGAGTCCCGTCCAGTTCAGTTCAGTTCCGTTCCGAGGCCTTCCGTTCCGAGCTACCCGGTGAGTACCATTACTGGGGAGGCGTTCTGGCGTGCACATAAGTTGTGCCGGTCCAGACGGGTTTGGGTACACAAATCCGGTCTGCACTGTTTTAGCAGTGTATCTGTACTGTTTAGCAGTATATCTAGTATATCAAGTATATAAATTCAGAATAATTCAGTTAATGCCGAGGATTATGTCTTGTGATTAAGTTTTCTTAGATCGTCATCATCATTGTTGCTCATTTAAACGTTAAATGTTAAATGTGTTAATACGTCCTGCATATTGTGGTGTGAATGACTGTTCATTATTGTGTTTATTGTATTAAGTTTGTTCAAGACCAAGTATCAGATCAGTTCTCAATATGCCGCTCTTTTCGAAACTAAGACAGATCACAACTAGAAAAGGGGTACTCGAAGAAACTGTTCCCATTCCTCCTAGGGACACTCCAGGGTACTTCATGTATCATAAACATGGCCTAGACGCCATATTATTTCTTGATCTATGGGTAGATTACACTAAGGAATTACCAGAAAGTCAGAGGTGGCCCGCAGCTGGGACCTGGGATGCAGATTGCATCGTGAAAGTAGAGGAAGAATTATGGAAAAGGAAAGCTAGACAATCACAGAAAGACGCCATTGAATTATGGCGTAAAGAATCGTATAGACGTACAGAAAAAGCACGTAGACAGGAAGAGAGGAGTAAGGAAAATTCGAATAAAGTCCGAGAAAATCTATTAATTGAAGAAGGTACACGAGTGAAATCAGAACAAGTAGACAGACAAAGAAATGCCCTTATGAATGGTATGTATCCCCTTCTGGCCGAGGGATTACCTAAGGCTACTCCGGAGATACCAAAAGACTTGCCACCCCCATTGTTCCCAATAAAAATGCATCCTAAGGGGCATCCTAGAACAGCAGAAGATGTTTTCCTTTCCTCATATTTAGATGACGCAGCTCCCGAGTATGCTAACTCCGCCCCACATAGACCGTCTGCCAGGGAGGTTCAACGCCAAGATCCTGTATCTGTATCCCTACAGCATCAAATCCTGACACAAGTTCCGGCAAGCACATCTGTTTCCACATCTGTTCCTACAGCTGCTTCTACAGCTGTGTCCACACCTATAGTTGCTGTATCGCGTTCAACGAATCCTTTCACGCCCGATACCCCAGACGGGGCTACCGGAGGTGCTACCAACATTTTTTCTACGCCGCCCAGAATAAATAAACTTACTTTTCAAGAATCAGCACATCCACGTACCCCCAAACTCATAAATTCCCGCACGCTTAAGGAACTTCTTGTAGATTGTAGATATGACCCTGTGCCCGGCAAAGAGGACGAAATGATCCTGGCATCATTACGTATCAGACGAGCTGCGGTGTATTTAGGAAAGTTACCAGGAATGACTATGCATCTAGATAATATATATCATTTTGTCCAAACAGGGCGAGATTCTGAATGTATTAACAGAGCTGTGGAATACCAGAAAGTGGAGATACAGGGGGAATTGTTGCGTTTCCTCATAAATTGTGTAATCAGAAATCAAGACCGACCGGGGGTAGATCCGGAAATAATGCAAACCCTTACCAGATGGAGCCAGAATATATCAGAAGGGAGACATGATAGGCAAAAATGTATAATAGCCATGTGCCGAAAGATCCGTAAAGAAATAGAACGCCTACACGAAGAGAGATTAGCGGTAGACCAGTTTGAACAAAATGAGGAGGAGGAAGGATCAGGACTGCCCACAGGACAGTCAGAAACCATAGCCTATGTAGGTAGAGGAAGATCTTGTAATAGTACTAGATGTTTCACTGACCCGATACGTCCGATATGTCCAGATAATAACAGGAATCTCCAAACACCTATAATAAATCTAAGGTCCCCCGAGCATTCGTTCCAAGCCACTGACAACTTACTCCGAGAACGAAGGGGTTATCATTTACTCGATTCTATGGATGAACAAGAATTAGCCAGGTCAGCCGTTCTTTGGGTTGACAGTCCCGGAAAATATGGTGATGATACAGTAGCACACACATTTTTGAACCTCACCCCAGATGAACAGCGTTTAGCTGGGATTTATATGATTCAACAACTTCTTATACTTTATCAAAGTCAACATTCCGATCCTGGTCCGTTACCTGATATATTTACTGAATTACTCACGAATAGATGGAGAGGTTCAGGTACTAAGTTAATTAGAGAAATACTAGAATCAAGAAAGCAGTACATTCTTTTCGTATGCCCAGAACATGTCTCACTGCCCATCAAGAAAAGAACGACGTATTACATGGACAGACAGAATCCCTTACGAGAAGTACACCCAATAAAAGGCGAGGACAATCAGTTTAAACGTGTATATGTATATACGCCCATATCGAAAATAGAATTGTTAGAAATGAAGAAAGTGGTACCCAGTCATGACAAAGACCCAGCGGGTTTTCACCGAGAAATTAAAGACATGTTACTCATGGGAGAGTATACCTATCCCGACATTATGACAATATTAAAGGTATTAATGCCTGCTGGCATTTATGAAAAACTCAAGGAAAAAGAGTGGGAGGTGGGAGACCAAAAGATAGACTGGACAGCATTAGAAAATGAAGAAAGGGCCCGAGGTCCAGGTTCGGGGCTTGGGGATAAAACTAAAGCACTACCAGGTTTACTAGTGCAGGTACTGCCACGTTTATTAACCACGAAAAAGGAAGACTGGGGTGCAATCTCAGCCTGTAAACAAAAGCAAGATGAAGACACTAGTGATTTCTATGCCCGATTCGAAAAATGTTTTGGTATAAATAGTGGTATAAAAGCAAGTAGCGAGTCATACCCACATCTGTTTGTGACAAAATTAGTTGAAAATTCCTTGCCCCAGGTGAAGAATAGAGTATTAAAATTCGAGAGTACCTGGCAAGGTAATACACCATCTCAAATGTTACAAATGTTACAGTATCATTACAATAGAATTAGAGAGGAACAAGAACATGAACAGAAACGCATGAAAGACACAAAAATGAAAATGCTAGTCTCCCAGACAGTTCCAGCTGAAGGTCATAAAAAGGGTACGACACAGTCCGGTGATTCAGCAGGACCTGTAAAAGGGACATGCAACTATTGTAAACAACCAGGTCATTACATACACGATTGCCCAGTCCTGAAGCGTAATATCGCCACAGGTAAAACACAAGAAAGACCACGGCCACCTAGGCAGGATCAGAATGAACAAGGAGCCCCGCAGCATGCACAGTCCATGCCAGCTCCACAACAGTCTATACAGTTTGTGCCAGCCGCACCAGCGCTGCCTGTTGCTGCCACACAAACCACGACACGACAGCTGTACCAGACCGCACAGTATGACTATCCTGATTATCAACGATACGCATGAACCAGCCTAGAGAGGGAAGTTGACTTACCCCTTATCGAGGTCCCTGTAGACCAAGAAGGACCTTATGTACATAGTGAACTATTAGGCCAAGATAGAAAATTTTTACTTGATACAGGGGCAAGTCGAACAACTATAAAACGTAGTGAAGTTCCAGGGGCACCCCTCTCAGGCTCACAGAATATTTCCCTTGGTTTTTCAGGAAAACCTATTGTTAATGAGGTATCACAGCCTCTTCCACTTACGATAGGACCCTTAACCCGAACTACAGATTTATTGCTTACTAAATCATGTCCAGAAAACTTGTTAGGTATAAAAACACTGAAAGCTCTAGGAGCTATAATATGTTGTTCTCCGGAAGGAGTAAGATTGTTTTTACGTGATTTTAAAGGTCACTATGTGTCTCGAGACATGGATCCCCGACTGCAGACTTTACCTACACATTTATGGGCACAAGGCCCTACTGATGTTGGTTGCATGAATATTACACCATACCGAGTTACACTAAAGGCAGGAGTGGTACTACCACGAATGCGACAATACAAGTTACCACCAGATGCTGTAGTGGCTTTACTGCAAATTATTGACGAGCTCATTGTCCAAGGAGTGGTTGTGGAAACAGACTCCAATGTATGTAATTCCCCGATAATTCCGATTCTTAAACGAACAGATCCAAAGGCCCCGCCAGTGTATTGATTGGTTATTGATCTGCGCGAATTGAACAAATGCATTGTGCCACAATTCCCTGTGGTCCCAGATATCTCGTCATTACTGACAGCTATTGATTCCGGAGCAACATTCTTTACTGTAATTGATCTCAAGAATGCCTTTTTCAGCGTCCCAATAGATCCGGAAAGCCAATACTTGTTCGGATTTAGTTTAAATGGACGTAGTTTTAAATTCACACGCGCACCTCAAGGATTTACAGAAAGCCCCAGCATCTATAGCCAAGCACTGAAACGAGAACTTGACAGTATCCACATGCCAGTCAACACTGCCCTGCTTCAATATGTCGATGATCTGCTGATCACCGCTAGAAGCGAACCTGAATGTGAGAAAGCATCACTGACAGTTTTACAATGTCTAGCCGAAAAAGGGCACAAGGTGTCCCCTTCCAAGCTGCAATTCTGTGTCCAGCGAGTTGTTTATCTTGGACACTCGCTGTCCAAGGAGGGAAGGCAGCTTACACCCGACCGCATTCAGCTAATAGCTAATATGCCAATACCCAAGACACAAAAGGAGGTGCGGGCGTTCATAGGCCTCACTTCATATTGTAGGCAGTGGATCCTCAGTATGCATTTCTAGCAAAACCACTCATTCAATTGACAACACAGGAGGCAGCCACATCGACTGTTCTCCCTTGGACTCAGGAACATGCACAAGCTTTTGAAAGCCTAAAGAAAGCTTTATGTCAAGCACCCGTTTTAGCAACACCATGTTACTATAAACAGTTTACACTCTTTGTTACAGAACGCGAAGGTACTGCCTTGTCAGTACTCACTCAGGAGCAAGCAGGATCACACAAACCGTGTGCTTATTTTTCTAGTACATTAGATCCCGTAGCTCAGGCTTTGCCTGCATGCCTAAAATCAGTGGCAGCAACAGCTTTAGCAATCAGACAAAGCGATGCCATAGTATTAGGACATCCATTGACAGTACAAGTACCACATGCAGTAGAGGTTCTTTTGAACCGCACACAAACACAACACTTGACTATAGCACGACTCACCGGTTACGAATTAACATTGTTTCAGCCACATATAGAAATCAGACGTTGTAGTACATTGAATCCTGCCACACTGTTACCTATAAATGGAACAGACCCACTTGCACATGATTGTATTGAAGTTATCACTATCACGACGAAACCCAGACAAGATTTGACAGACGTCCCATTGTCAGACCCAGACCTGACGTTGTATGTAGATGGTTCATGTATGAGAACAGGTACCGGAGAGTTAGTAGCCGCTTATGCAGTCACAACAGACACTGAAATCATTGAAACAAATTGTATAAACATCTTGTCCGCTCAAGCAGCAGAGCTCATGGCTCTGACACAAGCCTGTATTCAAGCCACAAATAAAAAAGTCAACATATACACTGATTCACGTTATACATTCGGAGTTGTACATGACTTCGGCGTGCTGTGGCGAGAGAGAGGTTATTTAACTTCTCACGGTGCCCACATTCAGCACGGACCCCTCATTCATGCTTTATTAGATGCAATACATCTACCCACTGCAATATCAATTATGAAATGTAAAGCTCATACGAAAGTTACTGATATCATTTCTCAAGGCAATGATCTAGCTGACAGGACAGCTAAACAGACTGCTCAAACTCAAACATCCGACATGACAAAGACAATAGTCCCGACACCAACACATTGCATGATGGTTAAGGATCCCGCTCTAGACGTAATTGACATACATACACATGCTACTCCAGATGAAATAAAGAAATGGACTGAATTAGGAGGGATCCAAACGGATCAAGGATGGATGATGAAGGAAAAATCTGTGTGGTTCCTTCCTGATTCAATGGTCCAAGTCGTTATTAACACTGTACATAGTCCAGCACATCTAGGAGAAAAAGCTATGCTAGACAGCATCCAACACATTTGGTTCAACAAACATTTACGAGCAGCAGCTAAACAAAAAGTCCGTACCTGTATGATCTGTTGTCAGTTTAACCCAGGAAAAAGCATTCCCGTAGAACAGGGTGGATTTCAGCCCCCTGATCACCCTTTTGAAGTCCTCCAGATGGATTATATCCAGATGGAACGATGTCGAGGATTCAAATATGTTCTCGTAGTTGTCTGTGCTCTTTCCCATTGGACAGAGGCATACCCAGTTTCAGATTACACTGCCCCGACTACTGCCAAACAGTTAGTTCGAGAATTCTTCCCACGGTACGGTTTACCACGTGTTGTCTACTCAGATAACGGCCAGCCGTTCTCATCCGAACTAATGAAACACGTTTCACTTTTGTTAGGTTATCAGTGGAAGTTTCACTGTGTCCGACACCCCGAGGCAGCAGGTCTCGTGGAAAGACATAATCAGACCCTGAAAATTAGATTGTCCAAAATTTGTAGAGAGAAAGGTGTCGACTGGGTAGTAGCTTTACCCGTTGCACTCTTTTACATGAGAATGGTAGCACACTCTCGAACAGGGCTATCCCCTTATGAGGTGATCTTCGGTAGACCACCAAATATGTGGGGGACGCCTATACCACGCAAAATAACTGATATTGACTGTAACATGCTGACAGATTACTTGGCTTCCTTGATGTCTGCACTACAATCTTGTCGTTCACAGGTAGCTGCAGCTCTTCCCGACAACACTGAGGTGAAACCCCATGACGTAATTCCAGGAGATTTGGTCTTAGTGAGGAACTTTGATCGGAAGTCTCAGCTGGATCCTAGGTGGAGGTCGCCTCAGCTCGTATTGCTAACGACGAGGACAGCCGTGAAGATCGAGGGTCGAAAAGGCTGGATACATTCAAGTCATATCAAGAAATTTCATGGACTACCATCAGATGTAAACGACCCACCTTGCGTGTCTTCCCCGAGTGACTCTAAACTTCCTTTGGCTGAATTGAATAGTCGTGAACTATATAAACTAAAACTCAGGTCTAACCAGTCAGGCAATTTGATTGTTTAAGTCCTCTCCAAGGTGAAGCGGTCTAATTTGTCTCTGACATATATCCCTTAGACCTGTATAGAGAAAGAAACAAAAGGATAAAGCTGAAACGACATGCGTACTGTAAATCACTGCGTAGTCATTGCACAGTGACGTTATTAATTCTGTTTTTCCTAAGTCTTTTAATAATTACTGCAAGTATATTGTTGCACATATATTATCCTATTTCTAGACATGTTTATAATGTTACTGCTGAACATTCTTTTAGTGAATTACCTCCGCATGAATTGTCATATAGATTTGCGCTGCGCAATAACACTTTTATTAGTATGTTACATCATTCCCATCAGGTTAGCAATGCTACAAATTGTTGGATATGTGGCCGACTCCCTCCCTATCAGAATTATAAAGGAATTTTACCTCTCTTTCCATACCCGTTCACACACAACGGCTCCTGTGGAGCATGGTTTAGTTTAATCAATTCCCTAGATTCAAATTCTGCAGTTTATCAAGACAACTGGGTATGGGGAAATTTGAACTTAGTTTTACTTAAAGTCTGCTACCCTAACAAGGAGGGACTTCCCAAAAGAACAGGAACTGATCTAGAAAACGAAGTGTATGGATTAGGTAATTTTACGCTTAATCTTATGATCCTAAATGTCGAATCCGAAGCTACTCCAATTTTGCCCGCCATGTCAGTATTTCCAGTAAAAGGTGAATTATGTGTAAGAAAGAATGGTTCCATACATATGGGCCATAGTAGATGCACCACTGTAATAGAATTTAGTGATCAAGGCACGTCGACATTTAGAGCTTCCCGCCATTCCTATTTTATATGTGGTCAGACGGCATATATACGTCTGCCTCTAGATTGGGATGGTACCTGCTACATCGGATTCCTTTTGCCACCTGTTTTTCTAGCTCCTCCTGATTATCACAGAAATATTCATTTAGTACACAATAGAGAAAGGAGAGATCTCCCAATAGTCGATTACACTGAAACAGCATGGGAAAAATACACAGATTTCAATAAAGGTCTCTTTCCCTATATAGGTACCGTTACTAATAGTAAGCTGATACGTAGATTAACTAGAACCCTTGAAGCAGTAGTGAACGAAACTATTTCCGCCTTAGGCAATTTAACAGAAGAACAGTCTGCTATGCGGATTGTTGTGCTTCAAAATCGTCTTGTCCTTGACGTCATCCTGGCCGATAGGGGCGGAGCTTGTAGGGTCATCGGATCAAGTTGTTGCATTTTCATACCAGAAAATTCGCCGTCTGTATATAAAGCCATAACCCGCCTTCATAAGATTGTAAGCCAGATACACCAGAATCCAGGCACCTGGACTTGGTCCGGTTGGTTTTGGAGTGTATTATCTACCTTTGGATGGAAGGTCCTATCCTTCCTAGGTATTGGCTTTCTCATACTATTCAGTTGCTATCTATGTCTACAATGTGGACCAGCGATCTGTGGTCTGTGTGCCACATCGTGTATTCCACCACCAAGATTTCGTTCATCCCAGAAGAAAAAAGAAGAACAAATGATGCTATATGAACAGATCAATGGATTGATGAAGATTGATATCTCTTGACGGGCAAGTAGGGGACAAGGAGGGAATGTGGAAATATGGATTTTTCTGATCAGTTATGTCCCCTATCTTGGACCCCAACGGTTTCATGTATGAATCATAAGTCCATGTATGTTCCCTCCAGTTCCAGTTATGAAGACGCAAATACATGTGCGTCCACCGTTAACATGTCCTCTTTCAGATCCGCCATGAATGGGCCGGATATTCCATTCCTAAGTACAAAAGGCCACCGGCTTTATATGGTTCACTTATGCCATTTTACAGTCCAGGCAAGTAGGCCCTGATTCTGCCATCAAGCTTTTCTTGCCTTCTGCCTCTGAGAGCTTCAGTCTGAGCCTGCATCTGTATCCATGAACTTTGTCCTCATTCTCTGCGCGGCTCACGGTGCCTGACATCAGCTTGTAGCCTGCCAAAAACTGTATTTCACCTTCGAAATTATCTGCTCCGCTCCCTGCCCAATGCATTCCTGTCTAGTAGTTTAAGTAAACATTCTTCCAGCTACCGAGCAGAGGCCCGGCTTCTCTGTCTTTATGCAAGTAATTCATAGCCTTATTATTATGGAAGACTTCTGCCCTCGCATCTAGTGTAGACACTTAGACGCTTGTACACGCACTAACAGTCAGTATAGTTAGTATAGAATAAGATTCTACTCTAAGAAACCTCTCTTTTGGATAACATAGTTCTTTAAACATAGGATGTTAGATATGATTTGGGATTAGGTTGACTTGACCCTCCAGACATCTGTCGCCACATGTAGAGTTAAATGTCAAATCCCCTTCACCCCCTAGTCGCACGTCAATCATACGTCATGCTGCTGCGCGCGCATTTCTGCCAAGTATTTCTGCTGACATTGCGAAATTCTTTCATGGAACCACCCTATTATGACATCATACCTGATGACGTTCTTTAGTTACACCCAGTTACGCCCACTTTTGCTACGCATGTATGTTTTATCTGTACTATCAATTGTTACGCCTCCTGCATTTGCTTCACTGTAATGCCTATTGTATAAAAGTGATTACTTATCAATAAAGTATGTACTTCACTTCCTGAACCTCCGTGGTGATGGAACCTGGAGTCAACGATTCGAATCGTCCATTGGAATAAAGCCCATTCCGAACCTCTAATATCACGGATTTTGCCTCTTATTTTACTGAGCTATATTTATTATTTTTCTGTATCAAATTAAGTCCCGGTAATTAAATTATTTACCACAACTGTCATATATAAATGACTGCATATGTTCACTGTTTTAGCACCATGGTAGAATTGTACCTTTCATTTACATTTACTCTGTTGGTGCATGTAATCTTATACTTTTGCTTCTGTCTAAGGATTGTCGCAGCAAACATGTTTTATACTAGAATGACGCTGGTTCAATAAATAGTTATTGGAAAACGTCCCCACCGTTTATTCTGTGTATCGCTATGATACTAAGTGAGCACGATTGACTGAATGGAAAATACTGTACTGTTTCCAGGATCCCTGGAAGGATCAAGGGTTGTCATGTTCGATAGCTGACAGAAACTATTCACTCTTTGGTAAGGTTAGGGGGCTTATACTGGTACTGTGAGGTAGCTGGTTTAAAGGGCTAACATATCCACTGGGGTTGTCCGGAATCAGTCTAGACACCAATCCCTTAGTTTATGCTGTCCAAACGCGCATATCCTATTTATTTTTAGGATCTACATGACTCCATGGTACTCCCACATGACCATAGAATCAAAAAAAGGATTCTGCTGGAGTTGTGCTTCGGATTTACTTCCTGTTCCGGCTCCCACAGGAGTACTGCAGAACTAGAAAGCCTTTAAAAAAGTTGTTTGGTATGAAAGGGTGTTTTTAATTCAAAGTTTACATCCACAATTTTCCTCACAGGTCCAAATAAAAAAGATCTCCTGAATGGGTTAGTACAATTTCAGAATTTTTAGGTGTTGCAGTACTGCATAGCTGAGAAACGTACCATGGTACCTTTGACTAAGAGTGAAACACCATCTCATTGGCTAATGTCATTAGCTTGATATATTGCCAAAAAGTCCTCACCCTTTTTCTGTTTTTAGGAAGTGGTATTGGAGAAGACGCACGCCCTCTGCAGTGTCTCCTGCTTTTTTTTCCAAAGTAATTTTTGGATTAAACTACAATGGCATCTTGAGGAGAGGACCGTGGAAGAGCAGTCCCACACAGAGGAGGAGCAGGAATGGCAGCCA
Source organism: Triturus cristatus (assembly GCF_964204655.1). Lineage (NCBI taxonomy): Eukaryota > Metazoa > Chordata > Amphibia > Caudata > Salamandridae > Triturus > Triturus cristatus. The sequence goes on from NC_140588.1 coordinate 254,523,355, forward strand.
GAGACCACACGCGAGTCTCATGTGTGGCAATATTTTACCATTCCGGAGTGGCAGAAGTGAGTGTCAACTACGTTGTTTTTTGGGGGGGGGTTCGCAACAAATTTTAGAGTGTCAACTACATTGTTAGGTGTAAAATCTTCAGTCGGGATTTTTCAATAGGAACTTCAAAAAAGTACACTTTTGGAACATCTGGCATGAGGAAACATGCAGAGTTGCCATAGCAGGTAGCTATTCATCCTAAAGAGAAAGAGTGATGAAAAAAGGGAGCTTTAAAATCCACTTGACACAGTTAAGGATGGGGCCACTGCTCTTCCTGATACTGCTACTACCTTGACCCATGACTAAAGCCCCAGTCCTAGTGCATTGAGCTATATTCTTTTATTTAGTTTTACAAAATTAACAAAATTATGTTGTTTGTCATGTTTGTCTAATGTTAGTACATCCTCAGAGTTTATCATAGTAGGCTATAGATAACAATAAAATGTCAGTCTACTGTTATAGGTCCAACCTAAAGACGAACACCTTAAACAACAGATTTGGACTCTAATGGCTGCAATATTCTCCTACAGTAGATTATAAGTCTCATATTTACATAGAAGTCACAAAATGCAGGGCAGCAATTAAAGTTGATGCCTGCATTGCATGAATGGGGAAAAAAACACAACGCTGTCTAGTAAGATGTGGCACCTGTCTGTACTCTCCATGCCCTGTCACACTTTAGGCAGCCGTGCACCAGTGAAAACATCCTTGCATCATAGTGGTAAGGTGTTTGCATTGTGTAACACATAGATTTTGGCAAAACTAAACACCATCTCATTGGCTAATGACATTAGTTTGATATATTCTTAAGAAGTCCCTACCCTCTTTATTAGGGAATGACACTGGAGAAGATTCACACCCTCTGCAGTGTCTCCTGGCTTTTTTCGGTTTTCCAAATGTATTTTTGGATTGAACTACAATGGTATCTTTAGGAGAGGACAGGAAAGAACGTTCCATGAAGAGGAGGAGCAGGAGTACCAGCCAACTACCCCCACATGAATTGTTTACAATTCCAGAGGGGTAGAAGAGAATGTCTGCTCAGATTGTTATGTGTGAAGTCTGCAGTCAGGAACTTTCAAGAGGAAAAGGGAAAAAGTAATCTTTTTGAACATCTAGCACGTAGAAACTCATGGACATTTCATGGGTATAAAAAACTGTTGCGCCAAATGGTGGGGAGGTGTTTATACATGTATATTAGAATTTTTATCATGTGAAGCCTCCGTTTTATGTAAACACTGTTTTTATACATGTAAGGACAATGTGGAGAAATATTATTGTATAACATATGTGAACATTTTCAGGAATTGTGTATTTCTACCTGCCACCACTTTATGACATTAGTATGATGCTTTTAGGCAGCCGATACTGCTTTCTTACTCAATCTGCGGCTTCATCAGCTCATAACTAGGCCTGGGCGTAGTTCGCGAAGTAGCACTTCGCGAAGCTACGCAAAGTGAAGATTGCACTACGCGAGCTACGCGTAGCACTTCACGAACTGCGTAGTACCTTGTTCGCACTGTGCCAGATGTCGTTTTCAATGATTGCACAGTGCGGACAAGCAACCGCCACTGTGCAATCATTGAAAATGGCATCTTGCACAGTGCGAGCTGTAGTTTTCTGCTGCTCGAGTAGATTTTTACTCGAGCTTCAGCTTTCTCAACGCAAACTGGTAGTTTCTCATCGCGAGCGGTCGCGAGCATACGCGACCACTCGCAATGAGAAACCTGACCTCCTCGCGTTGGGAATCTCGCCGGGAGGTTTATTTTCCATGCTCGCGATCGCCAACTTGAAGTTGCTGATCGCGAACAAGGAAAAAGTCTCGCCGGGATGTCATTTTGCTTGCTCGTGGTCGCCAACTTGACGTTGAGGACCGTGAGCAAGCAAAAAATGACCGCAGCACTACGCAACACTACGCTACGCGTGTTCGCACTGTGCTACGTGCAGTTCGCGTAGTGCGAAGTAGCGCGAACTTCGCAAACTACGCGAGCGTAGCGTAGTGCTTTGCCCAGGCTTACTCATAACACAGATAGCGGTGATTTGACAACTACTAGCTCTCTGGCCTATGACATAGTTGAGTAGATTTCTCCCCTCTGCGTTTCTACCCTTGTGTCACTGAGTAGTACGGCTACTTCTTGACAATCATAGTCACAGCCAGTGCTGTGTCCTCATTTTCACTCTTCTTTATTCTTTGTTTTCAATTTAATCCGTCCTTTTTGCTTGGTCTCTAACGACCAGACATGGGACAGCTGAGTTTTTAGCATCAAAGATTCTCTCCTACTATGCTATGTTATACACAACTAATAACCTTTCCCTTGGAATAGAGGGGCAGATTTACAAGAAAGTGACGCATCTGTAAAGCTGCGTCACTTTCCCTGCGCCACCCTGAGAAACCCTTGCGCCACTACGGATGCGCCGTATGTACATTACGGCGCACCACGGCGCAAGAATTGACAAATGCATCAGAAATTCTGACGCATCTGTTGATGCAAAAGGCACGCATTGCTGGAGTCGTGTCGCAAGCACGACGCAACTCCAGCAATGCAGGGGGAGACCTATCCTTATTGTGCTGCGTCACTGCTTACGCCTGCTTCAAGCAGGCGTAGGAATTTGACGCAGTGGCGTCCTAGAAGTGGTACAGTGAAATCTTGTAGATTTCACTACGTCACTTCTACGAGGCTTTTTTGCGTTGGATCGCCCATCCTGACTACATTATACCTGACGCAGGTATAATGTGACGCAGGGCTTTACAACGTGTCGCATCTCCATAGATGAGCAGAAGTGTATTTTTTCCAAGGCCTGATAAATGCACGTACACCTCGGCTGAGGGTTCTGTTGGCAGAAACATGTTGACCATGACACAACAGAACAGGGATGTTTGAATTCTGTTGTGTCCTTTCACTTCTTTTAATAATCCTGACCCAGGCATACAAGAATAAAGTTGCACGACTGGTCTTGGAGGTAGTTTTAAGCACATTGCGTATATTAGATTTTGTCTACACACTATGCTAGCCTCACCATCCGGATTACTCCATAGGGATCTTTACCAAATCCTGAAAACATCCAAAGAGCTCCTCCCAATTAGAGAGGGAGTTTTAGCCAGCACCGTGATTAGCTGTCACAGTGTGAGGAAAATCCCATCCCACCTCTGTTTGGTAAGGGATTTGGTCTGAAACCGCATGATGATGCATGCCAATTGAGTGAGGTATTTCGTTGTCATGAAGGAATACTTGTTCTTAGAGTTAGACCCTGGTATTTTGAGGTGTTGATTAATGATTGAACCATTCCTGTTAAAACACCAGCACACAGTGGTTTCAGAAGTACTAGTCCTGTCCCACTTGAAGAGGGCAAATGCATAGTCATTGCCATATAAGAGATTATTCTGACCCCTAAAAAATGGTGCTCCAGACTTTTGCAATCATCTTTTAAAGCCGATGAAAATTTAACAGAGTAGGAGCTATTATCATTCATTCCTTTGGCTCCCACTTCCCATTTGCATATTTTTCAACATCGTCTGCATGAAAAAGGCAAAACAGTATACCACCAAATTTGATTTGTTAAACTAAAAACATCAGAAAGAGTCCAACAAACAAAAGCAATACCATTGGCAGACTAGACACTGAGGCCACATTACAGACAGTGTTCTAGAATCATCCACTCTCAAACCCCATACGATACCCCCAAGATTTGATCCTCTGATGCCAAGAGCTTCCAATACCATATGGAAATCTCCTGATTAGCACTCATGTACCAAGAGGAGAGCTGCTCAAATTTGAATCTAAATAGGAAGCCCCCAGGCTTCACCTTACGTAGTTCTCATGTTAAAAGCCCTTGCACTGTAGAGCGATTCCCCCAGGTTGTTATTCTGGCCTTCCTAAAGGGCAACCTCAACTTGTCCAAAAAGCACTTTGGGGTGCCTAAGGGAATTCTAAAACAGGGAGAAATCAAAGTAGTAACAGATACCCAGGATCTTCTCAACTCTATACTAAAGGCTTATTGCAACCCTTAAAACTTTCAGCTGAACTTTTGAAAAAATTATCGGGCCCCCAAACTTGTATAGAAAACCTATGGACCCATCCCCACGGTAATTTCAGATAGAATCCTTTCCCAGGTTGAGCTGTCCAATGTCCCTGGAAACATCCTACAGTTCCTAAATTGAAATGCCATACAATAAAGATTTGAGTCTGGCAGTGTCAGTCCCCTTTTCTTCAGCCTCCTCCTCAGTTTTTTCCAAGATAGTTTGGCTCTGAGAATAATCCAAATAAAAGTGGTTATTTTCCTCTGTATTTTTTATATGTCTATGAGATGGGAGTGGTACACAATTAAAAAGCAAGGTCAACTTTGGGAGGATAAAAATTTAAATCCGGTTCACCGGGCAATAAATTATCAGAGGCAAGTTTCTTCATCTAATAAAGAGCAGATCAATCTTTGCCACCTGCCCTAAGTTATGAGCCGAACCACTCCAGTGATTGCACTATTGAAATGCCTAAATATTCAAGCTGTCACCTCCCTCTCCCAGTTGGTAACATTCCAGCACATAATCTCTGATTTAGTGGTGTTCACGGAATAGCCTGACAATGCTCCAAACTCCTCCGCTAATTTTTCTATCCTCAGCATGATCTGATGTGGGTCAGATGTACAAATTATGAGATCATCGGCATATAGTGCTCTCTTGTTCCTAAACTGCTGAAAGGATAAGGGAATTACCTAAGCATCTCTTCTGAGCAGCTGAGCACACGATTCAATAAAACTATCAAACAGAAGAGGGGAGAGAGGACACCACAGCGTGGTGCCCCAGGTAATCTCAAAACTCTCCGTCAAAGCTCCAGTAAATAGCATTCGAGCTGATGAGTTTGCATATATTTTCTGGAGGGTCAAGATGAAACATGAACTAAAGCATAATACTGAGAAAACCTCCCATAGATACTTCCTGCAAACTCAGTTCAATTACTTGGCAGCATCTATTGCGGCGACGGCCAGCGGGATTGAACAGGCAGTGGGCAGATCGATGCAACCGATTAGTTGCTGGTAAGTTCTTGAATAAATCCCTTCTGGTCATGGTGGATTACTTGGGGAGCTAATTTGACTAGCCTGTCTGCTAGAATGCTGGCAAAGAGCTTGTGACTGGCATTTAAGAGAGAAATCGGCCGATATGAGTCCACTTTCTTGGGATCTTAAGGGGATTTCTGTATCAACACTAACATAGCTTACTTCCATGACTGAAGGATCTGTCCATTCTCTAAATAGATGGAATTAAACAATTTCCCCCACATCAGCACTACCACCTTCTTCCGTGCCTTATACAGCTCTGAGGGGATGGCATATGGCCTCCCTGCCTTCCTGTTCTTGTCCCTATTCAAATGCTCCCAAAATTCAGCCTCCGTGATTTGTGCTTCAAGGGGCTTCTTTCCCTCCTCCATGATCCCCATGAGATCCCTGTCTCTCAGCCATCCCCTGAGATTATCAAGGTCCGGACTAATCTCCTCAGTATATAATGCTGAAAAAAGGGTGACCAGGCATTCACCTCCCAAGATGTCCCCCCTGCGGGTTGATGACTAGCTATTTCGAGGCCTTCCTGTTTTTGCTTTTACTTACAGTTCTTTTTGAACTCAAGCTTGAAGTTTAACTGAGCATCTTCTAATCTTTTCCATGCTTGATCCCTGCCCTTGGAGGAGCTTTGCACCTGCAGGGTGGCCTCCACTGTCCAAATTAACTCTGCTTTCTCTAGTCTGTTCTTGGCATACGCCTGACTTCACAAAACCCCGATTAACCATCCACCTTGGGTTCTGCCTACAGGCAGAGCACTGAAATACCATAGTCACAGCTGAGTGATCAGATTCAGGCAGGTGCTGGATATCTTTGATCTTATCCAATATAGTATTATCTGGAAAGAACTAATCATGCCTGGAAAAATGCCCATAGTTCTTACTATGGAATGTATACTCCCTTGTCTGGCCCATTTGGTGACGTCAGACATCCACCAATCTCAGCCCTTACGAACATCAGACCCGATGGTAAAGGAGTAACCTTTAGCAGTACAAGTCCCACTTTTTAAGGCGATGCTCAAGATGGCTTCTTTCACTGTATAGGATTTTGTTTTTCCCAGGATCTTTCTGGGTTTATGGCAATTTGGGTTCCTTTTAAATGAGCCCCTATGCATTTGCTGAATCTCGAGTTAAAGATTGATGTTTGGGCTGCCTTTAAGGACTTTGTCCTGCAGTAATGCAATAATAAAGGACTTTATGTCACCTCCTTCCTCCATCACTAGGTCATTTAGAATCCTGAGGTTATTCCTCCTGGAGTGGTTCTTGATCCTTTCTAAATCCTCCCTCAGACCTTGTTTTTGTTAGGTCAGCAGAGAAATTCCATTTTCATTTTTCTGTATGTCTTGCTTGACCAAAACTACATCCTCCTCCAATACTTTGGTCCATGTAGCCACTTCATCCAGTTTGTGATTTAAGGCTAGGCAGGAGGCTTGCATCCCAGATTAGTTAGCCTCAGAAACGTCAAATCTGCTCTTAATCTTGGCCCTTAGGCTCAGTAATATGGAGGCTAGTGACTCCTACTCGTCTACTTATATTGCCTCAGCCCCATCTAATCTGCCCACTGCACCAGAAGACTCCTGAGAGACAGTGTTCTCCAACAATGGTCTCTGGGATAACTCGCCTGCCTGTTTGAGGCCCTCTGGAGGGGTTAGCACCTAAAACATGTTTCTAGTAGGTGTCTGCATAGAATACTGCATAACATAATTTATGCCTGAACCCGCTGCTGCGACCAGTGTATCTGTACTATTTGCACAGGTCCCTTGAGTGCTTACGTTTGGGCCTGTTGCAGCCATAACTCTGAAGAAATAATTAAGGGACGGAGTCACTTTAATCTGGCTCCAGGTGACTTATTGAGCTGCCTAATGTTTTCCCAAGTTTCAGTTTTGGCACCCCAGCCCAGCTGGCAGACAGCGATCGAGTTTAACAGTGATCTCATGAACCACCAAGGAGGATTCATCCTCGGGACTTACCCCAGGAATGTTGGGGGTATGCGTGCAGAGCACGTACCTTGACTTTCCACCTGGCTTATGCCCACTCTTATCCGTAGACACAGGGTGTGAGCACTGGTGCTACTAATGAGGTTGGTGCTGGTTCTCATGCCTCACTTCAGTCTCTGCTACCTCACCACTCCTCAGCCCCTGCCTTACTCTCCTGGGAAACTGAGGCTCAATATAGTGCAGAATTACCACCTCATCACTCTTCCCGAGTCCTCTGCTGTAGCTTGACACTCTAACTCAGCCTGCTTCCCCGGGCTTGTGCCCGGGTAGGAGGTCTGTCCTACCATAATGGAGCTCCCAAGAGGCTAGCTCCCAGTAGGTAAATCCAATGCAAGTTACCAGAAAGGACGTAGGAGGCACTCCTAACATCAGGGTGGGTGAAGGCAGGTCAAAACAAATCATGCAAGATGGATCTCAGCAAATGCAGGGACAAAAGAGAGCCAGGAGGGTGGGGAGCACACTATGACCAAAGTAAACTTTCCTTTTGCTGGGAAACTACCGGGATCCCGCCCCGTAACTTGCACATATCATATTTTTCAATTAACACAACCACTCAACTAGTGAATTGAGCAATACCTCCGCAATTACTGGCATGGCCGTGGAATGGGGAGGCCAGCAGGGCACACGATGTGGTTACTTACTGTGGTCATCGCCTTAAGGGCTCCACTGCTAAAAATGGAAAAAGTAACAATTTGATCAGTTTTTAACAATTGTATTTGGACTAAATGTTGAGGTCTGTGTCCTGACACCTTCATACAACTTCCTAGCCCTCCTTCCTCAGTATCCTTCACAGAACAATCATATTTCTTTCTTTATTACTCCATCTCTCGTTGCACTCACCCTCACACCACATTCTAAGAAGAGTGAAAGTAGTATAAAAAAACTTTATTAAGTAAAGAAACTCTAACTTAATCTGTTTCCTGTGGGGATTTTGATCTTTTGAAATATACTGGGCCTGATTCACAAAGGTAAACATACAGGTTTGTGTGTTTACTCTTTTTTTAGCATCCACAAACAACAAATTAATATTAAGTTTAGGACTGGGGAGACTCTGCAGTCAGGGCATCTATGCAAATAAGAAATTAGGCTTGCGCTGTCGTTTTATGTGTGGAGATTACACCCCTCACTGCAGATTCTCTTCAGTTGCAAACTTAATATTAACTCATTGTTTGTGAATACCAAAAAAAGAGTAAAGGTACACAAACATGTAAGTATACGTTTGTGAATCAAGCTCGTACACTTTTATTCACTGTACCTTCCTGAATGTCTGTAGCGTTGTCTGCATTGCTGCTTGAGGCTGTTGAAAATTATTTAAGTGCAGCATTCCTTGCTTTTCTTTATTGATAATTCTCCCATCAAGTATATGCACAGTCACTCTTATAATTCCTACAGTATTTAGATTTATGTCCGTTTTAACTTACCTTGAGCTCTTTCTAATCACTTATTATCATTAGCCCACTAATCCTCATATGATAATTCCATAACTTTAGTCACACATTTCAATTATAATTTTAGATAATTTTTTAATTGTCATCACGTCAGCACTTATTTAGAATAATATTCTTTCTACTTATAAAGACTTAATTTCTCTTACAGGTTGGAGCTCTCTGGATGGCCGAAACTCGAAAGACCCAGTGTTATTTTCTTTGCCCAAAATTATTCTGCCAGAGAAGAAGAATACATGTTGCATGTACTTTCCGGGCCTAAAATCTAGTATTGTTTATGTAGATTTTGTTATTTGGCTGGTTTGCTTGTTAATTCTTGGACTCCTGTATCCACAATTTACACATACATTCCGTTTTTCCTTTTGTAAATGTAACGTGTGTTACATTCGAAGCCATAATGTGTTCAATTTCCAAAAATATATGTATTCTCTAATCTTGACTAACGTTAAATTGTACAAAATGATTTTGTGAATAATGGGTTTGGTAAAGTCAATTCCTCTCAGCTTCTTTTACATCCAAAAAGTAAACTGAACCATCATATTTTCTGTGTGGTTCAATTCTTTATCTTATCCATTCATTGTGTTTAGAGAGCAGTAGATATGCTCCAAACATTTATCTAATGTTTTAGCTCCAGGTCTGACCAATATATGGCCTCTTAATTGATTTTTATCACATCAGGGCAGCCATCTTGGGGTCAGGCCAGCCTAATGTGATTAACAAAATGTAATTAGGAAGTTGAAAATGTAGAGGAAAAACAACACTGTGCTATTGAAGATTACAAAAGATCGGAGCACTGGCAAAGGTCATGACATTTAACTGGCTAGTGCTTCAGGAGTTTAAGAGATGGCTCGCCCACTGCACATGAACAGACCCGCACTCTTTGCAAGGGAGAACCTTCTGTCATCATGTTACAAAAACGCAGAGTTTGAACTTGATTGATCGCCCTCTCACTTTCGATATTCAAGAGATTTTTAATGGCTTAGGTGTGCTTATGTTTCTGTGTAGCTTGCGGTGAGCTGCTTCATCACTCAGAGTGCAGCACAAATAAAAAGGAAACGAGAATCCCTCTGTGCTATTGCCTTCCAGAGGAGCAGCCATTCTTTCCAATAAAATGCATGTAGGGCTCCCTAGCTCATCAATGTGAATTCAGCATTTTAAGGAGACAAAGCATAGCAAATTGGCATTACAGCATTAATTAATCATGTCAATGTTGAGAATGAATCGAACAGAATGTTAATCATATTTTAGAATGATTTATTAATCATGTAGCTTGCATTGTCATAGAAAACTCCACTTTCCCCCTGTTCCCTTGCTGCTCTTTGATGCCTCCTTGGCTTCCCTATTTTCATAGTTTTAACTGAAGCCTCTGGTGGTTCCTCAATAATGCTGCAGGAACCAGACATTACTTTTTCTTTGTATTTTAACTACATGGCAAGGGACCCTTTATTATAGTCCTGCGTTTCTTTCTATTATATACAAACATTGTGGACAATAATGATGGCTCCTTTCTGTCTCATATTTGTTTCTCATAGAAAGAAAAGAAAGGCAATAAATCTTGCCTTTATTGCAGTCCTGTTTTCATGTTAATATCAAAAGAAGGTCATTGAGAAGGAGGCCTTCATTATAGTCCACATTGTATAGACTCAAAAGAAGGACTACAATGATATTGCCCTTACAATCCGACATTTATTTTGCATGTAAACAAAAACATAGTAAAATAAAGGCAAAGGAGCCTTCATGATTCTTCTAATTTCTTGGGGTCACGTATTAATAGCCTATGCATTGAAAAGCTTCCAACTCCTTTGTCATGGAGTGCCTTAACAAATGATGGAGTAGAACTCCTACAATGAAATAAAAATTCAACTAAAAAGTGCTTCACCTTTATAGTTCTATATTGCATCTTGTGCTGATTCACAAAAGTAAGATACACTGGTGAGTAAGTTTACACTTTGTAGTAGGTTACTAATTTGGCATTCACACACTCTGAGTGTAAACCTACTATAAAAGTGTATCTTACATGTCTCAACCCCCCAAAAAATACAATTGTCTTACTCCTGTGTGGGTGGGTAATGTCTTTCCCCAAACCCCTCCCTGGGAATTCCTAAACCCAGTGGCGTAACACAGGCCTGCATCCCCCGCGGTGCGGGGGGGCGAGCTTCAGGGGGCCCCCTCAGCCCAGTAGTCGGGCCTGAGAGCTCCGGATTCTATCCGGAGCAGGGCCCCTCCATGTACTTTGCAAGGGGGCACCCTCAAATTTCGTTACACCAGTGCCTAAACCCCTACTACTTCTACCTAATTCCATTCCCTTTAGCATTATGTCTCCCCTATGCCCTGCTGTGATGTGACCCTACCACATTTACTACTAAAATCTATACTTACATGCACAGAGACTCTGCAGTCGTGGTGCTGAACTCCAAACACAATTAAAGACAAAATGTACATTTTGTAGTACAATTTGGAGTATGTTTTCTTGTACTACATATATCTATATATATATAAATATATATATATCAACTAAGCTCCTTCTTCACGAAAGAAATAGGCCCACTGCCAAATCTGGCAACATGAATGATTTATTTTCGACACTGACGGCAGTCCTGACCTGTTTCGGTCAATGTGAACTTTCTCAAAGATAAAGTCTAGCAGTTCATTCAATTGCCTGCTATATAAAGTTGGACCCCATTGGACCTCCTCAGTGGATACAGGTAAGATGCATTCTGAAACTTGTGGTTATTAACATTTCATTTACAGTCCTCCAATGGGCACTGCCATTCTCTTGCGGTATATTCCAGTTTGTCTTTATGCTGCCAGTATTTGTTCTATTGCATTCCCATTTTCAAAGCTGCTTGGACCCATGCCTTGGTCAATCCGAAGAGGCAGCCATTGCCCCATCATGTTATGCACGGAAATCCTTGGTATCCTCATAGGCAGTTTGGCACTCTCACTGGTGTTGCGTCCTCAGCGGCAGGACAACGCCGCTCAACATCAAAGGTCATCAGTAAGAAGTTATAGTTAGGGCTGCTTTTCCATAGATGGGCGTTTTTTTGTTTGACGAATCTTCCCAAACCTTTTTTTTAAGTTAATTCACCTCAGCTGCTTCCTGGAAAGTTTCTGGGTGTTCCATCAAGTAGAAGCAAAAAATGCTAATTTAAACAGTCAACAATCATAAAGAAAAAACATGGAACATACATATATCAAAAGAACCAATATAGGTCAAATAAACAGTAAAAACAAGAACAAGAACTGCCAAGTAATACAGGGCTAAAAGATCGTAAGCTCTACAAAGTTTAAAAATGTTTACCATTTCTTATCCTAAGAGCTTGTTGGACATAACTAATAACAGAGTGGTAGATAAACTGTGCATCAAGACACTGTAGGTATTGCAAACTTGATCCATAAGATCTATGGCCAGATAAATGCAAAATAGGTTGTAAAAACTGATGCCAAGTCTAATATAAAAGCCACAAATAAACATTAAATGTGCAAGCAATTGTTTTGAAGTGTTATCACATGAACAGCAGGGTAATGAAGAAAACCAGGTACCCTGCTGCCGGAAGGCAACAAGAAAGCGTAAAGTGCCAATTCTAAAACGGGTTAGATAAAAACCTATGTTGATGATTTGTTATCCATAATAGAGATGGTTCCATTCCTTCTTTAGGTTTAATGTTGAGTTATCAGCAGACTGAATTCATAGATTAACTATTTGCAAACATAACATCATTCCTAAATTTGTAATACAGGGTTTTCATCAATCTCTTTGAATAGTTATCAATCTCATGTGGGAAATAAAACAAATTTGAGATACCAAGATTGGTGAATACTCTCTTAACATAAAATAACCAGGGGATGGAAATCATATGTTCTAACCTGATACAGTCTTCAAGAACTATCCTGGAGAATTTAGTATGGGGGAGAAAGCCAAATGTTAAGCCATAAAAGAAGGGGGGCAACCCTCACTATATCCTCAAAAAAAGGTAAGCAATTTTCATAATGAACAATGAGGCTGGCAGAGCTCTTGGCAGTAGCAAGAAATCTGCAGAAAAAATTGTTTCCTACAGTTTGCAATTTCCCTCGGATGGTCTATCTCCAAACGCCAGCACCGTATATACGCATTGAAAGACATTTGCTTTTATACAAGGACATTCATTATTTTATAGATTTATGGCTGAGTTTTCTTGAAAGTCTAAAAATTGCAACAACTGTCCTGGCAAATGTACAAGATCTCTCAGTCAAGAGCTTGTCCCATCTCATATTTTCCTCCAACAAAGTGCCAAGATAATTAAAGTTCTGGACCTTAGAAATTGAGGTTCCACCTATATTTTCATTTTGTGAGAGTGTTTTTTTGGCCCACAAGTCATAATATATGTTTTTTGGTGATTGACTTTCAATCTAAGATCCCCCATAAATTCACTAAAAGAATCTAACAGCAATTGCTAATCATTTGTGATGTGGGCGAGTAAAACTGCATTATCCTCATAGATTACGATGGGGTCTGGGTGGCTTCATACGATTGTTAAATCTTTTTCTTTTTTGGTCAGCACTAAATCCAAAGAATGTATATAAAAAATAAATAAATAATTAGCTAAAATGCAGCACTGCCTGATGCCACTACTATATCTAAAAGGGGGGTACATTTTCCGTATTGTCTATGGCATACTAATGAGGTCGTACCCAACGCAGGCACTTCAAAAGATCCATCAAAAGATTGTCAAACCCATCCTTGCCCATCATGTCCCAAAGTTTTCTCACATCAACAAGGCCAAACATGCTGGAGAGGGCAATAAATGCCGTATGGAGAGCATGCCTCCCTTTGATTTAACATATTTTCCTGATAGCAGGAGCAAGTTCAAAGTTTGCTCAAGCTGGCCAAAAACCGTATTGCTCATCAGAGAGAAAATTGTTTACCTCTGATTAATCTTCCAATTGAAGTTGTCTAAGATTTTTACTGATGAGTCCAAAAGGGAGATGGGTTGATAGCACGTTGGTTAACTTCTGCCCCCCTTTTTGAATATGGGTACGATTGTAGGCATCCTTCAAATAGTTTAAAATTTCTCCTCTAATGAGAATCTGGAAAGTATTTTGTTAACAAAGGAGCCAAAAATGTAATGTTCTTTCTATAGACATTTATGGCCATCTGGACTGGGCACCTTGCCTGAAGGGGAATTTAAAATGGCTCTGGCCACTGTACTTATTTCAGTAAAGCTTCCTGGGGCATTTGGACTATCTATTACAGTGATAATTTATCCTCAGGTATTTGGGGTACATCGTCTTTAGAAAAACCTTTGAAAATTTAGCAAACAAATCCTCATGCATTTTCCATAGACTTTTTTAAGACAGATTTTCAGCAAAAACTGCTGAACAGAACTACACCAATTTCGGCAGGAAGCTAGATCTTGGGCCGCAGATTGTGCTTTTTGTGATTTGATGTAAACCTGGTAAATAGTTCTGGGAAATGACCGGTCAAAAACTAATCGTATATTTTGGCTATTGGGCTAGCAAGAATCCCACAAGAATCTTGGGCACCTCCCAAGAAAGAGTGAAATCAAAAATGGAGCCCGGTGATAGGTCTATAGGCCCTTTTTTCCCATGAGCCTTGACGCTCTCATGGGAGCAAGAGGCTTCTGTGAGTCCCACAAGAGCAAGCTATCTGATTGGCTGGTGTTTGGAATGTGAGAAATGAAATGGTCGTCATTACTGTTTATTGTGAAAATGGAGGTAAAAAACTATATAAGAGGGTAGCAGAAGAGCATGCTGTCCTGCTAGATTTAGATTGGATGCATCTAAGGGATAACTACTGTGAAGATTATAAATATATATTGTTTTGAACTAATTTTTATGATCTCACGGGACTCTCATGGGATCGTGAAGTAGATGAGTTCTCAATACACTCTATTAGTAGAAATGCATAGTGTGGTCCATGTTTTTGAGAAGAAGTGTGTAACAGATAAACACTGTGATGAGTAAATAGTTAATTCTTATCTTTAAAAAAATATTATGACCTCGCTAGACTCTCGCGGAGTCATAAAAAGCAGGAAGGGGTAGATGATGTTTGAATACACTCTGCTATGCACAATTGTTACTCTACAAAGGAGTCTTACTGGAGATGGTATTTATCAAAGTCTACTATTTAAGCTAATTGGCTTAAATAAAGACAGGAAACACGTTGTTTTCTGTCTGTATTTATATTTAAAAATCAGTAAACCTGAAAACTGGGAGCCCTACTTATGAATCAGAGGCAAGAGACCCTTCTACCTACTAACATCTGAGATAGTGTACTGCTCTCTTCACTGTCACAACCATTTTACCTTTTAAGTCTGTACAGACAGCGGTGGCCTTAGAGTGCATATCAAAAGAAGCACATTAGGGACTGGTGCACAAGTTTCTGGAAAGGCAAAACTTGTGGTACACATCCACACAGGTGGATTCCATTATGTTATGTTAAATATAATTTATTGAAAGCACCATCACCAATGGTCTTTAAGTGCCTAACTGAATAAGCAGCAACTTACTGAGAGGACATAATATATTAGTCTAAACAGAGGAAGCTTGAAGAAAAAGCTAGGTTTTAAAGTGGGTGCAAAACAAACTGGGTGGAGATCTCTAGTCTTGAGCAAACAGGAAGTGTATTTTAAAGTCAAGCAGCAGAAACAGTAAAGTTCTGATCAGCCTTTTAGGGACTGATTCACAAAGGTCACTTAAATTTTTGAGTAATTTACACTTTTGAGTAAGTTTACTACGTTTTACTTATTCACAAACTCCAAGTGTAAGTGTAATACGCAATAATGTCTATTAAAGCCCTAACCACAGTATGCTTGCAATCTGATATAACAAAGGAAGAAAGATGATAGGTGGTTCAGGATGAAACAACTGAGCGTTGATATTAACCAGGGGCGGCTCCTCTGCAATGGAAGAGGAGCGTCGCCCCACTGTTTCAGAGCCAGCAGTAAAAAAATTAAAAGGATATTTCAGTATTGTTTTATTTTTAAGCTGCTGGCTCAGCCAGCATGTGCAAGGAGGGGAGGGTTTGAGGCATGGGAGGAGAAGAAGGAGTGCTAGTACATTCCCTAAGTGCTAATGTGTGTTTGGCCGGCAGTCTCAGGCCGACCAAAACTCAACTGCGCACTTAGGTTTCTGTAACCTAGCTGTATTGAACAGCCGAGTCAGAGAAACCCCACAGACTCCCTGGTCTGAGCAGGGCGTCCTTATGGCCTCCTCAGGCCAATGCCTGCACTGCACTGCAGTGCGGGGATTGGACAGGGAGTTTGTGACTAGCCTGCAGTCTCTGCTGGGACAAGAAAGTCCCAGCACCAAGGTGCGACGTGGAAGGCGGCCGGTAGCAGGTAAGTTTAACTTTTAAAATGTTTTAATATTCTTATTCTTAACATGTCACCCCCACCCTCCCCGCTCCCCCTCCCGTGCTCCCTCCTGCGCTTCGTCCTGTGCTCCCCCTCCCCTCCACTTTATGTATGTGGGGGCCGCCACTGATATTAACTCCTAAACTCTGAACAGTTGTGAAAGGGGGTTGGCATGGTCCTACTTCCAGGCAAATAATAGACATCCGGATAAATTCATAGTGGCCATTAACAATTAGGTAATCTGTTTCTTACAGAGATATTGAATGTCGTACAGTTATAGGGTCCAGGTGAGGAGATCACTCCACACAAGTCTTTGCAATAACACACATAGACCACGCCTTCCTCTTAGAATGTCTGAATAATGCTTGGATGATTGGCAATTTCTAAAGTCAGGGAGGCTAAGCTCTGTTTTGGTTGACTGAGTATAAGTGACATAGAGTTTGTCTTTGAGGGGCCTGTCGGATAATTAATGTGACAGACATATTTAGCCGCAAGAAGATGTAAGAAGCTCTAACACACATTACATGAACTATCTAGCTTATTAAGTTCCTGCATAATGAAAGGCTTTAAAGGCATGTTTCCCGATGGACACCAGCAGCTGAACTAAGGAGACTGTCACCCCGAGCAACAATTTTAATTCAAGATGTTTCTAAGGAGACGTTCAAGTGATCCATGCTTATCAGAGAGTACAGAAAAAGAAGAATCAGCAGGCGCAAACACAAAGAAGCCTTTGTCAGCAGTGGCCAGGGTCATTATGGAGCTGCAAGGAAAGTAGGTAGTAATTGAAATAATTGATTTAAGACAGTTTTGTCTTGAGCAATTTTATTTTCAGCTTGCCTGGCACCATACTCTACAGGTCCCGAAGCTTTAATGCAGGATTGCCATTCCAAGCCCTCCAAACGTCTTATTCTTTATATTTTATCGAAACCAAAATTGTCCTTCAGAGTAATCACCTATAAACACGCTATATTTGGCGCACGGTTTAAAATGGAGAAATGCAGAGGGCAGGTGACATGCAACTGTTTGCTAAACTTTGTTAGGACGCTGAGAGAAATGGACTTCTGTGGCATCAGCACCTGCAAAATGAAATAAAAGAGGATTCCTAGATTGAACTCCATGATTCATCTTCAGACCTGACACATGTAATGCCCCCGGGATGGTTGGAAGATATTTCAAGCCTTGACATTTCGCTGATTTCTTTTCTTTTTTTTTTTGGTACAATTGTGTACTAACACAATCAATCTGTCTCCATGTCCCACCTCTGAAAGCGAAGTGTTTTATACCTTTCTTGCACGTGTTGCAATGGCAGTATCCACAGCTTTAATCACCGTGTAGGATGAAATGTGTTGCACAGAAAAGGTTGCTTTTGTTGGATAAATACGGTCACCATTCAATGCTTGGTAGCGTTGTTGTCAAGTGATGGCATGTTTGACAAATACAGCTGGGCCTGACTTTTCAGACAACAAGGTTTTAACCCGTACCTATATAGTCAAAAATGAACGTAAGGCGTAGTTGGATAAAAATCGATAACTGACTGAATATCTCACAGAAAACCTGGATCCTTGGTAATAGGAATGTTGAGCAAAACAAAATTCAGTGTAGCACGTCAGGCCTGGGTCCGCGGGGTGGGGACCACCCTCTCCATACTGGAATTTTGGGGAGGGGAGGGTGATGATTAGGCCTGGGACAAAATTCCGTTCCGTTCGCGGGAATTGCAATAATTTGGCATTTTCACGTTCCGCGGAAAGCGCGAAAATTTCAAAATTTCCACATTCCGCAGCTTAGCGATAATTTGTTTCTTGCTCGCGCTGTAAAATAATACATTCTCGCGTGCGCGCGATCGCCTTACCTGAATCCCCGCGTTCGTCGACAAGTTTTCCCGATCCGGTCGCGTTCTCCACGAGATGTTGGATTGTTGGTAGCCATTTGCGCTGTCTCGCGACAGTTCGCGCCCGCAGTAACGTCATGCGTCGCGCGATCACGTCTTTCTTCTCGCGATCATGCACCGCGAGACAAGTGAAAACAAGATGGCCGCGCCCACGAGCAACCGCATGGGTAAGTTGGCGAGCCGTGACCACGCAGAAAATACCGCGAACGGGCGGGAAAAAACTTCCGCACCATCGCGATATTTCGGCGTGTTTGCGGAGATTTTTAACATTTTCGCGATAATTTGCGAAAGTGAATTTCGCAAATTCCACCCACCCCTAGTGATGATGAGATACACCTCTTTAATGGTTAGGAAGCCATCACACCAACATCCAAAATCGTCCAGTAGCCCACATGCACAGAGGGAGTCTTTACTCCTTCATGCAGCTTAAGAGAAGGCAGTTGGTGGAGTGGCCCCCAGAGATGCAGAGATCTTGAATGCCCTGTAGATTCTAAGGGCTGTCGGGTGAATGCCGGAAATGTCAGAGAGCAACCCCTTGGTGTCAGCAAACTCAGGTTGCCCATTAGGGCAGTATCAATGGGGGTCCCCGCAGCCATACCCAGGCAGGGTTCCAGCACACATTTCGAAAGTAGCATAGGGGGGCTTCAATGCCAGCACATATAATAAAGCAAAACAGTTGAAGAAATCACTGTAAGTCATGTCAAGAGAGTTGTAGGTTCCTCCGTACAGCCGCCAGGCACCGGAGAAAACGATAGTTCAATGTCAGTGAGGCTTTCATTGTGAGGATGGGGCATTACATTTTGGAGAGTCAGGAAACTGAAATTAGGGCAACTAATAGGGCCTGAGTAAACAGAGGAGGGGAGAGAGACTAAGCACTGCTTAGGACAGTGTAGAAGAAAAGGAGGTGGATCCACCAGAAGACCTCGCCAGGATGCCAGGGGAGTGTGGAAATGAATCGCTGTGTGACAAGCAGCTAGGAGAATGTTAGATCCTGAGACGGTCTGCATGGCTACAAATGGACAGAGCATAGCATTCCAGCGGGGAGACGAAAACAGACAGCTGATAATGAGTGAGAGTCTGAGAATGGATGTGAGACCTGAGCCTCTCAGTGACGAATACGAGACAGCATTCAGCAGACTGGAAGGACGAGAGGATGCTGTGAGTGTCAAAAGGGCCAGATGGGCAAAGAGTGCACAGGAAGGAGGAGACGACTCAGGCATCGAGTACCAGAAAGCCTGGTGGGAAGTTAGGTAGAGCAATGCTGATGGTGAGGGTACACAAGAGATGCAGAGGTAAATGGGACAAAGTAGCATGGGTGACAGTAGAAAAGGAGGCTACTTTAAGAGGTTTAAAAATGTGGGTTGGTTCCATGGGACAGGATCCTGCAGAGGAAAGGGAAATGACCAAGAAAAGATTAAGGGACAGATACAGGGGAGGATCAAGCAGAGACACCCAGTGTGACAACATAGAACGTGATTGCAGCCAAAGGACTTTAGGGCATATTTACAGGCCCCTATTTCCACAGGAATGTCAGTGTCCATGACGTTGTGGTAGTGAAAGGGGCTTCGCCTTATTTACAAGGCAGTGTTAAGCCACTTAATGTGGCTTAACGCTGCCTTGTAAATAAGGCACCCTTAGCGTGAAAGGAAGGGTAATGGGTGTTGCTGTGGGTGTTCCACCAAAACACCCATTGATTTTGACACTGCCCCATATTTACAAGGGTGGTGTACATATGGGGCAGCACCCAAATTAATACTAAGGAAAACCTGGCCTTACCCTGGCGCAACAAGGACATTTGTTTAATTTCTTCTCGTTGTTGCTATTTCCATGTGTGCTGCTTTGTGCAGCACACAGAAACAGCAAATGGCCATTGATTGTTTATGTGAAGGAAGGTGTCCCTTCGTCCACCTTCACAAACATTGTTTTTTTTAATACGTTTTGCAACTTCTATGTGTGCTGTGTTAAGCAGCACACATAAAAGTTACAAAACACCATTTAAAGATTGTTTATGTGCAGGAAGGGACACCTTCCTTCACATAAACAATCACTCCCCTCAACACAGTTGCACTTGCACTGTGGTGCAAGAGTGCTTGTGTTGGTGCTAGGCAGCTAAATTTAGAGCCAGCGCAGGAGGAACAGTAGGGCTGCACCATAATGGGCCCACCTGATGCATGTTGCAAAGAGGGGATGGCGGTGAATGCAAGAGAGTGGACATCTTTCATGACATTAAGTTAATATTTGCAGTGACAATTATTGGATTGAAGTGTTCCACAACTTAAGTACATTGGATGTAATATTAACTACACAAATGAACTCTGTTGCAAAGTCCTGGCTTTGATATCACAAATAACTTTCCTGGAGGATGAGTGTAGACCGGTTAGCAGTTTGAAGTTAGCATTTCAATGAATTGTGCCTTCAAAAGAAAATGCTTACACAAATGATTTCTTCACTATGCACTGTCAGAGGCCTTCCCCTTTCTTCTGTTCCATTTCTTGGGAGTCCACTCAAAGGCATGTTTGAGGGGCTGCACAAATTGTCTAGTGAAGGAGCATGGTAGTCGTTTTTATAAAGGACCTCTCCATGAAAAAGAGTCTAATATGCCTGGCGAAACAGCCCCTGGAGAAATATCACTCCAGTCAACAGGGGGTGTTCTGCGAGCCACAAATGTGAATACGTTCTGGATGAGGTATGTTGGGGAAATGCCAATACTCCGGTTTACTCAATGGTAATATAACAATTAACAATGGAGGAAGCATTACCTTCGAGGTAGCATTCACCTTGCAGGCAAGCCGTGCTGGAGCTAGAATTAGTTTCAATTAAAATCTCGGTTTACCATCATCCAGGCTAATTCCCGCTGTCAGTGAGGCAATGGTTCTTTGCCATTGTTTTAGAGAAGTGCAAAAAGAGCTATTGATGGACAGAATGCAGAACAATGTCATACATTCACCCCAGTACAGAGATCTGGGCCTAAATCCATCGTTTCTTTGCTCACCATGCCATTCCAGTTTGGACCCTGCCATATGAAAATCAGTCCTGACCCTGTGCCCAATGGGAACAGTCCAGCCCGGACACTTTTCGCCCTAAGTGGGATGAGTATGCCCAGATATGGGTCCCTTGCTCACTGTGCCACTGGATTCAAGCTAGCCTGGCTGGAGAAGGGTGACATACCCTGAAACCGGTCCCAGGATGCTTGTTTCCGGTCCAGGGAGGACCTGGGCAGGCAGTTCCATCTGGACTGTTCCCATGGGGCACAGGGTCAAGACTGATTTGCATATTGCTGGGTCCAAAATGGGGTGGCTTAGTGGGCAAAAGAACAATGCATTTAACCCAGATCTTTTGACTGAGGGAGAATGTTTGCATTGTCAGCATTCCATCCATCATTTGTTTGCTGTAACACTTTTCGCCCTGAATGGGATGGGTATGCCCAGACGTGGGTCCCTTGCTCACTGTGCCACTGGATTCAAGCTAGCCTTGCTGAAGAAGGGTGACCTATCCTGACACCGGTCCCAGGATGCTTGTTTCCAGCCCAGGGAGGACCGGGCCCGGCATTTTGGTCTGGACTGTTCCCATGGGGCACAGGGTCAAGACTTATTTGCATATTGCTGGGTTCAAACTGGGGTGGCTTAGTGGGCAAAAGAACGATGGATTTAACCCAGATCTTTTGACTGGGGGAGAATGTTTGCATTGTCAGCATTCTGTCTATGATTTGTTTGCTGTAACATTGTTTTAGAGAAGATCAGGTGATGTACATCACATAAATTATAAGCACAATCACCAAAATATTTTCAGTCATTAATGAGAGT
Source organism: Triturus cristatus (assembly GCF_964204655.1). Taxonomy (NCBI): domain Eukaryota; kingdom Metazoa; phylum Chordata; class Amphibia; order Caudata; family Salamandridae; genus Triturus; species Triturus cristatus. The sequence continues at coordinate 254,544,924 of NC_140588.1, forward strand.
TTGGTACGAATTAATACAATCCAATACAATCCCAGCGAATTCATCTTAATTAAAAGTCACAAGCTAACTGTTATTAATCTTGATCAAATCAAACAGGAACAAAACTCGATAATCAATATCAGTCTATCAAATATTCATAATAAAATGCATTAAGTGTGTTCCATAAAGGAAATAATCCCGATTCAAGAATGGGGTAGAGGAAAGCTGTCAGTCAGAACCAATATAGAGTTCCAGTTTGAGCGGGAGAAAGTGAGAAAGCATTAAGTTTTAGCATCCAAATCAGTTAAAACAATCAAGAATCAATCAAAGCAGAAGTTCTCATAAAGAGAGGTTTAAGAACCGCAGTAAAGTCTCAAAGTAGAGTGGACTAAGGATAGATTTAGAAAATAGAAAAGTCTGCAAAAGCCTTTTGGTCTGCTCTAGGAACATGCACTATTATAGACAACACAGTCTGAAGCTTTTGCAACATGTTGCTTCTACTGTCTCCAGTCAGCCAATTAGGTTTCAATGCTCTCATGGGTTCAGGGGCATTCCTCGTCTTCTCACAGGAATACAATAGCTCACAGACAGCAATGGAATTAAACATTTCTTATCAAATACAATGTTAACTCTGTTAGACTTTCACATCATTTATTCCCTTTAGAAATGCTGCATCTTCATAGGTACACTTCTTCATTGCCTCACTAAATGACACATCTCTAATCATTAGTTAACAATGATCTTTGTGTAAGTAGAAACATTTTGCAGAATTAGATGAAAACATTTATGCAACTGTTATTCATTATGAAAAAACATATCTATGAAAAGGTTAAAAAATAAAACTTTTATGCACATTACGCATTTTCTAGTCATGGCAGATTGTCAGGCAATGTTGCTTCTGCCAATTGAGGCCTAGTGCCAGTAAATATGGTTGCCTACTCCAATTTCCTTCATTTAAATGCATTTTTATTTTTCACTAAAGCCTATACATAAATTCTGCACATTTATTATAAACTATATTATTTTCTCCATAATATTAAACCTTTTTCAAGCTGCAAGGTTATTGGGTATGGTTTTAGATGCAGTTTTAGAGTAAGGTACACAAGGCCAAAAGTGGAGAGACTGATGTAGAAAGCCTGAAATCAGTTAAAGACGTCACATTTAGACAAGGAAAAATTGAAATTGAGGTTAACAACTCCTTCTGGATGATGCCCTTACTGAAGGTAATAATCTTTCTCTTGGCAGTTATGGGTTTGCTTTGAGGGAAATAGGCAGATAGAAGATTTTGGACTAGAGACAGAAAAGATGGATAGACCTGGCTTCCTGGTGGTCTGATAGTATGTTTGGTTATAGCCACCTGGAAAGATCTTGGGAGCTGACGCTCACTGGGGCAATATGCCTATTATTTAGGTCACAAATGGATGAGACAACGGAAGTTGGAGGGATGGATCTGTTAACGCGCAGCTAGTAAATATGCTGGAGGACCTTCAGGCAGACAGAGTTTCAGATAGTAATTTTGGCTTTTCTTTTATAAAATAGTGTTATGCTGTTCTGGACAAGGTGGTATGTATTAGGTCATTTGCTCTACAGACTGTTGGAAATGGGGGATAGGTTTTCTAGACTGCATTTAAATATATTGCACCTGGGGAGAAATACCCTGTAGAGCTGGTTGGTTTGCAATTGAAATACAAACATGAAAAGAGACCTGAGGAGCATTCAGGAGAAGTGGATTTGTGGTGTACCACAGTAGACACAGTTGTTACCAAGGAAGGGCCGCATTTACAAGAAAGTGCTGCTGTGGCACTTTCAAAGCACCAGAATGCATATATATACACAGCCGCGGTCAGTAGTAGGAGTAACTGCAGGGCGGTGACGTGGGGAGGGGAAGGGGCAGGGTGGGGGGTAGTAAACTATGGATTACGGAGGTTTACAGGTAAGTTAACATAAAAATTAATAAAACAAATTTTGTTGCGTGCACAGCATCGCATTCGGAGATGCAGTGCACGCAACGAAATTTGTTTTATTAATTTATATGTTAACTTACCTGTAAACCTCCGTAATCCATAGTTTACTACCCCCCACCCTGCCCCTCCCCCTCCCCACGTCACCGCCCTGCAGTCACTCCTACTACCAACCGCGGCTGTATATACAAGGATATGACGGATCCCTTTGCTCTCCCCTACGCTGGTGCACAATTTGCTGCCATTCTCCGACGCAGGCCCCCTTGCACCATATTGCAAGGATACCTGCATCACGGGCATGCTTGTTTATGTGCAGGAAGGTGTTCCTTCCGGCACATAAATAATCTGAAATGGCGTTTTTCGACTCCTATGTGGCCTGCTTTAGCACACATAGAACTTGCAAACGTCATTTTTTTAATGATTGTTTATGTGCAGGAATGGACACTGTCCTGCACATAAACAAACACCAGAAGTGATTTGTTCGTGCTATGTGTGCTGCAGAATGCAGCACGCAAAAAAGGAGGAAGAAAACTAGGACAAATGAATACAATTCTCCTCAAATGAAAACACTTCTCCTCATTACGCCTCTCTACGCCTCCCCTGGGAACACGTAGCACTCAGACGCATTTCCAGGTTTACGATTTCCTGTAAATCTGGAAATGTGTCAGTTTCCATGAATATTGTGAGGGAGTACCCACAGCAACACCCGTGGAACACCCCTTTCACACAAAGTGCTGTGTGCAAAGGGGTCGTATATACAAGGACAGGAAAAGCCTTGTAAATACGGGGCAGCAAAATGCACTGGCGGTTTTTCACAAAAAGTGGTGCCCTTGCAACGCAAGGGGCTTGCAAATAAGCACCAAAGTGTTTAGAATGGAACTAGAAAGCCTGCAGCAATTAACAGTAAAAAGAAGGAAGTGAAGCGAGATATGATAACGTTTTGAAAGACAGGGTCTTGGGGGTTTTAAGCTCGAGGGTTTAGTAGGCAGCCTCACAGTTAGATGCAGAAAGGAAGGGGTACTTTAGTCCCCCCTAGGCAAAAGCCCATACCAGGAGCTCAGAAGGATTAAACTGGATATAGCATACTCTTTTGCATCAGTGAAAGGGGGGTGGGGGTGAGGTGGTAAAACAGAAGAGATTTGCACCCTGTTGCAAGAGTAGATAGGATGGACTAGACTCAACTAGGTCAAAGCACAAGATCATACAGTGGGGGAAGAATGTAATAGGCCTGTAGGCGTGGAGAGGACCAGAACCCCAAAAAAAGACCGCTATGCCCATTAAGGTGAAATGTTTAGGAGCGTCTTAGATGATGTTTGGCAAACGGGAAATTGAGTGGTATTTTTAACTTCCAGAAACGAAATTGTTCATATCTGCAGCACTGGCTGAGGTTGTTTTTGTGTGAACTTTGACCTGCTTCCAGAATTCTTTCACAATGACAGCGAGTCTGTGCTCACCACAGCCACGATTCACGAATGTTGCATGATTTATAATTCAGACGTCGAAGACGATTCTTCTCTCGGTCCCAGACAGTGCATCTCAATCAAATTAGCAGGCTCGTTTGAAAGAGTGTCACTAGGCATCTGTTTGAAGCACTGCAGAAAAGATGCTGTCAATGATGCCTAATATTTATGTGTCTCGAAATTCAAAATAAGCAATAAAGTATGACACCAGTGATTAGTTACATTCCAGTTGGTGCTTGATCAAATTAATGTAATTCACTCAAATCTGGTCTTCGTTTGTAACAATGCTGTAATCAGGGCTCCATGTACTAATACAAAAAACAAAAATACGGCACGACTATCTATAGTCCCAACTTTTGAAACATATATTGATCTCATGTAAAGTAAGTGTCGGCAGTCATTCCTCTATACAGAGAGAGATAAAGTCAGACTTGTCATGTGCTGAGTTCCAATGCAGTCCATTCAGATTCAGCGTACAAGAAAAACCTTAACTTATTTAGGGGCATATTATCAAGAAATGACGTTAAAATTATCGCCGCTTTAGCGGCAGAAAACTGCCGCTAAAGCGGCGAGAATGGGCTTCATAATATGCCGCAGAGAATTCCAATAGAAGCCCATGTTCTGGTGTCAGCATGGACTTCTATTGGAATTCTCTAGGGCATGTAATCAAGCCCATTATCGCCACTTTAGCGGCAGCTTCCTGCCGCTAAAGCGGAGATAATTTTAACGCTGTGCTTGATAATATGCTCCTTAGTTCATGTGCCATCAAAAACAAACAAGTATTTACAAGGGATAAGTTCGACCTAGCTCAACCCTCTCTCCAAAATCTAGGCATTGGCAAATTCTTGTCCATTCAGGATTTCAGATAGAGGAATGACCTAGCAAGTAAAATGTGGCACACGTTACATTTGTTTTAAAGCACGAGTTCATCTCTTTTCTGAGTTTGGAAGGCTTCTTCTTCGGGGGACTCACACTTTTCTATTTCCTCAATTAACTTTCATAAAACGATGGTAAAAGGAGATTGTTGAAAACTCTGCAGTACTTACCAACAATGAGAGTTAATGCACCAGTCAATATTTATCAGGCTCCTGATCACTGGAAACTTCACAAATGTGACTGTTCACAATTGTATAATTTTTCACCTGATTACGCTAAATTGCGCTTCTGTCTTCTTCCTAGCATTTAGCGCCGATGATCTTTTATTTACCTACTAAAAGTGGTGGAGGGGAAGAAACATTTCATAACAAGATGTCAGTATCATACCTGAAAGTACCACAGACTCCGACTTTGGGTTTGTCAATTTATTAGAGGGCCAAGAATAATAGGATGTATACACATCATAAAATTTGCATAAACAGACATAGAAAAATCAATACAGAGCCGATTCTATGAATATAAGTGATTCGGCATAACAAGAATACAATTGTAAATTCAAGGATCAAGAATCACCTCAGAATGGAAGCATAATTTAAATCTCTTTTCATTAGAAATAAAACAAATCTATCCCTACACTATACTAAAAGGAGACGCTACCCAACTATCCTTCCATCTAATCCCAAAGGTGTCAGCACGTGTTGACTTCTTGAGAAGTACTCATGTCAAATGGGTTAAAGTGCTTAAGGTTAGGAGCTAGTTCTAAGATGCTCCTTTCTCTCCAAAAGCTAGCAGAAGTCTGGGGTCTTGGTCCCTGTGCATCATACAATATAGAATTCGATTTTCTGATTCATCTTGGTAAAAATTTCCATTGTCACTTTTTCTATGCGTGGAGGTTCATGCTCGGTTAATTAAAGTTCTTTGTTCACCAAGTCGACCTTGGCTCCCAGACCAGCCAGACACGAGAGACATCCTCCCTTCTCACTTCCAACGGTCTTCAAAGCATTCCTTGTATCTTTTCCAATCTGAAAATAACGAGTTGGCATTCCGATACCTGCAGTAGGATGAGAACACTGCTATTTCTTGAAAACAACATGCATTTAATTCTTTATTTCTCGAGAAGCCAAGGAGTTGCAAAACAATTATGGTTTCAGACCCAGTGACTCGGGCAAGTTAAACTAAACTTCGTTACACTGTGTGTTTATAAGACTGTCCTGCTTTCTGTATATGCCGGCCTAACGAAACATACATAATCATAATATAACATTTCATTACAATGAATGCTACTGAATACATGTTAATGATCATAAGACACTGCAAACAATAGGAATATGTGAAGGTGCGTATCAACCATGAGGGTTCCATGATGGAATATCATTAACATAAATATCGTCAGAAATAAATATCATCACTAAAATATCGCTTACATTAATATCGTCATCCTATACTTAAACAAGGATTCACACAAATATCGATTTTTTTTTATCGACAACCCTAATATCGTTCACACTAATATCTACAACATAAATATCGACTACTACATTATCGACTTTATTTTAAATAACATTACCTTAGACATATATATCGACTACACTAACATCGACGACCTATCTGCTTATAGAAATATACAAAAAATATCGTCTTTTTATTACCAACTCGATATGCACTATTCTTTTATTTTACTCACTTTTTTTTACTATTTTACTTTACAAAACTATTCACACATATAATTATTTAGTTTTCCTAATACTTATTGATATAAAAATATATAATATAGGTTAAAAAAAATTACATTTACTGATACTATCATACACTCCGATGGCCTAAATGTGAAACACATTTCATTATTTTCTACATATAAACTATTTACATATAAAACAAAAAAGCACATATAAAACTTTTTACTATGTACTTTAACAAACAAATAGGGCCTCATGTAGGTAAATAAATTTTACCGGTTCTTAAATACCGAGCCGTACCGAATCGGTAAATTAGAATCGGTAAGTTATATGTAGGTAAAAATTCGGTAACAGTTACCGATTCGGTAACATTCGGTAAATACGAATCGGAATTCACCGATTCGGTAAATACCGAGGTGATAATTACCGAATCGGAAAATACCGAGGTGGTATCTACCGATTCGGAAAATACCGATGTGGTATCTACCGAATCGGAAAATACCGAATCGGTATGTACGGATTCGGTAAATAACATCACATGACTTGACGAAACAGCTAATCCTGTGCAACGACAGCCCACCCAACCAGGAACTGCCCACACCCAGGCAGGTGTACACAATTAGCCGACGTGGCCACACCCAGGCAGGTGTACATAATTAGCCGACCCTGGAGAGGCTTGGAGTGCCGAGGAGAGGCAGGGAGCAGTTGCATGTGCGAGCGGGAAACGAACAGCATGTCCAGCCAGAGAACACAGAAAGACGGAGGGGAAAGGAGGAGGAAGCTCAAATTCAGCCCCAAGGAACTCCAGGTGCTGGTGGAGGAGGTGGTGAAGCAGCACCAGAAGCTGTTTGGGAGGCAATCCCTGCAAGTGCCTGAGGCCGAAAAGCGCAACATATGGCTGGCCATCCAGGCGCAGGTCAATGCTGTGGGAGTGACCCACAGGGACATTGAGGTCCTCAAAAAGCGCTGGTATGACCTGAGGATTGTGACCAAGAGGAAGATGGGCGACATCCAGAAGGAGGCCAGCCAGACCGGAGGTGGAACCAACAGGGCACCTGCCCTCACCGAACTGGAGGAGCTGGTGGCGGCCACAATCGAGCAAGAGAGCGTCGTGGGTCTTGGGGACGCCGACAGCTCTGCCAGAGCCGCAACACACCAAGGTAAGACGAAAGCACAGCAATGTAGCCTCCCCTACCCCTATCCCACATCCCCCATTGTGAAACGAGAATCACACTGCAGTCCACACGTGTCAGTGCAGACAGGCAATGCATTCCGGGAGATGTAGTCAGGGCAACACTAACCATGACGTAAATGTCACAGGGCAACAAGGCATGTCACGCACTCGAGGCACAAGGAGACAGAGGACAGATTGGAATGTGAAATGATTTATTGTGACGCTTGCAATGCAGCCCTTCGGGGACACTGAGCCAATGTTGTTTTTCTGTCCACAGATGTGACATCATGCAGTACAGGGCATGCTGCAGGGGAGACGCCACACCGGCCACAAAAATCACCTCTAGCCAGCACGAGTTCAGACCAGGGAGCAGGCCCACTGGCAGCCGAACCACCAACACAGCCAGCCTCGCCGCACACAGAGCCAGCATCACCTCACCGAGAGCCAGCATCACCACAACCACAGCCAGCATCGCCACTCATGTTCGAATCACCGGCCACATCTCCGCTTGCAGGTGTGAGAATGAGGAGGCGTCCAGCAGCCAGGCTACGAGCCTTCGACACCTCGTCAGACGACAGCATGGGCCCAGAAGACCGCACCGGGCACCAGGAAGGGAGCCATCCCACTGTGCCCCACACCTCACAGGCAGCACAGACGGGAGCAAGAGGGCGCCGCAGGTCGCGTGTCCAGAGTCCACCAGCACCCACTGACGGCCATGGTGTCTTCTTGGGGCTCGAGGGCCAAATGTTGAAGCAACAGCGCCTGCAATCAAAGGCAGTTATGTCAGTCCAGAGGCACATGCGGGTGATGAAGACAAGCTTAGTCAACATGGACACAAACATTGGCGGCATGGCTGCGGGCATTCGGGACATGTCCCAGTCAATCCAGCAGTTGTGCAGCAAATTAGATGCTGACATCGAAGCACGGCGCCGGGAACGCCAGAGAAGGGACACTACCAGCAGGGCACTCAACCGTCTGGCAACTGCGACTTCCCTACTTTGCCGGCGCTCTGTGACGATGCAGGAGGGCCTAACACAGTGCTGCAGCGACCTGTCTCGGGGGATGGTGCAGGTGACAAGTGCACTAGGGGTGCTATTGACTAGTCAGGCGTCGACAACTGCTGCAGGGGATGCTGCGGAGAGCATCGACACCAGCAGCAGCATCACACCCCCCGTCCCCGAAGCACGCATGAGCAGCAGGCGGCTTGGGGTTGGCTCTAGTGAGGATGTACAGGCCGTGCAATCCACCACTGCAGCGCGTATGCGCAAACATTGATGTGGCCCTGCTTAGCCACTTCCCATTGGGTGACGTAACCCTGGACATACTCCTTGTATAGATGGTATATTGCCAGATTGGCCTGTTCATGTGTTCATGGCGTGGTGCCACATTAAACTACGTCATGACTTCTCGCAACTCGCTGTGTCCCCTCACTTACTCAGAAATAGTTGCATGTGATCTCTGCCCGTCTCTCTCTCCCATCGATTGCAGTTGGCACTCTAGCTGCGCTGCCCTCTGGCTGGCCTGACTCATCCTCGTTGTCCTCAAAATATGTTAGTTCCACATCTGTACCTTTTTTCGTGGCAAGGTTGTGCAGCATTGCACAAGTGGCAATAATCTTGCAGCAGGTGATGGGTTTGTACTGGCGTGCGCCTCCGCTCTTGTGGAGGCAGCGGAACCTGCTCTTCAGTAGTCCAAACGTGCGCTCCACCACATTGCGTGTTGTTTTGTGGGCCACGTTGTATCGTCTCTCACTCTGGGTTGCTGGGTGTAGGTAGGGAGTGAGGATGAATGAACGGCATGCATATGCACTGTCGCCTGGATGAGTAAAAGGGAACCATCAGTTACATGCCTCTATACACTCTGATTTGCAGGTTGCAAGGGGCGTCACTGTTACTTACCCAGCAGGTATCCCTCTCCGAATTCGCCGGCACTCAGTCGTGTGTAGATCCCACTATTCTGGAAGATGTAAGAGTCGTGGGTGCTCCCAGGAAACTTTGCAACAATATCTGTGATGATGTTCCCTGCATCACAGATCACCTGCACATTGATGGAGTGGGTGGACTTCCTGTTCCTGTAGATGTGCTCTGTATCAGCTGGTGGACAGATTGGGATGTGTGTACCATCAATACAGCCGATGACATGGGGGAACTGTGCCATGTGATAAAAGTCTGTTTTTGTTTTCTGCAGTGCAGCCTGTGTGTTTGGGAAGCTTATGTAGTGGTGCATTCTCTGCATCATGGCATCCAGGAACTTCCTGAAGAAACGGGACAGGCAACTCTGGGATACACCACCCACCGCAGCTATCACCACCTGATAACTGCCGGATGCCAGTAGATGTAGGCTGCAGAGCACCTGCACATGTGGTGGTATGGCGTGCGCCCTTCTTGTTGGCTGGTCCAGGAGTGGGTGCAGGTCCCTTATCAGGTCCATGATGGTTTCGGGGTGTAGCCTGTACCTCTCATGTATCTCTGCATCAGTCAGCTGTAATAGTGTGATGCGCTGTCTGTAGATTTGTTCCTCCCGTCGCCACACCCTCAGTCCTGCTGCCTGTAGACGTAGGCGCCTTGCAATGACGTACATGGCGGCCATGTTGTCCACGCTGTTGCATTTTGGGATTGCTTATGTGCATTGTTGATGTTACCACCTGCTTTCAATCCGTGTTAATTACCGACTCTTATTTACCGATTTTCCTGGATTTCTTAATTACCGACTGCTCCTACATGTCATTTTAAATTTTTACCACTTCATATTTACCACTTCATATTTACCGATTCGTTAATTATGTATTCGGTAAATATGAATCGGTATTTTAGAATTCGGTAACTATGAATCGGTATTTACCGCCTCATATTTACCGAAAAGTGGTTTTTGGACTCCTACATCTCACTTGTCTGAATACCGGTCGGTAACGGCATATTTACCGAAAATCGGCCGTTACCGACCGGTATTTCGCTACCTACATGAGGCCCATAGTGATGCAACAAACTCTTACGAAAATAACGGTTTTCTAATTCAAAATAACGTTCTCGACCAATGATTTTGAAATTTCACTAATTGAACCAATCAAAAGCTACCATTAATTAACTCACTAATATAAAAACAATTATACACTTAACGTAATTTACCATTTTTGGCCCAAACTTGGAGAAAAACGGTTACCTTGCTGAGAGAAGAGAATACAAACCTACGACTACAACTACAAAACGTCATACTACACTTCAAGTAAGTAAAATCCCATTGCTTTTTTCATTCGAACTTAGCAAAAAGTAGATAAACTCCCTAATTTAAAAACTGTTCTTCTTTAGAGTGAAAACAAAACATGTTGAACTTATCAACAACGACCAGAAACTTAGATGTAAAAACATTTATAAACTACCTTATCCATGTCTACTTAGATAGCTGATAAAAATTATTTAAACTTGCTAAGTAAATGTACAATTTACTTCATATGTTAACAACTACTATCATCCAAATACTATAAGTAACACAATGATTATTTTTTCCACAGACTCTACAAAATTATTTGCCTATCTACAACTACACTACCAACATCTTCTACTACATCAAGTAAGTATACTCACTGTATGTATAACAATTCTGAAAGTAAAATCAAACACCTATAACACTAAATCATATCTTTCAATTATTCTTTAACACTACTACAGAACTTAAAAAGAAGAAAATTCAGAAAGAGAAATAAGAATAAAAGAATTACCAGTGAAGCCACATAGTAAGTATATGTTCACGCTTTTTCCTGCTCTTATACACATCTCTGTAAATCGTGTTCAATGTTCTTAAAAATACATATATATATTCTCACAGATCTACCTTACACATGGCAACTGGAGCTACTTTCATTACTTCGCAAAAAGGGAAACTAATGCTGAACTACATGGGTTACACCTACACCCAAGAAAGAATAAAAGCGAATAAGACCCATTGGAAATGTAGCAAATATTACTCAAGTGCATGCTATGGTAGAGCAACAACTGTTGATAACAATGTGGTAAATGTACGTGAGCATAACTACCCACCAAATGTAACAGAAGTGGACGTTAGAGAAGCACTGGAAACATTGAAAGATGCTAGTACAGGATCACAAGAAACAAGCACTAGTATTTTGAAAAATGTTTTAAGCAAAGTGCCAGAACATGTGACAGGACAGCTACCTTCTATTCCCAACTTAAAAAGATTAATTGCAAAAACTAAACGTGCTTCAGATCCAACTCCACCAACACCAGAAAGTTTTCAGGATATAAAAATATATCCTGAGTATACCATTACACATAATGAGGATAAATTCTTAATGTATGACAACCACAGTCATGACAAACGATTTTTACTTTTTGCTACTAATAGTAATTTGCAAAAACTTAAATCATGTGAAACATGGATGATGGACGGGACTTTTAAAGTTTGTCCCAAACCTTTCTATCAACTTTACACCATCCATGGGGAATACCAAGATACAAATATCCCTCTAATTTATACTCTGCTGCCAAACAAAACAAATACTACCTACGTTGAACTTTTAACAACGATCAAAGAATTAACAGATAATTACTATCCTCAAAGAATTATAATTGACTTTGAAATGGCCATGATTCAAGCTATCCTTAAAATATATCCCCATACCTCAATACAAGGTTGTTATTATCACTACAACCAAAGTATATGGAGGCACTTACAAAAATCTACCTTAAACATTGAATATTCTACAAACAGTCACTTTGCTTATCAAATAAAAAAGTTGATTGCATTGGCATATGTACCAACAACAGAAGTAGCTAACTACTACAATGTATTAATTGACAGCCCTTTCTACCGCACCAATGAGAAAAAACTAACTCCCTTCTTGGACTATTTTGAAGATACCTGGGTTGGAAGATTACATCGTTCAGGCCACCGTAGACAACCTAAATTTCAAATTCCATGGTGGAATGTGTATGCTAGTACAATAGCACAGAAAGCTAAAACTAACAACGCAGTTGAAGGATGGCATAATGCCTTCCAAGCCACTTTAGGAGAAAGTCAACCAACACTTCACAAACTAATCCAAAGCATTAAAAAAGAACAAAGCTACCAAGAACTCAGAATAGAGCAATCCCTTTCTAAAATTGGCCCTAAACTAAGTAAACAAACATTAAATATGTACGAATATCTCCAGCAAAAAAGTGGAATGTACCCAAGTATAGAAGGTCTAGCATACTTAGACCTAATAGCTAAATCCATCCTTTAAATATAAATACCTAAAAATTAAGCAAAGCATAACAAAACATACTATGTAGTTAAATTTAGTAACATTATATCATGTAAAAATATAAGTAATATATTATTACAAGACATAATAACATTACATTTTACTAAATAGTACACTATAACACAATGCAACCCAAAAGTAAATATCACTTTTACTTACGGTTCTACTGCTGTAGAATATGTTCCACGGTGATACTTTCCACAGCAATAATAGCAAACGCTATCCATATAGTGTTTAAAAATCCCAACAAAATGGAAAAAATACAACTGTTTGATAATAGTCCCCCGTCGCAATCCTCTCGAAATTGAAACCATTAAAAAGGTGATAAATAATCACAAGTAAAAAAGTAGAAAACTCGAAAAAGCAGGGAAAGTAAAAAAGTATGTACCTGCTTTAAATAAAAAAGCGTTACAATCCATCTGCTCCCCAAAACGAACACCTGTAAATAATCGAAACAAAACGCACCCTCAAAACATAGGAAATACACATAGCCTACACATAGCATATAAAACATAAGACAACATCTGAATTCATCCATTAATACAACAGTAAACGTTACTTGTGTTCGAACTACCTCACAAAGTACGTTCTCCATAACGCCGCTAAATAACACGTAATTCGCACATAAAGAGTAAAGTACTACACATATCGACAAGTACACACTACAACTATCACTAAAATAAATTTAAATAACTTTAAAAATAATGTAAAATAAACTTACCTTCACCAACAAGAAGCAGCTCCCAACCGCGAGGTTCCGTTTTCTAAAATGACCCAAACAACGATGTTGATAGAGTAAAAAGTGAAGTTCCAAAAACAAAATGGATGCATAATAAAAACTAAAATAGGACTAAATACCCTTTGATCAAAAATAAATTGTATTAAATAGCATAATATTTACCATGTTTAGTAATAATTTACTTTTTATTGTTAAAAAACAAATGAATATTGTAAAATATACATTAATATGTTCAATAGAATTATGTATTAATTGTTTATTGTATATTAAAAAATGTTTTTCATTGTTAAAGATTTTTCTCAGATGTTAAAAAATGTAAATTTATGTTATGTACATATCGTGATAAAATCAATGACATAAAAAATATGTAATATATTAAATTTTTATAAAAAATATTAAAATTTAATATACTAATTTATGCATAATTGAAACTGTATTTATGTACAAAACTGCAATATAATTTGTTAGCAAAAATTATGTTAAATGTTTTATAAAATGTTCAAAATCTTTGCAGTAACAAATTAAACTATGAATAAAAAAAAAAATTAAAAAATTTTTATTTCTTAATTTAGAAACTTGTCATATGTATGTAAAAATGTTATAAAAATGTTTTTAATTTATATTGTTGAAATGAATATTACAACATGACATATATTATTCTTATTAAAAATAGTAAATAGATAATGCTGGATAATAAACCATAATAATTAACTATTCTAACTCCAATCCTACGTAAGTCAGGGTAAATGGTGGATAGTAAACCATTATAATTAACTATTCTAACTCCAAACATAACATAAGTCAGGGAAAGTGCTGGATAGTAAACCATAATAAATTACTATTCTAACTCCAATCCAACATAAGTCAGGGAAAGTGCTGGATAGTAAACCATAATAAATTACTATTCTAACTCCAAACATAACATAACTCAGGGAAAGTGCTGGATAGTAAACCATAATAAATTACTATTCTAACTCCAATCCAACATAAGTCAGGGAAAGTGCTGGATAGTAAACCATAATAAATTACTATTCTAACTCCAAACATAACATAAGTCAGGGAGAGTGCTGGATAGTAAACCATAATAAATTACTATTCTAACTCCAATCCAACATAAGTCAGGGAAAGTGCTGGATAGTAAACCATACTAAATTACTATTCTAACTCCAAACATAACATAACTCAGGGAAAGTGCTGGATAGTAAACCATAATAAATTACTATTCTAACTCCAATCCAACATAAGTCAGGGAAAGTGCTGGATAGTAAACCTTAATAAATTACTATTCTAACTCCAAACATAACATAAGTCAGGGAGAGTGCTGGATAGTAAACCATAATAAATTACTATTCTAACTCCAATCCAACATAAGTCAGGGAAAGTGCTGGATAGTAAACCATAATAAATTACTATTCTAACTCCAAACATAACATAACTCAGGGAAAGTGCTGGATAGTAAACCATAACAAATTACTATTCTAACTCCAATCCAACATAAGTCAGGGAAAGTGCTGGATAGTAAACCATAATAAATTACTATTCTAACTCCAAACATAACATAAGTCAGGGAGAGTGCTGGATAGTAAACCATAATAAATTACTATTCTAACTCCAATCCAACATAAGTCAGAGAAAGTGCTGGATAGTAAACCATAATAAATTACTATTCTAACTCCAAACATAACATAACTCAGGGAAAGTGCTGGATAGTAAACCATAACAAATTACTATTCTAACTCCAATCCAACATAAGTCAGGGAAAGTGCTGGATAGTAAACCATAATAAATTACTATTCTAACTCCAAACATAACATAACTCAGGGAAAGTGCTGGATAGTAAACCATAATAAATTACTATTCTAACTCCAATCCAACATAAGTCAGGGAAAGTGCTGGATAGTAAACCATAATAAATTACTATTCTAACTCCAATCCAACATAAGTCAGGGAAAGTGCTGGATAGTAAACCATAATAAATTACTATTCTAACTCCAAACATAACATAACTCAGGGAAAGTGCTGGATAGTAAACTATAATAAATTACTATTCTAACTCCAATCCAACATAAGTCAGGAAATGTGCAGGTTAGTAAACAATATAAATTTTTCTATCTAAATTATTTTTTACACCCTATTCCCCTATAATACCAAAATAACGCTTCTTCAATATTAATTTAATAATTTTTATTAATATTAAAAAATTAATTTCGTGTAAAATTTTAAATTTCGATGTTAAATTTTGATTTCATGATAAATTTCTAATTTATTAATATTTTATACAATTTTTTAACACTACATTTTTAAATTACTACCCACCCTAATCCCCTATAATACCAAAACCCCGCTCCTAAAATTTTTATTTGAAATTTTAAAATTTAATTACAAATTAAATTTCGTGAACAATTCAAAATTTCAAATTAAAATTTCGATTTCTTAATTATTTTCTAATTTGTTTATATTTTATAAATTTTTTAAAAAACAAATTTTAAATTACTACCCACCCTTATCCCCTATAATACCAATAACCCGCTACTAAAATTTTAACAATTCTTTTGTAGAAAATATTTTTTAACACATATTATTACTAGTAGGAGTTTTGTAAGTTTTTTAAAAACATAATACATATTTTTTTATAAATTTTATAACACCTTATATTTTTGTGTCGATATTATATAAAACGACATTTTGATCAACGATATTCTGTTCATCGATATTTTTTTATGACGATATTTTTGTCATTCTCACGAAACGAAACGATATTTTTTACAACGATATTTTCTATTACGATACTCTTACCACGATATTAATGCTAGTCGATATTTTCCCGTCGATATTCTATCTTTATACCAACCATGAGTATAGTGCACCTGCTGGACTTGGCCCATTTTGCAGGGTCATCCCTGAACTTTTTGCCTTCCTCCTGTATTTTTTTCTGACCTGTTGTTGGCTGTTTTATGACTCTGGGCACTTTACCACTGCTGATCGGTGCTAAAGTGCATATGCTCTCCCTATGGTAAATTCATGTTGGATTAGTGTTTCCATGATTGACTGGTTTGGTTTACTTGCTTGTAAATCAAATGCTGCTGGTAGGCTTGCAGCACTGGTTGTGCCACCCACAGAAGCAGCCTGTAAAATTGTGTCTCAGGTCTGCTATTGCAGAGCCCATGTGCAGTCTGGTACTGCCATGCTGACTGGGCAAGTGCACCCACTTGCCAGTCCCTAAACATTCCCTTTTCTTCATATCAGACACCCCTATGGTAGGCCCAAGGGCAGGGTGCATTGTAAGTATAAGGTAGGACATGCCCTGGTGTGTGTGGCATGTCCTAATAGTGAATTACAGACATTTTCGATTTTCACTATTGCAAGGCTTCCTGTTCCCCATAGGCCAGAATGGGCAGTTTGATTATTACAGCTTATAATCCTAACTGACTCAGGGAACATGGTAGAAATTCGAGTTTAGTGTGCCTGAACTCAGAATGATAAAATACATCATTTAGTAAAGTTGGTTTTAACATTCTGTGTTGGAAAATACCACTTTTAGAAAGTAGGTATTTACTTGTCTAACCATCCAAGTCTGCCTCTGCTAGGTTGTGTATTCCTTGTCTGGAGTTTGAATGACAGGGGCTGGGGGATTCCAGGAGACAGGGTGAGTCAGCACAGGACTGAATAGAGAGATCTGCATGCAGATGGGTGGGAGGATTTGCACCTGGGACATGAATAGGGCTGTGCCTTCCTTCCACAATGCTGGCTCCACCTCCTGTGATGCGTCTGATGTCTCTGCCCTGCACTGTGAAAGGAAAGAAGGAGTGACCAGAACTGGTTTGGACTAGGCAAAGGCCACTATGAAACTGGGTATAAATATTGGCACCCAAACCCAAGAAACAAGAAGAAACCTTTGCTGAGGAGAGGAACCAGGGAGACTGAATAGAGACTATCCCTAAGCTTGAGGGATTGGCCTGCAGTGGTTTCCTGATTGCCAAAGCGATGGAGTAAGGAACTTTGTGTACTTTATTCAACTTGTGAAGGATCTCCAAGGGCTTGAGAAAAGAGCTTGCCTCCTGCTGAAGTCTCAGGGACAACAGACTTCATCAACCAGCTCCCCAAGAGTTCTTTGGAAGTGCCTGCTGCTTTGCGAGGCTTTCTGAGGTACTGCGTGTTGCAAGGAGCTGGAAGCGTGACTCACAAGCAAGAAGCGAGTCGCCGAACTGCCGCTGTCACTTCACAACTAGCATCGCCGGAGAAGAGGATCCACATCACATCAGATGCCGCCGCATCACCGGGAAGCGCGGCGCAGGGTCTGTCGCAGCTTGCATCGTTGTCGAAGCCCCCGCATCGGCGGAGAAGAGGATCGACGTTGCATCAGATGCTGACGCATCACCGGGAAGAGTGTCGCAGGGCCTGTCACGGCTCGCATCCTTGCCGATGAGTCTCGCATCGCCAGAGAAGAGGATCAACGTCGCATCAGACGCCGCCGCATCACCAGGTAGAGTGTCGCAGGGCCTGTCGCAGTCCGCATCATGTCGCATCAAGAAAAGACGCCATCTTTGTTTCATTACACTGGATCTTCATCGCATCACGGCGTTGCGTGCCGCATCACCAAGAAACCGTCGCATCACCTCCCCTCACAGAGAAGAACCGACATATCCCCTACGCAGCAGTAGGGACCCGACGCATCACCGTTCTTGCGTGTTAGGAACCGACGCATCACCTTCCCTGCAAAACTTTTGTTGTATTGCGTTACGCATCATAAGGTACATTGAACTCAGAGTGTAGCATTTTAACATCTAAAGAGAACTAAGCTAATTCTGCCATTTTAAGTACAGTATTTTGGATTTTTGTGGTTTGTGGTCTTGTGATAAGTCTATATAAAGAATACTATTTTTTGATATACAACTTGTGTGGTGTCCATCTGCAGTGTTGTCACTTGGTTACTGTAAGTGTTCACAAATGCTTTACACAATGCCTCTGAGATAAGCCTGTCTGCTCGTGCCAAGCTACCAAGGGGGTGAGCAGGGGTTATTTTAGGAATGTACCCCCTTACCCTGACTATGCAAGGGTCACTATTTGTCAAAGGTACCTACCTCTGCCAACTAGACACCCCCAAATCTAACAGCACCAATACAAAATAGAGTTCTGAAAGCGCTCTATCAGTTCCCCCTCTTATGACTTGTGTCATAACACCAAATTTCATTCTTTCAGAATGTTCTCTTTGTAGAAGAGACTGACCTAAACAGACGATGTAGCTTGCTGTCCATGGCTTAATCTTTGTAACCCCTTAAGGTACTGATAATGACTGTCCTGCAGTCGTTCCATTTGTTGTTCTCGTTTTCTCAGGACATTTTCCTGATGTCCGGCCTTTTGCCATTTGTATGCTTTGATGGCTCCCCATAAAACAATTATACAAATGACAGCTATTATGATGGGTTTCAAGATGTAACCCATAATTCCCTGTCCCAAACTGCCAAACCAACTTCCAATCTGTCCAAAACCCTTGCCAATGTGATCCCAGAGTCCTTCAGCGGCCAAAATATGCAATTCTTGATGGATATCTGAAATATTGGCGATATACTTCGTTATATCCTGACTATGTAAGGAATATAAGTGCAGCACTGTTGGACTCCCAAAAGTTTACAGACTCCTCCAGTTTGTGATAGTAGGATGTCTAAAGCAAGACGATTTTGAAGAACCATAGCCCTTATCAAGACCATCTCACCATCTACTAATAAGACGATTTGTGCTGTATTCATGGAGAGTTTATCCACTATCATTGCCAGGTTTCTAATTTTTACATCATTGCAAACCACACCTAGACTAGGTATCATGGCTCCAGACACATCACCAATGATTTCTCCAGCACTTACACCACGTTTTCCTTTATGAGATCCTTTTCCTTCCAAAGGCCATAAATCAACCACATGGAATATCTTGGGAAATACTAAATAGCATGTCCCATACCAATTCTTGGGCAGTTTCACACAAGCATTCTTACCACATACAAAATAGACATTAGGCACTATGGTCAATTTATCCAGTAGCGCTTTCCTTATGGACTCTTCAATCAGTAAAAAAATGTGTTCACAAGCACTTACACCCACGAATATCTTGTCGTAATATGTGGACGGATGTCTAATGCACAACTTTCCTTTCTGCTGAAAGTCTAACGCTATGGGTCCTGAACTCCCTTTCGCCTTGTAATCCAATTCCTCTTTGGTCCATGGCAATACCTAATGCTTCGGATCTGGTCAAAACAAAGTCTGCCTATGTCGATCTTCTATCTGATCTACAAATTTCTTGTCAATGTCAGTTAACTTGCAGGTCAAATTTTGTCTGTGAGCATAGGACGTATCTAGAGTGATGGTAGGCACAAAATACTTAGACATGCTCTCTACTTCCTTGTAATAATCATATTTGTTCATGTATTTTAGGACTGGAACTTCAGAGAGTACCACATCATAATTCAGGAAATAATATTCAAAATGGGCTTTACTATAAAACATGCCTAATAACACGCTGCAAGTAATGCCATAAGTCACGGGCAAGTGATGGTATTGTAGGCCTTCCTCTACTGATGCTGGTAATGCACACATAACAATCTTTCGCTTCCATTGTGTCCACATACTCATACAACAAACAAGCATATGCATTCAGCGTGAAATCACCCTTTGACAAATCTACATGTAATCTACGGCTAGTTTCTTTAATCATTTCCTTATCTTTTATGGATGGACCTTCTTCTATATCTACATTTGAAACAGGTGGGGAATGGGTAGTTTTCCCCCCATTCTTTACATCATTGGGAGACCCAATCAAAGATGTAACAATCACCACAATTATAACAAGCAACACTATTGCTATTAGAGTTCCAATAATACATTTTCTGTTTCCGTTCAGATTTTTCAGAAGCCATGTTTTTACTGTCGTGTTTGACACCCCAAAGAAACGTTGAGAGTCTCTGTTCTTCTTTTCTGTACTTTTAGTTTCAATTTACAATGTCTGTAATTTCTCACTCGATTATTGTCAGATTCAGTCCATCAACACTAAACCTATTGTAGAGAAGTAGTCAACCCTAATCCTGAATTCTTCTCTCTATTGAAAGGACCCTATTGTAAATCTTCTTCCAATCGGGGCTAGGTTATCTTCTTTCTAAGGCCTAATGAGTTCTAAGATCACAGTTCAAGCTTCATCTCCAATGAGGTTAGAGCTGAGTATGTTCAGAACAATTTGCAGGTTTTCAGCTCGAATTTCTCCAAATTCCAACGCAGTAAGCTGTCGACCAAAGAAAGGGAAAATAACCTGTTTAAGGATCAAAAATCTCAACCCACTCAGTCTGGTTGGATTCGGAACTTGCAGTGTCAGGGTTCCAAAGGCTTTGACTCCCGGGACTAACAACTGAATATCAATCGAGAGGGTGTACTCTCCGTAGCTCACTGTTTCAGTTCCCAATCTCCCATAATTTCTCAGGCTCTGCATCTGTAACCGGATATGTCCACTCAGGAGATGCGTACTTCTAAGATGGTGTTCTTTTTCTTCTTGAGCGTCTTAGATTATCTGGATTATCTTCTTGTTCGCTTTGTTCAGATTCGGACGTTACAGGAATTGGAGCAAGATTGCTCCTCAGCAGGCAGTGCTCTTTCTCCTTGCTCTGTTTCTCCGTGTAAGTCTTCAGATTCAGTTGCTCTTCGGGCAACTTGAGGAATGGGTGGATCTCCATTTGAAATAATACAGGCACGTATTAATGCAATGATTTCCGCTACCTGAGCAGAGAATGCTCTATTCAAACAGGCAGCTTCTACTACTCCGGTGATGGTGCATACAGCAAACGCTGCTCTCAGGTACCCTTCATTGTCTCTTAGACATGAACCGTCCACGAAAAGGATCAAATCAGATTCAGGTAAAGGTTCATCGACAATAGCAGGTCTGGGTTTGGTAGATAGTTCAGTGACATCTAGACAGTCATGCTCTTCACAATTTTCATCTCCATCCTCTTGGGGAACAGGCAACAATGTAGCGGGGTTTAGAGTGGTACAACGTTTCAACGTAACATTTTCAGATGCTAGAATGACTTGCTCATATTTGGTCAACCTATTGTTCGTAAGATACTGTGTTTTTGTTCTGGTCATCTACAATTCTACAGAATGAGGCACATAAACGATTAATGGGTGACCCATCAAGATGCTTTCTCATCTTTCAATACTGACACCTGTTGCAGCAACAGATTTGAGACATCCGGGCAACGCAGAAGCTACTGGATCTAATGTAGCTGAAAACTAAGCCACTGGTCTACGGGCACCTCCATGTGTCTGTACAAGGACCGCTAATGCACATCCCTCCTTCTCCCAGCAGAAGAGCAAAAACGCTTTATTATAGTCTGGCATTCCCAGAGCTGGGGGACGACATATGCTTTCTCGCAATTCATGGAAGGCTCTCAAGCATTCTTCATCCCATTGTACCGGATCACTGATGTCTTTTCGTGTTAGTCTTAACAGAGGCTTTGCTTGTAAGGAAAAGTTTGAGATCCACTGTCGACAATAGCCGACCATACCCAAAAACATACGGACTTCTTTCTCTGTTTTTGGAGTTCCCATTTGCCAGAGCTCTTCTATGCGATCTGGTGACACCCTTCGCTTTCCCTTCTCAATACGATGTCCCAGATATTAACCTTCAGGTAAACAATACTGCATATTATTTGGGGACACCTTATGTCCATTCCTCGCCAAATGGTTCAACAAAGCTACTGTGTCTATCCTGCCCGCATCATAATTTTCTGACGCGACCAAAAGGTCATCAATATACTGAACCAGGATTTCTGAGGCATCACCAGCCCTTCAAGATTCTTTTTCTGACAGTGGCTAAAGATAGAGGGGCTTTCTGTATACCCCTGAGGGATTCTACACCATGTTAAGACATGGTCGCCCACCCGGAATGCAAATAAATACTGACTTTCTTCGTGTAAAGGTATGGAAAAGAATGCTTGACACAAATCTATGACGGTAAACCATTCTGCTTCACATGGTATTTGGAAGAGAATAACAGCCGGATTTGGTACCACGGGACAACAGGGGATCACAATTTCATTAATCCTGCGCAGATCTTGTACTGTTCTATACTTGCCACTAGGCTTCTGCAATCCCATGATCGGTGAATTACAGGGACTTCTTCGTATCTCCTTTAGAACGCCTTGTGTGATCATTGACTCAATAACACGAGTTATTCCCGCCACTGTCTCTGCAGACAGTTTATATTTTGGGGTTCGTGGAAACTCAGCATCTGGTCTCACCTGTATCTTAACAGGTTCCACCCCTCGGATTAAGCCTATCTCCTCACCTGTGAAATCCCGCACCTTCGGGTCAACTGAATCTCTCAAATCATGCAGCAATTCTGCTTTTGTGAGAACCACAAACAGTTTTGCACATAGGCTCATATTAGCCATTTTGAAATCGGCATCATCATCATAGATCTGCAGCTCCACACCTCTAGGAGTGCATGAGATGTTACAAATTAATTTGCAAATAAGATCACGGCCCAAAAGACAAACCGGACTTGTATTGCACACCAAGAACTGATGCTTATCCTTGAACAGCCCTATTCTAACAGGTAATGCATTTGTTAATGGGTTGGTCATTTTCTGATTACTGACACCCACTACTTGAATCGATTGTCCAGATAAAGATAAGTTGGGGACCACATCTGTTCTTACTGTGGAGCGCGCAGCTCCCATATCTAATAAAAAGGTGACAGGATACCCATTCACATTTGCATCCACGAATGGCCCACTCTGATCTACCTCCAGTACTGTATCGAAGGGCATTCTGCCTGTGCTCCCCTCTGGCACTCTAGAGGACCCTGAGATTGTTTGTATCTGTCTCGTATTTCAAAATACGGCATCTGCTGATATGTCTGATTATGCATGGGTATTCTGGGATGCTGTGGCACCTGTACTTGTGGCTTGCAACCTCCATACATGGACCTAGGTCTAGTCACCGTCTTTAGAGTCTTGCATCTGTGTCCTTCTCCCTCATATTGGCTTTGATTAGCAGGATTTAATCGTCACTCGCGCTTCCAATGCCCCGTCTTGTGACAATAATGACAGGCAGTAACCTTCTTTTGTTGTGCCACCCACTCATTTGTACTCATCTCTGAACCTCTTCCTCCTCCCTGACCTGGTTGGGTTGTCATTTGTTGACCCATGCCTCGGCCACTTCCTCTTCCTCTACCCATACCTCCTCCAATCCCCTGCATATAATCTGCATTTCTCAACTGAGCCAACATCAACTGCAATTTCTTTTGTGCTGATTCTACTTGATTGCTACAATATTTAGCATACTGCAGTATTTCATCCACCAACTTATTCTGCCAACATATCAGGTGGTGTTGTATCATCAAACTAATGTCAGATTTCAAACCTAACACAAACTTGGAGACACTGTCCAATATCCTTTTGATCAATAGTATCTGATCCACTAATCTGTTTAAAAGCCAATAACAATCATTCATAATAATCATGCACTGATTCCTTAGGCTCTTGAGTTGTATGATCGATTTTAAGCCAATCAACAATCTGCGGAGCCACCTTAGACTGCAACCAGGTCATATTTCCTCATCACATCAGGTGAAGGACCATGCGTTACTGAATCTCTGGGTGGCTCCGCTGTTGGCCACTCAATAGCAATTTTGCATGCTGCCCACAGATCTGCCGGAGCCTCTATATCAAAAAAAGTGTTCAAATCGATCCAAAACACCTTTGTGATCTTAACAAACCGGTCTATCTGCTTATACCACTCTGCTGGCTTCTCCCTCAGCTGAGGAAAATTATTTGTAAAAGCAGCCAAATCTCCCCTGCCCCATGGCACATGTACAAACCCTCCGTTCTGCACATCTTTCAAGGGAAAATTTCCAGTGGCTTCCATCCCTCCCCCCTGAGGTGAAGAGGTACCTTTTCCAGTCTTAGCACATTTCTTTTTGGCCCATCTCTCTTCCCATCTGTCTAGTGCTTTCCATGCTCGCATTCCTAGTACCAGTTCTCTAATCCGGGCTTTCAACCCAACAGTTCACTTTTCCTCCAACTCCTTGTCTGTATAATCTAATCTGCAAGACCCCTGCATCATATTGGTCTTTGGCAAATCAACATCATACCTTCGTGCTAACTGCCATAGGGCATCGTAAGCCCACTTTGCCTTTCTTGTAATATCTTTGGCCACAAATAACAGTTCATTTGGATCATATGTCTCAATTCTCTCCAAAGGCAGATTTCCTTTAACCACTTCATCTATTTTCACCTTTAATCGAACCACATCCAACATTGGAGCTTTTATTGCACTCTGCAACACTTTCTGTATTCTTTCCCTTTCTACATCCTCTCTGTCACAATTTTGTGTTCTCCTTGGTATAGTCCCTTCTTCCCTCTTCGAGGCTGTACGATCTTCTCTATCCCAGCTCCTACTCCTCCAATGATTACCTGCACACACAACCTGTGGCCCAAACGGTATCCAAGAAGGTTTTGCCCTCATCCTTTCTTCTCTTGGCAACATTGTCTCTCTCACTGGTTGAACCCACATTCGGAGATCCGACCTAGAATCGCTAGAATTCCTGGTGGTCTGCGTTCTGACCCACTGTCCATTCTTGAAGGATCTGCAGTAGCAGGCAGTGGAGTACTATAAACCACGGGCGTCCTGTCCTAAACCTGTTCCCATATGTGTAAGACTCCCTCGGATATTGTCTCTTCCCTATCCCCTGTATACTGTTGACTATCATTTTGTCTCTCTTCAGGGGTATATATGGAGACCACTGGTCCAAATGTGACTGGCACTGACAAAGCATCTGACAACTGCATATTCTCTGCAAGTTGTGCTGGTTCATAATTAGGGTATCTCATTCCCCCTGACCCTCCTGGAATCCTTACAATTGCTATTTTTGCCCTGACTCCTATTGACTGTTCCTCCAATTCCGTCTTCCCTGCTCACACTGCCTCATCTGATGGTTGTGATCTCTCTTTCTCCGACTTAGAGTCACAAGGTGGAAGTTGTTCGGCTAAGAGCCTGTCAAGGAAACTATCGTCTGCATCACTGTCTTCATTTGTTTTACTCTTTCCCACTGACTCGCCTGCTAACAATCAAAAGGGGTACAAGCGCTCTCCTTCTATGGTGTCTACTCTCCATCGTTTCAACTGTGCCTCCCATCTGGCATCTTGATATGCCTTCATCGCTTTCCTCATTTGTCCCTATGAAGCCTCTCGTTTCTTTGCTAATGCAGCTCTCATCCAAGCGTCTAATGCCTCAAATTGTGTGGGTCGAGGTGGAGGTTTAAGGGCAGCCATCACCCCCCTCAGCTGGTACAGAACCTCCATACGAAATGACCCATAACGAGGGAAAGCCAATTCCCCGTCATTCTCTGTAATTTTATGCCAATTCTGAAACCAAACGATCGTATGCAAGCCCATATTCATTGCCATATAATGTGCAGGGGTATCCTTCGATGGGGCTTCCTCCCCTACCCGCGTCACCACCCTCAAAACCCGAAAACAATGCATCATGAAAAGTGATCAAATTGCAAACCACAGACTATGAACGCAGAGCAACCAATCCAAGCGCGGCACTACACCTACCGACCAATCCCAGCGCGGCGCGTGCTGACGTCACTGCTCACTCCTTGCAGCAGTTCACCCACCTTTACACTTTCGCTTTGTACACTTGCTCACACATTCGCTTCTACAAGTAACTGCATAACCCAAAGTTATTAACCAAGTAACCGTTCCTACCACAGTCACAATAACTTACAGTTACAAAACAAGCAAATTGTCTGTCCGCTAAAAGAGCAATAGAACACTCACACAAGAACATGCATTCACTGTGACCCCCGACCTGCGTTGGTCCCTTCAAAACTGTAATCTACCCCTGGCACCTGGGGTTACACACAGTGAGTTATTTCCAGACTCACACAAAGTTCACTCACACAAGTGAACAGTCGATAGCACTTCACAACTCCCACAGTTTACTCAGACAATTACAGTACAATACTATCCAGGGATCTTGGACTTCTCTTGAGCCCGTTCACCAATTTACCTGCTCTGCACGTGTTCGGACCAGTACCAATAACCTCAATCACTCAACATGCATTCCAACTCCGCAAAACATCACACAAATAAAACACACCACAATCTAACACACCTCACACAACCGTTCATTCTCACACCGCTCCTCTTTCTGCCAGTCTCCGCCACTCGTCGCCGATATTCCGTCCGCCGCATCCAAACCTCTATTCTTCCTATTCTACACCGTATTTCTCTTTCCCCTCACCTTTTAAAGGTAAACCATCCTCTGCTACCATTTGATTACGCTAAATTGCGCCCCTGTCTTCTTCCTAGCATTAAGCGCCGATGATCTTTTATTTACCTACTAAAAGTGGTGGAGGGGAAGAAACATTTCATAACAAGATGTCAATATCATACCTGAAAGTACCACAGACTCCGACTTTGGGTTTGTCAATTTATTATAAGGCCAAGAATAATAGGATGTATACACATCGTAAAATTAGCATATATAGATATAGAAAAAATCAATACAGAGCCGATTCTACGAATATAAGTAATTCGGCATAACAAGAATACAATTGTAAATTCGAGGATCAAGATACAACTCAGAATGGAAGCAGAATATAAATCTCTTTTCATTAGAAATAAAACAAATCTGTCCCTATACTATACTAAAAGGAGACGCGACCCAACTATCCTTCCATCTGATCCCAAAGGTGTCAGCACGTGTTGACTTCCTGAGAAGTACTCACTTCAAATGGATTAAAGTGCTTAAGGTTAGGAGCTAGTTCTGAGATGCTCCTTTCTCTCCAAAAGCTAGTAGAAGTCTGGGGTCTCGGTCCCTGCGCATCATACGATATAGAATTTGATTTTCTGATTCATCTTGGTAAAAATTTCCATTGCCACTTTTTCTATGCGGGTAGGTTAATGCTTGGTTAATTGAAATTCATTGTTCACCAAGTCGACCTTGGTTCCCAGACCAGCCAGACACGAGAGACATCCTCCCTTCTCGTTTCCAACTGTCTTCAAAGCATTCCATGTATCTTTTCCAATCTGAAAATAATGAGTTGGCATTCCAATACCTGCAGAAGGATGAGAATACTGCTATTTCTTGAAAATAACATGCATTTAATTCTTTATTTCTCGTGAAGCCAAGGAGTTGCAAAACAATTATGGTTTCAGGCCCAGTGAAGTTTAGTTTGAGCAAGTCAAACTAAACTTCGTACACTGTAGACTGTCCTGCTATCTGTATATGCAGGCATAACGATACATGCATAATCACAATATAACATTTCATTACAATGAATGCTACTGAATACATGTTAATGATCATGAGACACTGCAAACAATAGGAATATGTGAAGGTGCGTATCAACCATGAGCATAGCGCACCCATACAAAATAGAGTGCTGAAAGCGCTCTATCACACCCACTGTATGAAAGTATTGTGGCTAAGAGCAAACTCTCTGCTCTTGGAGTGAATTTTAATGGAATGCGAGACCCATGAAAGGCTTTTTCAATTTAAGCTAGATCCAGGACTGTTTAGCTCAGCATACTCCTTGCCAAATGAGAGTATTTATAACTTTGGTGTGGGTAACACCAATTAAATTGTCATTTGTATCACCATTTTTAGAGTTGTAAATTGTTGTTTTAAGTACTGAAAAAGGGACCTCGATCCTACTATTTAACATTCTCAGAATTGATCCTTAATAGGGAATTATAGTTTGTTAAGATGACAGCTGCTAAAGTGCAATTTAATTATTCGTTTGACTTAATTACATTTTTTCTTTCAAAGAATAACAATTTTTTCATGTTGCAATTTCATATGGAGACTTGAATTTCAAAGGCTTGTTACTTCTGATTTTGAAACATTGTGTAAAATCGTTTTTGGAATATGCAAATTAGACTACTCTACCTGCTCTGAAATGCAATTCACAAACCTCTGGCCTGAGGTCTCCTCCTCTTCTATCTTTTCTTAACAGTGATCTCTGTCCCAGTGGCTGAGATGTCCACACATTTATATAGGTTTCAGAAATAAATGTATGAGGATAAAAGGAGGATGGTAGAAATATAGAAAGTAATTACTATGAAATTGGTGGGGTTAATGGAAATGTAATGACAAGTTGAGGGAGAGACATGAAAATCCAAAAACACTCCCACAGAGGAGTAAGGCAGTTGCTATTAACAAACAATAGTCTTTTTTTCCTAGCATAGATCCACTACTGACAAAACAGGAACAAATATACTCCAGACAAGCCTTGGAGTAAGTCAAGCACCACACATAACCAATCAACAGTACTGCAACACACTCAAGAAATAACAGTAACAATACACATAGGAAAACATTTTTAAATGGCTTATCATTGCCTAATATATGATTGCATGTTTTATTATATTTTTAATATTCATGTAAAAATATATAGCATGTGTTTAATAGGAATACATTTTCTTAAAAATGTTACAAAAAGGATCCCATGCTTTGTAAAACACCTGTTGTAGTAGTGAGTGAACAATAAGGGCTCCAACACCCAACTCCAGGTTTGATCCATTACAACAACAACATACAGGTTTGCCACATATGAAATGAAGTCACACAGAAAAAGTTTTTTTTTAACTATGTCTCTGAATGACTGCAACTGTGCCTTATATTCTGGGAAAGAACTATTTGAGCAGCAGAGAGATGGTTTACAGGCCAAGGATCTATATCTTTGGCATGTCCAGATAAGCAGTAATGGCAAGATACTGTTGCGGGGATTCTGCTCATGCACATAACTTTGCGCAGGAAACCAGGACCTCAGTGAATTGTGGTGTACCAAAAAACTCACCTCAGTACCCAGAACCCCTATCCGACTAGCATCAGTATCTCATTCGTTCTCCGTACTAAAGAGAACCTACCAATGATTAGACAATCCAGAACAAGCGACTTGGGATACTCTCAGGAATGGTGGGAATCAAGAACACTCTTTTGTTTTTATTCTCATATCAGTCCACAACGTGAGTAATCAGAGACACAGAAAAGTTTTAAATGTTTATTTTTAACTACATGCTCTAAGATGCAGTATTTTGGCTAACATAAGCAGACAAATGATCAGAAATAAAACCATCAGCATTGTTACAATTCCACAAAACCCAAAGGGAAAAATCATATTATAATGATAGTGGAAACAGGTCCTATAGCACCTTGTGTACCACCCTCCCCTGGCTAGAAGCTAGTTTTATAATAATAGAAGGTCTCTAGGTTTGATTGGGGAATGCCATACCTCTAAGATCAGCTTAGGCGAATCACATCACAGGATCAGCAACGCTCTCTGTGTCTGGAAAGGTTTTCTCCAAGTGCCTGGATCATGCATGCAATGCAATATTAAAGGCACCCGAGTTTCAGATATTTGCAGCTGTGTGCTTGTCGTGTCTAGAGCATGGGCCGATCAACCTGAATTCAACAGCATACAATGTTATTTGACCTTGACGGCTTCTGCACACAGTGTTCAGACTAAGGTTGCGGTGTAAGTCTAGGGATGTGAAAAACAGACCGTTCTCATGTGAAGAAAAAGCAAGCAAGCAGTTTTACTTATAATAACAGCTACCTGTGATGTTGTGTGCAAAAGCAGCAAAGTGGCAAGATGGCGTTTAACATCTAAAACGCTTATGCTAACATAGCAATGTGTGCAGGAAAAACCCTGTCTTCACTACAATACTGCTTGAAGTGAACCCTGACATGCTTGCAGACTAAGAGCAGGACCTTAATTCACCTATAGTCCTCTGCCATGCCATACCTACCATTAACAAAATACTGGCTGCATTCCCTTTCCTGGCAACTGGGTCTTTCCATGTAGTCAGTGGATGCATCGCCAGCTGGGTTCATCACTTTATCATCATGCCACAGTCACCAGTTAAAAGACAATAGATTGCAAGCAGATTTTTCACCATTGCCCACTGCCCTAGATTATTAGATTGCATTGACTGCATGCATGTGACACTACAGCCACCCTGCTACATGAACACCATTTCCTATAAGCACACACAACAGCTACAGATACCAATAATCACCGTTTGCAGGTCAGAGAGTTGAAGGGTATTTTGGTGACGTGACTTATTGCCAAGCTATAATAACTCACATTTGTGCTGCAAGTACATCGTAAGATGGCATCTCAAACATAGTCACTCATTAACTCCCTACATCATGATAGACCACATATTGATAACAGTTAGAGCATTTATATATGGATGATCTATCCCATTTGAAAATGTTCCACAACATAACAAATATTTAATGTCTGCTGTAGGTGATGCCAGGTATGCCATTTCTCCCCCATCGTCTCTCTCCCTGTCAACACAGAACTGCACTGCTAGTAGGACACACATATGTACACAATTCATCATTGAATGTACTTTTGAGATCCTTGAGTCTTGTTTCAGATGTCTTGACCATAAAGGAAGGTATTGTCCTCAAGGAGTGCGAAAATAGTAATAGCTTTGATGCATGTAGCACAACATCCCAACATTACGTGGCTTACACATACACATAACCCCTGATGTAAAATTACATCTAGGTTCTCGGTGTGAGGCACAGAATATAGGTCAGGGTGTGCAGGGGCATGGTCAACTAGTTGCCTCATTTTTCACCTAAGATGCAAGTTTGAATACTGTAATATTGTAGTTGGATAGTGTTCTGACACTGAGGAATGGTAGACTATTACATGATCCACATTTACAATCCTGAGAAAATACTGTTACACTATCACAATATCTCAAACATACTATACTCAATTTATTGATAAACTTAAACCTCACTTTCTTACTTATTCAATCTGCTTTATTTTGCCAATAGTAAATTCATTCGCATAGTTTCGACAAGTATGTATACTTTTGTTTATAACCTTTACATGTTGATTCTAATAATTGAACAAAACTCTTTCCAACATTTAACCTCCTCCACTATGTTCTTGGTGATCTCCATATCCGTACAGAAGACCGCCATATCTGGCCGGAGACCTCTATATATGTGGCAGAGATCTCCATACCTGGGATAGA
Organism: Triturus cristatus; assembly: GCF_964204655.1. Lineage (NCBI taxonomy): Eukaryota > Metazoa > Chordata > Amphibia > Caudata > Salamandridae > Triturus > Triturus cristatus. The sequence goes on from NC_140588.1 coordinate 254,576,107, forward strand.
GATTTAGGTTTTTTGATGCAGAGATCTCTGCCCAACACTACAAACATGAAATTGACATAAAGAAAAAGGAAGTCATCCATTTTCTGAGCCATTTTGATATATCCTTTTACCACAACATCCTTCTCTTCCATGTTGCTGCTTCTTGCCAAAGACCAGCTGAGAAATGTAGCATGGGCCTAAATGTGGAGGGGCAGTACACACCCACAGAGTGAATGAGCACCAAATCATAGAGAAAATCTCCAGCTCTGGTTGTTTAAAGGCACAGGATGTACTAGGATTATACACCCCACCACATTTATGGCACCTCTGAGCACACCACTTGCACAAGAGTCCTTATACTTCAACCAGCAGCCATCAGACCTCAACCACCCCCTAACTCTCACTGACAATGCCCACAACCACCTCACCAAATAGACCCTTCTCACCATGTCCATCGCCACAGCTATCATGTCATCCATTCACTCTGGAACTTTGACAGACCCCTGCCTCCACCACATTTTCAACATAGGACAGAAGGAAATCAGCATTGCACTCACCAACATACTCAACTCTTCCATCACCACTTCTACATTTCTCAATGTCTGGAAACACACAAAGGCACCTTCCTGCACAAAAACAATCCCGTGAGGCTTTTTTCTTCTATCTATGTGTGCTGCAGAATGCAGGAAAAAATAGGAGAAATACTGATATTTCTCTTCGGCATGCCTCCCATTGAGTGTTGAGAGCTTTTGGAGCATCCCCAAGTTTCTAAGGTCTTGTTAAACCATGGGGGTTGCATGGGAACACCCACCGCAATGCCAATGGCATGCCTCCCTAATGCAGAGTAAGGCAACGCAGAGATTTCTGCTGCCTTGCCTTACTCCATATTTATGAGGCCTTTCAAAACCATGCCAAGTGGCCTTGCGTGGCTTCATAGATATGAGTGGTATGCCCTGCTGTTGCTCACAAAAAGTGACACAATGGCAGCACACGGGCCTTGTAAATATGGGTCTGTGTTTCCTTCTGACCTCTTTGATTTCAGGCATTAAGTCTTGCCTATCTCCACAACCCTCCCCAGAGGCTCTTTTGTCATGTCTGTTGGTTCGTCAATCCAGATTTTTTCTCCTACTAATCCATTATATTTCTCATGGGTTGTTCCACCCTGCCTTGCCAAGCCACATGTCTGGATCTGAGGACGAGACCAATGTTGTTGTAGTGGAATCGGGACCCAAAGATGGACAGACATTTTTGTCACCAATCAGGGAATACAAACTATGACACTTTTTTGAATGTCTTTATTGATTCTAAAGAGTATATAACATCATGGTCATTAGCCTGCATACATGCTACATAGAGGAGTAACAACACCAGCATCTCATGTCCGTCTCAAAGATTTTATTGGTACATGAGCATTTGCCTGAAAACATTTCAATAAAGAGATCAAATAGTAGTAGGACGTGCGGTAATCAAGGGTAACAGAATAAATTAATATCAGGCAAGCACAAAGCAGCAAGCAGGTGACGTATACAGTAAGACCAGGTGGTACTCATATCTTAAAGTCATTTAGGTGTTCTGAAGAGTCATCCACCTTAGTACCTCTCTGTAATACTTGGCTTATAGCAGATACTACAATTATAACGTTTTATTTGCAAAGATACTTCATGTTGTAACTCAGGGTTAGCAGATTCAAGACATTGAAAACAATTCAATTACTGCACACACTATATGATAAGCCTGTCCCCATGTCCCTTTGATGTGTATGCTTTAAAAGTGGACTAATACAATTTTTTGCTTCCAGTTTTGTAATATATACATCCAAACAGTCCCAACTGGGCCTCTACTTCCCAGTCTTCAACAGTGTAATGTCATCTGATTAAGCAGTGGCCCATTTGTACAGTTCTCTTGCTAACACCCAATATCAGGAGCTGCACTGGCTTTCCATGCACTGGCGATGCTCTTCTTAAAGAGTCGGAGGGCCAGGGCTACAAATCTGCACAGGTACCTATCAATAAATTCAATAAACACAATCTAATTGCAGGGTGTATAGTTCGATCTACCATCTCTGAGATACCCTCCCTCACTTTTACCCCATGCCGGGTTATCACCAGGCAATCCTACACTGTATGATAAAAGCCTGACTCAGGCTGACAGCATCTGGGGTACTCTGAAGATACTCCCTTAAGCATATGATTAATATGTTTCTGGGTAAGGCAGGTGTGATGTAAATTATTAAATTCTGCATATTGAAATTTTGGTTTGTTAGTGGTCTTTTTTACATGTTCCAAAGCTCTGTTCCACTTCTCATCAGTAATTGCTACACTCATGGTATTCACCCAGTTATCTCTGACACCTAGGCAATCTGGGGAGTGCTGTTCATTTAACAGATCGTAAAGTGTGATGATGGCCTTTCTTTCATTTCCGTACATCAGCAACCCCTGTAGAGGCAAAGATATAGAAGGCTCTGCTTGTCATTGTTGCTATATCCTGTTTCACAGCATTATAGGTGATAAAGTGCCTGCCGATATCCCATAGGTCTCGCATATATCCTGAAATGAGCACAGGGTTCCCTCTATATAAATATCTCCAATGAATTCCACCCCTGATTCCTTCGATGGTTTCATGTTATGCCGCATCATGATGTCTGTTATCTCAGGAAGCATCCACAAGGTAAATGTGGTGCATATAGTGGGGCACTGCCAACCTGTGTGTATGTATTTGAGGCAACAATTTCTAGCCACCATTTCTAGGTTGTGGTTGGCGGCTAGTGTTTTGGATGAATTATTCTTTCTTTCTGTAAAGCCCTTACTACATCCAATCTCCCAGAGTTAGAGGTGTCTTCCAGTAAAGGCATCGGCCAATGTTATTGCCGCACCGCAGAGTACATTTTGTACTTTGGGGCATGCAAGATTACCATCAGTGAGTGCTGCAGCTTATGTAGTGCGCTGGGAGGGCAGTCTAAAAGGGAAGCAAGGGCACATAGATGTAATAGCCCTGTCCAAATTGCCTTCTACAAGATCATCTTCTGAATGGTAAATGCACGCACCTAGATATTTAAATATGTTTAAGTGCAATTCCAGACTGGTTTGCTTCACATTACCTCTGTTATTGTCAGGTAAGGAGCCCTGGGACCAAGCAGGATTTGGCTCAATTACTTTTAAGACCAGATATTTCCCTGAAACTCATCTAGCACCTCCATCAAATGTGGGAGTGACTCTTGTGTGTTACGAAGGTATGCCAGTGCGTTTTCCATGTAGAGAGACAACATATGCCACTCGCTGAAAGCCTTTATTCCCCAATACAAGGTCCTTGTGAGCAGCATCCTCACCAATGGCTGTATGGCTAATACAAATATGGGCAGGAAAAGAGGGCATCCCTGTTGAGTGCCCTCACGGATTTCAAAGCTACCTGAGATGACCTGACTCACCTGGACCCAGGCCATTGGTTTACTGTTTAGTAATTATACCAAGTTAAGGAAAAACTGATCTAGTTCAATTTTTTAGATCTGCCAGAAGATTTGTACAACTAAGAACATTCAATGCACTTTCAATATCCAAATGATACCACCAGGCGTTCATTGTCCCCTTCAGTCCCAGAAGACAGGGAATATTCAAAAAAGTGTTTTTTACGGGTATAACCCCATTTAGGTCTGATGACTCGACAATAGATAGACTGTTTGCTAGTATTTTCCCCAGAATATTATAATCTAAGTTCAAAAGAGATAAGGGCTGATAGCGCAGCTAAATGATCTCTCCCTGGTTTAGGTAAAACAACTATCCTGCTTCCCTAAGGGACTCCTGTACCTGTAGTGTTTCTAGTTCTCTTGCTTTCCCGTACAACTTGAGCAATTTCAGTGTGATATGCACTCTATGTATTAAATAAAAACTTGATGGGAAGGCTGTTTATACCTGGGGTTTTATTTCATGCTAATTTGGCTATGGCTATTTTCATCTCCTCCACCTGAAGTGGTTCTTCCAATTCACTGTACCACATTGGATTAATCTGGAACAGAAATTACTTATATAAGTTCTCGGGTTTGTTCTAAGAAAGCTCGCATAGGGTCTGCATATAGAGATTGGTAGTATTTAACAAAGGCTGCTTTGATGTTCTCTTGTGAATTTACCACCTCTCAACAACCATGCCAGCATTCTACCAGATGTCCCCCCATTACCATACTGTAGAATGAGTTAAACACATAATTGTGCTTTGTTCCTCCTGGGTGTGTGGAATAATTCTACACATAAATTACAGAATCAGACCATTTAACCAAAATGATGAAAAACTGGCACCACTGCTAAATTAAATTTAGAACACATGGATTGTCCATCTATGCAGATCGGATCACAGGAGGAAGCCAAGGTTTCCCATTGATTGGTTGAACTGTTACTGAACCTGCTAAGAGGGAGGTGCAAAGACAATCAATGCCATATATGGGTGGCACAATTAGTTAAACAAATCAATTGTCAGACCTCACTCTAACCTTTCTTATTTCTTGGAAATTTTGAAGAACGAGAAAAGTTTCCAAGAAATTAGAGTGGCACAATCATTGTCAGGTAGCCTGAACCCTCATGTATAAAAAAAGAAATACCTGAGAGACTATTGGCTAAAATCCATCAATATCCATTGATGGAGGCTTCAAACTAGCTGGACAATATTGTGTACATCCTACACTTATAACACACACTAACAGCCTGTAAATGTGCCTCCATGTTGTGGCGATACTTTTTAATTAAATTAGCATTTTTAATTTTTTGTTAACAAATTAAAGTAATTTTTGAGTTACTACCTGTTGTAGTCTTTTTTATTCAAACCTTAGGGGCTCATTAGGATGGCAGGCAGAGGCACCACCGCGGTGATGGCGGTGTTGGAAATTGTCATTTTCCGCACGCCAGCAGTGGTCCTCACGACCGCCATATTACAATGGGCAAACATAGCCCATTGCCGTCCGCCGCGGTGCGACTTGAACCGCCATACAAAATGCGCACGCCACTGCGGCGGTAGGAGCCAATAGAGACCCACCGACATGTGAAATGATGTCCCGACCGCCGTAAAAATCAGGATGCCCCAAACACCGCTGCGGAGAAACCACTCAACCAGAGACGGCAGAAGCACGACAGCGGAGCGTGAAACAAGACTCCCATTCCCCTCCACCCGGTCCCAACAGCAATAGATCCAGCTTTACACGTCTTTCCGGTGCTGTACCTGATCCACTACAAGCAAGTAATGGATTGTCGCGGACAATGCTGAAGGTACGCAATGACACAACTCCGCACAGAACCACAAAACACAACTTATGGGCTGATATATGGTTCCTGTCCACACCAGACACTCTGGTGGGGACAGGAACACATTCCCAAGTGTACCCACACATGTCCTACCTGTCACAAAATCACCCCTCCGCATCCAGGTCACCCATCAACCACGAAATCACAGCAATCTCCCGGTCACGTCACAGCAGCAGTGAAGACGCGGGAAAACATGCGCACAATGTAGTAGGCAGGGCCAGCACCAGGCATGGGCAGTCCACAAAGATCATAGGGCCACACCTCCATCCTTCACACACTAGACCCCCCACACCCATTAGGGGACATGCTGTGTGTCCCTCCTGTGCCCACCTGCACAATTAACCAGCCAGGTGAACCCAGACCTTGCACCATACACACCAAACAACCAGGGAGCCTGCCTCAGCAGGTGGGGCTGAAGAGGAACACCCAGCACAGAAGCTCAGGGCCAGGGCAACCCTCCTCCCCACACCCACCCTCCACTCATGTCAAGCAAACTGAGTCCAATCACAAAACGAACACTCACACTGAATATGAACAATCACTTAACTGTACACACTGCCTGTCAAGTCACCTAGACACACCCCACACTGACACACAGCCACATACACATACCAGATGTCAGCAGCAATGGAGGACAAGAAATAGTCAAGACAAAAGTGAGGTGGATAGTGATGGAAAGCCAAGGAGCTAGCCACAGAGCATGTGTACATCACATGCAAGAAAAGGAACATATCACAACACCCTTAGGCCATTAAATCAGACATGGCTGGCACAGTGAGTGAAATTAAACCACACTGTCCGCTGTGCAACAACTAAGGGAGACAGCAAGGCAAGCCATGCATAGGCACAAGGATGATAGTCAAACAGTGATCAGCCACACATCTGTCACAACTAACTTGACATGTGTATGTCATCAGCACAACACACAGGGCACATTGTCACACTCCATGACTGTCAAACACAAGTTGGATCCTTCACACATACCCCTCCTCCACCCACCTCACACCTGCACCACTCAACACCAGTGTTAAACACACAGAATGGTTCAAATAATGTCTTGTGACTACACTGACAATCACACTCCCTGGGGTGCATCCACAAACATCACACACACACTCAGGGATGCCTGACCCAATGCTGGCACAAAACAATAGCCAAACACAAACCTCACAAACAACATACACAGAACTCCAACAAACCCAGAAATCTGCAGACAAACAGGGGAAAAGCAATGGGAGCCCTGACAGAACAGGAGTACACAACATTATCACCCAGGACCAATGCACAGACACCATACCCCAACACAGACAGAAGTGCATCATCTCAAAACAATCATGGACACAAACTCGGATCAATGGGCCAATAAGAAAACACAGACAGACATACCACACCACCCATCAAGTCAACATGGTGTTATAGTTTACCACATTCATGCACATACACAATCCTGACAAGTGACAGGTCAAATATAGGAGGACAAACCACCAAGGTGCACTCAAAATAAGCTCAGAACAAGAATACTCCTAAGTGCATGTGACATACACACAAGTAATGCACACTACACTTGAAACACACATCTGAATGTATCACAATGCACAAACAACTCACACACAATGACATACAAATAGAACATCACACACGGAGCATCTGCCAGCTGAAAGAGCCAACACAGGCCACACACTGCACACATCCACATCAAACACACAACAGATGCACATGCCAATCCATAACATTTCAAACACAGCTGTACATCAGGGGATGCACACCAGGCAAGTACAAGGTAACATACACTCACAGCACTGCATGCACAACAAGCAGTGTGTGCACACCAACCAAACCAATAGCACACATATCTGAATGCCACAACATGAACCCTCACAACACAAATCTTCACAGCACACAGAAAACATCACACTCAGGAAGGGTAGCAGTACCTCAGCAAAAACACACACAGCTAACCCAACACTCACAGATGCACAACTCAGGGACACCCAGGTGCAAACAACATGACCAGAGGACTGTGCAGCACAAACAGGTGCACTGCATATGAGCAAACCTGTCTGCAAACCAGTACAAGAAAATCACACATAACTAATTGAGAAACTGTCCTGATTGGCACATTGGTCCTATGCACAGATCAGCACCACAAAGCATAGTGTAACAAATGAAGTGGTGGGGAAGCACACACACTGGCGACCCAAGGCGATAGCTGACATGAGAGTGAAGTGGTGTGTACATCAGTAGTGGACAGGTCAGGAGTGCACCATACACAAATAGATGGAGTAGTCACAATGGGTAGGCATCAGAAGCACAGATAGTGGATGGTATAACTCCACATCCCACATGCCATACTGGAGCCAAAAATGCCTCAAGTGACAGCAATGCATGAGAAAACACACCCACAATGTCAGTGTGGCTGAGCAGGTCTGCACAGTGAGCACAAACAGTATCAAGACACATGGCTAATCAACAAAACACAACACAGACTTTCCAGTTACACACTCTGCATACTCACAACTGGCAGCAACAACAAGTAGGTGTCCCCCAGCAGTGCAAGGACACACCAACACACTGCACAGTGCACAACCTACAACTCCCACATGTGCACATAAGCACAAGCACAGGGCTGACTAATCAAACTAACAGGCACTCAGCTGTGGGTGACACATGTGTGCAGTTGCCATTGCAGGGGCACACACACATCATCAACACTACTGACCAATTCACCCCCTTCACATGCACACTTCATGACCACTCAAGTGCACGTATTTAAATGTACCCATGTGACTAGGATGACGGGTCATCACAAGATGACCATACACCAACACTGTTCACACATCAAGAAAGATCACACAGACATGATGGACCCTGGCCAGCCTGCCTGCAATCCTGTAGATAGAATCCCACTCTGTGCTGGCAGTGCATCCAAACATGACATGTGTAAAATTTAGCTAACCTGACCATAGATTGATTAGGATAACAGTAGGTCATCACAAACAACTATTATTGCACCCCCAAGCCTCGGAGTCAAGAAGAACTGAAGTGCTTGTAACCTCTGCAGAACTCTGAGAAAGTGAAAGAAGCCATTGGCAATGTTAAAGTGGCATACAGAGCATGTGTCCCATAAAACCATACTTACTCAGAAAAACCTTTATTTAGCAAGGACACTGACAAAGCAGACAACAGGAGTAACTGTCTTTATTACATATTACACAGATAGGCATCAAAAGTAGACAAGAGCAAGACCAGTGGCCAGTCCACAGTTCAAAGTAGGCAGATGTGTGCATGAGAACCTGCACAGGGAATGGGCAACAAAAGTGATTAACAGCAAGGCCAGTGGCCAGTACAAGGTGCAAAGTAAATACATGAGATCCTGCAGAGGGAATGGGCAAACACAGTAATAAACAGCAAGGCCAGTGGCCAATCCATATTTCAAAGTAGGCACATGTGTGCATTAGAACCTGCACAGGGAATGGGCAAAGACAGTAATAAACAGCAATGTCAGTGGCCAGTCCATACTTTAGAGCAGGCACATGTGTGCATGAGACCCTGCACATGGAATGGGTGAGACTGTACACTGCCATAGTCAGCAACACAGCTAGGGGGATAACAATGGGCAGTCAAAGCACCACTGTGGGAGAGACAGGTGTGTGATGGGGACTTTTCCTCAGACTTGTCTGTCAGTCAGACTGGGAGGTGGCAGTGTTGGGGCCAGTTGGAGGACTGGACCTGGGAGAGAGTACCAGCTGAGGTAGAGGCATCAGTGGCTTTGTGAGCCAGAGGGTTGCTTGGACAGGGTGGTGTGGTGGCACGTGGAGGCGGAGACATGCTGACAATTAGACACAGTGTTGTTGGGAGAATGTGGAGGGGTGCCTTTCCACTTCTTGGGGACTCTATATGGAATTTTGGTTTTGGTAGGAGTGAGAGGTGGGGCAGCCACAACAGGCACACACTCCACCAAAGCTGCATCAGGTGCAGCCAGTGGCCCTCCCTCTGGGGACCTGCTGGATCCAGTGGTACACCTGGCCTGGCCTTGCCTTTTCCCCTCCATCCCCTTTTGACCAGGTGAACCCCCTACAATGCCCTCCTTTCCCTGATTCACTGGGGTGTGGATGGGAGTTGAGGTTGTGGATGAATCTGCCTTAGAGGGCTTTTTCTGCAGACTCTTAGCAGGCACCAGCTTCACAGCAGGCACGGCAACTGTCTGCTTTTCTTTGGGAGACATTTTTGTGATGGGAGTGTCTTTAGATGGGGATGCCTTTGAGGCATGTGAGCATGAGGCCTGCTTCTTGGATTGATGCCCCTGAGTGTCTCCTGAAGGGCTTTTGCCTTTGTGCTCTGGGGTGACTTTGGTTTGTTTGGGGGATGGTGTCTGTGCTCTGGCCCGCTTGGGGTGCTGGTGTTGTGTGTTGCGTGTGCTGTATCTTGAGCCTGAGGTCTGTGGTATGTGGTCACTCTCGTCAGAAGTAGCCACTGGCAGGTGGGTGGCCAAAGGGACTGGAGCTAGACTCTGAGCCTGTGACAGCTGAATGGCTGCCGTCACTATGGAGGACAAAGACTGGACAGTCTTGTGTAGCCCACCCACGTCTGAATGAATTCTCTCCATGAAGGCAACCACCAGTGCCAACTTCTTGTCATGGTCTTGGAAGGCATTGAGGAGAGTTGCCTGACACACACACAGCTGCCGCAAAAGGTCCACAACCTTAACACTGAGGGCAGCAGGGGAGACAGGGGCAGGGGCAGCGGTGCCTAGGGGAAAGGACACTCTTCCCTTCTTACTGATGCGAGCATGTGCAGCACTAGTGGAAGTAGCTGGGAGGGTGGGCACTGGACGCTGTGTGGTGGAAGAGGAGGCAGAGTTCCCGCTCCCTGTGCCCGACAACATAGAGGAGTCACCACTGGCATCAGATGATTTTGAGGTTGGTGTCTCTGGCTGAGATTCCTCAAGCACACGCCTGTCCCCCTCCGAGGCACTGGTCACATCAGTGTCAGTGTGCTCGTGTGTACCCTGATGCCTCACCACTGGTGTCCGTCCCCTATCCTTCTGTGCCCATGGTAGATGCTGCAAGAGACAGAGACGTAGGTTCAGTATAGTGCCATTCACACAAACATCATATGCAAGCAAAGCACGAAGCAAGATGATGATACCCCTATGGTTTAGGTTTAGGGATTTAAACTGTGCATGGCTACCCGCGGGCATCCTAGCGCTATAACAGGTAAGGGCAGCTATCTGGAGTGAGAGTTAGGGGAACAGCCAAGTCTTAAGTTGCTTTTTTAAAGACTGTTCGTTTCCGATCAATTGCAGCTCTGGGTCCATGCTGTTCCAGAGTTTCGGCACCATATGGGAGAATGGTCTGCCACGGCACCTCGACCTCTTAATTCTGGAGGTGCTTATCAGAAAATTTGACCCAGATCTGAGACAACGGTGGGGTGAATAGGGGGAGATCAAAGTTTGTAGCATAACTGGGAATCTACCATGCATGGCTCTATGTGCCAGGCAGAGGGACTTAGATTTGTTTCTGGTCTGAACGGGGAGCCAATGCAGCTCTCTCAAGGCTCCTCTAGCTGACTGATTCCTGGGTATCTTGAGAAGCAGTCTAGCTGCCGCATTCTGTACAACCTCTAACCTATCGGTGACATATTTCGGTGATCCAAGGTAAAGCGAGTTGCCATAATCGAGTCTCGAGACCACCAAGGCTTGTACCACCGTCCTTCTTAAGTTCTCTGGGAGTAGGCTAAGAATTTTACTATTCATCCAGAGGATACCAAAGGGTGTGCCCGCCAGTTGTTTGGCTTGCATCTCCATAGTTAAATTCTGGTTGAGCCCTATTTTTATGGAGCATTTAGGAGTTAGGGGGGTACCCCAGTTTGCTGGCCAGGGGATCTCTAAGCAAGGGTTAAAATTGCTGCCCAGGATCATAAGCTTGGTTTTTTCCCCGTTCAGCTTAAGACTGCAGTCAGCCATCCACGTTCCTATGGAACACGGAATTAGTTGCCTATGGTTGGAATTAGAAGAGTCGGCTATTGACACCACTAATTGGGTGTCATTGACATATGACATAATGGAGAGTCCAGACTCCTGTACTATGTGAGCCAATGGGCTCATATAGACATTAAAAAGGGTCAGGCTCAGGGAGGATCCCTTAGGTACTCCCCAAGGAGCTCAGAAAGTGTCTGACAAAATGCCAGCCTCCATACACTGAAAGGATCTGTCGCTCAGAAACGAGGCCACCCCTTGGTTGGCAGTACCTCTAATCCCAATGTTTTTGAGCCTATTGACAAGGATTTTATGGTCTACCATGTCGAAGGCTGCGCTTAGATCTGATAGCACAATAGCCGCGGCCCTTCCCTGATCTAGTATACTTTTTAGATTTTCGATGACCATAAGTAGAGCAGACTCCATGCTGTGCTCTGGTCGAAAACCCATCTTGGCCTGGTGTAAGATGCCATTATCTTCCAGAAAATGTGAGATAGCACTGTTCACATGTTTCTCCGCTATCTTTGCCAGAATGGGCAGTAATGAGATTGGGCGATAGTTTGCCATGACTGCGGGATCTAATTGAGGTTTTATTAACAGTGGTTTTACAATGGCATGCTTTCACTCTCAAGGTACTATCCCTTTTTCAAGAGAGAGAGAGATAAGGCTGGTGAGCTGAGTTAGAACACAGTTCCCCCCTTGAGTGATGATGTGGGGTGGTGCAGGGTCTATAGGGGACCCTGATTTCATGTTCTGTAAAAGGGAACCAGCCTGTTCTTCACTTAATTTAGGGAATGAAAACATGGCTGGTTGAGAGAGCATTGGTGTCAGCTCTGTGCTAGTACACCCCACCCTGTGCAGTCACATTGTGCAACCTTAATTCCAATGTTAGTGATTGCATGGTATCATGTTAACTTGGTATCATTGACCCATGTGATGCCCACACAGCCAAATAGCTTGCCTGTGCCTCAGGTTAACCAGTCATAGAGATCCCTCTGAGCATACCTAGGGCCCTGTGGGTGGAAAAGATGTACCTCCCAACATGTTGTCACAGTCACATATGGAGTCACCATAAGGGGCCAACACAGGTACAGATTTTAAAATGTCAGTTTGCAATGGCCATGAGCTAATGCCATCCACCATGTTGTACTTTGGGGCACAACCACAGTTGCACATTGGTGTCAGATGTGCAATCCTCACAATTTTGAGGTCAGGCACAGCACACATTGATGAAAGCACACTCAGATGAGGCACACTGCCGTTCACTGCCATGAGCTGTCCCTGACTCCCCCAATGCAGCCGATGCCATAAGGCCATAACTCAGAATGCAACGTCAAGGTCCATTACATCAATGACGTGATAAAGTACATGTAGCGATAATGCATTACAGCTGCACCCAACACAGACAACACTTACAAGCCATTACATCACACTCGCAACATCACACAGCCCAGCACTGGCTCAGGATTGGAATACATGCAGTCACTCCCAACAAAAGTCACCCTTCCCAGAATACTCACCCCCAGCTTGCTGCTGATGGTCCTTCCAACGTGCATCCAACTCTGGCTGTGTCACTGCCAAGATGCGTGCGTTTAGTGGTGTCATGGTACGGCGCGCCAACCTCCGAGTCCTTAGGGAGCAGCCCCAGCGTCATCTCTGCCATGTTTTTGCTCAGCCGGAAGATGTCATCCCACCTCTTGTGACAGTGTGTGTGTCCTCGGTTGGAGACACCCAGAGCATGCACCTTGCGTACAATGGCCCTCCATACAGCCTTACGCGGGTGGAGTTTGAGCTGCAGGCATGGGAGACAAGAGGAGGAAATTTCAGTGACACTGAGCTATGTACCCCTATCTCTAAGTACAGGAGCATGCACAATCGCAGCACAACTTCACAGACATGTTTAGTAGAGACAATACAGCATGACACGTGGTACATAAGCATGGGATAATCAGACCAAAATGCATGCAGGTATGAGGATGGACATAGTACATGGCCATCTCATGCACATGCAGAATGCCAGCACAGAAATTAATGCGAAGGAGGCCCACATCTTCTATCCAGTTTGTGAGTGAGCAAGACATACATTAGATTGTAAGTAATGTGGTGGGCAGACTCACTGTGTCCAACACTGCACACCCCTCAATGTCCTTGCCCTGTGAATGGCTCACTGTGTCATGGCGGTCACATTTAGGGACATCATCTCACAATCTCACACCCTTTGAACAAGGTCTGTTTTGTGCAATACACAAGCCTGAGATAGCCCTTTGATGGGTATTGTGGCAGGCAACCCATATGTCTCACTCGGTCCATTCAGTGATGGGTCCTTGTGAAATAAAACAGTGACTGTGCAGGCCAGGGTGGCTCACACTGAGGTTTAACGTGAGGCATCAGAAATGTCACATGCAGGGACAATATGAGAGGGCAAACAGTGCCCACACATGCGAGTCAGTACACATGATGATGAAAAATGGAAGTTGGACGTTTCAACTGTACAACAATCTGCTGCGTCATAGGTGAATTTCCACCAAGAGTGTCACTCTCAGGCATTTCACTCTTGTGCATAATGCTGACCTATACATGTGCCTGTGAAGAACCTCATGGACCCACACATCCATTAGCACAGACAATTTTTGTCCTGACTCCACCTTAACAAACTTGCTGTGTCACTGTATGGCTGCAAAAACAATGCATGTCCCTCCCATCCTGATGTGCAACCAGGGAAATGTGTAAAATAGGCTACAAACCCCTTTCCCCTGGAGTCAGCATTCTAGGCAGTGTATGACACAAAGCTTCACTCTCAGGCACATACTGCAGCTGACCAACATCATGTGTGCACTCCATACACTCTAACTTCCACTCTGAAACACTTACCATGACATCTGGAGCACCATATAGCCTCCCATACTGTGTGAGCACCTCATCCACCAGGACCTTCAGCTCCTCTGCGGCGAAGGGATGGGCCCTGATGTTCCCAGTCCTCGCCATCACTTGGTCCAGGAGACAGGAGCAGCAGCAGTTGGTGGTACGGAGCGTCAGGCAGCGGTGTCTGGGGACAGGAGACAGGAGCAGCAGCAGTTGGTGGTGAGGAGTGTCAGGCATCAGTGTTTGGGTCCAGGAGACAGGAGCAGCAACAGTTGATGGTGAGGAGTGTCAGGCAGCAGTGTCTGGGTCCAGGAGACAGGTGCAGCAGCTATTGGTGATGAGGAGTGTCAGGCAGCAGTGTCTGGGTCCAGGAGACAGGAGCAGCAGCAGTTGGTGGTGAGGAGTGTCAGGCGGCAGTGTCTTGAAGCAGTGGAAATGTGAGGCTTTCTCCCCCACATATATAGCCCCCTTGGGTAGTTTCTGTGGTTCTTAGCTCCTGCAATTGGTGTTCCTGGTCCGCTTTTTTCAAATGCATCTAATGACCGGCCCGCAGTGGCAGAGCATGCTTTGACATTGGCGATGACACACTGCAGGGGCCAGGTGGTCACTACCGCGATCGTGCATCTTTCAATTGCATCCAATGACTGGCCCAGCGGTGGAGGCATACGCCTACCGCTATTTTCAATGCATTTGTCTACCGTGATTGCGGTTCCCATTGGCTGTAAGGGCTTTGGCATTGCCGGTGACACACAGCTGGGGCCATGCGGTTGCTACCGCGATATGGCTGCTATCCATTGGTGCCAATGACCGTGATTTGGGTGGCGGAGCATGCCAACCGCCATTGTCCTATGTGTATATCACTACCGCAATTGTGGCTTTGGCATTGGCAGGGACACACTGCTCGGGCCATGTGGTCGCTATCGCGATATGGCTGCTATCCATTGGTGCCAATGACTGTGATTTGGGTGGCGGAGCATGATTGTGGAAAAAGGTATTCCCCAATTACTTTTAGGTCCAAGAGGGGGGAAAAGGAACAAATATCTTGGGTTATTACCTCTTAACCGACCTATCTTATTTTTGCTGGTGGAAACTCTCAAGAATCAATATAACAACACATCAATATTCCCCATAAATACAATGTCTGTACCAAAATTATTGCTTTTTTTCTTTTTTTGTTTTTTTATTTAGTAAGAAAGCGAATAGATTTTTTTTGGATCAAAAATATACATACATATTACATTTTCTTATTTACTTTGTTTGTGCTTTACAAAAGTTCTAGAAAAGAGTAAGTTTACTTAGTCAATAATATAAACAAGTAAGTGAGTATCAGAAGCATAACACCACTTGAATAATTAATATTACCCCTCAACATATAACAGAAGTATCTACATACACATCTTGCTAGCTATTCTTGCATACCAACATTCATACCACACAAAAAAAAATTTTTTTTATACAGACAAAGGAATTATAAAAATATATACAACTGGATAGATCTCCTACAAATTACTTTTGTCAAATTTCCCTGTGATAATATTGACATCAGATCGGATTTCTTTTTTCATTGGATTTAAATTGATCCATTGGAGTTCGTTTTCCAGTTGTGAGATAGCTGGTCGACGTACGTTTCGGTGATAATATAACTTGGATCACCTTCCTCAGGACCATCAAAGAGTAAAAAGAATGGAGGGGGGGCTTTATTCTGAAAATGCAAGCACATTGTATATAAGATATAGGGAATTTTGATGTACTTAATGTTTACTTCAAAGCATCTATTATTGTCTATTTCTTTCTATTTGCTTATACATGCGAGTCTCAGAAAGAGTAAAAATAGGAGAACCTTCAAAGAGGAGAAAATTAGATTATCACCCATTCAGTAAGATAAAGAACTTTATATATCATTTAGAACAAGAAACCAAACTTGTCTTAGAAATGTGCCCATTAGTTAGAAAGGAAAAAGAAAAAAGAAAAAGGGGAAAAACACTAGTAACCTCGTGCTGAGATAGAAAATGGTTGTAGCTTAGGAGTACCTGTTCGAAGATGATACGTATACGTTGTATACGTGGTTAAAACATCTGTGCCATTATTTCTAGGTTGGCTATCTGGTAGGACTTAGTCTGTTGTAGACACGGTCTCTTTGTGACTAGAAATACATTTAAATCTGATTACAAGAGAAGTCCTATTTCAACAAAAGAGGATTGTAACTCTAAGAACCTGATGTTTTCTCTTACCCTTGCAGTAAGGAAATCTTCAGTGTCAGAAAGTCTTGTATCGATGGTGTAACGTCCTGTTTGGCATATGTTAACACCGCAAGTAGGTAAGCCTGCAGTGAAGGGACATATGGAAAGGTGGTTCAGTTTATACAGAGACATTTTTCTAGATTTATCCCAAGTGTCTACAGTTGATCTTACCTTCCAGGAAGGCGCGGAAGACAATAAATGGGGTTTTCTTTTTTATTTTTTAAGGCATCTTTTATAGGGGTTCACCACATAGGCTTGAGAGGCTGGATTTGTTGGTGACTTCTAAAAGATAAATTTGACCATGTTATAATTATAATCTGGTCGGATTTCAGGGCTTATATAAGCAAACAGCACATTAGAAAATTTGAAAGTGATTGTCTCGGGTATATCTATTTGTTACTAAAAGGTCTATCTAGGACGAGTCGGAGTTTTGTGTCGGTACAAAGTGACTGGTACAGATATTGGCTCGGTAAAGCCATGATTAAGATTTTATTAAGGTTTCTAAGTTT
Organism: Triturus cristatus; assembly: GCF_964204655.1. NCBI lineage: Eukaryota > Metazoa > Chordata > Amphibia > Caudata > Salamandridae > Triturus > Triturus cristatus. Next base: position 254,592,956 of record NC_140588.1, read on the forward strand.
CTTTCACTGTTTATAACAAGGATGAATGGATAATTGTTTTACTAAAACTCTAAGTTCTTGTGTGTGGGCGAGTTACTGATGGCATAATTATAAGAGCCCGTTTCCTCGGTTAAATAGAGGAAAAAATATTTCGAACAATGTTATCATAAAACATTCATTGCTAAAATGACTGTATGCAGACTTTATCGAGGTACAAGTCTATCGAGGTACAGATACTTGATAATGCTAAATATATAGAACGTATCTTGTCATCTTGTAGATTGTATGCTGTATACGTCAAACAAAGGCATTGACATTCATAAGGGACAAATAGAATTTAGAATTGAGAATTGTACTATTGTTAGTACTGAAGGGGGGGATTTTGGTCTAAAGGGGAAAATGTCCGCTCGACATTCGGTTAATTCAGTCGCTGGTTAGCATCGAAAAGAAACAAGAGGTCTCTGTGTCTAAAAATATAGACTAAGTAAAAATATATAATTCTCTTGCTATGGGGCACAGTGTCGATAAAATGGACAGGATGAGACTAAGTCCGAAAAAATGGAGAAATGAAAAAACTAAGTCGTGGTGTCTGCTTGGGTAGAAACTGCTTACCTTCCATGATTCTGTAAAGAGTAACCTTCTTTCTGCCCGATACGAAGTTTGCGACGATCGAAGTTTTAGCGCGTTTAAATGTCCAACAATTCGATGCGTGGTCTCGCGGTATTTTCTACATATCCGGTTCTATGCTTCCCAAATGATTGTAACTTTGGGCGACATATTGGAACGGGTATCTCACAATCTAAGAGAGACATAGAATGCAGAGAACTCTTTAGATATACACTAAATCTAACACAAAGAGTCAGTGTGTTCTGCGTCTCATAGCACGCTCTCACTATATTTACAATTCTGTGTGCTTGTGGGGCATAAGATGACATATAAGAAATGGCATTTGACTATGTACTACGTATCATAGCGTGATCTCGCGATATTTACGATTCTGTGTGATTGTGGTTATTGTAACACAAGGTGACATTTTGGAGAGGGTATTTCACACAAAAAGAGATAGAGTGAGAGCAACCCTTGAGATGTATGCTAGATCTAATGCACAAAACCATAGTATCTTAAATTACGAAATTTTGAATTGCATAAAATACTAATCAAATTATCATCTTTAACAAAAAAGATGTCTGTAGATGTGGTGTTACATTGGACTGCAAAGAAGGGCAGATAATGGTAAGCGGCATCTATACAAATAGGTAAAAGATCCTACCTGCTAATTTGATTTAAAGAACTCGTAAGCATGGGGACAATATATTAGTGCTTACTGTTTGATGATCTCTCAGGCTAGAAGGTGCGACTATTCAGTAGTGGAACATAATGGGGAATATTGATGTGTTGTTATATTGATTCTTGAGAGTTTCCACCAGCAAAAATAAGATAGGTCGGTTAAGAGGTAATAACCCGAGATATTGGGTGGCGGAGCATGCCAACCACCATTTTCCTATATGTATATCACTACCGTGATTGGGGCTTTGGCACTGGCGGTGACACACCGCTGGGGCCATGCGGTCGCTACTGCGATTTGGTTGCTATCCATTGGTGCCAATGACCGTGATTTGGGTGGCGGAGCATGCCAACCGCCATTTTCCTATATGTATATCACTACCTCGATTGGGGCTTTGGCATTGACGGTGACACACTGCTGGGCCATGCAGTCGCTACCGGAATATGGCTGCTATCCATTGGTGCCAATGACCGTGATTTGGGTGGCAGAGCAGGCCAACCGCCATTTTCCTATATGTATATGACTACCTCAGTTGGGGCTTTGGCATTGGCAGTGACACACCGCTGGGGCCATACGGTCACTTCCGCGAGATGGCTGCTATCCCTTGGTGCCAATGACCGTGATTTGGGTGGCGGAGCATGTTGACAGCACCTATGGACACATCATGCTGTGTCAATGGCAATGGCCAGCTCTCAACAGTGCACGGAAGACACCTGATTCATGACACAAGATAGTGCACACAATGCCATTGTAACATTTAGCCCACTGCTGACTACACATACCATGTTGGTGTATATGATTGAAAACATTGGCATGTACTCCCTCACATGTCACTTGTGATATTGCAGGGCATGTACACAGATCAGTGTTGTGATGGACTCTCCAATGGGTACACATGTAAATGTGTGATATGGCTGAGCAACTCACAGTGATGAATGTCTGACTACACAATGTGCATATTTCACTGTCTACTTTGCTTGGCTCATGCACATAGTTGATCCTAATGCACAGACTGTGGTCATTGTGTAGTTGATGTGTGCCCTGTTCAACTTACGCAAGAAGGTGTGTGAGGTACAGCAGCTAGGTAGGAGCCAGTAGTGTTGCTGTTTCACACATATGCTGTATGAACTACTGTCAGTGCTGGTTATGCAAGATGTGGACATATACCTTTGGGCATTCACATAGTCAGATTTTGTTTTGGAGGTACTCACTGTGCGAGCAGTGGAAAAGCGTATGACTAGTGTAGCTGAACGTGTCCCTACATGTAAGTTGTGCTGTAATCTGAACTTTGATGACAGTCATTGTTGGCGTTGTGTCAGTTAAAACGTAAGATGTTGGACACATCTCATGGTGGATTGCATTGACATATGTCCCCTTTTGTCTCACTTAGGAGTAGACCAAAAATTCATTATCCCTTAACAGTGCTGGTGGAGATGGAGGATGAGGAGGTCAGACGGAAATTCCGTCTGGATCGACCCACCCTACAAGACCTATGTGCTCTGTTGGAGCCCCACCTGCAGCCTCGCAGAACATATCCGACTGCTTTCACACCAACGTCTAAGGTGATGGCGGCCCCGCATTTTTTTGCTACTGGATCATTCCAGTACACGGTGTCCAATGCAGGTGGGATGTCGCAACCTATGTTCAGCAAGGTGCTACGTGATATCCTGTCCGCTATGATGACCTACAAGGACAGATACATCCATTGACCCAGGAGGCATGACTTGGCAGCTGTGAAGGGTGATTTTTATGCCCTTGGCCACATTCCTAATGTTGTTGGTGCCATTGACTGCACACATGTTGGCCTGGTTCCACCACAGGCATGTGAGCACATCTACGAGAATAGGAAACATTTCCATTCCATAAATGTGCAAGTGGTGTGCCAGGCAGATATGACAATCTCACATGTCTGTGCCAAATTTCCTGGCTCTGCCCATGACTCGTACATCCTGCGTAACAGCATTGTGCCACAGATGATGGCAAATCTGCTTCTGGAGTGTGCATGGATTGTGGGTGAGAACACAGAGTCAAGTAGCGTGCTGCATGTGTGACATGCTGTCCTCTGGCACAGTTATGTTACAAAGTTGGTCTGTGTATCTCACACCTAGGTGACTCTGCATATCCCAACCAGCCTTGGTTGCTGAGCCCGCTACGGAATCCCAGGACCCCAGTGAAGTCCGCTACAATGATGCCCATGGGAGGACACGTTGTGTGGTGGAGCGTACTTTTGGTCTCCTGAACTCACGATTTCGCTGCCTGGACAAGACCGGAGGTGCACTGATGTCCTCGCCCAAAAAGGTATGTCAAATTGTAGTTGCATGCTGCGTGCTCCACAACCTGGCCTGGAGCAAGAAGATCCCCCTGCTCCTGGACGCTGATGAGCAGCCGAGGCCTCAACCTGCAAACCTACCCATGTCCTGTGACGAGGATAATGGAGAGGAGGAAGGTGTCGACCTGCGTCAACAGCTAATCAACCGCTACTTCCCTTGAAGGTGAGTGAAAACGTACAACGGGGCCATTGTCTACTGATGTCGTTGTTGGTGGAAAGACCTAGGTGAACTTTGTGACTGCAGCCTGTTCTTGCCTCTGTGCTGGCTGCTAATGTTTCTGGGAAAGGGTAGTTTTGCACAGATACAGGATGTCTATGTTGGTACTGTTGCTCATTGTAATGTGTGCAGATTGGAGTACCTTAATGACAAGTGTTGTGTAATGGCTGTCATGCCATCGCCTGACAAGTGAATATTGTTCTCTTTTGTTTTTCCAGGTCCCTTCAGCCTCTCATTGCCTACAAACAATCCGGGCTCCTGGTACATTGTAATCATAAGTCAAAAAAGGAGAGGGGGGGGACCAGGAGCTCGTTCTGGTCCAGTGCTCCACAAATGACTGTAAAATCACAATGGACACTGTTCCGTATGGTGGGTGCAAGATGTCACCCTGTCAAAAGAGAAAGATGTAGAGTAGGAAAGATGAGAAGAGGAGGATGAAAAAGAGAGAGGCACAGAAGTTTGTCCCCAGTATCAAGGATCCAATCCCAAAGGGGAGGGCCAAATTTTGCCTCTTAGTTGCCCTCACACACCCCGAAGGATGTCATGCTTCATCAGCGGGCTTGTGCTCCTCGTCAGGCCAGCGCTGCAATGCCCGACGGGCCCCCTGAAGGGTCACTTTAACGGAGGTCTTTTAAGAGAAAAGCCGTTTGTTGAGTGCGGGTGTGTGGGGTGGATCTGGTGAAATAGGTGGTGAGGTGTGTGCAGGAATAAATAAATAAAAATACCTAGGGGTATCCACTAGTGAACTTATTAATAGTGTGGTGCCCCTGGTAGGTTAAAAAAACGGAAGGTTGGTGAGTTACTATGAGGCTCAATGTGCCTGTGTAACTAAACAAAAGGTCGACATGTTTCACGCCTTGGGAGTCTGAATGATCAGTGGCGTTTCTTCAGGACCTGACTATTGTGGTGAGTGAGCACATCAGAAAAGAGGGGTTCCAGAATAGGAATGGAAACCCGGATAGGTGAGAGGTAGCTTGGGGGTGACCGCAGGGTTAATCGCCCTATTGTGTGTTCTGAGATCTCAATATGTAGATGAGTCCAAGCGAAGAAGGTACCCTCACAAGGCATGGGAGCGCTCTCCCTAGCCTAATCACCGCTGGATGCCCGCACCCTATTCGGGTTTATATCGGGTGCTGGCTTCTAAGCACCTACCCTTCACCAGCGGCTGCTTGTAATGAGTACATATGGCGCCATTGTAATCATAATCAACATTGTACATCCTATGATAAACATGGTGCTGACACTAAAACATAGGTGTGTAAGGAGTGCTTATTTACAATGGGTACATGTGACGGGGAAATGAATATTTACAAAAGAGGTGAATGGTGAATCAATGAGGTGTCAGTGATGGAAGATGAGACTATCGAGTAGTCAGCACATTGATGTGGTAACCCATTCCAACAGGCGGATGCCATTAACATGGCAGTGTGGGGAAGGACAGTCAACAAAGTCAATGCAATAGTGAAGAGGGGTGCCATCATGGCTGGCTCCTTGACTAGCGTTTGGCAGGTGCTTTGCCACGGGATCCTCCCTGGGATTTCATTGGACGGCCCCTTGATCGTTTGGCAGGGGGGGGCCTCTGCTGCAGGCCCAGTGGGGTCTGAGGACTCCCCCCTCTCTGTGGCCACAGGGGAGGATTGGGAACTGTCATCCTGCGGGCCACCGGAGGGAGGTGGAGGTGTTGTTTATGCTGCAGGCCTGTCTCTCAGAACTGCCACTAGCTGGCCCAAGAGGTCCATGATTTGGCCCATGCGGGTGTCTATGGACCTCAGCAGCAGGCGGAGCTCACGGGAATCTTCCTGAGCTTGGCCCGTTTGTCCCTGGGCTCGTTCATAGGCCCCAAGGACTCTGGCGATGTTGGCCAGGGCTTCGGTCCCAGTGCCCGGTTGTGTTTGACTCCCACTTGCCCTCCCACATGCCCTGCTGTCACGGACCTGTTGCCTCACCACTGTACGCACCCGCCTACTCTCCCTGCCCTCTTCAGTTGGTGGGGTGGTCATCCTCTGGGGCAGGGAAAGTGTTGCAGGCATCACTGGTGGTGGTTGTCGTGCTCGCTGGTTCCGTATCCCCGGGGCTGTGTTGATGCTCAATGGGGGCCCACCTCTGAATCGACCCAAGTCTGGACCATATAAACATACGCAGACTTTTGGGGCAATTGAGCGGGGGAAGGAAAGGGTGGGGACTGCGGGGAAGGAGACCTGTATAGGAAATAAGGAAACACCATGAGAATTGACCTATAACCTTTTCTTCCCTTACTCTATTCTCTTTGCCCCCTCTACTTCCCTTTCCTACCTGTAAAGAAAAAGAAGCTTGTTTCTTCACACTTCCGAGGAGCGGAGAGGTAAACTGCCAACAGAGCTTGACTCCAATGAATTAGCCCTTGCTTTTCTGTTGAGGCTTCGTTCTCCTTTCCTCCTGTGTGAATACCAAGATAGAAAACACGACACCACCAACAACAAAAGAAGGCACAGCAGACGATGTAGACAGACACACGAACAGATAATAGCGCCTTGCGGGATTATGGCTGATGTTGGCACAGAGAAGGAATTAGTGATATGATGATCCCTCTGAGAAAGCACACCTCACTTCCTATTATGCTACGTTGTTCCCGTACATCCAGGCACTCAGCTATAGTCACCTGCTACACGTTAATGAACATCCATACCCACGTGCTGCCCCATAAGTTGTAAGGGTTTAATGCCTCCTTTTATCACACACAATGTTTATAATACAGTCTCGTGTTGCTGAGTTACGTCTCACTCACGCATACACACTCTCGTGGCTTTAAAGAATAAGTATACGGGCGTTTCTTCTCACCCCGCATGAAACCCTTTCAGGTTTCGCCAACTGGGGTCAAAAGTAGCCCAAGCGTCTCTCTCTGCGCTTTCTATGAGAAAATTTGCGGGCGCTATTCTCACCCCGCATGAAACCGTGTCGGGTTTCACCAACGGGGTCAAGAGCTGCCCAGGCGCCGCTAAGTGCGCCTTCGCTCCCCTGCAATGTAACTCGCCTTGCGCGGTTACCTCCAACAGGGGAGTCAACTGTGGACCGTGATTGTGCTTTGTGTCTGCCAACACTCTTACCGCACTGGGAGCGGAGAAACGAAGCTTCCTGCCTCTTCCGTGACTGTGGATGAATAATCAGCAACGCGGTCCGGAACGCAGGATCTTTATTTCCGGGGTCCGGAACCGCCGTTGCCTCACGCACGATGTCGCACTGATGGCATGATGGGGGCTGTAGTTCCGGTGTCTCACGCCTTAATGCAGCAGCGAGCGTGATTGCCGGGACCCAGATCGTGACAGTGGTGGTGGTGGTGGTGGCCGCACAGGTCATTACTGCAGGGGTCAGCATAGTCGTTGTTGCTGATGTGGTGGCGGGGGGACAGTGGGGTCCAGGGACCTGTTGCTCACTGGCATGCCTGATGGGCCGGATTCTTGATCCGCATCCTCGAAATCCAGGGAGTCATCATAAGAGAGTCCATGTTCCAGGGGTGGAGACTGGCTCTGCAGGTTGGTGTCATCATCCTCTGCAGTCAGTTCTTGGTCACCTGTGGGACAGAGGGGAAATGGTCATTGACATGCACCCCTCAAGCTTTGTGTTAGATGTATCTTATTTACAAGTTATGCACCACACAGTTTACTAGTTCTTACATTGTATGTCTGCACAGTACTGTGCATCATGAAATTTTGGGGAGGTATATACATTACTTGTCCATGGGGTGACATGTCAATGGATACCATGCGCCACGTGCAGATTTTGTGATAACGAGGACATGTTGTCATCTAAAGACTAGCGGCACAATGACTTGATGTGAAGAATCTTTGCTGATTACTCTGCCTGGCAGACGTTACATCTGACCATGAACTAGCCATTGTTATCTCATGAATACCTTTGTCATGTCATGTGCATTGTTTTATTTGTTCTGCAGACCATGCTTGCTTTGTTTTCATATGGTCCTTCAAGCTCTACCCCCATGGAACTTACAGATAGCATTCAGTGCTGTGCTGGATTGTGCCCTGAATTTATTCTAAATGTGATTTTTTGAGTCACACTTTGGTTGCTGTGACAGTTACATACGCTTAGCTGTCTGCACACTGTAAGTGGCAATTGGATTTGTGTCAATTTTGGTGGGATGTGAGGGCTGGTGTTGTCATATGGCTCCATGCTTTTTGAGAGGAAAGGTGGGGTGCATGCACTGTCTACTTACCTGTTCTGTTGTCACATTTGGGTGGAATTTCTGACACATTTCTCTGGGTGTGTGTTTGAGTGCTCTATCCTGCTCAGGGGTGGGACAGGGGCCGTGGTGGGAGTTGTAGTACAGGCCTCCCACCCACAAAAAAGCCCTCCCTGGGAAGATGGCTACCTACCTATAAGTTTGTTTGTTGTAATGCAATGGCTGCCACATGCTTCTGGCTGCGGGGGAGTGCTCCATCCTGCTCAGCGGTCGGACAGGGGGCCTGGTGAGAGCAGTAGTGGAGGCCTCCAACCCCCAAACAAAGAGCCCTCCCTGGGAAGATGGCTACCTACCTGTAAGTTTGTTTGTTATAATACAATGGCTGCCACATGCTTCTGGCTGTGGGGAGTGCTCCCTCTTGCTCAGGGGTGGGACAGGGGGCCTGGTGGGAGTTGTAGTGCAGGTCTCCCACCCCCACACAGCCCTCCCTAGGAAGATGGCTACCTACCTGTAAGTTTGCTTATTGCAATACAATGGCTGCCACATGCTTGTGGCTGGGGGGGAGTGCCCCATCCTGCTCAGGGGTGGGACAGGGGGCATGGTGGTAGTTGTGGTGCAGGCCTCCCACCCCCAAACAGCCCTCCCTGGGAAGATTACTATCTACCTGTAAATTTGGTTGGTGAGAAACAATGGCTGTCACATGCTTCTGGCCGGGTGTGGGAGTGCTCGATATTGCTGAGCTGAAGAACAAGGGGGCTTGGTGAAAGTTGTAGTGCTGGCTGCCTGGACACATGCAACCCTGGGAACATTGCTGGCTACCTTTGGGGTGATTCAGATGGGGTGAATGTTACATCTGTGAGACCTGTGTTGGGTATTGTGGTGCAGATGAATGGGATTGGGCCAAAGAGGTGTAGCTTTGTAGTTGTGCAAGACAGTACACAACAGTGTAATGGTATACTTTTGTTTGTACTTACCAGCCTGCACTCCCCCAGCTATTCCTGCAAGACTCTCTGGATGCAGTATGGCAAGCACCTTCTCCTCCCATGTAGTGAATGCTCTTGGTGGAATGGGAGGGCCACCTCCAGTCATCTGAGCCAGCTGATGGTTCATGTTGTACTTTTCTTTCACCATCCTCTTGAGGTCATGCCACTGTTTCAGGATTTCCTGCTTGGAGTGCGGGGTGTCAGGGTTCGGGCTGATCTTAGAAATGTTTACTCCCCATTATCTGTGAACACTGGCACTGGCATAGTCTAACAACTATTATGTGATGCCACTCCTGAAAGGCATCCTTTATGGCCAAGAGCTCCTTTTCAGTACAATGGTGATAGTTTACATCCACAGTATTTAATTTTCAGGAACGATAAGCCACTGGATGAAATTGCCCTGTCTCCTTGTATCTTTGAGAGAGGATTCCTCCCATGGCCAATTCCGAAGCAACCATTTCAAGATAGAAGGGCTCAGCGGGATCTACGTGAAGTAGAACTGGAGCTTCTTTTGACAATTTGAAGGGTATCCCCTTTTTTTAACGGATGAGTAAGGGGCATGATTTTTTGAGTAAACGTATGTATAAATCTTCTACAGAATTTTGCAAATCCGATGAAACTCAGGACTTCTTTTACTGTTGTTGGCGATTTCCACTCTGTGACTGCCTTTACCTTTTGCGCTTCCATGGTTATGCCAGAAGGAGAAAGTACAAATCCAAGAAATTCCACAGTTGTGGCATTGAATAAGCATTTCTCCAATTTAGCATATTCTGTGTTCTCTGTCAATTATTATAGAACAGCCCTTACTTGCTTCTGTTGTTCCTCCTCGGTGTCTGCATAAATCAACATATCAATGTACACAATGGCACTTTTATCTATGAAATGACTTAACACATCATTCATGAAATGCTGGAACGCAGCAGGAGTTTTGCATAGTCTATATGGCATTACTTGGTATACGAACAAACTATACTTTGTCCTAAATGCAGTCTTCTATTCGTCTCCTTCCCGCAGTCTTATCAAATGGTAGGCACCTCTAAGGTCCAGTTTGGTGTAGATTCTCGCCCCTTTCACTTTATCCAAAAGCACTGAAATGAGAGGCAAGGGATAGCGATTTTTATGGTGATTCTATTGAATGCTCCATAATCAATACAGGTTCTCAACTCCTCTCCCGCCTTTGGTATGAAGAAAAGTGTTGAAGAGACGGAGGACTGAGATGATCTGATAAAACTGTTATCCAAATATTTCTTCAAGTAGTCTTTTAAATATTGGTTCTTCTTCTCCATCAGGGCATAGATGTGACTGCAGGGTAAGTTTTCTTCTGGCTCAAGTTCGATCTTGCAGTCATATGGTCTATGAGGGGGAAGCTTCTCTGCCTAGACTTTATTAAATACATCTGCGTAGTCCTTATATTCTTCTGGAACTTCACTAGTCTGTATCACACAAATGGAGACTCCTTTCTCACAAAGCTGGGTTGCTGTATTTGGGTCTCGATGTGATTCTCCATCTACAAAACAATTTTCCCTGCAATGCTCTGAATTTATTTCGATAGTCCTAGCACTCCAATTTATTTTAGGATTGTGTTCTGTTAACCAGGGAAGTCCTAAAATGAGCTGGAACTGTGGGACATCAATTAGATTAAATTGCAAGACTTCCCAATGCCCTTCCGAGGATAATATGTGCACGGGTTCTCTATGACTTATTATTGGTCCTGGTGATAGATTGGTGCCATCCACTGGTCTGACAGCTTCACTTCTTTCTTCTCTTATAGCAATTAATCATATGAGATTTGCAAACTTTAAATCACAAAAGTTTTTGGAGGCCCTAAAGTTTATAATCACTGATATTTCCTTAGAAGAAATATTTTGGAATTTTAAGGTCATTGACAGGATCAAATGGGGTGAAGATACCTGTAGAGTGTTAGACACTAGATGGTTCATTGGATTGGTTTCCTTATTCACACTCACCCGTCCAACTTCACGTACTGGTGGTGCTAAAAGTTTTCCTTTGCATGCATTTTGGGTTTCTTCAAGCATATCTTAACAGTGTCCACTCCCTCCACTATATAGACACAATTTGTTCTGCCGTCTTTTCTCCTTTTTGTCTTTGGACAATGGACCTCTAATGGTGCCTATTTGCATTGGTTCTATACTAGACAGACTATCTGTGGGTCTTTCAACTTCTGATTCTATGCTATCGAATTGAGGCATATGTGATCGAAATTCTTTTTCTTCTCTCCTCTCCTTTTGTTTTAGCAAAAATCTGTTTATAAAACCAAGTCTACTAACGCAGATATTTCTGTGGGTCAATTAGGAATTTGTGCCATTGCATCCTTCAATTATCCTTTAGACCCTGATAGATGACTGCTTCTCTTTTATTCTCTGTCCACTCCGGCCCAGTTTGTTAAACTGGGCCAGATAAGTAACTAACTCTTGATTTCTTTGTTTCATCTCTAATACTCCATCATCTGTTGCTTGCGATGCCTTCCTTCTGTCAAATATTCAAAGAAATTGCTTCTTAAATTCATTGAAGTTGTATAATATTGGATCATCCTTTGTCACTAGAGTATTGGATCTCCACTGACAATGGACAAGATGAAGGCAACACAAGACTGTGCATTGGGAAAAATTGTTAGGCGGCACATGAACAGAAGGGAGCATTGCGTCACAAAAATGTGGGCCTTTTGAGGATCTCCATAAAATACTATGAAGGCGCTAAGAGAATTACTGTAGAAAATGAGTGAATAACTTGAGTAGGAGCAAAGGACATTGAGCTAGTAGTGGGTCTAGGGATTTGTGATGTTAGAATTTTTAAACTAGCTCCTGAAACAATGTCACCCATTCTATTAGCTAAATCTGATGTTTCTCTTCTAGATGTTATTATCTCTAATCTCAAGGTTTCATTTCCTTTTTTACTGCCTCTAGGACCTTCTGAATACTCATCAAAATTTCTCCAAAATATTTTAAATCTATACCTTTCGCCATTCGGCTCGGGTGCAATTAACCACTTGGGCACTTCACTCTGTCAGCATCTCTATTTTGCTTTGACAGAATTGCACAGAAGAAGAACGGTGCTGGTTCCCAATGCCCCTCAAGGAATACCTCTCCTAGGTTGTTTTAATATTCCTTATACAAGTGTGTACCGAGGGGGGAAGAGGATTGGGAGAAAGGAAGAGACAGTCAATCAATTGTGGTTCCACTTCAAGAAAGTTCCTTCTTTTTCGTCTATATTCAGTTATCAAATGTATGGTCTGACCTTTCTTGTAACAAGTTAGGAATGCAATACAACAACAGGTTTATACTTTTAACATCTCACCCTCTATTAACATTTATACTAGTGTATATTTACTCAACTTTCCATTGGCTAACTCTTACCCAAACAACTCTTGGCTAATGCCTCTCTTCTATTGTTCTTGTAGACTGAATGTATTCTCTCTTCTAATTTTACTGTAATATTACTTTTTCATGCATTCATTCCTATGCTTTTCCTCCCAAAGGAAATACTTGTGTGACTAGAACGATCAGATGGCTGGATGAGGTGTTTCTTCAAGACGAGTCCGTTCAGGTCACAGGTAAGTAGCTTATACTATTCTTCACTCCTTTGTTAGTACCAATAACCAAGTTTCAGGTTTTAATGATGATTGAATTGATGCATGAAAAAATAATATTACAGTAAAATTGGAAGAGAAAACACACCTTCTACAAGAGCAATAGAAGAGGGGCATTAGCCAAGAGGTGTTTGGGTAAGAGTTAGCCGATGGAAAGTTTTAAAAGCCTTTTGCAACATGCAACAGTGACCATGTTTGCCATGGAGAAATCAAATACATCTATAAACATCTTGGAGTAATTTTACAGCAAGGTGTCTGAATGGCTGTGACCCAGAGGTCTCAGAATCAGATTTGTTGCCATGGACAATGGCAGTAAAATAGTCAAGGTTATAGCAGACAGTGGCTATTTCAGTGTCCTGTGTTTTGCCCATTGAATCAACTTGGTGGTGCCATACTTTCTCAAAAGAGAAGACATAGTCAGTAACATACTGACCACCTGCTGAAGAATCTGCACTCATTTCAGCCATTATTTTAAAACCCGGGATCAGTTGTGGATTATCCAGCGTGCTAATAGAGTTCCAGCTAAAGCCCAGAAACAGGCAGTGCCAACAAGTTGGAACTTGATTTACTACATTTTGCAATGTCTGTTTGGAAATACAAACAAATCAATGACTATGTCATTTAAAGATGATGGGATGCATTTGGGAAAGCTATGACCATGGATGAGCGGAAATGGGGCCTAGTCAAATGCCTGACAGAGATGCTACTCCCTGTAGAGGTTTTTGCATGGGAAGTTAGCAAGGAGGACAGTACGAAGGGCCAAGCTATCCTGTTGTTGTATTTGCTATAGGACTAGCTAAAGAAAGTGTCTGAAAGGTATGCCCCTGCAGGTGTGAATGAAAACACAGAAGCACAAGCCTTGGTTGAGAGCTTACTCTTTCGATTGGCTTCCAATGGAAGGCTGCAAGAGAACATCATCTCATCCACAGAGTGCATCTGCGCCAAACTACTTTATACATGGAACAAATACATTGTGCCCACTTCCGTTCCTTTTTCTGAAAGGAATTTTTCAAAATGCAAGAGGTGGATTGTTGAGCAAGCTGGAGACCTGAAAGAAGAATAGCTGGAACTTGGAGTCCCACCCCGCAGTTCTGGGGTGCTGCCTTCAACTTCCAGAGAGGGCAGTCTAGTTTCACAGTAGGCAACAACACCATCAACTGAACACTGGCAATAAGAGACCAGAAAGACCGTACCCAACCTCTGCATTTTATTGCTTTCAATTGGCAGGACTTGAGTCCAGTGCAGAGGCGATGGCAAAAGAGATCGAGCAAGTGACAGCACAAATGACCGTTCACAGGATGCTCCAGGAGTATCTGGATGATCCAAAAGGGGTCCATGTAGGTCAAAATCCATTGATGTATTGGTATGAGAAGATGTGGCTATGGCCAGAGCTCAGCAGACTGGCAAAAAAAGTAACTGGCTTGTCCTGTAGTCAGTGTCTGCTGAGCGTGTGTGCAGTGCAGCTGGCGCAGTACAGTGAGAAGGACCAGTCTCTCACCTCAAAATGTTGATAGATTGACTATGATAAAAATGAACCAACATTTCATACAACACAATTACACTGCCCCTGAAACATCACAGAAGAAGGAGGAGGATAATTGATCAGTATAGGAAAGTAGGATCTGACTCTTATGGTTACCCCCACTTTTTGCTTGATGTGATGCTGTTTTTGACTAGTCTGATTTGGATCCTCCTAATCAGGACACCAGTCTATCTGCTCTCTCCCTAAACTGTTGTGTTCAGTACCTAGGTACATCCCAGATTGGATACTGGGGCACCCTTGTCAGTCCCTATTATATGGTACCCTTTTACCCAGGGCATAGGTACCCCAGAGGTCTCCCATGGACTGAAGCATGCATTATACCTCCTATGAGGGACCATTCAAAATGGAACTACAGGCATGCCATTGCAGCCTGTGCAAGTTGGTGCATGCACCACTTACTAAAGATATAGGTTTACTATATCTAAGGGTCACTGCACTTAAAACCTATAAGTGACCCCTATATCAGGCCTTTACAATCCGGAGGGCAGGGTGCTTGGTTCTAATTGAGAGAGTGCCCCTGCATGAGCAGGACACCCCTGCAACCTACGGAGTCCATTCTCCCGGGTTGTCAGTGAAGCAGCCATATACTATATAGAGGGGTATCGCGTAATTGGCTGCAACAAATCCTATCATGTTTGGTATCAAACATGTTGGAATCATACCTTCCATACCTTAAACAGTGTGGGAGGTATGATTCCAAGCATCAGGAAAGCCCTCCGTAAGGCTCTGAATATTCCTGGTACTAGCCTTCTACTCCCGGACAGCACAAAATGGTTGCTGCTGAAGGCAGAACAATTGGCATCCTGTCACAGGGAGGTGTGACCACCTCACAGACAGGATTTAGTCTATTAGGGCTGGGTGGGTGCACTTGCCAGCACCTGAAAGTCTGCATGAGGGTCACATTTGGTGTCCCTGTGCATAGTCCAGTTCAAACCAGTCCTGGGAGCCGTTGACAAAGGACATGGGAGTTACCTTCCCCCTGTTCAGACCCTCCCCTGGGAGGGTCCCCTAAATCTTCCCAACCCTTTCCCCAGGGTACTTAAGGGCTTACCTGGATGTAGGTCCCTAGATTCGTCATGGGATAAGTTTCAGAACTGAAATCTCTGCACTTCTACTGTCTGGGCACTCTAGACTTTGCTGGACTTTGTTTGGGCCTGACTTTGTCGCCCTTCCAGTCTGCTGCATCATCTGTGCATCATACAGGAACTTTCCAAGGCCTGTGAAGCATCAAGGACAACCGAAGTAATCTCCTTTGGAGTGATGGAGTCACTCCCCAACATTCGTAGGCACCTCAACACTGCAGGCTGGTCTGCTGATCACGAGGTCCTGCGGACTCTGAAGGGTTTAACAACACAGGTGGTGGTTATCTACATCTCCCAAGGCCCAAGCTGCCCTCTCACCAAGTCTGAGGCCAGAATCCCTCGTGGAGGCTGCATTAAACAAACCCCTGTGCGCCGCGTACTTTTGCAAGTGCATATGCTTGTCTGCTCAAATTGCATTGGGCTCCAAGTAGCCTCAACCTCCGGCAACTTCTTCCACCAAGATTTTCAGCCACACCACTACGTGGGCATCATGGCCTGCTCTTTGGTGAGCTGCTCAAGGTCCTCTTGTGATCCCTGTGCCTCCAGCCTGTGGGTCCAATTTGGGGTCATCTTTGTTTTCCTTGGGCCCCCCCGATTGTTCAGGGCCTTCCCTTTTTCCCCTGCTTGTGGTGAGTCACCTGGACCTTGTTGGTCCCAACCATGCACCTTCTTGTTTTCCTGCGTGGGTTGCATTTTCCAAGGCTTGTTGGTGCTTCTTCTGGACACTTATCCCTCAGCATTCGACATCCTTTGTGGGACAACTTGTATCTAGCTCCTGGTTGTCCTCAGCATCGCCTGGTCCTCGCAGCTGCAGAGTCAAGGTCACCGTCATCCTTCCTGAAGCACCCGACATTGAAGGGCATCTGTCTTCCAAGTCTCCTGGTCACTACCAAGTGACATAGACACCGTCCCCTCTGCTTTCAGGTACTCCTCTTCAAGAACCCATGTTTGGATTCCTCCGGACACTTTCTCCTCTTCCTGCAGCGACACTTTTGGATTCAACTGCAGTTTCTGAAGCCACTTCACAACATTGCACCTGGTTTCCCTGGGATAGATAACTTGGGTACCACAGAATCCACGGGTGGGGTGGCTCTCCAACCTTCTGTCTTCCACAGGGTTTTTTCAGGTTCCACTGGGAAGGGTCCCTAATCTTTAAAATTCCAACCGCAACTTGCACATAGACTTGTACAGAGCACACAATACTGTTCACACACTGCACGTGCTCTCCATGGGGTCCCTAGCTACGTACCTCGGGTGGTTCTGTAGGTCCCCATCAATTCTACGTCCTCTCTGCACTGTCCTGACTCGAGTCGTGGTTCTTATACCACTTTCTCAGTATATGGTTTGGTCCCCCCCAGGGCCCACTGTGTATTAGTGCTATATACTGTGATTTAGTTGCTTAAGTATTGTGTGCTTTGTGTATATTTCTGTGTAGGGGATACTGTAATGTACCAGATAGTATTATATAACAAATACATATTTTTATAAATACTTTGTGTGGTTCTCTTTCATTTAATCTATACTATAAGATTGCATTCTGGTAAAAAAGCTGCTTTACACTCCTTCAAGACTAAGCCTGAAGGCTGCTCTCCACAGCTATCACTTGGATAGCTTTCTATGGTTGTCGGAGACTTCTTAAATCACCATAAGGGTTGTCTGGACTGGTGCAAGGTGCCCACTTACATTAGTGGACATCTTATACCAGGCCAGCTTCCCACAGTCTGAAATTGAATTAAGTGTGTTAGCTGACCAACTTCTGGGTGAACCACCTGGGTTTGAGGACAAAATTCACTTCCTGGACTGAGTATGCCAGTGCCACCATAGAACCTTTTAATACTTTTTTTGTTGAACTTCTTTCTTTGCACAAAAAATAGCTAGTGGAACATTATGTTTGTGTTAAATGTATATGTTTTCCCACCATATATTTACATATATTGCTGGATTATAGTTGGACCAGTGTGCAGTGAAGAAGCCTCCACAATTCCTTCATGACATTAGAGAAAATGCCTGCCTCCCTTGCATGCCTATCCTTTTTGCATCAATCCCATTGCATTGCCTGTCGTCAAAGATGCAATTGTATACCTACTACCTAACCTACCCATGCTTAGTTTGAAAGAGGTAATTAAAATTGCAATGGACAGTGAGTCATTATTTATGATTGATGATTCATTTGGTGGCAGACAGTGAGGGAGGGACTTTCACTGTAATTTGGGAACTTGCTTGAGATGATATGCAATGTTTGGGGACTGAATGATGGGTGATCTTTTTTTCCTGGAGGTGGCTGGACTTTACAAACTTAATTAGCAAGAATTTACCTGTATGGTCCACTCCTATGATCCTTCTGTTTTTTTATATCACCTAGGAGGGCTGCAACAGATGATCATTTGATTTACAAGACTGACACATTCCAAGCTGTTGCTTGCATCAAAGAGGAGATAGTGTACCTATCACTGTGCTTGGATTAGAACAGGTATGCATTGCACCAGTGAGTGTTTTTTGAGTGATTGCTTGTGAGTGATGATTGATTATTCATGTGCAGACAGTGAGGGAGGGTGTTAAACTGTAATTTGGGAACTTGCTTGGGATGATTTGCAATGTTTGGGTCCTGAATGATGGGTTGCAATTTTCTCCTAGAGGTGATTGGACCTTTCACACTTAGCCAGATTTACTTGCAGGGTCCACTCTTTTTGTTTTTGTTTTTCAGAGACCAGAACATTCACTTTAATTACCAAACAAAAACCTATACAAAATACTGCAATTCTGTTTCTCTACTTGTTCATCAACAGCAGTGTGCTCTATCTCGCTTGGGTAGTGACTAGGACGGAGTTACTCAGAGTCAGGAGGAGGATGGAAGAACTCAGGGGTGGACTACCTCATCAACAGCTAGAAGCAGGAAGTTAGTGACTTCAAATGGGAACCATGACTCTGATGCCTAGTACTCAGCCATGTGGAAATAAGAGAAGGACATTGATTCGTGTAATGCTGCTGAGTACGTATGTGTTGCACTGGTGGCAAACGTGAAACTCTGAGTCCTCTTGTTTTTTTCCGATCTGCCTCTGAATCTTCTTGGTACACTCCTCTTGAAGCTTTCCTCCCTTCTGACCATCTCCTTAACTCTAAAATACAGATTTTGTTTTGCAATCCACAGACCTGCTCGTCTCCTGCACAAATGAAAGGGAAAAGCCGAAGCTTAATACTCTTGCTTACCCATCAAACCAGTCCAGACAGGCACCCAAGAGTGGACATTCCAGAGAAGAATGCTGATGCACCACCTACTTTTGCAACACAATATCATTTTTCTTTTAACAATCATAGGGGCATATCATCAAGGACCGGCGATAATTATCACTAAGCGCACTTAGCGCTAGGATAATTATCGCCGGCTAAAGTGGATTTTTATCGCTGAGATAGCGTGCTATTAGCAACGCTTATCTAAAAAGCAATAAAAATCCTAGCGCTAACTGCCAAACGTGAGATTATCGCTGGAAATCCAGCGATAATCTCACAAAGTTTGGCATTAGCTTCATGATAGGGCAAGCCAAACTTAGCCATGATAGCCACCTTCCATAGGATATCATGGCTAAGTCAGTCTTGAAGCAGGCGTAAGGAAAGTAGCGATAACAGGGGTTATCGCTACTTTTCTTGCCGGTAAGCTTCATAGCGTGGTGCTTGATGATAGGAGAAATGTCGCTTAGCGACATTTCTCCATTCATGTCAGGGCAGGAACGCCCACTTTGCATCTCATTAGAGATGCAAAGCTGCGCATTCAGATTTCAGGCGCTAATGCAAGGTTTCATGCAATAGCGTGACCTTGCTGATTAGGCGATAAAATTATCACCGCTTTTCGCCCGAAAACGGACACAAAAGCGGCGATAATTTTTTATCGCCTCGTTGATGATATGCCCCATATTTGGAGAACTTGGTGGGTGGGTTCACTTCTCCATAGTTTTATTTTCCCAACCTAGAAGACTGAACATTTAGATATCTGAGAACTTGGGTGTCTCAGGCAGAAGGAATGTTTGCAATGCTTTTTACCGTACTGTGTCATACTCAATTGTTTGTTTCCTTCCACAATAGATTGATGACAATGATGTGCTGCTCATTGCCCAGATTAATGTTGTCCTTGTGTAGTGTTCATCTTTGTCAAACATTTCCCCAAATCCCCTTTCCCATCCATTGATCAAACACCTAACTCTCTTACCCCGGGATGTGTGATTTATTGAGGTGTGGCTTAATTTATGGATGAAATCAACACCCTCTCACTGCAGGATCTTCTGTTACCTAAGCAATAGACCACACAGGCCCCATTTACCCACCTGCACATAAAGGTGATCCATATTTTGGATGTAGAACGAAAAACGGCAGTTGCCGGCATCACAATTTAGGCCTTGTGTGGGGCAACCGTATACACCTAACCTTGTCCTCTCCAGACTTTGAGTCCAGTTTTCATGCTTTAAGGATTTAATTCAGTTTTAATTGTAACTTCCCATTGCTCAGATTTAGCTATTGCTATTTTTTGTTATTTTATCACTCACTATCAGGAATTCTTTGTTGTGTCATGTAGTAGTCTGGTCTCAATTCTTCGTAAAGCTTTAATATAATTTATAACCCACTTACTCAGTGTTTTGATTTCCATTTAGCAGCCTGCGATGGGTAATCCTTACAGTTAATCTTACAGTTGGAGCTCACCTGGGTGGGAGTAGGACCTCGCTTGTGAAGTTGTGATGCCTTCCCTGTTATTGCTTCATCTATTCAGGTAAAACAACTATGGAGTGAAGTGAACTAGTTACGTTAGTATGTAAGTAACTAACTGCTGCTGCAAGTAAGTATTCATTTAGGTTGCTGTAGACAATATAGGTCATGGATTGGCAGTATCCCCCTAATGGTCAAGATACTTACAGAGGTATAACTACCTACAACTAAACGGTAGGTACTAGAATCACCTTCAAGATACTCACCTATGCACACAAGGCCCTCCACGGCACCGGGCCAGCATACCTTGACAGCCAACTCAAATTCCATGCACTCTAAAGGACCTTACGACCAGCCCAGCTCTCCTACACCGTGGTCCCTCGCACCAGAAAGACCAGATCGGTAGGCTGCTCCTTCTCCTTCCTCGTGGCCAAAGCCTGGAACGCCCTTCCGCTCCATCTCAGACAGACAACATCGCTTCCCATCTTCGCAAGAATCCTCAAAACCTGGCTCTTCGACAGACCACCTCCTTGATGGATTGGAACCTGTAAACCCCCCCCCGGCCCCCACCCAGTGCCTTGAGACCCTCATGGGTGAGTAGTCACGCTTAACAAACCTCTGATTGATTGATTGACACTCCTACAAGCAGATAAAAAGACTACGTAAAAACTAAAGGCAGCAGTTCAAAGTAAAAGTAAAAAACTACTTCATGCATACATTTTGATTAAATATAATAATGTTTCCCTTTATTGTTTTTTTTACAAACAGACCTCCCCTCTCCACCAACAGCAGGCTCATCCCTTTCCCCAAACAAATTGACACAGCCACTGCCACCAATGTTCAACAAATAAGAAAAAACAGTCCCAACTCCCTTCCCACCCAATTTACCCACAAGTCCCTCTTCCCAAAACAAAAAATTAAAACAAGGACTACAAGCGAGCATTGTCCTTTTGGGGCTGGGGTTGGTCCAGGTTCTGCTACATCCTGACCAGCCGGATCCCCATAGCATCCAGCCACTGCAGGATGTGCCCCAGCAATGGCCTCTCAGAACAGGCGGAGGTGACAGCAGTTGTTGTCAGGGTCCCATTCACCAGGCTGCACCTGAGAAGGTGTTGTTTTCCACCAGCCACTGTTACTCTTGCTGGATATGGTTCAGCCTCTGACACCCCAGATGGGCCACTACCTGCTGCCTGTTGGGTGCTACTGGAGGACCAGCAGGAGTAGCTATATTGAGAAAAACAGAAAGAAATAAGACAAATTGTAAATAATTCTCTGTGTAATTAGAATTAGTGGGTGCAGTACATTGTTGGTCCCCTAGGGCTATTGGAATTTGATGTGATTATGATTAGGAGAGCCTCAATACGAGCTTTATGTATTAACCACACATGCCTCACATAAAGCATTGACTATGTGGGAGAAAAATATTAAGGCCTTAATAACGCCGGATTAAAAAATGTAACTAAACAGACCTTGTGAGTGGATAAATAATTTACCTCCCATTATTGAGTAAGGCATTATGTACTATGGAGTACAAGTTGTGTGTCGTGCTAAATTAATGGAGACTTGTTCATTGCTTGCCAGCGCATTGGGTATTTTGCTACTGTCTGCAGCTGGGGCAACTGTAGTTGACAATTATCTATTTTTAATTCCAATGGCCCTGATCTTCTCCAAATAACTTACTCTTTCCACCCTGACTCTGCAGAGGCAGATGAATAATAAATAAGACACTACGTCACACCTCACATATAAAATGTGGATATGATCCTGTCTCCCATAAGTAGACATTGGGGAAAACGATGTACTACACTACAGGGAAAGGAACGTGCTATAGGGAATGTATTTGGCATGTTTGTCACAGCATATCCCATACACCAAACTTTTAACCAAACCATACACTTAGTCCCACTTTAGTCCCACTTTACTTACTGGCCACGCCCACTACCACATAATATTTCCAACAAATTAATTTGCTGGGCAGCAAGGAAAGGAAACTTGACTTACTGTACCGCAGGGTAGGGTAGAGGGATTCAGCTGGTAATGTAGAGTTTTTGATATAAAATCAAGGGGTCACTGTCACTACACTGATCGTCGATTGGTCTTGTGACTATTAAGCCTTGGTGTATTCAGTCACTGTAGTAGATGGAAGTCAAAAGGGAAAAATCTGAACAGGTGTAAAATAAATCTCTCATGGGAAATCATGGAATATATTTTGGACCACTTCAAATAGGCTGGGACAGAAAGATTTAAGAAGAAAGGAGTGAAGTACTAAGAGATGACTGAGCGGTATGTGAAACACACCTTGTGTATTCTGTGTGCACTTCATTGAAAACTTAGTAAATGCCACATTAACTGAAGCAAACATAAATTGCACATCCAACACTGCAGTCATCAATGGGGGGCAATATGACATGGGCGGGTGGCATACATCTGCCTCGCATAAAACAAAAACAGTGAGCCAAGGCAGTAAACATTTTTTTTAAATAATACCCCCCACTTTAAACCATAACTTTGATAACCATAAAACAGAGTAAGCAAAGTAGGTGAGCAGCATGCCCCTCTCCACGGGAAGTGCTGCCTTGCTTATTCATCCACACTTTCCAAATATTCATCCTTTCATTTTAATTCACCCATAGCCACAATGATTTAAGCTTTACTTTCTCTCATACAGTCTTTCACGAAAAGTTCCAATCCATTATCCATCCATTCAATATCCACCCTTTCTTCCAACCATCCTTTCACCCATCCATCCCTTTACCCACCCACACACCCGTTCACCCGTCCACCCTTTCACTCATCTACCATTTCACCCATCTTTTCTTTTTAACCTTCTGTTTTTTCCTGTTTCCCTCAAGTCATAAATGCTCATTATGTGAGCTTTTGCTGAGTTGCATATAGAAGGAGCATTAACTCAACCACCTATGCAGCTGGTAAAGTGTCACCGTTGCCCTGGTAGCAAGAGAGTATAATAGTACTTGTCAATATACAAGCAATTATGTGACTTACCAGTGCCCGTACCTGCCACGGCTGCTCCCCCTCCAACTGCAGTAGGACTTGAGCCGACATCATTGGTGGTCTGTGTGGCTAGAATAAAACCTTCAACATTTGTTAAATACCAGATACGCATCCCCTTAATTCTTTCAATCATAAAATTACAACTGCAATACATACATCACTTTTTAGTTAGCACTGTAGTAACTTCTAACAAAAATATCACTCTGGTCATTTTGTTGGTTTGTGTAATCAGTAGGGGAACAGAAGAGCTAAATATTTATAGAGGTCCTGTTCCCACGCTCCTCGAAGCATGAACATCAGACATATGAAGGAAATCAGTACCTCTGTAATGGCAGGTATGTGAAAGGTGTCACAATATGTTTCAAAGTAATTGATGTCGCTGAGGGATCTGAGTTTTCAGATCATAATGCCCTCACACACCTGTTAGGGTGTCATGCTTCATCATAGGGTGCTCCTCGTCGGACCGGCGCTTCAATGTCCAACGGGCCTGGTGGCTTCTTTGGCAGAGTTCTTTAGATCTGAGATTGGCGTATGTGAAGTCTATATGTGGGCAACAGGTGCGGAATATGTGTTATGGTGCACAAGTGATTATGTTAAAAAAGACTTCAGACCTATGAATTTTTTAATTCAGAACAAAGGCTGGGGCTTATATAAAAACAGTGGTGTCTAGTAAAAATATTTGGTCGACATGTTTCGTGTCATATGTGCTCCAAAATCTTCAGGACCAATGTCAGTGAAGGTGATCCCCAGAGGGGAACAACACACCCTAGTTAAGGGTAATGTCCCAATTTTAGGTCCCAATGAGGGAACTTAACATGTCTATCCACCTAAATAAAGGGATACTGTCCACTGGGAAATCTTCAAAAGCACATACATATAGAACTCCATATAGGCTAAAGTGCTAACTTGGATAGGGGGTATCGAACAGTATCATCCCTATCACAACCAAGAGTACATCAAGGTATCGAGAGCATATTAAAAAGTAAAAATTAATAAACGTTTGCATTGTCTGTATGTTGGTGTAACCAAACCACAATAAAACAGAGATAAGCGTTAACGGACATAAAAACAAGGTAGCGCATGGTCTTACCTTACTGGATGGAAAGACTCACTTCATGGAAAATAGAGGGAGTTGGCCCATGAACTCATGGGTGACCAACTGAAATGAGAATAACACTAAAGAACAAACAATACCAGAAACCAGCAAAGGTTATGCCTAATAGTGTAGCTAAGAGGGTGGACAGAAGGGGGTTGGATCACATAAAGGTACACTGCTATACGGTAATGCGTGTGCAGGCATTAAATCCAACTCCCCAGGGCAGTACCATGCAGGACAGAACTCAGGCGGGACAGAACGTGTAGAGACAAATCGCCCGAGAGGAAACAGCTAGTTTCAAGAGCACGGGTTCTCACAAGATACAGGGTGCTCGTGAGGCAGTGACTAACAGTATAGCCATGCAGGAGAAAACAAACTATAAGTGAGAGTGTGAAGAATATAGGTACATAAACGGTCAGTGCGATCGCGGATAATAGAGGCCCACAAAAGGGATGGATCACATAAATGAACACCGCTATACGGTAATGCGTGTGCAAGCATTAAATCCAACTTCCCAGGGCGGTACCATGCATCACAGCGCTCAGACGGGACAGAACATATAAGAACATTGCGCCTGAGAGGAAACAGCCAGTGTCAAGAACACAGGTTCACACAAAATGCGGGGTGATCGTGAGGCGGTGATTAACTTTGTAGTAATCCGGGAGGAAATTCACTATGAGTAAGGGTAAAGACTGTGCATTATATAGGTACATAAACGGCAAGTGCGATCACGGATAGCTGAAGCCCACAGGTGTACGAGTCTATACAGAGGCGGACGGGTGATACACTTACCGGTAAATTGGTGGTCTGTGCCTACATATCTACGTCTTCCCCTAGATCCGAATCTTACCGTAGATGTGAAAGATACGGAAATAAAAAGGATTTCCTGGTATGCTGGTAGCGTCTGGGTTGACGTCGGCGTGACGTAGTGCGTCAGAGGTCGCCATCTTGTAAATGTGTATGTACTTGTATAGCGCACTGCCACCCCCAACAGGGGGTCTCCTGGCGCTTTTACTCATACTGCTGAGGAACCCTTCCTGGCCTTTCCCTGTGAAATGTCCACTCCTGGGTACCCCCATGGTGAAGCCAGGCATCCCAGCGCTGCTCGGGCCATTGTGGAGATTAAGCAAGCTATTGCCCAGAGTTGCAGCGTGAGACCCATGATTAGAATAGGCACTGAGGCGAGATTAATCAGGTCAGAGGAAATTGAATCCAAGACCCGCCGAGGCGGGGGATTGAACTCTGCTTCAGGGTCTGCCGCTCTAACCATTGAGCCACAATTCACCACTTTGTCCCTATGATGTGTGCCTGGCTACAGGGTAAACAGACTATATCCTGTGAAGTAGTGGGAACTACGTCAAGATACTAAAAAGTAAAATTGGCGATCGGGGATAATGTATAAAGTATAAAAATGTATAAAAAGGGGTATAGATGGAGAAAACGACACAAGGGAGTAATATCCTCAATCAGCAAAAAAGATACAAAAATTGTGGTACGAGTAGTACACAGTGATGGGGATGTGCTTATGTTAATGTTATATGGTAGAGGATCAGATAAGGTATCTGATAAGGTGGGTTGCTGGAGTGGAAGATAAAGTAGGATGTACTCAAAAAGATGATTGCCCAGTGTTCGGAATAAGAGTTACGAGCGCGAGGGAAAGGGACTGGTTAACCCCTATTATGAATGTCATGTCAGTGAAATTTCTATTGGTATGTTCGGACATCTAGTCCTATACATAAGGAAGGGGTGACAGATAATTGAGAAGATGGTCATAGTCCAAGTCAGAGTTCTGACCAAGGGATGGCATCATTCAGCCCCTTCTTTTGCGTAGATAAGCGGAAAATCCATCTTTGTTCGGTTTCAAAGAGTTTCTGCATTGTTCAGTTCATGTTACTTTCAATCACTGTCCAGGACATTTTGTCCGCCCCATGTGGGTGGGACAGGAAGTGGGTGCTCATTTTTGTCGTGGATCTGCCACATCGTATATTGCTACGGTGTTCCATAATCCTTGTCTTCACTGGGCGTGTGGTCATCCCCACATGTTGTAAGTTGCATGGACATTTGATAAGATACACCCAGTTCTTTGAGTTGCAATTCGTATGTGTTCGTTGTGTCCATATTTTTCCTTCTTCCAGACTGAGTTCCTTCGTAACCCTTGTAAGGGCACAAATTTCACAGTGTCCACACGGGTAGTGTCCAAGTACCGGTGTGGTTGTCCATAATGTGCCCTGTACATCCTTCTGGGTGCTTTTAGGCCGAGTATGTACTAGTATGTCGCGGAGGTTGCTAGTACGTTTATTGGCAAACCTGGGTAGTGGCAGTGAGAGTTGGTCCGTTGATAAGATCTTCCAATGTTTGCGAATGATTCTTTGGATGGTATTGGATTCAGGTGTGAATGTGGTAACACAAGTTATCAGGTCTTCGATTGTCCTTTGTTTAGGTTCAAAAAGTGCCTCCCTGTTGTTGTTGAATGCTCTTTTTCTTGAGCGCGTGATGATGTTCTGAGGGTAGTCTCGTGCTATTAGGTTAGTACTTAATATGGCAGCTTCCTTCCTGTAAATCTACGGTAGAATCACAGTTCCTGCGGAGACGCAGGAATTGGCCGAAAGGTAAGTTATTCCTTAGTGCTTTCGGGTGGTGGCTTCCATACAGTAGGAGATTATTGCGATCCAATGGTTTTTTATAGGTGTGTGTAGATAGTTGTCCATTTCTCAGGACGATGGTAAGGTCAAGGAAGCGTATTTCGGTAGAAGATACAGATCTTGTGAATTTTAGGAATGGGTCAAGGGAGTTGACCCATTTGAAAAAGTTATCACACGTTTGCATGTCTCCCTTCCAGAAGATGAGGATGTCATCTATGTAGCACCTCCACAAGAGGATGTTGTTGGTGTATACATTGTCAATTGTAAGGTGGAGGCACTCAAATTCAGCTACATAGAGACAGGCCAGGCTCGGCAGGAATGTGCTGCCCATAGAAGTACCCTGGGTCTGGTGATAGAGTTGGTCCTGAAATTGAAAGAAGTTCTCGCACATTGCAAGAGTAGCACATTCCATTATGAATGCCACTGGTGTCCTCGACGTCCAGTTTTCTGCTAGAAGACGCTCTTCTACTACTCTAAGGGTCTCTGCTTGTGGAATGTTAGTGTAGAGCGCTCTACGTCCAATGTCATCAGAAGGTTAATTTCTTCGTTCTTGGTCGTATTCGAGATGAGGTTGAGGACGTCTCTTGTGTCTTGTAGGTATGAGGGAATTTATTTGTTGGTTGACAATGTTAGACAAGACAAGTAGTGAAGCCAACCAAAAACATGTCATAATAGAGGGGCAGAGCTATAACCTATGATGATCATGATGACTCAGAGTCATTGAAATACAATAAAGCAGTGAAATAATGGTCAATTCAAAATACAGAAAAAGAACCCCTATAAATAGAATGACGTCTCCATTCCACAGAAGAAAACAGAAAGAATTTTTATATAGCTTTTTCTTGCATTTTTTTATTATAAAAATATAGAATTTAATCAATTTTTAGTTTACACATACATAATTTAAAATATTCTTGGTATTTCAAAATTGATTATTAGGAGCCAGCTATTCGTCAGGCTACAGTGAAAGAGGCAATAAAGTTTACAGAAAATAACATATAAAATGACAATTGGTACAACAAATCAAACAAAGTATCATATAATTGTATAAACCATGCAAAAAGTACACAAAAAAGAAGAAAGACAAGCAGACAATTTGGCCTATCAACAGGTACGCCGACGCGCGTTTCGGAGCATTCCTTCTTCAGGGCGTTGATGGCATTTCAAAAAACAAAAAAGTATTTTTCTTATATACAACTGATCATAACATATAAACAATCATTGATAATAAACATAAAAAAAGTGTGACTTTCTGTGCCTCGAAAGTGAAATCTGTGGAGGAAGAGACATCTGCATTATCATTTTATACAATACAGTAAGGAATACATAATAGCATACTATAGAACGGAAGCTAATGCACCCAGGAGAGTAAACAAACCAAGTACGAAGGTGATATTATATATAGATAGTCAAGGGAAAGGAATTGGAGAAGAAAGAGAGAAATTCAAGAGAAATAAAGCACTCTAGAACCATAAAAGAGTGACAAACAGAAATGCAGAAAACACCATGTCGTGTGACCCAAGAAGACCAAAAGAATGATAAACACAATACACACTTCAGAATATCAGAAGACCAGACGCGATCAAATAGACCAGGAAATCAGATGGGCAATGGATATTTCGGAACCACGGTAAACCAAAAGATTATCAATATCAGGGTGGTCGGTCAGTTCAACAGTATATGTCCGACACTGAAAGGAAGAAATGTGTACAAATTAATCACAGGGGGTCTTCATGGCAATCAGCCTATGAAGCTTTAAATAAATGTAAACTCGCCATAATAAGCGGGCCCTCTAGTGGGAGTTACACAACCAATACAGGGAACTTACAGGAACAATATAGAAGTTCAGAGGACAAAGAAAGCCTCAGTTCGTCTGGTCAGATATGGTAGACAAAGATAAGAACCGTCTTGCTCAAATATAAATCGTAGGTAAGCCTTAAAACAGGATAATCTAAAAGAAGAAAAACACAGAGCCCTGATAAATGAACACAACGAAAATATGACGAAAAAATAGATAAAGATAAACCCGCAATGCGATAAATCACGCATACCAAAGAAAAAACTAACTTAATGGGCTCATAAAAAAATATATAGGCTCACTTGAACTTGCATAAAACAGAATAATAATTCAGGGACACATTGGAACCTCTGCAGATCAAGTACAGGTGCTGCGGACAGATATAGAAGCCGTCTGACTCTGATGAGAGTCAAAAGTCCACTGTAGCTCAGGGTCATCTATGAAAAAAGGGATAAACCCTGGTAAGTAAATCCTTCAAAACTAAAAAGAAAACAGATGATAGAAACAAACCCACAGAACAGCGCATAACAATCGCTGAAGAAAAGCTTACTTGGAGTTAATGTAGAAAGAGGAGGATCTTGTGGGACGGATTCACGGGCAGCAACCAGTCGATAACAGCAACGGCGGATCTGACTAGTATAAAGTGCAGGGACTTCTTAAATGGTGAAGTTCAGCTGAGTGAAAGGCAGAATTATTCTCACCTGATAGTATTGGAACGGGAACCGAATTACTAAAGCGGAAGATAATGGCCGCCATGTTGGAGTAGAAAATGTGACTAAGAAGCACAAAAAAATGTATATATACACAAAGGTAGGAAGACCTAATAAAAGCGAAGCTTACTGCTCGACCTACCAAGTGCAACAGAAAATAATTGCATGATTGGGAAATTCGAATGTAGATGCTAAACCAATTTAGAGATATAAACTGGCTGTGGGGGCCATCTTGGAACGGGTAATCAACAGTATACTATAGATAATAATCGGTCGCGAAAAAATAAAATAACACAGGAATTGACCGAAATTACAATAGAAAAAGACAAGAAGTATAATCTCAATACAACTAAGAGATCGAAAATACCAAAGGATGGGGTAATCTAGTAAAATCGAATGTAATGAGAATAATTACCAGAGGTCACCATGGAACACCAGGATAAGGCAACTCCACAAGAAAAATTAATTCAGTAAAGAATAAAGGCTAAATTAGATAACAAAAAAGACACTGCAAATGATCTGGTAAGATAGCACCCCACTGTAAGAGGATATGAGGAAATGGTCTATCATTGAAAAAAATAGAAAAGTTAAAAAAATGGAAAAGTTAAAAAAGAGAGATGACCGGATTTTCCATGGGAAAATATCTCAGTAGATCGCGTTTTCCCAAGGGAGGCATTCATTGAGACCATCATTGAACGTCCGAAGGGTGAAAATCCAAAAGACTTCTCGTTTCTTTCTATATGCTTCAATGTTTTTGTCCCTGGGTATTTTAACGCGTTCCAGAATAAGCCATTGGAGATCTTTGATCAGATGCTGTTTTTCAAGCCAGTGTTTTACCAGTGGGGCTCCAGACCGTTTGGTATTGATAGAGGATTTGTGTTCACAAAAGCGGACCCGCATCTCTCTACCGGTCTCCCCACGTAGCCTTTACCACAGGGGCACAAGATTAGATAAATCACGTTGGTCGTTCTACAATTAGTCATTTCGGTAAAGGTAAAGGTCTTTTTGCCCCAATTTAGAACAGGGGTAGTTTTAACAAATGGGCATGCCTGGCATCCACCACACTTATGGGTACCCTGGACAGCTCGGGGACCCGTAATGGAACGTTGAATCATGGGATTTTCCTTGGGCATAATAGATTTAACCAAGATGTTTCTAAGGTTCATATTCCTTCGGAATGCAAAGATCGGTTTAGGAAGATCAGTCTGTTGATTGCCAGAGTTAAGGATGTGCCACGAGGAGTTGATTGCTTGGCGCAATTTGTTATTAAAAGTAGAATGTTTAGTGACACAGACAAGTTTATTTTGGGGATTCTTACTTTTGGGCATCAAAAGAGAGTCGCGATTATAATATTTCGCCCTTTTATAGGAGTCCTTAATTATCCTATGAGGATATCCTCTGTTCTTCAGTTTAGCTTTAAGGATATCTGAATGAACCTCAAAAGACCGCATACTAGTGCAGTTCCTGCGGAGACGCAGGAACTGACTAAAGGGGATGCTGTCTTTTTGGCTGCGCGGATGGAAGCTATGATATTGTAGGAGGGTGTTACGGGCTGTTGGTTTGGTGTATAAAGATACTTCAATATGATTATTGTTGGCCTCAATCCAAATATCTAGAAATTCAATTCTTTCCTTACTTGTTTTGGATATAAACTTCAAATGAGGATCACAAAGGTTAATCCAAAGGATGAATTCAGTAAGTTGCTCTTCCATCACTCTCCAGATAAAAAAGATGTCATCAATGAATCTACAATAATGGGTAATATTCTCAGAAAATGGTGGCACTTCGTTGTAGATAAACTTTTTCTCAAATACCCCCATATAAAGATTAGCCACATTCGGAGCACAGGCTGCTCCCATGCTGATGCCTAATGTCTGTTTGTATATATTTCCATCAAATTCAAAATAGTTCTCATTAAGAACAATAGCGAGGCACTCAAGAATGAAAAGGTTATCTAGATCACTAGTCACCTCGTTAAGGACACTGCTAACAGCTTCCA
The DNA here is from genome assembly GCF_964204655.1 of Triturus cristatus. Classification (NCBI taxonomy): domain Eukaryota; kingdom Metazoa; phylum Chordata; class Amphibia; order Caudata; family Salamandridae; genus Triturus; species Triturus cristatus. Next base: position 254,624,104 of record NC_140588.1, read on the forward strand.
ATGCACCAGAGAGAGGTATATTGGAATAGAGCGCCTCGATATCCATCGAGACCAAGAAGTCAATTAGCGGATTGAATTCAATGCCTTCTATTTTAGAAATGAGATCTCCCGTATCTCTAATAAAAGCTGGCAGATTACTCACTAACGGTGCCAAAAACACGTCAACAAATTTTGAAAGTGGTTCAGTCAGTGAACCAATAGTAGAGACAATTGGTCTAAATGGGGGCCTATCCAGGCTTTTGTGTATTTTGGGAAGGCCATACAGTATGGGGATCTGAAAATGTTCTTTATTAAGGTATTCAAATTCTTGATTACAAATACTGCCAGTATCAAGTGCTCTTCTGGTGATTTCGAGGATATTGCTCTTAATTCTCTGTGAAGGGTAATTATTGACCTTGATGTAATTCTCAGGGACCATAAGCATGTTGTTTATTTCAGTTTTGTATTGGTCACAGTCCATTATGACGATACCCCCACCTTTGTCACTAGGTTTAATTGTGATCCGCTTATTCATAGCCAGTGATTTCATGGCTTGATATTCGTCATAGGAAAGGTTGTACAGGGGTTTAGGTACAAATTGCATCATCTGTGTGATTTTCTTGGTTACAACTCTTTCAAAATCCCGACCTCGGGACCAACTTCTTCTAGACTCGGGGTAAATATAGATTTGGGTTTAAGTCCAGATTTGTTCTCTATCTCTAGCGCCTCATAGTTTTCAAAAAATCTATGCAGACGAACTTTACGAAAGAAAGATTGTAAGTCATGGTTCAATTCAAATTGATTAAGACCAGTACTGGGGATGAAAGAGAGGCCTCTGATAAGTAGATCCTCGGCATGTGTATCCAGCCTTATCCCAGAAAGATTGAAAATCGGGATAGCTTCGACCTGGAGTGTGTGGTCTATTCTCTCCAGTATTGGTTGCGTCTGGTTTGGAGGAACTGGGGAGGGTTGTTCTCTGTGTTTTGATACCGACCCCTCTCCTGGGTTCTGTATCTCCCTCTCATATTCCCCCGTCGGTTGCCTAAAAAACGGGAATTTCTCCTCTGTCCTTCATAGGCACCTCTCCTGTTACTGTAATTATCGAATGAACCATGATTATCTTCACCATCTGATCCAGATGTGTCTGAGAAAGTAAGAATTCTGTTGCTAGACCAATATTGTCGATCCGGCTGATTAGTAAAATCTCTAGAGCCATTGTAATATTGGGGTCCTAAATAAGGGTAGACTCTTTCCTCAGAAAAATATCTTATATCCTTACGTAATTTATCCGTCTTTTTCTTAATGAGGTAATCACTAAATGAGGTCAGTTCAGTGTTAATATCATCAAGTTTTCTTTTTGCATCCTCTACTGGGTTGTTCTTCTTCGTGATATCCTCAAGTTCAGCAATTTCCTTCATGAGTGATTCAACCACTTCTCTGGCTGTTTCGATTATCAGAATCATGAAGTCTCTTGAGCATTTGTTAGCTATCAGTGACCAACGCTCAAGAAACTTCCTTATTTCTACAAACAGGCCTGGGATGTTCCTAATACTAAGGCCATTTGGGATCACTCCAGCTTTAAGGTATTCAATCATGAATTCTGCATGGGACTGAGTGCGTCTCGCTTTCTTTTTTAGATTAAGTAATCTAAACCACTCTTCGTTTTCACCCTTATTGGTGGGGCCCGAGCTACCAGGAGTGGAACTGTCACCAATGAGTCTAGCAAAATCCTCGTCAGAGAATCCAAAGGTTTTGATTTTATCCATATTGGCTAATAAAGTAGTCTAGAAGAGGATAAGAAGTACCTCATGCAGGAATAAAGGATAAAGTGAGAGAAAGTTAAATAAAAAAGGTACAAGAAAAAATAACACAGTGAGACAGATGAGCCAAACGTGAATGTATACAACAGTAATAAAAAGAAAAAACAGAAAAGAAACTAGACTCTCCGGGCCGCGTAATAGACAACCAAAAATTAATAAACTAATTAAACCCTCACAGCAAAGTGCCGGGAATAAAGCAAAATAAACTTCAGAGGGTCCCGGTACTACAATAACGGGGTAAGTAAGCAGGGATTTAAACAATTCAAAATACAGAAAAAGAACCCCTATAAGTAGAATGACGTCTCCATTCCACAGAAGAAAACAGAAAGAATTTTTATATAGCTTTTTCTTGCATTTTTTTATTATAAAAATATAGAATTTAATCAATTTTTAGTTTACACATACATAATTTAAAATATTCTTGGTATTTCAAAATTGATTATTAGGTCAATGAAAGAGATTTGATGTTGGTTGGCAAATAAAATTTGACGTCATTATTTCCAGCCATGCTGCACTGTCATGGAAACTGCTGGTATACTGTATAAATAAATTACATAGCACAACGTTGTGGGGGGGGGTCCATGACCATGGTCACTCTCTCGGTAACAGTTAGAGCATGAGAAAGCAAAAGCAAGCCTTCTCAACAAACATACATGGTGAATGTTATTTATAATACTAGCTTGCTTGGGATTGCATTCTTCACAGTAGACAGTAGAGTACCAAAATTTGTTTGTATTCTTACAGTACCACAAAATATCGAGGGGAGAGGGAAAGATTACCAAGAAAACAGAAGATAAGTGAACTAGAGAATAGAAAAAGTCAGCTACCAAAATAAAAAACATGAAATAAAGATACAATAAATGCCTGGATAACAGGAATGAAAATAAAATTGGATAGGAGACTTAAACAAAAAACACTGAAAAAAAATAGACAAGGCAAAAATTTAAAAGTAGCATAGTGGGCAGAGGAAAAAGAGCTAATCCATTGTGCTTTGCATGCGTGGGTTCGTATCCTGTTCCCAATACCACGTGAAAGGAATACAGCAGGTAAGGGTGTCAAAGCAACATTAGTTTTCGCCAACAACACCAGGCTCCAGTTAGCAACTCCTGTCCTGGAAACTAGCACCAACAATACCCCAAGATTCTACCCTAAATCCACAACAATCATAAATCCCAACAATAGGGAGATGATAGTAATAAATATTCGGATTTACAGGTGTTAGCAGAGCTCTTCGCAGCGGTGCTGGTGGTTGCCAACTACTCCTGGACCCACCTCCGCAACGTCTCTTTTCTTGACCTTGGGTGCTGATGTAAGAAATGAAGAAGATAAAAAAAAGATTAGTGATTCATTTAATCTCCACAAAATTATTATGACAGGCAAACGCGGTCACATTGTACTTATCTAAATCAGATTACTTGTAGTGCTAGTTTAGATGCTATCGACTATCGTTGAGTTGGCCTTACTAACAAAAACTACATTTGGAACAAATGCACTGCAATGAATGATCTTTGATTCTATCCTCATTTCTCAACCCCCTTGATGGACCAACTCAGTCTCCCTTTTTTGCAATGCATTGTCACAGAGAACGCTAACTCATTAATGAGACAGTAGGATAGAAGAGTCTACAATGGCTTCTTAATTAATCATACTCAAACACCTCCGAGCACTCAAAAATCCACGTTGAAAAAGTTCCAAAAATTAGAATCATCAGTTGATAAGATTCATCCACTGTTTATTCATCAGGACAGCAGTTCAATACAAGCGTAGCCGACACGTGTTTCGTAAAGTCATATCAGACTCACAACTTCTTCAGGGCTGCAATTCAAAGGCCAAATAATACATATACGTACTCCACTCTAGGAGTATAACATTCTAACAACACAGTTCAATTACAGTGGAAACACCTTCAACACTCCCAAGTCCCAGAAATGTGGTGTAAAGTAAAGATGACATTGACCCCTCCAAGGACATGAATGAGTCACCCAAAAGAGTGTAATATGTCCAAATGGCAGGCAAAATATCCGCATGCCAAATGTATTCTCATTACGTACCAAATTAACATAACATGTATTGCCCATATTGATGTCAAATAGGCCCCAAGTAAAGAAACCAGAAATTAAAAGAGCACCATTTTGACTTGGACATTGTTGACTGTTGACCTACATCTGCTGAGCGCTTGAAATAACTGTTTTCCCAATTTGTTAAATTTCTTAATTAATCAGCTAAGGCGAGCGCTGAAATTGAGTACGATTGGTTAGCACTGAGCAGCTGCCTAGCTGAAACTGGATCACATATTAATAATATTCTTAACGTAAACCTAACATAACTCACCTCTGAGTCTGAACAACATGCTTTTTGTAAAAAAAATGTTAGCATTGCAGAACATAAACACAACAAATAATTAACAGAAATTATGCAATAGCTCTACACATGGGCAGCAGTGCTGTATGCAAGGTAGAAGGCGCTGCTGGCTGTTCGGGGTGGAAGTGGCACTGCTGCTCCCCTGGTCGCCCTACTCTGCCATGCTGCTGGGTGGGGTAAAGAAGATCGAAACAGGAAAAGGAAATAAGAAATAAGTAAGTAAAGAGAAAAATTAACCTTAATCCAGATTTCAACCGCTCGCCTTTTCTTAATATTGTTTAAGCCATTAACATTCAGAGAAAACAATTTCAAACTTTCCTTATTTGGCATTAACATCTTAAATTAACTGAGTATAAGTAGTCATCTTCAGACCTCGTCCTACCCATACACAATAACCAAAAAAACCTGACATCTTCAACTTCATTTTTTGTTGTATCCCCTTCCCACACCCTCAAAACACTCCCCCCCCAGTCACCAACCTCCCTAGCCTCACCCCCCTGAACCCTCCCCCCGACCCCACCAATGGCCAAGCTTCGCCCTCCCACGCTGACCATCGGATCCTACCCCCCACCAGTAGGGTGACCTGTTGCACCCCCTGGGCCCCTTGGATTCCGCACTCCACCTTGCTCGACTGTTCCTCCCCCCCCACTCAGACCATCCAGCTAAAAAAAAAAAAAGGAAGCTTTCCCAGCTTAGCGCATCTATCGCATCTATCAACCTATATCTTTAAGCAAAAAACACTGAAGAAAAAGTCCGTAAATTTCCAAAATTTTAACCTCATGAAGAGTTAGAAATGTCCCGAAGCAAGTCCTGTGCTGCTGCAATGTCAGATAGCATAAAGAATTTGCCTTTCACTAAGACTTTAAGCTTAGATTGTTGCGCTATTGTGGCTTGAGCTCCTTTAGCTTTAAATAATTGTAGCATCTGGACAAACTCTTTTCTTCTCCGAGCAGCAGACGCAGACATGTCTGAAAAAACACGACATTTCACAGTTTCATTGACGAAAAATTGTCTTTTCTGAATTGCCGTTGAGAGAATAGTCTCCTTAATCCGTGTGTCAGAAAAATTTAATAGAATTGTACGAGGGAGAGAAGAATTTGGGAAAGGTTGAGCGGGAACGCGATGTGCTCGCGTAATGGTCAGGTCGCCCTCGTGATTGGGAATCACTTTAGATTTTAAAAAAGAGGTGACCCACTGCAGCGTGCTGGGCCCTTCAAGACCCTTGGGAACCCCCACTATGCGTAGGTTAGATCGACGATTATAATTCTCTAAATCGTCCAATTTAGATTCAAGTGTACGTGAAGTGAGGGAAAGCTGATTTGCATCCTCTTTGACCTTAATCATTTGATCCTCCAGATTAGAGATACGGGTTTCAGCTTCTTGGAGTCGAACAGGGAATGTGGAGAAAAGATCCTCCATTTGTCCAGACGTTGATGGATTAAGGCAAGCTCGGATTTCTGAAACCTCTTCAGCTCTCGGACCTCGTCGAGGATTAAATTTAACATATCCTTGACTGACATCTTAATCTCCCCGACGGTCTCAGTATCTAAATCTAGCAAAGGACTGAGGTGACTCACATTAGAGACAGACTTTGCTGGGGAAATTAAAGACTTGTCAATAGGTGATGCCACTATGTCTATTACTCCCAAAGTCAATACATCATCCGTAGTTGTTAAGGAGTGTACTAAGGGGTTATCTTTAAGCAAAGACGTAGAAGGCATAGATGGTGTAAAAGATGCCCCTGTGTTAGATTTATGCAGGAAATTGGGAGGGTGAATAATTGAAGAAGAAAGAGAAGGAGAAACTTGGGCGGAATTACTTTGGCAGGGTACAGCGCTTTTCTTATCAAAAAGAGGAAATGATTTAGTGCCCTTAAGCACCTCCACTAGGCTGGCCTGCGTGGATGACAAATCCTTGATGGGTGAGGAACGCTCCTTTTCTGCGCAATGAGAAGCCTTCAAGACTGGAGACGGGGTCTCACTGATAGATTCCTCCAGCTCTTCCGAACTTCCCGCACTATCACTTTTCTCCTTTGCCTTACCATCGCCAATGGCCTCCTTTTTGAATAATTTGGCAGCGTTCCGCGCTTCTTTAGCCTGGATACGCGAAGCCTTTGCTTTACGGGTATTCAATAATTTTCCCATCTTGAAAAATGGCCGATATTGATAATGACTCTCTTAAATTATCAGCCTCAGATACCTCAAAGTCTCTGAGCGTCCAACGTTCAATCCATCTGTAGTTTTATTTCAGGAGACCCATATCTCATCTTTTAAGATAGATCAATTTTCAATGTTTAAGTCATGGGCCTCATATCGGTGTCTCGCTTCATGTAATGAATCTAAACAGGGGGTGGCGATATTTATAAACAAGAATATACATACGGAAGTTATCCACTCAGAAATTGGGGGGTCAGGGCGTTGGTGCTGGGTCTCTTGTAAAGTTAAAAATAGACCGCGACCTCTTACTTTTCTCAGTTGCTATGGCCCATTGAATGATGATTGCAATGTTTTTGAAGAGATGTTTCAATCCCTATTGACCGTGTCAGGGAATATTGTAATTGCAGGTGACTTTAATGTCCTAATGAATCCCAATTTGGACTCATCGTCCCAACAAAAAAAACAACTTAAACCTAAAGTTTTTCAGACCATCTCTAACTATAAAAAATTATTAGATCTTTTGGATCATTGGCGTCAAGATAATCCCTCTAAAAGAGAATATACTTGCTGGTCGAGTAGATTTAAGTCCTCATCTCGGATAGACTTTGTCCTTGCTTCACGTAATCTTAGGTTAGGCTACTCTAATACGGTTCATAATGTTTTTTCTGACCACGTTATGCTTATCAGGGAATTTATTTTGGGGGATACTGCAAGATCTCCCAAAAGATGGGTATTTAATAAATCATATCTCAACGACGAAATATGGGTCCATGAACTTAAAGATTTGATTAGAGAATTTATAAGTCGTAACACTGGCACTGCCCCTATTAGTATTATTTGGGACGCTTTAAAAGCTTTTATTCGTTGTTTAATCATTACAAAAGATGCTGCTATGTCCATTGCCGCTAGGGCTATAAAAAACTCTTTTGAACAACGTATTCAGGCTCTTAGTGAGTTACGGCAACAAAATTCCTCTAGAAATATTAAAGATCAACTAGATGAGGCTAAACGGGAATTTCGTACATACTTATTTGAGCAAGGAGAGGCGTTTTTTTGTAGTAAATATCAGAAAATCTACGAAGAGAGCAACTTTACGGGCAGATTTCTGGCCTGGCAGGCCAAAGAACAAGCTGCTTCCAATTTAATTTCTGGCCTAATCTGTCCCGTAACTGATCAATATGTGACTGATTCAGAGGGGATAGGTAAGATAATGTATTCTCAGTATCACAAAATATATAGTAATCAGCATGAAATTGATCACTCAAAATTAAATGCATTTTTGAGAAAAGAGGAGATTCCTTCCCTTTCCGAATCTGAACAATCAAACATGGTTAGGGAATTCTCTCTTCAAGAAGTACAATCCCCCCTTTCAGGGAAAGCTCCCGGCCCAGACGGATTACCTGCCGAATTCTTTAAAGTTTTTTTTCCCGCCTTCTCGGATCTTTTTTTACAACTCATTAACTCGATGCTCACTGGAGCTCCTATTCCAGATTTGTTTCATGAGGGCACGGTGGTCAGCTTTCTGAAGAAAGGGAAGGATGCTAAGGATCCCAATTCATATCGCCCCATTACTCTTCTAAATTCTGACTATAAGATTGTTACTAAACTACTTGCTATCCGGTTCAATTATATTGCTTCCGATCTGATCCATGAAGATCAAAATGGGTTTATTGCTGGCAGAAAATTGATGACTAATACTCATTTTCTAGCAGAAGCATTGGATTATTTTCAGACACTGACGATTCCAGCCCTAATTATGATATTAGATGCGGAAAAAGCTTTTGATTTGGTGGTTTGGGAAACTCTTTTTATTATTTTGCAATATTTTCACATCCCATTAATTATTATGAATTTTATTCGTAATCTTTACACGGGTGCTAAAGCTAATATTATTATTAATTCATCAACAGTGGGATCCGTATCAGTCAATCGGGGTACACGCCAGGGCTGCCCCTTATCACCAATTCTTTTTGCTTTTTTTATTGAACCCCTTGCAATCGCAATTCGACAATGTGCTGAGATTTCGCCTCCGATTCCATTAATGTCAAAAATAAAACTTTACGCTGACGACATTATGCTCCTTATTAAACCCGATTTGCAGTCTCAAGTTCGTGTATTTCAGCTCTTTGAGGAATTTGAGACTTTCGGGGGATATCGTATTAACAAACAAAAGACTGAAATACTGATCTGTGGTAACTACAAACCTGAATTATATCCGGATCTAAGGAGCTGTATTAATAATAAACCCAAAAGATATTTAGGGATTTTTTTCTCAACTTCAGTTAAAGATCTTTTTAGTCTTAATTTTGACCCCCTCCTTCAGAAAGTTGGCTCCATGCTTACCCGTTGGAATAAATTACCACTATCAATCCTGGGCCGGGTCGCTTTGATTAAAATGTCTATTTTACCGCTGTTTAACTTTTTGTTTTCCACGATTCCTTGCTTTCTCTCGGGTAGTTTTTTTTCTAAAGTCGAATCTTTATTTTTGCGTTTCTTGTGGGCACATAAAACGCCTCGTATCGCGCTGAATACTCTTTATGAGGATTTGGACAATGGTGGTCTTGCACTTCCCAATGTTAGAGATTACTATAATGCTTACTTTGCTCAGTATTTGACTCGCTTTAAATCTCCAATGTCAAACCTCAACGTATTTATTAGTTTTTTTGTCGATTTAATTTTGTCGGAAAGTCAAATCTTTCCCCCCCTCCAAATTACTAAATCCCCTAATAAAAATATTTGCTTGGTTTTTTAGGAAACGCACGGCTATGTTAAAAAGATATTCTCTATCTCTCTTTCATTCTTCGTCCCCGTTGTTTAATTTACTCTTATTTGATGGACAGCCGTTTAACTCTGAGTTAATAGGTCAATGGAAAAATGCTGGATTTAGTAAAGTGGGCTATTTTTTACAAAATACAAGATGGATTACTCCGATGGAGATGCGATTAGTTATTCCAAGAAATTTTTTGTTAATTGGCTCCTATACTTACATTCATCAACTTTTGCAGCGACACGCCCCCACAGCATTAACTCAGATTTCTTCTTTAAACAATGATCTTTTCTTTAATAATAACCTGGTAAGAAAACCTGGAGAGTGGAAACGTTGTCTTGCTCAATCAAGACAAAGGGATCTGTGTGTCAAAGCTGTAAAAAAATGGTGGGAACAAGAAAACCATGTTCTGACACTGTCTACATGGCGATCTATTAATAAGCTGAACTTTTCTACATTAAGGGGAGCCAACTGGCGTAGAATGATATTTTTTGGAAAATGGCTTTTGTATCGTACCCCGGCGGGAATAGCCAAAATGTATAGTAGTTATCCATCAAATTGTTTTCGATGCTCAAATTTCTCCCCTGCAAACTGGACTCATGTAATCGCCGATTGTAGTTTGGTTAAAATATTCTGGGATGACATCTTTGCTTTTTTAAGCTCTAATTGCCATATTCAGATATCCTTAAATGTAAATCTGATGCTTTATGGCTTTGATTCGCATCTTAATCTATCTGTATCATTTGTTAAACTAGTCTTTATTTGCATGGCCGTTGCTAGATCTTTGTTACTTCAAAATTGGCGTACAAATCAAATTCCATCCTTTTACGAATGGTTTTCCAAAATGCGTAGAGTAAAGAGGAGTGAACAAAGTTACGCTTTGAGGATTGGGGGGGGAGGAAATTCGAAAAAATTTGGGGGACTTTCTTTGATTAACTTTTTCAAATACTTTGTTTGACTGATCAGTATGGGTAACTGTAAATTCATTATTTGTATATATTTAGTGATGACAGCAGGATATGTTTTTTGAGAAGATTTTCATGCTTTATTTTAGTCCTCATTGTATATATATTATAATTCATATGTATGCCATCATTCAACTTCAATAAAAAAATAAAAATAAAAAAAAAGAGAATAATTAACAAAAAAGTCATGAAAAAGAAGATAAAATAAAATGTAAAATACACAGACATATAAACAACCACAAATACAATAAGGGCCAGCAGCATATATAGAGTAGAAAACATGATGGCCACACCCATGAGAACTATGTGGTGTCATTCTCACGTGATTTGGATCGTGAGGACGTGGTTTCACTGTTGCTGGCCAGTGAAGGACACCCCATGGGAGTGGATAACATGAGTCATACGGAGTGTAGCAGGGGAAACAGAGAGGGAAGATATACTTGAAGACATGACAACAGTGATCTGGGTGGGTCGTTGGACAATGCAGATAATATGGCTGCACCCAAGGAAGTCATGGAGACATTGATGTTCTCTAATTCTCTGGACTGTGATTCTCTGAACATAATTATCTCATCTCGGACCTCCTGAAAGCCCCAAAAGACCACAGTCTGGACATGATCAGCTGGTGTCATCATTTCCTGGGATGCAGCCAGAGGGGAAACCACACATGAAGGGGTTTGGGCAAAATGTGAGGGCTAACACGGAGAGATGTCTCCCTCAGTTCTTCTGGGCAGGCATTTGGAGGGGGGGTAGTGGCAGGGGGTGCAGCTGGAAGCCCTGGTGGATTGGGGGCTTAAAGCATTATGGAAGGGTCGGTGGCAGGCCTAGTTGGTGTTGGGGCTTTCTCAGAGGGCATCATTTCCATTTCAAGTTCTGTGGGTAACAGGGAGACACACATTCATATTTCCTCTGGCTGTTGGTGGCGCTCTCAATGCCCCCCCTTCAGCCTCCACCACAGCTGTTGATGTAGCTGATAATGGTTGGTCTGGGTGGGTGCACTAACCCCTTCCTTTTTGGCCGGCCTCTCTTCTCCTCCTCTTCACTGGTGGTGTCCAGAGGATATGCCTGCTGACAAGCTGGTGATGTCCTGCTCTGCCCCCGGTACTGTCCAGATGTTCCTTGGCCAGCTCAGTCCACTGAAAATGAAGACAAACAATTATGTAGTTGGTGTACAATTTGCAATAAAGATCGAGACAACATAAAGCAAATGTTCACATTGTACTTCCTTGATCTCAGTAACCAACAACATGCGGTTTAAAACCAAAAATAGGTGTGCTATCACTGTAATGTCCAGAAAATATTTAAACAATGGCATCTTTCTCATTTTAGGTCAGTATAATCTACAGTATTTAGCAACTCTCACCTTCAGCATTACTGTAGTGCAAGGTTCCCAACATTTAAGCGTAGATACCTGAATGAATGAATGAATGAAAAGAAACTTATAAACGCGCTACTTAGCCCGAAGGCGTCAAGGCGCCTAACCAAAAACAATTCAAATAGTAAAGCAGATCATATCTAAGCGTAGGCCTTGGCAAAAAGCCATGTCTTAAGGGCCTTCCTAAAAGCCAGCGCCGAGGGAAGAGATCTTATCTCCAAGGGCACGGAGTTCCACTGCCTAGGGGCGAGAGTTGAAAAAGCTCTACCTCCCCACTTAGCTTTACGTATCCTAGGCACTAGAAGCAAGAGCTTATTTGACGAACGGAGAGTTCTAGGGGGTGTGTAGGGGACCAGCAAATCCCTCACGCCACCCGACCGATTAGATGCCAAGGCTCTATAAATCAAAGTCAGGGACTTGAAAGATATCCTGGCCTCAATAGGGAGCCAGTGTAAGGTCCTTCTTGCCGTATCAGCCGAGGCCCGTTTGGGCAGGTCGAGGACCAGTCTAGCGGCAGCATTCTGCACCATTTGAAGACGGGTCACCAGGCCATTATTGATGCCCAGATAAAGAGCATTACAATAATCTAGTCTGGAACCAATCAATGCCAGGACAATTTGTTTCCTGGCCTGAAAAGACAAATAGTGCCTGATCCTCCGTAGGATGTTTATCAGGCCCCAACAGGTGGAGATGGTCCTCTTTACCTGTTGATCCATCCTCAAAAGGGGATCAATCAGAACGCCTAGGTTTTTAGCCAGGGTCGACGGAATGGGGCACACCCCCATAGAGGACGGCCACCAATCAGCCGACCAAAGATCCTCCTTTCCCCCGAACACCAGAATCTCTGTCTTTTCTCCATTGAGTTTCAATGAATTACAAACCATCCATTGATCGACTGCCTTCATACAGTTTTTAAAATTGGAGGCAGCCAGGATAGTAGGTTGGGTAAAAGACAGCAGAATCTGAGTGTCGTCAGCATAGGAAATTACCTCCATCCCGAAAGATCTAATAAGCCTGGCCAGTGGGGTGACATAGATGTTGAAAAGGGTCGGACTTAATGCCGACCCCTGAGGGACCCCACAGAGCACAGGAAGGGATGGAGACAAGAACTCCCCCAGCTTTACTCTCTGTTCCCTCTGATTAAGGAAGGATACCAGCAGACTAAGGGCCGCGCCCTTGACCCCTATCTCCCTCAGCCTTGATGTTAATACTGAGGGAGACAGGGTATCAAAGGCAGCCGAGAGATCCAAAAGGATGAGGAGAGTGGTCAGTCCCTTATCGACCCTGGTGCGAATGGTATCAAGCACGATGGTAAGGGCAGATTCGGTACTGTGTTCTCTCCTAAAGCCATGCTGCGAATGGTCCAACTTATCATGGGCTTCCAGAAAGTCAACAAGATGCTTATTAAGGTGGATTTCCAGCATCTTGGCAGGAGCTGGGAGCAACGAGATGGGGCGAAAGTTCTTAAGCACACCCGGGTCAAGAGTGGGTTTCTTTAAGAGAGGCTTGACCACCGCTTTCTTCCACTGAGGGGGGAAGGTCCCTTCCTTCATTGCCCCATTCATCACACCCAATAAGGGTGGGAGAAGACAGTCTTTACACTGTTTAAAAAGTTTAAGGGGGCAGGGGTCTAAGGGGGAACCCGACCTAACCTTAGCCAGGAGAACTTCAAGATCCAGTAGGGAAAGAGAAGGAAAACTGGACAGACTTCCAGAGGACACCTCCTCAGATAAAGATGACCAAGAACAAGTGGAGATAGTAAACAGTCTGGATAGATAGCTCCACACCTAAAAGTGGATCCAGGTGTAACCTGTTATGTGAACACATGTGCAGTCTCAATAGTCTTACACTTACTATAAGCTATCATCTATTGTGCTGCATAGCGAAATACACCCCACATGCTAAATTTGTTGTATCTACACAAACAAGGCCTTGGATATAAACTTTGCAAAGATGTGATCCCATTTTTTTGTATGTTCCTTGGCAACATCAGACAATCTACATGGCAAGAGCCACGATTTGCATGACAGGACTGCTCTGTTTGTGTAGCACACTGGAAATCATATGTTCTTACTTAGTACAGCTACCTACCTACCTGGAGTGACGTATGTGACACTGTTGAGAATATGACTGTATTTAGTACACCTTTGATATGTGTATGTATCATTTTGAATTAGGCAAGTGATTCAATGTCAGCCTTTACTTCATTTTACAAAAAATAAGAGTTGTCATGCAAAAAACAACACACACAGAAAGCATGCATGATAAAACATACAAAATCTTACATACCAGCAATAGCCATTGTCCAAGCCATTCATTCACAATAGTATACAACAGTTATAAGACCCTTTGTTCACTAGTCTTGAATATTTAGCTGGGAAAGGTATCCTGGAAATTGGTCTGCAGCTGCTGGGATCACGTGTATCCAAATTTGGTTCCTTTAAAAGTGGTAGGATTGAGACTGTCTTCCAGGGATCAGGGACGATACCCGAACTGGTGATTTCTTTGAATATTATCTCCAGTTTTTCACTGATGATGTCTGAAACAAGATGAAATATTTTAGAAGGGCACAGATCCGATGGAGCTCCAGAATTGAATGGTCCAACCACCGGGGATATCTGTTCTATGTTTGGTGGATCAAAGGAGACTAACAAATTAGCCGGTATGGAGGATGCAACAGCTGACATACTTCTAATAGAGTCAGTGTCTCTATCTGTAAGAGACCTGTACACGGTCTCCACCTTCTCCTTGAAGAACCGTGCTAAAGATTTGCAGAATTCCTCACTGCTGTCCTTACTAATTGATTCTTGTATGTTAACTGAGCTTTTGACTGTTGCAAAGAGTTCCTTGCTAGAGTTTTTGCATGCAGAATTTTTTGCTGTAAAATACTTGCTTTTTTCTTCTACAATCATTTTCTTGTAATCAGACAATGTTTGAGCTTTTTTTTTTTTGTCAATAAGCCGTAATTTGTTCTCCACAGTCTCTTTGATTTTCTACATAATTGTTTCTGATTTCTCAGTACGTCAGAGAACCATGGTTCAGAAGGTTTGTTTGCCTAGTGGAGAAGGTTTTTTCGGGGGTTAGGGTGTCAGCTACATCTTTGATCCAGTTGGGGAATCTACATGCTGACGAGTTAGCCTCAATAATCAAGTTGGGCCTTGAATTACTTAGAAATGTCCGCATTGTCTGGGGGTCTATATTCCTCCAGTCATGACCTTTTAGCAATCTGTGAGAATTGTGGGGACGTGGTAAGTGATGTGCGGTAGTTACTGAAAACAGTATGGCTTTGTGGTCTGACCAGGTGATTGGTAGAACCTCTAAAACTTTCAGAGCAGGGTTTGACATGAAGATGCCATCTGTGTGTCCCGCGTTATGCATAATGTAATGAATATGGAAGTGTACTTTACCCAAAAAATTCAATTGTAATGGAAATCTCCCCAGTTGTGTTTTCAACACTACAAGTCACAGAATACCCATAGAAAATAGCATTCCAATAGCTACACTGATGCCTAGAGTTTATAATTATTGCAGCCATTACTCATATAGCATGAAAGGTCAGAAGCAATACATGATGGCACATTTCTCTCAGCATACACATCATACTTCGAGACTCGTAATGCAGTTCATGCACATACCAGTGTTCTGCTGCTCAAAGTCTTCCTGCTGAGCATGTAGGGTTGGCCAGGCTGTCTTCAGGACCCTCCTTTACAGTGGACTCATGAGGGGACAGGCCATGATGTCCCAGGCTTTAATACGGGGCCCTGCGCCGCAGGTCCTCCCAGCGCTAATGGCACATCTTACCCCGCCGCTGGTACACACCCACTTCTCTGCAGCATGCAGCGATATCACACCAGGTTTGCATGCACACTGCATTGCTTAACTGCCTATCAGGGCCCTTGTCAAGATGATGTTATTTATCAAGAACCCACTCAGTAAGGATGTTAAATTCAGACTCACTGAAAGAGGGTGCCTTGTCCTCATGTCCCAGAGCAGTAGGATGGCAGAGATGTTGCTCTGAGGTGAGGGTGGCACAGAATTATCATACAATGGCGGTCTTAAAACTCCTATATTTAATTTCCTGTATGTAACTTCCTGTGTATTATTATTCGTGTTTGGCGCTACTACTCGTAAGTCCTTTTGTGAATACCGAAAAGTAGTAAAGTTAGACTTTTTTTGTTTCACAAAACTTAAACCTTTGGTCTAACTTTACCTTTGTGAATCGGGCCCTCAATGTTTTAATACAAGAAGCAGGAGAGTGGATATACTGATGTGTAACAGGAACAATATCCTTGCAGATGACATTAGAAAAGGTATAGAAGTATACTTTGATATGAGTACACAGACATGATGTCTGTCAGTTTGCTAATTAGACCTATTAATTAAAATATGAAAACATTGTTGTCCATGTTGTCTTAACATGAGAAATACGTGCCCTGAAACATAGACATGACTATGGGCCTGATTATGAGAACATATAGCGGTCCATAGGATCTCTGTACTCATGGTGGCAGTACGGTTCAACCACCGAATTACCAGTTTGGCAGTTGGACCGCCATGCGACCAGTGCCACCTCCAGGGTTGCATGGCAGTCAAGCAAAGCAATATGATTGGTGGTGCCGCTGTGCCAGCGCCAAGCATGCTCCGACTTTTCCCACTGCCATAGAAAGTGTGGCGGTGGTAAAAAAAGTGGGCCTTGAAGGACCCCTCTGTTGCCGCTGTGCATGGGGATGCAAGCAGGGGTCACATGTGTGCCTCGCTATACGCATGCATCCCCCAGTACCTGCATGGCTCCTACCAAAGTCGTAATCAAGACATAAGTCTAACATAAAAGAGCAGACAGTAGACATACTAGTCTACTTACCCTTGCTGTCTGTGACCAGTCCATCTGTTGTTGTCATGCTTGGGGCCGAAGTAAATTTGATGGGAGCTGTTGGTTGGGAGCACAACACAGGACCATGAAAGTCGAGCAAGCAAAGTAATTGAAAAGTATTTATTACTTCCATTACTTGACAATCTAAGACACTTTAATAAACTGTTAACGTTTAATAACATCCAAAAGACTATCTGAAATGTCATCTTACTAGTAATAATGAAATTAAAAGAAACATATTTTTTGTATTGACATATAGCATAACTACATATCTGTGTGTGGACGAATTTGGAAACAGGTCTCATTTGTTAGGCAGAAGTGCATAGAACTACTAGAACTACTTCTGCCCTAGCTGTAGCAACCATGGCACTTTGTAACGTGGACAATATAAGAGAAAGAAAGAATATATGGAGATTAATATAAACACTTTAATATCTTAAGACTGTTTTTCCCCCTAAGAATGTGTGTAATTTGTGCACTCTTTGTAGGATGTGGATAAGAATTAGACAAGGCAGCATAATTGGTCAAGTGAGCACCTCTTGGGGCGTATGGGTGTAGAGTTCTTACCTTACCTAGTGTTGAGATTCTCTTGAACAGGCAAAAAGGGGGGTCCCAAAACGTGTTTTCTCCATGTTATTTCCCATAGAAAACTTTAGACATGACTACAGCCCGAACTGCTGAACGGAATTACACCAAATTTGGCAGAAAGGTAGCCCTTGGTTCAGACAGAGACCTTTTTGTTAAATGGTGTAAATCCGTTCAGTAGTTCCTGAGAAATTCAATAAAATAAAAGTTTTGATATCTATGGCCGCGGTGGATCCGCGCACCCTCCCAATTATGAGCTGCATTCTAATTGGCTGTCAACACTCCAAACCAGGAAGTGTTGGCAGCCATCTTGTGCTTCAATAACCGAGGCACAAGAAATCAGGGAAACTGGCTCTGTGGCGCTTACTGGAGGTACCTGGTGGGCTAGTTGGACCCCAGGGACCCTCAAGATTCCAGGGGACTTAATCCCCCAACTTAAAACGCGCCACGGGGTGCGTTTGCACAATGGTGAAGGGGGGGCGGGGCCTGAGGTGACAGGTGTGCAAACACGCCCTGTGGCGTGTTTTAAGTTGGGTAATTAATTGCTCTTCAATCCTGAGGGTCCCTGGGGTCCAAGTAGCCCACCATGTACCTCCAGTACGCACCACAGAACTGCGTTGCAGAGTGGTTTAAAAAGGGGCGTGGCCTCTGAACACCTCTCTGCAACGCAGCTCCCTGGCGCATACTAGAGGTACCTGGTGGGCTAGTTGGCCCCCAGGGACCCTCAGGATTCAAGGGGACTTAATCCCCCAACTTAAAACATGCCACGGAGCGCGTTTGCACAATGGTGAAGGGAGGGGGCGGGGCCTGAGGGGACAGGTGTGAAAACACGCCCAGTGGCGTGTTTTAAGTTCGGTAATTAATTGCTCTTCAATCCTTAGGGTCCCTGGGGCCAAGTAGCCCACCATGTACCTCCAGTAAGCGCCACAGAACTGCATTGCAGAGTGGTGTAAAAAGGGGTGTGGCCTCTGAACACCTCTCTGCAACACAGCTCCCTGGCGCATACTGGAGGTACCTGGTGGGCTAGTTGGCCCCCAGGGACCCTCAGGATTCAAGGGGACTTAATCCCCCAACTTAAAACATGCCACGGAGCGCGTTTGCACAATGGTGAAGGGAGGGGGCGGGGCCTGAGGGGACAGGTGTGAAAACACGCCCTGTGGCGTGTTTTAAGTTCGGTAATTAATTGCTCTTCAATCCTTAGGGTCCCTGGGGTCCAAGTAGCCCACCATGTACCTCCAGTAAGCGCCACAGAACTGCGTTGCAGAGTGGTGTAAAAAGGGGTGTGGCCTCTGAACACCTCTCTGCAACACAGCTCCCTGGCGCATACTGGAGGTACCTGTGGGCTAGTTGGCCCCCAGGGACCCTCAGGATTCAAGGGGACTTAATCCCCCAACTTAAAACATGCCACGGAGTGCGTTTGCACAATGGTGAAGGGAGGGGGCGGGGCCTGAGGGGACAGGTGTGAAAACATGCCCTGTGGCGTGTTTTAAGTTCGGTAATTAATTGCTCTTCAATCCTTAGGGTCCCTGGGGTCCAAGTAGCCCACCATGTACCTCCAGTAAGCGCCACAGAACTGCGTTGCAGAGTGGTGTAAAAAGGGGTGTGGCCTCTGAACACCTCTCTGCAACACAGCTCCCTGGCGCATACTGGAGGTACCTGTGGGCTAGTTGGCCCCCAGGGACCCTCAGGATTCAAGGGGACTTAATCTTCCAACTTAAAACGCACCCCAGGGCGCGTTTGCACAGTGGTGAAGGGAGGGGGCGGGGCCTGAGGTGCCATGTGTGCAAACACGCCTGTGGCACGTTTAAAGTTGGGGAATTAATTTCCTTTCAATCCTGAGGGCCCCTGGGGGCCAACTAGCCCACCAGGTGCTTCCAGTAAGTGCCACTGCGCTGTGTTGCAGAGAGGTGGTCCAGGCCATGCCCCTTTTTACACCTCTCTACAACGCAGCTCTGCGGTGCTTACTGGAGGTACATGGTAGGTTAGTTGGCCCCCAGGGGCCCTCAGGATTTAAGGGGACTTTATACCTCAACTTAAATCGCGCCACAAGGCGCGTTTGCACAGTGGTGAAGGGAGGGGGTGGGGCCTGAGGTGCCATGTGTGCAAACACACCTGTGGCGCGTTTAAAGTTGGGGAATTAATTCCCTTTCAATCCTGAGGGCCCCTGGGGGCCAACTAGCCCACCAGGTGCTTCCAGTAAGCGCCACTGCGCTGCGTTGCAGACAAGTGGTCCAGGTCATGCCCCTTTTTACACCTCTCTGCAACGCAGCTCTGTGGTGCTTACTGGAGGTACTTGGTGGGCTAGTTGGACCCCAGGGACCCTCAGGATTCAAGGGGACTTAATCCCCCAACTTAAAATGCACCATGGGCGCATTTGCACAGTGGGGAAGGGAGGGGGCGGAGCCTGAGGTGATATGTGTGCAAACACGCCCTGTGGTGCGTTTTAAGTTGGGGAATTAATTCCTCTTCAATCCTGAGGGTCCCTGGGGGCCAACAACCCCCAGGTACCTCCCGTAAATGCCACTGTGCTGCCTTGCAGGGAAGTGGCCCAGGCCATGCCCCTATTTACACCTATCTGCAACGGAGCTCTGTGGCGCTTACTGGAGGTACCTGGTTGGCTAGTTGGACCCCGGGGACCGTCAGGATTCAAGGGTATGTAATCTCCCAAATTAAAATGGCCACAGGGCATGTTTGCACACATGTCACTTCAGGCCCCCCCCTCCCTTCACCACTGTGCATACGTGCCCCATAGCATGTTTTAAGAGGTAGTTTTAATCCCCCTTCCCTAATATGTACTAGGGCCTTACAGAGGAGGTCATGCTAATTACAGGGGTACCCCAACGCATAGTGTTCCCTAGTGTATGTAGGTGTTTTCACTGTATTCTAAGTGTCTTTTAGCATAGCACTGGTTCTAGGCCTGGTTAGTTAGAGTCAGTTACTACCAGTACCCGTCTTAAAAAGTTGTGGGCAAAGGATGATTTTGCAACAAGGCCTCTTTCTGCTCCTCTGTTGGTTCTTTCTGCGCGCCTTGCTTCTTCCTGCACTTTTCTTCGTCTTTGTGGACTTCTGTTGCTTCTTTCTGCATTTCTTTTACTTCTTTCTGTGCATTTTATCTTCTTTCTTCACATGTCCTACCTCTGTAGGCATAGTTAGAAACTAGCATTTAAAAAACCTTTGAAATTCACTGAAAAAACCATAGGTTTCAGGCACGTTATAGTTAAAAATGAGCATTTAAAAAAACCTTTGAAATTCACTGAAAAAAACATAGGCTTCAGGCACGTTATAGTTAGAAATTAGCATTTAAAAAACCTTAAAAATTCACAGAAAAAAACATAGGTTTTAGGGAAAGTTATAGTTAGTTGGACATTTCACTCGGACAAAACCATAGAAATTCCCCAGTTATAGTTAGTTGAGCTAACTATAACTCGCGCCCCCGCAATGCACTGCTGATGACGTCACATATTACATCACTCATGACATGGTCAGTGAAATCACTGATGACATCACTGATGACATCTCAAATTACATCACTGATGACACGCTATTGTTTATTTGGTGTAAATCCGTTCAGTAGTTTTGGAGAAATATCTAAATTTGCAGATATCGATATTTGGGAGTTCTGCCATCTGATTGGCTGAGGCGTTACGAGGTTGCTGCTTATTGGCTGCGAGCTGTTGCAACTAGGAAGTGTTGGCAGCCATTTTGTGATTCCGTTGAAATGAGTAAGGGGGAAAAAGGGCGAAAAAAGTAGGAAACAGGAGGATAGGAGCACTGTAACCTCTGTGGGGGAGTGCGAAGCGAAGTAGTCACTCCTACCGGTCTGAAAGTGCGATGTTACTCAGAGTGACATGGTGCGGAGATGAGATGCTGCTACACTCGGCTATGAAACTGAGAGCCTAAACCGTGAGGTCATTGCTGCAAAGTGATGTGCTCTGGTCTTTGTAGCATACCTGTGGAAGTAGTGTTAGTAGACGTTGATACCATATAGGGAGTGGGAAGCGAACTACTGACCTCTACCGTGCGTTTATACTATACCAGAAGTGAGAAGCGCAGTACTCACGCCTACCGGTGTGAAGACTCGGGGATCAAACTGAGCTGATTGCTGTAAAGTAATGGGCTCTGGGCGCTGTAGCATACTGGCCGCTGTAGTATAACTGTGTAAGTGGTATGCGTTTATACTATACAGGGAGTGGGAAGCGAACTACTCACCCCTACTGATCTGAAAACTCAGGATTAAACCATGAGCTCATTGCTGTAAAGTGATGTGTTCTGGGCGCTGTAGCATACCTGTGCAAGTAGTGTTAGTTTGCGTTTATACAATACAGGGAGTGGAAAGCGAACTACTCACCCCTACCGGTCTCAAGACTAGTGGATGAAACCATGAGCTCATTGCTGTAAAGTCAGGTGTTCTGTGTAGTATTCCAATGTAAGTCATAGTAGAATGTTAGTATGTAATGCTACTAGAATGTAAGTATGTAATGTTAGAATGTAGGGCTGTCATGTGGGGAATCTTGGGGAGTTTGTACACGGTGCTGAAGAAAACGGTTGCCTTGCTGTCTGCTCCTGTTGGTGGCTGTTTAAGCTGTGTTCTTTTCCTGCAATTAATCTACTTATCGGATCCACTGCTGTGTTCATCTTCACTACATAAATTTGGCGACAAGCAGGAGAGGGTAAAAAGAAGGCAGCACTCACCAATATTTTGAGCTTCCTTGGGTTCTGCTGAAGACCAGTTTTCTTGGTGAAGCTGTTTCTACTCATCCCAGGGTCGTTGGCTCATTACACTATGTGATCCTACTTCTGGTAGGATTTATATTTTTTGATTTTGGGCTTCTTCTGCCTCTTCACTACACTCTGGTCACTGTACTACCTGTGTGCAAGTAGTGTTAGTATGTGTTTATACTAGTTCTGTAGTTATGCAGTAACCAATGCATCATGGCCCTATGGAGCGCCACCTCCCAGGCGCAGCTCATACAATGTCCCGGGGTGTGCACCCGTGGTGCATTTATGTTTGCTATTACAGGACGGGAGCATGGCTTCCACCCTGTGATAGCAAATCCTTGTTTGCCTCATTGAAGCGAGAGGAGGAAATCATTGTATCGCTTCAATAATGCAGATCCGGATGATAAAAATGGAGAAAAAAAAATTAAGCGGGGTCTCACACGTTCATTTAAATTAGCCCCCTGGTGGGCAATGTTCCGGGGCCAATCCTATTATTATATTGTGGGGTCTCTGCAGCACTGGGGACCTTAATCTCACATGTAAATTAGGCGCGGGAGAGCACAGAGACGTTTCGTAGCCTAGGGGATCACCACCTCGTGGGTATTGTTTACTAATTGTTCGGGGGGCTTCGAGGCCAACTCAAGTCCGGGGATCGGCAACCTCCGGGGCTTTACTTAAATATGTAGGGTGAGCCTCGCCAGTCGTTGAAGTCTCGGTGGCCCTAGGCAGTGCCTTATTGGTTTTGTAATCACACGGGCAGTACTCATGGTGTTATAAAGTGATACACTCATAGAACCCTTGCAGTTGTAGAATTACCCAGGCTTCATTTATGTAATAGTCTGTTGGTTTATATTTGGTAGGTGCACCGCAAAATTACAAATGTTTTCCCTCATAACCTCCTATCAACCACCGATTTTTACAATAAACTACAGACAAGTGTTGTCAGAAAAAGAAGACCCATACACTCACTTATTTATTGGTAAAAAAAATAACTTTTATTAAAACAACACAAATAAATGGAAACGTAACTTTATTCCAACAAACAACAGTAAAACATGAAATAAGTGGGTGGGACTCCTCCAGAAGCAGCGTACAAAACCTGCAAGAGAAAAAAGAAACATAAGTATGTGTGCCATGTCCAAGAGAAAAAGAAAGGTAGTCAGAATGAAAGGAAGAAAGTGAGAATGGGACAGAGAGCGAGTAGGTGGAAGGGAGAAGGGGAGGGAGAGTCAAAAGAACAGAGGGAGGAGGAGACAGAGCGTCAGCCTACTGCACCCAGCCCTCACTGTTCACCTCCCGTCACCCATGTGTCTGGGATGCTGGGGTTCGCGAGAAAGAGTGCGGTCCAGCAAGTCTTTCAAATGAAACAGAGATATGAATGAGACCAGATATTACATTATTATCTACGGCAACATCGCTTGCCTGCACCTGTGCACCCAGGCTGCTGCACCCCAGCCCCTTCCCCCACACTGTGCTCAATTGCAGCTCCTGCGCACCAAGGCTTCACTGCTCACCTGCCACAACCGGTGTGTCCAACAACGTGCTGGTGCGAGCTCCAACTCCGGGGTGCCGCTTTTAGGGTGGCACAGCAGGTCTCCAGTCAGGGACAGTGTCTTGATACCACGATGGAAGGTGTCAGAATGCCCAGGGCCTCATCACGGGCTGAGCATCCGCTCCGCCGATTATGGTGCCACTAACTCAGTGTCTGAAAAGGGAG
The DNA here is from genome assembly GCF_964204655.1 of Triturus cristatus. Classification (NCBI taxonomy): domain Eukaryota; kingdom Metazoa; phylum Chordata; class Amphibia; order Caudata; family Salamandridae; genus Triturus; species Triturus cristatus. Next base: position 254,647,418 of record NC_140588.1, read on the forward strand.
AAATAATATAATGGTGGAAACGTCTTGAGGTAAATGAAGGTTTATTTCAAGCTTAATAGAGAACACCAGTTGAGTGCATCCTTCCTTCTTGAAGTACGATCTACCAACTGTTAGTGGTAAACGTGGTTCAAAGAGGAGTTGGAGTGCACGAGAATACACAAGGTTAAACAATAATGTTATGTCAACGTTCACATACAAAGGAACAGAGCGCATGCTAGAAGCATAATGTGCGCTTGCAATGCAGTGACGCAAGCCTGTGTGCATGTACACTTAGTAGCCAGCTCACTACAGTGCTCCAAAAGTCAACGCCACGTGTCTGTAGGGCAGCGCTGCCCGCTGGCTCAGGCCTACAGTACGGTCCAACAGGTCCTTAAAATGAGACAGAGATGTGACTGAATGAGGTCAGAGATCACATCATTACGCACGGCAACATCGCTTGTTTGCACCTGCGCACCCAGGCTGATGCACCCCATCCCTCCCACTGCAACGCGCTCAATTGCAGCCCCTGTGCACCCAGGCCCCACTGCTCACCTGCTGTCATTGGTGTGTGTCCAAACACGACGGCCAGCAGGGTTCACAATTCAGATGTAGTTTTGATTGCCAGGATGGTGTACACCTCATGGATCCCTTTTTTTTAATTGGGCATTGTGATATGCGAGGTGGATGTGGCCATATCACCTGAGGCAGTGTGGAAGAACTGGGACATGTGGCTTCGTTGTTCTCCTATTTATACGTATGCAAAGTGGGCTGGGCATGCGTTCGCCAGGCCAGCGTAGGGGTGTGAATAATTATTCCGGACACCTAGGCAGGAACTGTACTTATTCGTGTGTACCTGTTGCAGTTTTGACGTCGCACAATCCGCAATTTGCATTAATGTAGCATGTACCGGGAAGGCGGCAACTATCGCTAATGAGATGCTGTCCGAAAACATTGAATTGACAACATCACATGTCGTTGTCAAGCTTGTGGATATGCACAGGCACGTATGTCAATGGTGTGCGGTATTATTGAAAGTGTTGCTATCACGAAGCGCACACATGTGAATGTGCTCGGATGGAGGGAGGATCAGCAGTGAGGCTATGTCATACACAGTGATAACGCTCATTACAGTCAAGCAATGCATGTCAAACATGAATCTGAAAGTCTCACATATGACACACTACTATACTGGTAAAGCCTGACAACAGAGCATACTGCAACACAAATCTACACATTACTCTTTACTGTTTGTCACATGTGATCTAGGATGTGCACTCTGCCTGTGGCTGATGATACCCCTTCGAGCCACCAATAGCCAGGCCGAAAGGCAGCACAAAAAAGTGCACACACACACACACACACACACACACCAGGGGCATCGTGTAACATACATTTGTTTTTTGATGTAATGTTTCAGATTTATGGCCATCACACGTGGAAGGCTACTGTAAAGAGCATGATTATTGATCAAAATGATCGTATCATGTTGTGTGTACTATAAGATATGTGTACACAGCAAAAAACATTTCAAAAAAGCTCTCTAAGCAGAAGAGGTGTCTCTCATAAAACGCTGTAGAGAGAATGACTAAAATGGGTGGGGTCCTCCAACTGTTACAATGGGAAATGTTATGAACCAATCAAATGCTTTTTTTTAAGGTCACATGGCAATCGCGCATCGAGCGCACAAGGTGGCCGCACCCGACGTGATTTTGAGAAAATATATTTACCATAATATAAGTTTATTACAGTTAGAAATATATAAATGTTTCAAATATTTTAGATTATCGCTTGCTCCCATTTACACTTTAAATGTATTTAGATAATGTTTTGAGACATACAAAAAAAAACATGAGGGAATGGCATACCATACCATACGTCTATGACATAACACAGGGCCTGGCAGCGTGCACTCGTCGCATACGGAATGCGCAGCCGGCGCAACCCCATATGTATATGACGTAACGTGCGGCTTGGTACCACGCACCCGTCGCATACCAAACTAGGAGCTGGAGCGACCTTATATGTATATGATGTTAGGCGGAACACGGTGCTACGAAGTCGTCGGATACAAAATGCACATCCTTTACGAGTTTAGCAATATGGCAGATGGGATTCGCGTGGTGATGGAGCTTGGTACACTACCGGTACGGGAGTCTAGTGTTCTCCCCCCCAAAAAAATATACATACTTTTTTTTGAAGATATAATAAATTACATAATTTTTCAAATTAAAAAAAAGGATAATAGAGTTCCAAAATATCACAAAAAAATAGAAAAAAATATAGGTTTATTATTATTAAAATATGAAATTAACATTTAAAAAACCTTCACAATTCACGTTATAGTTAGTTGGACATTTGACTCATATAAAACCAGAGAAATTCGCCCGTTATAGTTAGTTGAGCCAACTATAACTCGCGCGCCCGCAATGCACTGGTGATGACATCACATATTACATCACTCATGACATGGTCAGTGACATCACTGATGACATCACTGATGACATCCCAACTAACTAACTTACTAACTAACTATAACGGGCACATTTCTCTGGTTTTATATGAGTCAAATGTCCAACTAACCATAATGTCCCTGAAACCTATGGTTTTTTAGTGAATTTCTAAGGTTTTTTAAATGCTAATTCCTAACTATAATGTCTGTAAAACCTATGGTTTATATATATATACATATACACAATAAATTACAAACTGGAACAAATTCTAAAAAACATACCAAATTAATTAAACATATAAATTAAACAAAAAATAATTAAATATAACTTAAAATATACTACACATTACAAACACTGATAAATAAAAATATTAGATTGTTGCGGGCCTGATTATGAGTTCAGCGGTCCAGGAACCACCATAGCCCCAGTTGCGCTCCGACCACCACAATCTCGGCAGTCCGACCGCCCCATTACGAGATTGGTGGATTGTCTTTGCAGAGATGGCCGGCAAACCATTGACACCGCCAGCCACTGCCAGCCACCCGCAGACCGCTGTGGCTGAGGTCTGGTAAAAGCAGCTGCCATACAGTGGTACTGAGGAGTTCCACCACCATCCATATTAGGAGTTGGCTTTATGATGAGCCGCCTGCCGTGGTAGGGCCGCCGTCTTCAAGTCTGCGGAAATGAAGGATATGGGGTGACTATGTCCTGTTCTTCCCATCAGAGTTCGATGTAGATCCCTTTCTCCAGGTTCCCCCTTCACAGCACCTTCTTCACCTCAAAGAATACAACCCTATTTGCAGCGAAATACAGGTAAGTCTTTTCGTACTATATACCCATCTCATATATAACTTAAAAAATGTGTTAATTACACAATTTACATAATTAATTATCAGTTAAATATATATTAATAATTAACATTAATTATTATAATTAATTTCCTTTGCACCCTTTATCCCTACAAAACCACAACCCACACCAAAAAATATTAATTAAAACTTGATATTTCTGCTCCTCAATACAAAAAATTCTCACTATTTTATCTGAATACCGTTTCTTCAGCTGTGAAAGATCATGTTAAACAGATCAAACTTCAGAAAACAATGCCACATTGGAACAAATTAAAACTCTGCTTTGTAGGTCTGCAAGATGCATTTCAGCTTTACTCTGAATGAAAAATCATAACCATCATAAGGCGGGAGTGGCAATTTGCTGTTTAGCTGTATATGGTTTGAAGTTGGGTAACAATCTTATCATTCAAGCGCTTTGAGTTCATTTAATTTGTAGTATGCAGTATATATATTCATAAGAGTGGCGCCCATCCTTGAATGAAATAGGCGATCAAGGGATGATGCTACTAAAAATAATTAGAGTCATCCAGGTTACACCTGTGATAAACACACCCCTCTGGAATAGGAAATTTGCATGCAATGGTAATACAAGTATTAGCTTTTTCTTTGCATTGCATTCTTTTACATCCTATTACTCCCAATATAATTCCTGATCCTGGTACATTCAGGCCAGTGTTGTAGTCAGAGTATTGTTAACAAAAATGTCATCTTCCAAAAGGTTGTAACTTGAGTATGAACTTTCACAAAGGGCCCCATTACGATGCGGGTCGGACGAGAGACCGACCAGCATTGTGTCGGAAACGAGACTGCCCGAAAAGAAGTCAGCTGTCCTGCTTCCCAAATCAAGATGCAACCTCCTTCACGGCAGTCGGAAAGTGTATCTTTCCTATTGCAGCTTGTGCTGCAGGCTGCAGCCCAATCCACAATATGAAAGACACACTTTATAAACATCCATGCACCGAGTGGCAGGCACCATGCATGGATATTTGGGGGGGTGCCACAGATGCCCCCCAGTCCTCATAGCAGAGGCCGTGGTGCGATGAGGGCCCTGCTAGGGGCACCCACAGTCCATTTCTGACCACCTTTCTCTGGCAGTCAGACCGCCATAGAAAAACTTTCGAAAATGTTTATGGTAATCCGCATGGCAGTGCCTGAGCAGGTACTGCCTCCATTTTGGAGATTAGAATCTGCCCTCCACCGTGATGGGCTCCTTGAGACTGTTGGAGGTGGAGCAGATTCCCCCCATAGGCTTCGGTCAGACTGCCTGTATTATAATACGGTGGTCACACCGATTCCTCTAATGTCAGGAGGAAAGCCATTGACGAGCTGTTGGTTGGCCTTCCGCCCGATATCATGATGGGGCCCAATATTGTGAATGGTAATATATATAGGTTAGCATAGATTTACTATTCCCAACTGCTGGCGGCTTATTGTAGTGCATAATGCTGAGAAGTGATCCTATAAAAGTGGACTTTCATGTATCAGGTCCTCCACTCATAGGTGCATACTGACAAGCCCTTTGCGCCGCCTGTGCATCACTTTATGTGACGCACATGGGCGCAGTGTGATGCTTCATATTTACAAGGACATGTAAAGCCACCCTGCGTGGCTTTACGTGTCGTTGTAAATACGGCTCCTTTTCACACAGCACTTTGCGAGAAACGGGCGTTCCATTGGTGTTGCTGTGGGTGCTCCCATGCAACTCCCATGGATTCTGCCACATTCACAGATTTACAACATTTTGTAAACCTGGGCATGTGTGATATTCCTGCGCCTCCCCAGGGGAGGTGTAAGAGGAGGGGTAAGAAGGTGCAACGAGGAGAAATGCTTTTATTTCTCCTCGCTTTTTCCTCTTTCTATGCGTGCTGTATTCACATAAAAAGAGGAAAATACCTCTTGTGACTGTTTTTGTGCTGGAAGTTGTCCCTTGCTGCACAAAAACAATCATCCCCGCAACGCAGGCACCCTTACACCTTGGCACATGGCAGCCATTGAAAAGTTTCCTAGCTATCATAACGGAAAGTTTTAATTCTTTTAAGGACTCGGAGGCAAGGATTATGCCTTCTTTCTTCACTTTATCAAACAGCAGCCAATACAACACATAACAACTACCTTTCCATTGAAAACTTGGGAAGAGGGGAGTAAGAAAAAATTGTCCAATCAGCCGCAGACTTGGATCTTCCAATAAGGAGCGATGTAGACTAACATATTCTGACTCCACTGGCTTCCCATCCTCTTTTGAAGCGTGAAGTCAGCCGGTAGTCCACATTCAGGAGTCTTGTTTGTTTGTTTCAGATCCTACAAGAAAACCAGGAAAAATTATCATTTATCCAAACCAGGAAACGTCAAAGCCTGTGGATAAAATTAGTGATGCATAACACAATCACATAATGCTTTTGTTCCAAACCATACAGTGTTAAAACTGTTTTACTTACTCTCATACAGGTAGGGCAAGGGTGGGATAATCCTCGCCTCTGAGTCCTTAATAGAATTGAAACTTTCTGTTACAATAGCAAGGAAATTTTTCATTCTATGTCAGCACTGGAGGCAAGGATTATGCTAGTTCAAAGCTTGCTCACCACGAGATGGGCCATATCCAACACAGGCTTGAAGTAAAAGCTTTTAAATGTGGAGTCCGAAGACCAGTCCGCCGCATTGGGGATTTCCTCCAAACGGGCACCTAAGTCAAAAGCCTTTGAGGTCATTGCCCCTTGAGTTGAGTGGGCTCCAAAATCCTTAAGGTTAATTCCTGCCTCTTGCATAACCCACCCAACCCTTCTGGCTATTGTGGGAGAAGATACTGTTTTAAAAGGCTTGTGTAATGCAATAAGGAACTGCTGTCCTCCTGGGGGCCGGAATTCCTCCGTTACTTCCTCATACACTTTCAAACAGCGGACCACGCACAGTTTTGGGGATTCCGGGAACTCTGGATAACTGTTCACTCTTGTGTGGCACTTTGTCCGTCTGTGAAGCGTGAAAGTCACCCCATTAGGTGTGAACATCCCGTCCGTGATATCTAACGCTCTCACGTCTGAGAAGCGGCGGCAGGAAATGAGGCAGAGGCTAGTTTGGCCAACAACTCTTTTCATGAGAGGAACCAATTAGGTTGCCAGGACAGAAACAGTATAAGCACTTGGTTCACTTCCCAAAGGGCTGAGCACCTAGGTTCCAGATGGTGGGACAATCTGATGCCTCATAGGAGCCTGCAAACCAGGGGCTGCTCTCCAACAGCCACGTTCTTAAGCGGTATGTGGCGAGACAAAAAGGTATTAACTGACCTGTAAGCTAGTCCCTCAGGGGCTAAATGGGCTAAGAAATTCAGAATATGAGTGACTCCTGCATCCACGGGATTAAGACCCCATCGCATTCACCAACGGGACCATCTGCCCCATGCAGACCTGTACCGCTTGACTGTACTGTCTGCCCATGCCTTGGACATGAACTCTTAAGCTTTGTCCAAAAAGGCCTGGGACACCCCAAAGTCTCCTCTAATCCACCATGCAATGAGCCACAATGAGTTCCCCAGAAACAGCAGATGAGGAACTCGGTCGGAACTCGGGAGGAGGGACGGAAACCAGGGATTAGGATTGGAGAATCCCAAGAAAGTTCCAGAAGAACTGCAAACCCAACTTGCGATCTCCACAGGGGAGTGATTATTACCATCTCTGCCCGTTGTCTCCTGAACTGGGCCGTCACTCTTGTTATCATCGCGAATGGAGGGAACGCATATTCTAGACTCCAGTCTTGGAGAAAGGCATCCGTGGCCACTGCCAATGGAGCCGGTCTTCAGCTGGAGAACCGCGGAAGCTGATTGTCTAATCTTGAAGCAAAAAGGCCCATTTAAAAAGGACCCCAGCTGTCATTCCAGGACTGGAAGAACTCTTGGTAGAGCTTCCAGAGACTGGAATCCCTGAAGTTGCGGGATTGGAAGTCCGCTACTAGGTTCTCCAGACCGGGGAGATACTCCGCTGTGACCAACACCTGATGATCGAGGCAGTATGCCAAAAGCTGGTGGCCAAATCTGAAAGGGCCTTGGATCTTGTGCCCCCTAAATGATTGATATATTGAACGGTCGAAATAGTGTCCATCTTTAAAAGGACCAAGGACTGGACTGAGTCTCTCATCCAACAACGAACGGCGAAAGAGCCCGCTAGGAGCTCTAAGCATTGAATATGAAACCTCTGATCTTGAGGAGACCACAATTCTCCTGTGGAAAACTCGCCGCATCTGGCCCCCCAACCTTCTCTGCCGGCATTGGATTCTATTACTAGGTCGGGGGCGGATCCGAATATTGCTCAGCCATTTCAGGTCTTCCTGTGTTCTAACCACCATGTGATCTCCTCCCGGGCTTCCTCTGACAGAGGAACTTTGTAAGAGTACGGACGTCCCCTCCGTGAGTGAGTCGCTTTGAAGAGTTGGAGCGCTCGATAATGTAGAGGGTCCGGGAAGATGGCCTGGATGGAAGCAGAGAGAAGACCCACAATCCGGGCCAATCCAAGAGATATCTGAGGTCTGGTGATCGCACGTCTTAATTTGTGACGAATTTTCAAAATCTTTCTGGATGGAAGACTGAGTGTGGAGGAGGTGAAGTCTATCATGAAGCCTAGAAAGGTAAGGGTCTGTGAGGGCGTTAGGACAGATTTCATCTCGTTCACCACAAAATCCAGACCTTGCAGAAGATCCACCGCTGTTTTAAGGCAGCGTTAGAGTTGGTGAGGGCATGCGTCCATGAGGAGCATTTCTTCCAGGTAGACAATCATTCGGATACCCCGATCCCTCAGGAACTCCACTGCTGGTCTGAGGACCTTGGTGAAGCACCAGGGGGCCGAGGAAAGACCGAAGGGAAGGGCGGTAAACTTGTAACTCTGTTGATGCCAAACACATTGGAGGAAGTTGCGCTGAGGAGGAAAGATTGGGATAACCAGGTAGGCGTCTTTAAAATCCATGCCGTACCATCCAGTCCGGAGGTCTCAGAACATCCCTGGGGAAATAAATCCCCTCCATTTTGAAATGACGGTAAACTAACCACTTGTTGAATTTGCTTAGATTGATTACTGGTCGCTTGCCTCCATCTGTTTTGTCTACTAAAAAGATGTTGCTGATGAACCCCTGTGGATGAGAGGTAGCCCGGGTGATAGCCCCTTTGGCTTGAAGGGAAGAAACTTCCAAGTCTACAAGACTGGACTTTTGGTGAGAGAACTGAATGGGACATGGTCTTAGCTTTTGAAAGGGTTCGCTTATATAATCTATATGGAAACCCTGATCCATCTGAAGTAGCCAAGAGTCCCCAGTGATGGAATCGAGGCCTGGAAAAAATTCCTGAGACTCCCCCCAAACCCTTAAGCAGAAAGAGGAGAGAACACTCACCGGGACTAGAGGAGGACACTGCTCCACGATATCCATGGCCCTTGCCTCGCCAGCCTCTTGTGGGATAGAAATTCCCAAAACGTGTCTGATCTTGGTATTGAGCCTGCCTGGGGCCTTTTCCCCTTGGAGGGAGCAGGTTGGAAGTGTGGCCGGTCGAGTGGCCTCTACCTCGACCAGCCCCATGGAAAACCCGGGGAAATACTTTTCTGAGCGATGCTTGTCAAGGGAGGTGAAAGTGTTCACAATTTTTCCTAGCTCCTTGGCAAAAGGCTCGCCAAAGAGTCCCCCTTGAGCCACTGCCCCCACCTCCGAATCAGCAAGATCCCCTAACTTGGGGTCCACTTTGATGACATATCTCGAATTTTTGTGAGGGGACCTAAGGTGTCTAATAACTTGTCCTGGCATGCCCGCCAGGACCTATCAATTCCCTTCTTTGGGTCCTTCATAAATTTTTGTAGGAATGTGGCCATTCTTGTGTCGATCTCTGGAGTGAGAGCTACTTTACAGTCAAGGGAGGGTCTGGAGCACTCTGCTCTAAAGCAATTGTGAGCGTCCCTCCCCAGGGGTTTGCGAATACGCAAAGCCACAAAATTGCCAACCTTATCCGCCAGGGCCCATTCTGAGGAGAGGGGATGAATATTGTCCTTGGGGTCTAACATGTTAGAAGTGTCCTGGGATGGTCAGCAGGGGAGGTCTAGAAGAGCCTGGTTCAGAGTAGGGGGTCACCTGTGTCGTTAGGGGAAGCATCATCTGAAGTCACTGGGTTCTCTGTCAGTGGCAGGGCCGGTTGACCCGGTTGGGTAGCTAGAAAGGCTTGTTTGAGCCTGTCGAACACATTAGGACCTACCCGCGCATCTCTGGGTCGTTTGGGTGGGGGAGGGGTAGGATCAGAAGCGGGAGTAGCCTCTGGATGTCCAGTGAGGGGAGCAGGCGCCGTGGGCAAGTCTGCTAGTCGAGCTAAGGCTTGGTCAATCTTCCTTGACAGTGTGTCCTCCAGGGGGGTCATAGCCTCCCCCACAGCCCTGTAAATAGATGTGTCTACTGCATCGTAAAATTTGTCGTCCCAAGGGAAGTCTTCCAGGGTGGTATCCCCCCCTTGGGAGTCATCCTTATAGTCCATTTCCATCATTAAGTGGGACTCACTGAGGTAAGTAGTCAATGGGTGGGTGACAGACCTGCAGCCTGGTTTAGGTTACTCAACACTGGCTGTGTGTCAGCCAACTGATATAGAGGAAATCTCACAGATTTTATGGGTCACTGCCCTGGGGAGACACAGCGTGGACAATGAAAAATATATATATATCCTGTGGCCTGAGTAACACCCCACAAGCGCAGCGCGCTAGATACAGACCCCAAAGAAAAACCTTTTATGGATTGACACAATATACAGACTCTGCTGCTTGATCGATGTTTCCTGTGTCAAGTAAGCCGCAGAGCGCAGATTTTATTAGATTAGATGGGCCGTTTAACAGAAGCGGCACGATCCTACATCAGTTAGGTACCTCCCTCAGGCCAAACAACTGCTCCGGGAAACTACGGCGCGCTGTTCGATCCTCTCAGGGATTAGAACACGCGTGCCGCATTCCGCACAGTCTCTGGCGCCCCCTGGTGGCGGGAGGTCCGTGCCGAGTGTAAGGATTCAGACAGAAAACCGCATAGTAGCGGAAACGCTCCCGCAGTCGATGACCACTTCCAAATGGAAATGAAAAAGAAGGAAAAAAGGTGTCGAAAAACGCCAAGCCGCCTAACAATAAGAAACAAATAATTAAAGCATAAGGCGGCAAAACATGACACGCAAAGCGCAGAACATACCAGAACCATGTCAGGCAAATACTTATGACATTAACAACATTTCTTAAGCAATTAACATACAGTGCAATATGGTTAACACCCAACACAGCACAATATGAAAATGAACAAGAAAAACACTTATTTCGGCTGCACAGCAGCGAAGAAAGAGGATGGGAAGCCAGTGGAGTCTGAATTTGCTGGTCTACATTGCCCCAGATTGGAGGATCCAAGTCTGCGGCTGATTGGACAATTTTTTCTTACTATCCTTTTCCCAAGGTTTCATGGGAAAGGTAGTTGTTATGTGTTGTTTTGGCTGCTGTTTAATAAAATGAAGAGAGAAGGCATAATCCTCACCTCTAGTCCTGACATAGAATTGTGCGCCAGTGCAGGGGAGAGCTCAGGGATACGTCATAATGTAGTAAATATGATGTATTCTTTGCCCTGAAAGTAACATAGCATGGTACAGCCAAATGGCTTGCAGCACCGGGGTGAGTTACTTCGTAGTAAATATGTTCCATAAAACCTCAAAGTAATAGTTGAGCGATCATTATTGCTGCATTGCTACAGAGTCCCTGAAACAACATATGTAAAAAATGAAAGGTCATTGAGAGCCGTCTTATCAAGAGGAAGCCTTTTAGAGTCCAAATGCTACAAAACACAGCCGTTAACGCTAGCTCAATTTAATCAAAAAAGGACTAAGCAACTGATAGTCTCATGGGCCATGAATGATGATGAAACGTCATTAATTCAGTGTGCGATCCTCAGTGTCTGAGTGTGAGCCATATTGGAATGGAGCCAATTAAATGTAAGCACATTAAAAGTATAACAAAAAGGCTCTATCAATGCATCTGCAATAAGGCTGTAACAGATGGCTTTCCTTTCACATTGAGGAGAAATGATTGTACTTAAAAGGGAACATGACACTAATTTTGTGACAAAAAGCCAGGACCAAATTGAACGAGACACATACCCAGTAGCAGCTCGCATAGGGCGTGCTGGGGGGCGGTGAGACGGGGCGGGGCACGGTCAGGGTGGGGGGAGCAAACACGGACATACGATGGGATGGAAGAACGTAATAATTACTTTCCTCTGTTCCGTCCTATATCCGTGTTTGCTACCCCCCACCCTACCCCTCTTCCGCCTCACCGCCCCGCAGCACGCCCTCTGCAAGCCGCTACTGCACATACCTTGGTTAAATCACGTTTAAAGATCATTACACTATCAGTTAGTAATGCCTCAGGCAATAAACTTGTAGAGAATGTAACTTAAAGCAAAGGCCTCCTGATACACTTTCTGACAAGGGGATCAAGTTTTAGAATATATAGGAAATAAAATTCAAAGAGGAAAGTTGTATGTTATAAATGGATCAGCTAGTACATTTACTGCGATCTTTTAATTTCCTCAGTGTCCAAAATGCAATTTTGTTGTACAAGTTTATGCCAATGCAAGACATCATTGAGGCCTTCTTAGCATGTTCTGAGAAAATTTATTTTGCTCCTCTTGTTTAAATAGGTCATGTTCCATATTGGCAGGAACAGCCCAGACATAATCTAGTATTGTCCAGAAAAAGTCAGCTACTAGGTGACCTGCTTCCGAAAAATGATTCATTGTTTTTGTAGTACAAAAGGGGGTGGGGATGGACAGAGCATCAGAACCAATCAAATACTCACACCCAGTCAACAGATCTGGGTTGATCCATCACCGTTCTTTAGCCCACTCTGCCACCCCAGTTCAGACATGGCCATATGCAAATCAGTCTGACCCTGTGCCTCATGGGAACAGTCCAGCCCGAACTGCCAAGCCATGCCTTCCCTGGACCAGAAACAAGCTTCCTAGGACCGGTTTCTGGCATTTCAGCCGTCTTCAGCCAGGCTTGCTTGAATCCAGTGGCAAAGTGAGCAAGGGACTCACGTCTGAGCATACCCTGCCAACTTATGGCGAACAAAGCGGTACAAAAGGGGGTGGGGATGGACAGAGCATCAGAACCAATCAAATACTCACACCCAGTCCACAGATCTGGGTTGATCCATCACCGTTCTTTAGCCCACTCTGCCACCCCAGTTCAGACATGGCCATATGCAAATCAGTCTGACCCTGTGCCTCATGGGAACAGTCCAGCCCGAACTGCCAAGCCATGCCTTCCCTGGACCAGAAACAAGCTTCCTAGGACCGGTTTCTGGCATTTCAGCCGTCTTCAGCCAGGCTTGCTTGAATCCAGTGGCAAAGTGAGCAAGGGACTCACGTCTGAGCATACCCTGCCAACTTATGGCGAACAAAGCGGTACAAAAGGGGGTGGGGATGGACAGAGCATCAGAACCAATCAAATACTCACACCCAGTCAACAGATCTGGGTTGATCCATCACCGTTCTTTAGCCCACTCTGCCACCCCAGTTCAGACATGGCCATATGCAAATCAGTCTGACCCTGTGCCTCATGGGAACAGTCCAGCCCGAACTGCCAAGCCATGCCTTCCCTGGACCAGAAACAAGCTTCCTAGGACCGGTTTCTGGCATTTCAGCCGTCTTCAGCCAGGCTTGCTTGAATCCAGTGGCAAAGTGAGCAAGGGACTCACGTCTGAGCATACCCTGCCAACTTATGGCGAACAAAGCGGTACAAAAGGGGGTGGGGATGGACAGAGCATCAGAACCAATCAAATACTCACACCCAGTCAACAGATCTGGGTTGATCCATCACCGTTCTTTAGCCCACTCTGCCACCCCAGTTCAGACATGGCCATATGCAAATCAGTCTGACCCTGTGCCTCATGGGAACAGTCCAGCCCGAACTGCCAAGCCATGCCTTCCCTGGACCAGAAACAAGCTTCCTAGGACCGGTTTCTGGCATTTCAGCCGTCTTCAGCCAGGCTTGCTTGAATCCAGTGGCAAAGTGAGCAAGGGACTCACGTCTGAGCATACCCTGCCAACTTATGGCGAACAAAGCGGTACAAAAGGGGGTGGGGATGGACAGAGCATCAGAACCAATCAAATACTCACACCCAGTCAACAGATCTGGGTTGATCCATCACCGTTCTTTAGCCCACTCTGCCACCCCAGTTCAGACATGGCCATATGCAAATCAGTCTGACCCTGTGCCTCATGGGAACAGTCCAGCCCGAACTGCCAAGCCATGCCTTCCCTGGACCAGAAACAAGCTTCCTAGGACCGGTTTCTGGCATTTTAGCCGTCTTCAGCCAGGCTTGCTTGAATCCAGTGGCAAAGTGAGCAAGGGACTCACGTCTGAGCATACCCTGCCAACTTATGGCGAACAAAGCGGTACAAAAGGGGGTGGGGATGGACAGAGCATCAGAACCAATCAAATACTCACACCCAGTCAACAGATCTGGGTTGATCCATCACCGTTCTTTAGCCCACTCTGCCACCCCAGTTCAGACATGGCCATATGCAAATCAGTCTGACCCTGTGCCTCATGGGAACAGTCCAGCCCTCACCACCCCCTTTTGTACCGCTTTGTACGCCATAAGTTGGCAGGGTATGCTCAGACGTGAGTCCCTTGCTCACTTTGCCACTGGATTCAAGCAAGCCTGGCTGAAGACTGCTGAAATGCCAGAAACCGGTCCTAGGAAGCTTGTTTCCGGTCCAGGGAAGACATGGCTTGGCAGTTCGGGCTGGACTGTTCCCATGAGGCACAGGGTCAGACTGATTTGCATATGGCCATGTCTGAACTGGGGTGGCAGAGTGGGCTAAAGAACGGTGATGGATCAAACCCAGATCTGTTGACTGGGTGCGAGTGTTTGATTGGTTCTGATGCTCCGTCCCTCACCACCCCCTTTTGTACCGCTTTGTTCGCCATAAGTTGGCAGGGTATGCTCAGACGTGAGTCCCTTGCTCACTTTGCCACTGGATTCAAGCAAGCCTGGCTGAAGACTGCTGCAATGCCAGAAACCGGTCCTAGGAAGCTTGTTTCCGGTCCAGGGAAGACATGGCTTGGCAGTTCGGGCTGGACTGTTCCCATGAGGCACAGGGTCAGACTGATTTGCATATGGCCATGTCTGAACTGGGGTGGCAGAGTGGGCTAAAGAACGGTGATGGATCAAACCCAGATCTGTTGACTGGGTGCGAGTGTTTGATTGGTTCTGATGCTCCGTCCCTCACCACCCCCTTTTGTACCGCTTTGTTCGCCATAAGTTGGCAGGGTATGCTCAGACGTGAGTCCCTTGCTCACTTTGCCACTGGATTCAAGCAAGCCTGGCTGAAGACTGCTGAAATGCCAGAAACCGGTCCTAGGAAGCTTGTTTCCGGTCCAGGGAAGACATGGCTTGGCAGTTCGGGCTGGACTGTTCCCATGAGGCACAGGGTCAGACTGATTTGCATATTGCCATGTCTGAACTGGGGTGGCAGAGTGGGCTAAAGAACGGTGATGGATCAAACCCAGATCTGTTGACTGGGTGCGAGTGTTTGATTGGTTCTGATGCTCCGTCCCTCACCACCCCCTTTTGTACCGCTTTGTTCGCCATAAGTTGGCAGGGTATGCTCAGACGTGAGTCCCTTGCTCACTTTGCCACTGGATTCAAGCAAGCCTGGCTGAAGACTGCTGAAATGCCAGAAACCGGTCCTAGGAAGCTTGTTTCCGGTCCAGGGAAGACATGGCTTGGCAGTTCGGGCTGGACTGTTCCCATGAGGCACAGGGTCAGACTGATTTGCATATGGCCATGTCTGAACTGGGGTGGCAGAGTGGGCTAAAGAACGGTGATGGATCAAACCCAGATCTGTTGACTGGGTGCGAGTGTTTGATTGGTTCTGATGCTCCGTCCCTCACCACCCCCTTTTGTACCGCTTTGTTCGCCATAAGTTGGCAGGGTATGCTCAGACGTGAGTCCCTTGCTCACTTTGCCACTGGATTCAAGCAAGCCTGGCTGAAGACTGCTGAAATGCCAGAAACCGGTCCTAGGAAGCTTGTTTCCGGTCCAGGGAAGACATGGCTTGGCAGTTCGGGCTGGACTGTTCCCATGAGGCACAGGGTCAGACTGATTTGCATATGGCCATGTCTGAACTGGGGTGGCAGAGTGGGCTAAAGAACGGTGATGGATCAAACCCAGATCTGTTGACTGGGTGCGAGTGTTTGATTGGTTCTGATGCTCCGTCCCTCACCACCCCCTTTTGTACCGCTTTGTTCGCCATAAGTTGGCAGGGTATGCTCAGACGTGAGTCCCTTGCTCACTTTGCCACTGGATTCAAGCAAGCCTGGCTGAAGACTGCTGAAATGCCAGAAACCGGTCCTAGGAAGCTTGTTTCCGGTCCAGGGAAGACATGGCTTGGCAGTTCGGGCTGGACTGTTCCCATGAGGCACAGGGTCAGACTGATTTGCATATGGCCATGTCTGAACTGGGGTGGCAGAGTGGGCTAAAGAACGGTGATGGATCAAACCCAGATCTGTTGACTGGGTGCGAGTGTTTGATTGGTTCTGATGCTCCGTCCCTCACCACCCCCTTTTGTACCGCTTTGTTCGCCATAAGTTGGCAGGGTATGCTCAGACGTGAGTCCCTTGCTCACTTTGCCACTGGATTCAAGCAAGCCTGGCTGAAGACTGCTGAAATGCCAGAAACCGGTCCTAGGAAGCTTGTTTCCGGTCCAGGGAAGACATGGCTTGGCAGTTCGGGCTGGACTGTTCCCATGAGGCACAGGGTCAGACTGATTTGCATATGGCCATGTCTGAACTGGGGTGGCAGAGTGGGCTAAAGAACGGTGATGGATCAAACCCAGATCTGTTGACTGGGTGCGAGTGTTTGATTGGTTCTGATGCTCCGTCCCTCACCACCCCCTTTTGTACCGCTTTGTTCGCCATAAGTTGGCAGGGTATGCTCAGACGTGAGTCCCTTGCTCACTTTGCCACTGGATTCAAGCAAGCCTGGCTGAAGACTGCTGAAATGCCAGAAACCGGTCCTAGGAAGCTTGTTTCCGGTCCAGGGAAGACATGGCTTGGCAGTTCGGGCTGGACTGTTCCCATGAGGCACAGGGTCAGACTGATTTGCATATGGCCATGTCTGAACTGGGGTGGCAGAGTGGGCTAAAGAACGGTGATGGATCAAACCCAGATCTGTTGACTGGGTGCGAGTGTTTGATTGGTTCTGATGCTCCGTCCCTCACCACCCCCTTTTGTACCTCATTGTTTTTGTAGACAAGTTCTCATTTCTCAGTGTTCCTGAATGTGTATTTTGATTTTATGAGTAATCATTCTTATATAATATAAAGGGTAATTACAATGAATTATCTAAATTAAATTAGTTTTAAAGCTGTTTTGTTTCCACCTTGGAACTTGACTTATTTGAGTGTTAGTGTTATGAGATCTGGAGTGGACCAATATATCCCTTAGAGTAATGGATTTTTTTAAATGCAAAATAGGGAGGTAGCCTAACACCATTCTCAACATTCAAAACTTTTCAATTTTTTTGAGGAATATTCCTGAACTTTATTGACAAAATATTACAAGTTTTAAACACAGTCATTATCCCCTTACCCTGTCTAAATCAGTATTCCAGAAGGGTGGTATTCAGTGCTCATTTAAACGCTTGATATAGCATATGTTGTGTGTAGACTCGTTCTTGAAGACATAGTTCAAGGTCATTGGCAAAGGAAGTAAAAGACGATCTAACACCTGCAATCTCTGGGGTATCAAAAGTAAATTATCACGGAGTGCTCAGGGATGGAAAAACTGATGGTGAAGAATTTTATTTTTATCAATTGGCTTCTGGTGGACTGCCATTGTAAATTTGACCCCGGCTACTCTAATTTCCAGGTCAAGGAAGGAAATCTCCAAGTGGCTTATAAACTATGTAGTCTTCAGGTGCAAGTCTTGTTTATTTAATTACTGTAAATAATCTTGTAACATTTAATGAGGACATAGTCAAATACACAGAATATGGTCTATACACTCCTTCTGTATAGTCAAGTGGGACCTATATAGGTTCACACGATGAAATGCCACATTGTTTTGAAACACTCTCGCATAAACATAGTCCAAGGAAGCAAATATTGCTCCAATAGATGTCACAGGCACTTGAAGATAGAATATATTTTTCAAACTGACAATTATTCCTGGTTAAGTCTAATTCAGTGCGTTGACATACAGACATCCACGGTGTGCCAAAAACGTATATTTTCTAATGCCTTCCTAAGACATCATAATATGGAATATTATTGGACAATGACTCATTAAAAGTGTTACCAGAAACTCTGTGGGGCATATTATCAAGGGCCATATCGCGGCTTTTTTGGCTTTAAAAGCCAAAAAAGCGGCAAGATATTCATCACACTATTAACAAGCTCATGCTAACCTTTGTTAGCGCTTGTTTTCGCGCGATGGCTGCTGTTTTGTTATCGCCCTGCATGCCATCGCTAATGACATGCAAAGTAGGCGTTCCTGAGTAAAACAGCATGGGAGAACTCGCATACATGGCTTCGTGATATTATCAAGCTGAGAGCAGACCCACGAAGCAATAATAATAATCGCCCCCTTTATCGCAGGAATTTAACTCCTGCTATAAAGTCGACTTAGCCATCTTAATAATGGGAGGTGGATTGCAAGGCTAAGGCCACAGGGGCGTATCAGCGAGGTTTTCATTATCCCTCAAAAAATATTGCAGCATTTCCCGCGCTATACCCGCGTTTTGCTGTTATCGCTGGATTTCTTATCGCCTTTGAGATAAGCGTTGATAATAACGCGCTAACTCTGCGATGAAATCCAGCGAAAGCCGGCAAGAGAAAAAAACGCGCTAAGCGCGCTCTGCGATATTTATCGCAGTTTGTTGATCATATGCCCCTGTGAGTTTGACTCATTATAGTTCTTCATAAACACTTTTAAGTCCTGTTGCTTCGACGCCAACATATTTGATAAACTGTCCTGTAAAATGCATCATGAAGGAAGCTCTGTATAGTTGATGGGCCAAACATTCTTTGATCCCTTCATCCTTACTGCACCAATGTTGTGGTTGCACGACTACCATGAGACTAGTGCAAACTGTCATTGGTTTTATGTTGACCTCTTGTTGGAAGTGTATGCTTCAAGACATCTTTATATATTCATTCACATTTAACACAAAAAGATGTTTGTGTAAAGAGTGTGGATTTAGATCCATAAAATTATGGAGTTAGTAGAAGTGACGTCACAGACCACTTGACCCCCCCTCCATGATATTACATGGCCAGCTTCTTTCCCACCTTTAAACCATCAACAGTCTTCAAACTTCCTGCTGAAAGGGAGAGAAAGGGCAACCCACGAAAACTACAGGAAGCACCTAAGCCTTGAAGGGCTCTGGAGCTTTCTGTTCCGGTCCCTCATGAACTCTGAACCTAGGTGTGGTGGCAGGGGTAAAGGATGATACCTGTGGTCATGCCTAATTGTTGCCTTTGGCAAGCATTTTGGAAGTATCTTAATGCTGGCAGTAACTGCCCAACATGACATAAAACCGAACATTTCTCAATCAGTTGTACAATGTTTTTTGTATCTAACAGTCATACAATGGAACAAAACACCGAAATATTGACAATACAGCATTACACAGATTCTAGCAAAATGAAAAAAATATTCTGACCTGACTTGTTAAAACTTTATTGATGTATCTACAAAATGTCATATCTACAGAATGATTGACAGGTACCCTCCTGCACAATTATAGTTTTTGGGAAGTCTGATTTTGTTCTGCTTATTTATGGAACCTCAAAATAGATTTTTTGTAAGTACTCGTCTAATAATACTATTAAACATGTAAACTTGGACAGCAACATCACATGATGCTGAATGGTTAGAAAATCATGGTGTCTCTTCAAAAAAAGCATTAACTGCTAAGTGATGCCCCTAAAGTGCATTTCAACACACCTTGGCCCTTATTTCAGATAAGACGCATTGTACTGTTCCCAGTGCAGATATGAACCTGCACTGGGTACAGTGCAATGGCGAAAGGCGAACAAGCTGTTTGAAGCAGCTGGTCATCCTTATACTTTGCTGGAGTCAACCCGGCCTCCATTTGAAAAGGGGACAGAGATGCCCCTGCAGGCAGGTGCTGTGAGTGCCTGCATCTGCCTTCGGGGAGTTTTCTGGGGTTTCCTTTGTATCCCTATACTCCACTTCCAAGGGCACATTTACAAGGGAACTGTGATGCACACTCCGTGTGCCTCTGATAGCCTCTGTGCCTCCAGTCCCACATCTGCATTATGGTGCTGGTGGAAAGGCAAATGAGCCCCTATTTGCATGGGAACGCGCCCTTGTGCAAATGAGGGAATGTCCCTTTGAGATCAAACCAACACACATTTAGCACAGGCGTGAGCCTTGTTCTGTCTGCTAGACTGCCGACTTTGGTGCTGGAAACCAGGGTTCGAGCCTCGGGGTCGCGTCCACATCCTGTGATTCTGGGCAAATCACTTAATCTACCCGTGCCTGAATATGTAATGTAAATACGGTGCTCATGTACAGCGCTCCAATACCTTCGGGTCGAGTTTGCGCTATATAAAAGATGCAAAAAATAAATAAATAACAGAGTGGGTCTCTGCGATCCCTTGGATAGCTAAAGCGCCCTGAAGACGCAATAAGCGGGCCACCTGCTTGATGCGTCCCCATGGCACTTTGTAGAACACGATCCCTGGTGTCAAATGTATTACATTATGGGCCGTATGTATGTAAGAACAAATTTCTTCATAGACACAGAATGGGCAAAATCCTTTGATACATCTCACCCTATGTTCTTTGTGATATGTAATGGACGTTTATGGCAGAATATATTTAGATAATAGATTTGGTGTTCATCATGACACCCAAAGACTATTAGGCACGTGAATCATGACCTACACCAAATAAATAGAAATACAAAAATAGCACTTTTTGAACCCACCCCCCCAAAAAACACGAACACGTCCCAAAAAGTTATTTTCTTCCCTGTTTCAAAAAGATACCTATTTGTTCATCTAATGGACCTTGAAATGTACCTTGAATTCCTGACTGAGCCGTGTCAAAGTACGAAAAGAACACCCTGTGTTCTCCTTTGCTATTGCAAGCCTCGGAAAGGAGTAACAATAATGTTTTGCACTGTCCTTGACCCAGCAAAGATGTTAGTCAGCACGTTAGTTTAAAAAGGGAAAGCCATAACAAACATAATTAATACTCAGGTTTAATTAGATTTCCGGTGATGTGGAGAGAGAAAAACCACACAGGGCCTGTAGAGAGTTCAAGTAGAGACAAGGCATTCAAACGTAATTACCACAACTCTCAGCAGGGCCTGTTCTCTTCTGATTAACACCACAGCAGGGTGGATGTCCTAGCAGGAATCTCGCCATTACTGCCACAGGGCGAAGGGAAGCTGCTGAGACGCCTAACAGGGCCGGCTATGTCAGCGGAAGCGAGCTCTTGTGCTCGGTGGTTTTTAACCCTGGGCGTCGGCAGACCTTTATCAGTAGAATGTCCTGGACAAATGGTGCGGGGCCAAGGGCACTCGTTTTTTTCACGTGTTTGCTGGTGCGCTATAAGACAGCAATTGCAAAAAAACTACCTTGAACCTTTCAAGAAAAACTTTAAAAAATATAAGCCACTCTTCTTGTTGTTTCTGCTGTAGCTATTATTTAGAAGCAGACACAAAACACTCAGGGGCGGATTTACAATCAACTAATGCAGCTCGGTGCAGCAAGTCATTTTGCCGTGCCGCGCTTTAGTTTGGAAGCACAGGGATGCAACATATTTACAATATGTTGTATCTCTGTGCTTCCCTCTGCACAGGTGCACAAACTGCTGCCATGCGCCGACGCAGACACCCTTGCACCATGGTGCAAGGATGCCTGCGTCAGCGGGATGATTGTTAATGTGCAGGAAGGGTTCCCTTCCTGGACATAAAGAATCAGAAATGCCCTATTACAACTTCCATGTGTGCTGCATTAGCACACATGGAACTTGTAAAATGTCTTTATCTAATGGATTGTTTATGTGCAGGAAGGGACACCTTCCTGTACATAAACAATCACCATTTCCTATATCTATGTGTGCTGCACACACATAGAGAAAGAAAAACGAGGAGAAATGAATACATTTCTCCTCGTTGCGCCTCCCTGCGCAACGAGAAAATCTTCTTGAAAATCTGGAAATGTGTCTGGTTCCATGGTTGTTGCGTGGGAACACCCACAGCAACAACCATGGAACGTCCCTTTCTCGCAAAAGGCTGTGTGTAAATGGGCCGTATTTACAAGGACAGAAAAAGCCACGTAGGGCTGGCTTTTCCTGTCCTTGTCAATATGGGGCAAAGAAATTGCAGCGCAAGGGGCTTGTAAATCTGCCCCACACTTATTTACTGTGCGCCACCTGTGCGTCACTTTTAACACAGGGAAAAGTGGCACACTGGTGGCGCAAGGGGCCTGTAAATAATCTCCGCAGTCTTTAGTCATGTGTGCGCTGTGTAACAAAGAAGAAACAAAAAATATTTCACAGATTTCTCTAGGACTGAATTGGGGCTCCCGATGGACTAGGAGCTCCCCCACTCCCCTGCGATTCAGGGGCTGAAGGGGCCTGCGTTACACCCTTGTTTTGAATATAGCTCGAATTTACCACATAAGCATTGAATATTAAAGCACTCCCAAAATTAGGGTGCAGTGGGCCCTTAACACTCTTGGGCCCTGAAGCAACTGAACCTGATGCACCATGGATGGCTATGCTTCTGCACAAACCCTACCAGTCTTTATTCACAATTCCGCAAAGGTAACTGAAAAGACCACAATCTAATAGCTATATATTTACCGTGAGGATTTAACCGAATTTATCAATGTGCTTGAGTTGTGGTGAGATGGAAGCTAAATTAGATACGAAATTGGAAAATAGGGATAAATTGTATTTAGATGACGAAAATTCCTGCAAGTGTTCTAATTAATCCCTCAGCATTTTAAACTCATTTTTATTAAGTGAGGATAGGTATAAAAACACCCTGCTTCTCTGGTCACCCACCATGTATTAAAAACTGTATTTGGTTTTCTCATTTGACTGTTTGAACTGAGGGCGGGGGCCCTATATTGATGAACGTGCACGTTGTTGCAGAGCTAATGTTTGGACATGTTTCTAAGGCATTTCTCCAATCTAAAGTCATATACTTAACTGAAAGCATCCAAGAAAGGTCGAAATTCTGCTTCCGCGTGTAAACAGGAGTCCGCGAGCACTGGCGGCCCTTGGGAGGCAGCTCATGCAGCCTGTGCTGCACTAATTCCTAGCAAGAGGCTTTGAAGTTCTTCTGAGGCACCATAAAAGCATACCACGGTTTCAGAGAAAGCAATACTGCTCTCGGGATGACTTTCAGAGCCAAAAACTCTCCCACCACTCCCTCTGTTTCCATCCCATCAGCCAATGATCATTTCAAAGTGGCAGATAGGACAAAAGCAAGGGACAGCTGGAGACTTTGTGGCTTATGGAAATGCATTACCTCCTCGTCAGCCCTCCCCGTCCCAGTCCTAACTACATGAGAATAGCTCCTCCCACCAGAAACTCCCAAGCAACTTAAAACCCATCCCTTCCCTCCAGGCTACACCCATACCCTGAGGCATATAACCCTGTGACCCGCCTATCCACATCCTGTTTGTTTTTTCTGCGGAATCACTTCCGGGCAGACTTCATTGTGGGAGGTGCTGGAACTGGCCTCCTTTCGGATAAGTGTGAAACGGGATGTTAAGCGACTGTTTAAACCCCTTATGTGCCTGTTATACTTTTGTGCATATACGTTTGAGTCCCTGCTATAGCGGGACTATGGGGTTGGGGGGTCGGGACTGCCTGGTGTTGGGTGGTGACTCCCTGCTCCGGCCTCCTCTCTTCCGGGTTCGTTCCCTGCTCTAGCGGAAACATCCGGGGTGAGAGGGGAGGTGTGTTGGGCATGGCTGGCTTTTCTGCGCGCCCTGGGTGTGGCGGTTTGGCTTCTGCACGGAGTTTAAAGGGCTTGGTGCTCATCTCGCTTTCGAGCCTGTGTTTTCCCTTTTTTTGTTCGGTCTCACCCTAGTGGGATCTGGTGTTTATTTGGAGCAGTGGGGGCCCGAGAATTGTGGTTTCGCATCCTGCTGCATGCTGTTGTAGTCTCCCTAAAGTGGCACAGATTGCACAACACTGCGTTTATTTAAATAGGGCTCCCTCTGCTTAAATTCCACTGAAGTTGTCATTTCAGGATGCTTGTGGGGCACCCTGGTGGGGGGTTTCCCTGTTCTCGTGTCAGTCTTTACTGGCTGTGTGGGTCGTATGGTGTTTTCTGAGGCTCTACTCCCCTGCTCCCTGCAGAACTGCAGGGACATTTGGGAGTTTCTTTCCTCGGTGTTCGCTGGTTCCTGGGGCAGGGGCTTCTGGGTTCCTTTGTGTCCTTACAGTTGGGCCCTGTTCAGTCTTTTCCTTTTGTAGGTTTGTGGTTATCTCTGATTGGCCAGTTTGGAAGCCAGCCTTCGGTCCTGTTTGGGGATTGGCTGTGGGTCCTGGTGGCATTCCCTGGTTGGCCCTTGGGTGTTTTTCTTTGATTGATCTAGGGTATTTCTTGGGGTCTGGTTCTCTGTTCTCCTGTTCACAACATGGAGGGTAGAGGTGCGGACGTCCGTGAGCTCGGCTGTGTAGATGAGGTGGTGGTCGCTGGGTCTTCCACTGCTCCTTCCCTGGCGGATATTCAGAAGATGATTGAGGCTGCTGTGGCGGCGGCCTTTGTGGCTCGTGAAGCCAAGGGGCCTAAGAAGCAGAAAAGCCTTGGCAGAGGTCGATACAGACATTGACTCTGATGAGGAGGTGAAGGGTCGTTTTGTCCAGGGGCAGACCTTCGCTGTAATCTGCAGCATGTTAGTGACAATTGGGGGTTCCCTGGTCCTGCAGAGGTTGGAGAGTCTGAAGACTTCTTCGCAAATTACCTAAAGAAAGAACCCGAAAGCCTCCCCATTCATTCATCTGTGAGGAAGGTGCTGGAGGGGGAGTGGAAGGATGTTGACAAACTTACCTTTCCCTGGTTTCTGGCTAAGAGGTATCCCTTGCAGGGATTCACTGAGGAATTCCCGGCCGTGGTGAAGGTGGATTCCTGCTTGCTGGTATGGCATCTCAGAGCCTGGTGGTGTCTGAGGATGTGGTTCCTTCAGTTCCTGGGGACAAGCGGGTTGAAGGGGCCGTGAAGCGGTCCTTTGCTGGTTCTAATCTTGCCGTTCGGTCTACTGATTACACCAGCTATCTTGTTCAGTCGCTTCTGCCAGGGTATTTCTGAACAGCTGATGCAGGATGAGGACCCCTCAGAATCTTTGCCCATGTTGGAACAACAGTTGCGTTTCATGGCTGATTTGTCCTTCGACTCCCTTAGCGCTGCGGTGACAGCTGCTGGTGCCTCTGTTGCTGCTAGGAGGCAGTCGTGGCTTAAGTCTTCGAAGGCGGAGGCTGCTCATCAGGCTGCCGTGATGAAGCTTCACTTCACGGGCTCTAAGCTGTTTGGGGAGCCGTTGGAGGCTTTGATAAAGAAAACGGCTGACGACAAGAAATTGTTGGCTCCGGTCCACTCTTCTCAGAAGGGGAAGTTTGCGGGTTATAAGTGGGCTTTTGGGCAAGCATTTCAATCTAAGATGGCAGCCCAGCCTTTTCGTGGTAGGGGACGTGGCCAGGGTGTCCCTTCCTTCCACAAGTCCCGGGGTCAACAGGGTGCTTCCTCTTCTGCAGGTCGTGACTGTGTGGTGAGTTCCTTGGGGGTACCAGTTGGGGGTCGCCTCACCTCTTCTTTTCCTGTTTGGGAGGAGTTCGTTCAGGATCAGTGGGTCCTGCAGGTGGTCCGGCTGGGCTAGAGAATAGAATTTGGGACTCCTCCGGTGGATGTGTTCAAAGCTACCCCTGTTCCCAGGTCTCAGACACGATGTCGTGCTCTGTTGGACGCAGTTCGGGACTTGGTGTCAAAGGGGGCTGTGGGGAAGGTGCCTGTGAGTCAACAGGGTCAGAGGCTTTACTCAATCCAATCTTTGATCCAGAAGCCAAATGGGGACTTCCGTCCTGTGCTGGATCTGAAGACTGTGAACTTGTGTATCCATCCTCGGTCCTTCAAAATGGTGACTGTACAGTGGATTCTTCCCTTCCTGTCTGTGGGGGATTTCCTGGCTTCTTTCGATCTCCAGGACGCCTACTTTCATGTGCCGGTGTACGCGGATTCGCAGAGGTTCCTACGTTTCTATGTAGGGGTGGATCATTACCAGTTCCAGGTATTACCGTTTGGCCTGTCTGCCTCTCCGAGGGTGTTTACTAAAGTGTTGGCACCCTTGGTGGGTTTATTGAATGCTCGGGGTATACAGGTGTTTCCTTACTTGGACGATTGGTTGATTTTTTCCTCTTCTTTCCTTCAGGCTCAGGCACATTCCCTGGAGGTTTGCAGTCTCCTTCAATGGTTCGGGTGGATTCTGAACTTGGAGAAATTCCGTGTTTGCCCCACTCAGGAACTGCTGTTCATTGCGGGTGTGTTCAACACCAGGTTGGGAAAAGTCTTCCTGTCGGAACCCCGCAGACTGACTCTTGTGCACAAACTGAGAAAGTTGTTGGGTCTCAGTCTTCCACGGCGCGCCAGTGGTTGTGTGTTCAGGGACTGATGTCGGCTACTGTAATGATTGTACCTTGGGCCCGTTTACACTTGTACCCCCTGGTGAATCATCTTCTGGGGCATTGGGATCTGACCTCTCTGAATTACGAGCTGTTGATACCGGGGGGTGTGTCCATCGCCCGGGAGTTGTCCTGGTGGCTGGTGGATCGGAACCTCTTACAGGGCTCACCCTTTGTGTCCCAGGAGAGGTTGGTCCTTACGACCGATGCCAGCGAGCTGGGTTGGGGAGCGGTCTTGGGTCAGGAGTCGGTGCAGGGTCTTTGGTCTGTTACGGAGGCGGAAATTTCCTCGAATTAGAGGGAATTAAAGGCGGTTCAGTTGTCGTTGGCTCATTTCCTGCCTTGGGTCCCCCAGAGGGATGTGTTGGTGCGGTCAGACAACACGGTGGTGGTGTGTTATATCAACCGCCAGGGGAGCGCGAAGGTGGCTTCCCTCAATTTGTTGGCACAACGGATCGGCCTGTGGGCAGAGTCTCACTTGTTGTCTCTGAGGGCTTTACATTTACCAGGGATTTTGAAGTCGGAGGCGGATCGCCTGAGCAGGGTGTTTCCCTCCCTGTCAGACATGTGCCTGTCGCTGGATGTGTTTGGTTGCCTGATGGCCCGGTTCGGGGTCCCAGTGGTGGACCTGTTTGCAGCCCCGGAGAACGCCTTGAGGGAGAAGTTTTGTTCTCTGGTTCGGTCAGCCGCGGTTTGGAGGCTGGATGCCCTGTCCTTCCGGTGGGAGGGGGCCCTGATGTATGCTTTTCCCCCGATTGCTCTGATTCCGCGTGTTCTGCTGAAGGTCAAACTAGTTCTGGCTTCGGTGATCCTGGTGGCTCCGGATTGGTCCAGGAGGCCTTGGTTCCCTCTGTTATTGAAGTTGGCAGTGGGACCTTGCTGGAGGTTGCCGGTGGTCCCTTGTCCCTTGTCGTTTCCCCCTCTGTCTCGGGGGTGTCTGGTCCACCTGCATCTGATGGGTTGGCTGTTGAGAGGATGAACCTTGTGGCGTTGGGGTGTTCTCCTTCGGTGGCTGAATTTATTCAGTGGTTCAGGCACCCTTTGACTCTCAAGTCCTATGCCAGACATTGGGTATCTTTTCAGTCTTGGTATACGGTGCAGGTTGGTCTGCGTTGGAGGTGGATCTGGTGCATGTCTTGGAGTTTTTGAAGGACAGGTTTGACTTGGGTCTTGCTGTGTCCTCCCTGAGGGCTCAGTGGGCTGCTGTTCGGGACTTTCGGGGTTCGGTCTGTGAGCCGGTGGTTCCCCTGGTGTCCCGATTGTTGAGGAGTTGTTTCCTTCAGAAGCCTGTCATTCGGTCCTTTGCTCCTAGTTGGGATCTGCCTCTGGTTTTGGGGGCCTTGCAGGGTGCTCCCTTTGAGCCTCTGCATGAGGTTTCTTTAAGGTTTCTGACTATCAAGGTGCTTTTCCTTGTGGCGATTACCTCGGCTTGGCGGCTTGGTGAGATGGGCTCCTTACTGATCGGGTGGTTCTGCGGCCTGATCCTTCCATTGTTCCCAAAATCCCTTCCTCTTTCACTGCTCTATGCTCTATGGATCTGGTTTTGCCTGTTTTCTGTCCTGCTCCTCTTTCCGAGGTTGAGGTCCGGTGCACTGTTTGGACGTTCGGAGGGCTCTGGAGATCTATTTGATGCGTACTGAGCCTTTTCGTAAGGTGGAATCCCTTTTTGTGATCTTTGGGCTAGCTGGTCAGGGTCTGAAGCCTTCTGGGGCTACCCTCAGTCATTGGCTGCGGTGGGCTGTGGGTGCTGCGTATGAGGCTTGTGGTGTGTTGCTTCCTGGGTCTGTTCAGGGGAGATCGACTCAGGGGTGACGGCTTCCTGGGCTTGTTTTCAAGGGGCTTCCATGGCCGAGATCTGCAGGGCTGCTACCTGGAGTTCTCCTCACACCTTTATGTCCCATTATCGTTTGGTGGTAGGGGGGACTGATTCTGCTGGGTTTGGGGACGCTGTGTTGCGTTCTGCTCTGGTGGTGTGACTTTTTACTGTGCTTTTATAAAGTCTGTTTTTGCTACTGAGTGAAGCTGATTCTTGCTTTGGTATCTGCTCATGTAGTTAGGATTGGGACGTGGAGTGCTGACGAGGAGGTAATGACTGGTTACTCACCGGTAATATTCATTACTCCGAGTCGTAGCCCTCCCCGTCCCAGTCCAAGTTCCCATCCCTCCCTCCCTGTTCAGCTTCTTGTGCTTGGTGGTACAGGATGTAGATAGGCGGGTCACAGGGTTATATGCCTCAGGGTATGGGTGTGGCCTGGAGGGAAGGGGTGGGTTTTAAGTTGCTTGGGAGTTTCTGGTGGGAGGAGCTATGCTCATGTAATTAGGACTGGGACGGGGAGGGCTACGACTCGGAGTAATGAATATTACCGGTGAGTAACTGGTCATTATTCAATTTCTATCAATTTCTTTAAGCTGGTGAATGTCCCAGGGTCCAGGTGAGCAACAGCAAAAGACAGAAGCGAGTTTGAGTCCAACTTGGCAAAGTCCACCCAAGGCAAGGTGTCCAGGTATGTGTCCCTCACCCAAAGCCATTGAGGTGCACGTGTTTACTGCAGGCTGCAGCACATGCTTCCCTAAATATGCTCTGGTTCATGCACATCTGGCCCCCTTTTTTAATTTTTTTTATTGTTGGTCTGCCTCTTGTGTGTAACTATTTCAGTCTGTGCTCCTTCACAGTTTTGTTTCAGTAACACTTGGCGCCGTCGGTCGAAGTTCAATAAAAAACTATGGGAACTGTGAGGGCATGCAATGTTGGTGGGTTCAGTGAGTGGTGGGGCGGGGCCAAAGGTGAGGCTAAAAAACAAAATATTCAGCTCTTTTTTGGTCCTTTATCGTCTGGAAGCTACATATAAAATATTGCGCAGCTTAAATAAAAAACAAATTAAAAAACGTGTTAGTGGGAAAAGCACTGTAGTACGTTATGATTAATGCATTGCAGAGGTCTGTGTTTAATCAGAGAGCCACAGAATTGAATCGTAGTGCTGCGAGATCACAGCCTGTGACAGAAAGCACTGTGAATATTATAATAAAAGTCATTATTATAAACGTGCTTTACACACTGTATAAGATAGACTACTACAAAATAAGCAAAAGGTTTTAGGATATAATAGCGCTTCCAAAATATAGATTTTAGTAATACCCAGACTGTATGTAATGCTATTTTTTTTCATTACTGTCCCTTTAACACCTGGTCTGGGGCATTAAGAGCTATATAAATAAAATTACAATTAAAAGCAAACACTTCACTACTCAGATGTTACCTCTTTTCATCACCATTCAAAACGAAAAAATCTTTGTCATCACAAAGCTTTGAGTGATTCAATCAATTAAAGCCAGTACTGGCTTGCAAGCCTCCTTCACATTTGCATATTATGCTTTACATTTGCAGATTAACTTGTTGCGCACCTTTGCATTTCTTCTAGGCAAGCAGGCACCGTGGCAGGAAGGCTTGTTTAGCTGTCTGCCCGGCTTTAGTATCTCAGTACAGGAGACTCGCTGAATGACACTTCAGATGAAGCATTTAAACTATTAGAATGAACTGTCCCAGTGTGGTTGTCTTTTTACAAAAAGTAGGGGAACGTTTTTTCTTAAAGCAAAAAAGTAGGGCACTTCCTACCCCTCTGATCCCGCTCACTTTGACCTCTGCTTGGCACCAATGTTTCACATTTGTGCATGTGCCATGCACTCGGTTTCTATAGCAGCGGAGTTGAGGAGACATGCTGTGGGGATGCAGTGCCCATAATGGTGCTGTGAAATTGTCTAGGGTCTTTATCTTTTGTTTGCCCAGCATTTTTCTGAGGAAAATAATGACAAAATGATTCTGGTGCTTAATGCTAGTGATGGAGAGATCTGTTATTTGTCTAGTCGTAGTGCCCAGAGATCAAAATTCCATGTTGTGTCATAATCCTATTTATTAGATGCAGTAAAACTTCTCCCCAATCGGGACCACTAGCCCTGAGCCTTTACTTCGGAGAGCACAGCTCAATTTTCTGAGCTCTCTTTTCTGCAGTTTATAAACTTCAATTGGAGATTCATTGAGTTGGTGCATGTGCTTTAGACACATCAATGTTGAACAGGTGTGTAACTATGACCTGTGCCAGTGAACACGTTCATGACACCCTCCATGTTGAAAGGCACAAATCTGCAGCTATGCCTTTTCTGAAATGTATCTGCCCATTTGAAAATAGCTAATATTTCGATGTTTTGTAGAGCAAACATAGAAGCCAGGAAAAAATTGGATCTGAATGTTTGAAGACAAGAGGGCAGATTTTTTAACAAGTCATACAACGCAACGAAGGAAGACAACTTGCTGTGCTGTGTTGCATGACGGAGAGAGGGCAAAAATACACCATATTTACTAAGATATGGCATAATTCCTACTATCTCTCTGCAATGGTGCGCTGAGTGCAGCCTAGCATGCATCCTTGCGCCTTGTTGCAAGGGTGCCTCGTCTACAGCCAGGATTATTTTTGTGCATGAAGGGAGTTCTTCCTGCACAAAAACATCCTCTGAGGCTTTTTCCAATTTCTTGATTTCAGGTAATTTTTATTTTATGAAAAGGGCACATTAAGTATTCATGCGACAATTGAATACCAAATATATAAAGTGTTCGAAGAAAAGGAATAAGTACAGTGGGCAGTACATTCCGAGGATCCACAAAGCCGGGATACAGTCTGTAGGGTTGAGTGGGGGACACATCAGCATGGTCTGACAGTCTGTCGGTCCTTTAAAGATAGAAAAAAAATGGCGGTTGCAAAATAGAATAAATTGACCAGGAAAAGTGACTAGATGGACAAATCAGAGTTTAAGTACAACTGCCGCAATAGTTTATAATTGTACTGCATGCAACAGTCCGCTGGTCAGAGATAGAGGAAGAGAAGAAAAGGAAGGAAGGAGAGAGTAAGAGATTGAAAGAAAGGCAGGGGTAGGGTGACGGCTCCGGGTAGCAGTGAACCATTAATTTGCTATGACACTGAGCAGGATCATAAGCGGGGGAGTGACAGTGGGGGGCCTATGGGAGTTTATGTTCCTGCAGAAATTTGTCGAGTGTAACCCAGAATTGTCTTCAACTTGAGGAGCCATGTGTTCTGGAACTATAGTGTGTTATCCACACTCCTAATCAAACAATGTAAATTCCACCACTTGTCTTAAGCACTAGCGTAAGTGGATTTCCAATCTGAAAGTATTGTTTTTGTGCCTAGGGACAAGAGGATGCCAACTAACAAAGGGGCATATTATCAACGAACGGCCAGCAATAATTATCGCTGGCCGTGCTTAGCGATAATAATATTATCACAGGCTATCTCTGGAATTTATCGCCTTGGTAACGCGTTATTAACAACGCGTTTCTCCAGGGCGATAAAAATACCAGAGATAGCGAGGTTATTGCCCTTTTGCTGTGAACATCGCTGGTTTTCTAGCGATGTTCCCGGCAAGACGGCGATAACCTTGCTGATACGACCCACAGGGTCGTATCAGCATAATCCACCCCCCCATGTTAGGGATGGCTAAGTCGGGATTTTAGCAGACGTTAGATTTTGGCGAAAGCTTCCGTTTTCGCCAAAATCTAACGTCTGCTAAAATCATGTGGGCTGCCTTGTAAATATTACGATCTAAACATCAGCGATATTTGCAAGGTAGTCCATCCGGGGTTCGCCCAGTAACGCCCACTTTGCATCTCATTAGAGATGCAAAGCGGGGCGTTGTTGTGACGGGCGCTAAGTCAGCAAAACACATAATAGCGTGTCTTTGCTGATAAGGCGATAAAATGATCACCGCTTTTCGCCCGAAAACGGACGCAAAAGCGACGATAATTTCATAGCGCCGCCTTGCTGATATGCCCCAAAGCTGTATGCGGGTCTAAGAGCAGTGCATTCTGTTTCGCATGAAGAACTAGTGCGGTTATAAGGAAGTCAATAACTAATGGACTCTATGTGAGCTGCTTTACTAGATCCTGGATTTTTTTCCAGAGTGGACGTGCTAATTTGCAACAGAAAAACCTGTGATGAAGATCCCCTTTCTTCTCCCTGCAATGCCAGCATAGGGGGGAATTCCCTCAGTCCATGTTTATTTAATATATCTGGGGTCCAGTTGGTTTTATGGATAGACCCGAATCTGGCTTGTGCTATGGCAGGAGAGATTTTCAAGTCAAAGGGAGATTTGCAAAAGTTTTACCAGCACATTTCATTAGCATGTAGATTGTTGGGGGGTGAAGTGTGTGGTTCCCAATTTCTGGTAAATAGTTTCAACGATTGCCCATTGTAAGTGTCAAGAAGTTTGTATAAGTGGGAGGCAGTGTGGGTTCAATGTTTAAGGGGGGATAGTAAATTCGGGAGGTCTGGTTTGTGTGGGAGATTCTGCTTGTCCAAACTCCTTTGAGGCATAGGAATAAGTAGAAGTCAATATTAGGCAGGCCATAGCATGATTGTAAGTTAGAGAAGGGGCTAGGTTTGTCACATAAGCCAGGGCTTTTTATGTTGTTTGTTCCTTTGTGGGCCCAGCT
This sequence comes from Triturus cristatus, assembly GCF_964204655.1. Lineage (NCBI taxonomy): Eukaryota > Metazoa > Chordata > Amphibia > Caudata > Salamandridae > Triturus > Triturus cristatus. Next base: position 254,679,911 of record NC_140588.1, read on the forward strand.
GGGCCAGAATACTGTCTTCCCATCGATTTTAATCTGGCGGTTAAACCAAAAAGAGGGGAGGGTCGAGCCTTGTAGTTTATGTGTAAGTCATTTATCAAGTTGGAGGAGTGAGGATGCCTTCTCCAACAAAATTGGTCTAGAGTGATCTAACAGGAGTTTTTCTAGGTTATGGATAGAGAGAATGGAGCAAAGAGGTAAGGGGGCTGTGAGACCTATCTCAATGGAGAACCAAGAGGGGATGTTCGGATCATGTTGGATCAACCACCAGGACCCTTGTGTAATCAGGAATGCCCTTTGATATCGGACGTAGTCTGATATATTTATGCCACCAGAGCCTGTGTTCCTGTTCAAGATTTTCATGGAAATTATCGCTTTTTTCTTTTTCCAGATGAATTTGTATATGGCAATATCTACAGATTTGAAGAAGGTGGCAGATAGATAAACCGGGAGCATGCTAGATATAAAGTTAATCAATGGGCCTATTATAATTTTTATTGTGCTCACCCAGCCCCAGGATGTGATGTTTTTTTGAAACCATGTGGAGAGAAGTTCTTACATTTTTTGTGAGTTGTTTGTGCATTAAGTGCAGCTGATTGTTTTAGGTCCAAAGAAAACCAGATTCCAAGCTATTTAATGGTGGAGGGTTGCCATTTTTGGAGAAGGTCTCCAATGACTGCAGCTATGCAATGTACATTTAGCGGGAAAACCTCTGTCTTATCTTTATTTAGGGAGTATCCCGCCACCTGTGAGCATCTATCTATTTCTGACATAATTATTGGAATGGCATGGAAGGCATCTTCAGTGAACAACAGAACATAATCTGCATATGCGGCCACTACATGTCTGTTCAAGTTAAATTGGATAACTGTGATCCCAAGATTGTTTCTGAAAGCCGAAATTAAAGGTTCACTGACTAAGAGAAAGAGCAAGGGGGTAATGGGCACCCTTGTCGATTTTCTTGTGACAGAGTGAAAGGGTGGGATAGGTGGCATTTTACCCGTACTCTTGTAGACGGGCCTGTGTAGAGAGCCATAACCATATGTATGAAGTCCTGGCCAAGCTGATATTTATGTAGTGTGGCATTAAGAAAAGGCCATGAGACCTTGTTGAAGGCCTTCTCTGCGTCCAAACCTAGGGCTGCAGAAGGCGAGTGAATGAGTTTGGCTGTGGAGAATCAATGAATTTGTAGGTGGGATGCAGTTTTGGGTATGGAGAGCCAGTTTGGTGGGACGCAAGGTATTTCTCCTAAGGAATGGAAAACTATTTGGAAAGCAAATGGAAAGTGAGGGGTGTTGCCTTGTGTATGGCGTGTACACAGGCTTAAGCAGATCTGGGCCCTCATAGGACTCCAGCACCTTAAATATCACCAATACGTAGGGTAAACATTGTTTAAACATCCAGCTAAAGTAGGGAATGCCATAACAAGTGTATTCCGGCAATGAACAAGCTCAAAGTTTGCATGATAGCAGAGTAGCCATATGTCTAAATATTTTACACATAGGCAGTAAATAGCCAGTAGAAATAACAAATATGACTGATCCAAGTAAACGCCAACCCAGCAATGTAGAGCAGCGATAATAAACATCAAACTTTGCTAAGCATATTGTATGAGAGGAACTGCTGAGCATGCATGGAAAACCTTAATGACCATTCAACGATCTTACGTGACCACTGGAAAGCATCTGAATGCCATGGCAAAGACAGGTAGTCAGGAGCATAGAGATCTGGCAGAGTCTTGAGATCTGATATATGACAGCTTTGCCTAGACAATGTGGCAGATGATATCGGGACACTAGGATCCTGCTGTTGAAAAATGTGTAGATTTTCCAGAAGTGAATGCAGCAGGTGTTGGAAAATGAGCGCAACAGTGAATGGGGATGTCGGCAGGTTATTCCGTGTTGATATCCGAGGATGCTAGGAATTTTTGTAGATCCTTCTGTTCTGTGAAGAACAAAGATTTTCCAAGGAAGACAATCCAAAACGTTGCCTCCAGATTCATCCAGGATGCTGTGATCCTTCATAGGTTGTTGAAGTGAGAGGAAGCCTTTCCTGTTTGTCACTGCGTCTTTTGAGTAATCTTACGAGATGCTAATTTTTGTTCCATTCCAGGAAATCTGTTGAACATTTCTCATGTGGCCGATTATGATCTACGCATGGCACTATCGTAGTGGTCTGAATATCATAGCTGTGGGACGCATGTTGGGTGATTCGGAGTGCAGTTTATCCATGGGGACTCAATGCAGCCATTCTATTATGAAGTCTCTGCCGAATTTGATACCCAGTGTGCATGGTAGCCAAGCCTCCAAAAACTCGACAAATGAGTTGGCATCCTCCTCCGCCTTTTCTGGTAAACCGAAAATTATGCGGATTACCTTTGAGGTTGCAATCTTCCAATTTTGGATGCCTCTTGTGAGAGATTTAATTTTGCTGATAGCATTATCCAGGATGGGGGATGTAGGTGATGGGGTAGGTACAGCAAATTGAACTTGGATCTAGAGTCTTTGGTGGATATTCACAAGGAAGTGGCGGAGAGAGGCGTAAGCCTTCTTGGCTTAATGCCTCTCTCCACCACTACAGAAAAGCAAGGCTGCACCATATTCACAAAGACATGGTGCAGCCTCGCTTTTCCCCATGCGATGGCGCTAAGTTTTACAACTTAGCGCCAACGCAGGCACCCTTGCATCAGTGTCTGTAAGCAGTGAGGTTTGTTTATGTGCAGGAAGGTGTCCCTTCCTGCACAGAAACAATCCTAAAATGCCAGTTTGTAACTTACATTTGTGCTGCTTTATGCAGCACACATGTAAGTTACAAAACGGAATTTAAAAAAAATTATTTTGTTTATGTACAGCAAGGGACACCTTCCTGTACATAAACAAACCATGCCATTTTGCATTTTCCATGTGTGCTGCCTTGTGCAATAAGCATTTCTCCTCGTATCGCCAACTTAAGACCAGGGTTTTCCTGCTCTTAAGTTTGGCGTTAGCTCCTATTTATGCTGCCCTTGTGAATCGGGGCAGCGTAAATATCAATGGGTGTTGTGGTGGAACGGCCACCACAACACCCACTGCACGCCCCTTTCACGCTAAACACAGCATGAAAGGGGGCCTATTCACAAGGCAGCGTTAAGCCACGATAAGTGGCTTAACGCTGCCTTGTGAATAAGGCGAGGCCCTATCGCCACCACTACGTCACGTTGTGGTGGCGATAGGGGCTTGTGAATATGCCCTTTGTCTTTTATCTAGGGCCCCCGACGGAGATCTGGTATGGCGCTGTGTCCGCTGACACGCCCTGACTGCTCCCTGACATCGGGACAAGGAGATCAACAGCAAACACTCACTCCTTCAATGCCGCACGGAAGCTCCTACTGTCGACCACTTGTAATTGCAACCACACAGCGGTGAGCTCTAACATACCTATGATGTCCCTCCCAGGGCATATGCAACAGCCTATACCAGTCATGCTCGCTTGTGCGAAGAATGCAGTGAACCCCCCATTGCTGAATTCTGAGGCGAGGTAGGGGTGTTTTGGTGGCCCTCTGAACCTGTGGTAGATCTATCCTGTGTACCAGACCAGCACTTTTAATCGCTAAGCAATTAAATGAAATGTTGATGTTGTTGAAATCACTTAAAATCACTTAAAGCAAGCATGTTCGGTATTGTGCACCGGTGATGTTTTCAGTGTCCAACCTTTAAATATTCTACACGTGTTCTGCTTAGAAACGAAGTGTTACTCAAATGTGTGAAAGGCTAAGTGAAGCACATGAAAACTTCCGTTATTTGTACAGTTTTGTTCAGTGCAGACCACGTCCTAACGTGCAGCGAGCAAGAGGTAAAGAAAATTCCAACAATCGCTGTCAATTTAATTAGTAAAAAAAAACAGACCTTTTGTTTTTGAATCTGCTTCAGTCTTAGTGTCATGAAACATGTTGTTCAACTTTCAAGGCCATTTCTGCGAGTAGTACACAATTGATGCTATTCATATTATTGTGCCTTGCAGAACAGGTGCAAACGGGGTTTAGAGAAAGGCACATATTTATTGTAAACAAGAGTTGGCAAATGGACTTTCTCTGGGGCATATTTACAAGGGCTTTATCTCCGCTTTTTTGGCTTAAAAGCCAAAAAAGCGGAGATAAAAATATCGCCCTATTTACAAGAGGGTGCTAACGTGCATAATCGCATGTTAGCACCCTTTTTCCCAACGCTTCCCTTTGCATCTCTAATGAGATGCAAAGTGGGCATCACTGGCCGTTCCCCGGATGGACTACCTTGCAAATATCGCTGATGTTCACATCGCAATATTTACAAGGCAGCCCACAGGATTTTAGCACACGTTAGATCTGCTAAAATCCAGACTTACCTATGCTTTACATAGGGGGTGGATTATCAAGGTTATCGCCGTTTTGCAGGGAACATTGCTGGAAAACCAGCGATGTTCCCTGCAAAACGGAGTTAACCTCGCTATCTCTGGAATTTTTATCACCCTGGAGAAACGCGTTGTTAATACCGCGCTACCAGGGTGATACATTCCAGAGATAGCCTGCGATAAAAAAGTTATTGCTAAGCACGGCCAGCGATAATTATCGCTGGCCGTTGATAATATGCCCCTTTGTTTTTGTCTTTATGTCCTTTAAGACAGCCTTAGCAGTCTTACCAGACTATTGTGTTTCCCAAAAAATTCATAAATCACACATACACAGAATGGTCAGCGGTCTTCATACATTGGTCTGTTAAATTGTCATTCCCATCTTGCTTCTGCCCTTCAGAGCATACAGCATGGGAGTATGGGGCAGCCCACTGCACCCTTTGGCTTATTTTATGTGTACTGTCTGCACAAAACCTCCCACCCCCCAGAAAATCAATCACTTTTTTTCAGCGCCAACGAAAGTTTATAAGTGTGTTTTTATTGCATTTAATCTTCTGCAATACTTTTCAATATCGGCTATTTATTTTGTCTGCACTTCATTCCCAGTTAGATAGTGAGTTGTTTTTCATCTCCTTTTTAAAGTTGCTGTTATAAAGTATTTCAGTGACAGTGCATATTATAGTTGCCTACTATTTGAATACTTGATTAGGTGATGATTTAGTTTTTGTCTGCTTCACAAATAATAATAAAACAAGAAAGAGCTGAAAGGCTTGTTATTTTTTAAACAGCACTATTAAAGTGGCCACTTCAGTGATTGATTTTAAATGTACATATTTTATTGTAAGGTTATTTAGGTAACAGCCTGTTTTCTTTTTTTCACATAAAAGTTAAAAAAAAAGAAACCAAGCCAAGCCCAGAACTATAAGTTGCAAAGCCTGCAAAGTTTATAAAAACTAATGGCATCTGCAAGTCGGAAGACTTTGCAAATGTGCTTCACACCACACTATATATCATGAGCAAAATCAACAAAACCTTTTTTTTCTTCATATGCCTGGAAAATGAGAATTCTTGGACAGCTGAAAAATGTCTAATAGCTGTAATTCAAATATGTAAAAGATAGAAGCTCATGTTTTTGGACTTGGTTTTCACGTTAGTTGTATAAAATAAACACCGGTGTTTGGTGCTAGTGGCGGCTGGTACTTAGGGAGGGTAGTGGGCAGGTGGCCCAAAAAAAATGGAAAAATAAAATACACTTAACTTCCTGAGCGACTCAACGTCCTCCTCCTTCGGTCTTCTCTCAAGGCAGGCCCCAGTGCGGAACCCAGCCAACTCTCCTAACACATCCTGGCGCTGCTCTCACCAGCATGAGAATTGGACAGAGCGGCCTCACTCAGCGCTCTCAAGAGCACGGGAGGCCTGCACTTTCTCTAACCCAGATGTCTAAAACAGCTAGGTTATTGAAGTTTCAAATGAGCATGTTTGGCTGGCCGTCTCAAGATGACCGGCCAAAGAGACATGCGCATTTAAAACCCTAGCGCACAGCTCCCTGCTGCCACTCAGCAGCACTGGCAACGCCCGGTCCTGTCACTCAGTTCAGGACGGTTTGGTTGCTGAAAAATAAAATGGTAATAAAAAAAATTTAGAGCCATTTTATGTTTCAGCTCTAGCCTGGGGCTTTTCTTTGTGGGGTGACGCTCCTCTGCTCAAATGTTCCCTTTTTTCTATAAACTATAAAATTACATGTTGCCAGTATTCTGGTCCCAATCACAGGTTGCACAGAAATTACATTGCTGGTAAACCCAAATAAAAAATTACATTTTCTGAGCTGTGCCACCCCATCTTTACCTTGCAATTATGATTTTATGACACTAATGGGGAATAACATGGAGGACATGGAATCACCATACCTAACCCTTCAAGTTTTCCATAATTACCAGGCCAGGAACAAATTGCACTAGAATTTGCCACGTGCAACTGTTCCCGGGTTTTTGCATACTGGATAATTTAAGGTACGGTGAAACCAAACAACTTGTAATTCTGTTCTCCCAAAAAGTAACATCACTCATAATGGGCCATTAAAATATGTACATTAAAAAATAAAATAAATGGGTGTTGGTCCAAAAGCCTGGCCTGGACGATGATTTAGTCAGTCAGCACCATGAAAGTATTGAAATCAAGTAAAAATTAAACAGTGCATTTTCTATGCAGCAAAATAAACCAAACACATTGTGAATATAGATATTGCACGTATTCCTCAGCAGACTGCCAGCTTTCTTCATGCAACATATCTTTGTTGAGAAGAGACGTGTCTGTGTTTAATTTAAATAATATATGAATTCCCCGAAGGCATCTACGAGAAGCTAAATACATAGCAAATTGCATGAGTTCTCGCAAGTCACTCCTAACAAGTGCTGAAAGCCCACTCCCTGAGAAGTACTCTGATCCCCCCTTGACAGTCTCCACCAGAAACCAATTAGTTTTCTTTAATGACATCTAATCCAATGGTGTGCTAGCATTTAACCCTCTCTCGCCTGAGCGTTTTGAACTTAGGACTTAATAATTGGAGCCTGGAATTTGGATAAGGCAGGGGTTTCCAACCTTTTCTGTACTGGGAGCTACTCATGTTCGATGAAACACATTGAGAGCTACTAATATTATTAGTGTTGTAGAATTTCAATTTTTTGATGCGTATAATAATTCAACCAAGCAAAAGCTTTCTAATTTAATAAGGTGGGCTGCACACAGGTGAGCTACTCAGAGGGAGCTAGGGAGATACAGCAGCTCACAAGCTACTAGTTAGAGACCCCTAGGATAGGATTTTGTTCAGTATCTTCCACCCAAATTCCAGGCACAATGTCTTCTATCCCAAATGAGTAAAACACACTAACCCGGTACTACCAGGTAAAAAGCCACATATTGATCCCTATTCAGGGTACAAAAATGAAGCATATACTGAGCACATTACTGGGCAATGCGCTTTGAAGGGCAGGGGTGGGCGAGGAAAAAGAGCCTTAGGTTGCAGGACGAGCTCCTGCGATGCTGGGGCGGAGAGTGTTGCATGCTTCTCAATAATGTTGAAAGGACTCGGTGGAGGTTGGACGGTGGCTGTGCCCACAGCCCTTGCCCCGTGATTTCAGTGGTTTTACCAGGTGCTGATCCACTCCCTACTAAAACCAGAATCCGTGTTCTCACGCCTGGAAATTGTGGGTGAAGGAGCAATGACCAACGCACAGTCTGCCAGACCTGCATTGCTACTGGGGGGCCTGTTCTGCCACACTCATAAAGAGGCCTTTATTTGAAAATGGCCATCTCTTTACCTCTATAGATAGGTTTATCAGTTTTTTTTATGGTTCGGAAAGAAGTAAAGGCAGGGAGAAGATCTAGTATTACTTACCCTCTAATATGTGAACGTTGAAAGGAAGATATTTTGAGTATGACATGTTAATCAATTTTATAACTGCTCCAAAAGCTGCAATCAGAATCAGCCACTCCTATTTTACAGTAAACTCGTTTTTGTGACCTTGAGTGAATGAATGGCTGAGATGTCCCCGACAGAATAGTTTACATATGGATGCATGGAAATGGAGCCAGACCAAGGCAAGACAGTTTATGCTGTTTGTGTCACTTGTGAGCTTCAAGCAGGATCTCTATCATATACAGAAGAATGACAATGAGTCTGCCTGGGCATGCCAACCTGGAAGTGTTCCTGCTATGCTCTCGCGTCACAGTCCGCCTCCTCAGGGAGATTCCTCTTTTGAGCATTTCAGTTATGATTGCCTGTTTCACTGGTGGGGGTTAAGGGATTATGGGATAACAACGAGGACTAAAACAACCTCGGGTGTCTTGCATGGGCCACCAGTGCCATGCCTCTTATATGCTCTGCTAATGTAATTAAGTGTCCTACCTGTCACATGCCTGTCTGTGGCTATTACTTGTTGATGGATACAAGTGAACATGGGTGAAGAGGGAAAGAGGAAGCAGAGGATTCATAATGGTGAATAGTAGGCAGGATCAACCATGTTTGTCTCTCTTGCAACTTTATTCCCTTTTCTTTTATTCTCTCTGTCACCCTTTCTTTCTCTCTAGCCCTCTACATCTTCACCTAGCTATTTGCACTTCTTTTCCAACTTCCATGCCCTGTTTCCCTCACCTTTTTTCCTCTTCTTCATTTTCCCTTTCCATCTTTCTAGCTTTCAAAGTTTCCAAGCTTTCCCATGTTATCTGTATCTCATGCATTCAGTTTTTAACTTTACATTGCAAAATGATGCACGCCAAGGGCCGTATTATACATTTTGCCCCAGTGCACAACAGGCATGTGCGCCTGCTTTGTGCGCCCCAGCGCACTATGGTATTATAGGCGGGGCTGCAGATGATTGTGCATCCCCTTCTGTAATACTGATAGTGCTGGTGCACATGTAGTGCATACTCAGTCATAAGGGTGATCCCTCATTTGCATGGGAGCATGACCCCAAGCAATTTCAGAATCTCTTTGCATCTGGACCCACACCATATTGTTGATGTGGGTGAGACAGAAACAAGATGGCACACTGTCAGTAAGCCACCTGGCGGCAGCAACATGGACCCCCCTAGATATCTCCTACAGGTAGGTGTAGTCACTTACTGAAATCTCCTTTAGGAGGATCTCTCTTTATTCAACCTACACAGAGCAGCATTGAAGCAGTTGCTCCGCATTGCACTGAATGTGCTGCCCCCAGGGCAGTGCAAGTTAGCCGCTTGCCTGAGGGCATTGCATTAATTTCTATCAGGTATACTTTTCCTGTGTGCACCCAGCTCATCTTTTTAAAGGTGCGCCATGGCCCAAACAGGGAAATTGCACCCTATCTGTAATATGGACCCACAATGCAAATAAAAACAACTGTATTATATAAGCTCCTCTCAGATGATTTGGGACAAATTTAGATCCTTGCTCCTCTCTCTACTTTAGCATCAAATTTCAGTACTTTTCCTCTGTCCCATCCATTTCTCTATTCCTTCTTCTCTCCGCCCTCTTTCTATTTCTCCTTTTTTCACTCCGTCTCTCTTTATTCTTCCCTTATCTTCTATTTTCCACTCGTTTATAACCCTCTTCCTCAAATTGTCTCCCTCACCACCTCATTTACTCTCTTTTGTGCTTATATTGCTTACTTATGCATTCTCACTGTCTCTCACCATTCAGCGATTTTAAGTTGCCCCAGGTCAGTTGTAAAAAGCTCATTCGTTCTTGATTTTTTGTTGCCTTTTGGTACTTGTAGTTTTCTGTTTATAACTGAACATGCAATACAGTAAATTAGAAAGTGCAAAATAAAACTGCATGAAATACTCGCACCAAAGACTTGGGACAACGTCAGGTCTCTGTCACTGACTGGCACATGCATCAACGTAGGCTTTTGCGATTCCTTAATTGCGATTATTAAGGAATCAAAATTAAGGAATTGCAAAAGCCTATGCATGTAGGAATCGCTATAAAAATAGCGATTCCTACACATTCCTTAATTGCAACTTGCAAATTGCGAGTCGCAATTAAGGAATGCCGTCCCATTCATTCCTATGGGCCTCCAGGCTCATAGGAATGAATTGGAAATTGCATGAGCAATTTGCGAGTACCAGTAGGTAGTCGCAAATTGCTCATGCAATTTCAAGGGTGCAAGAGTGTCAAAATGACACCCTTTTGCACCCCTGAAATTGATCTGTGCACATATGTTGCACACACACATGCCCTAAGGGCATGTGTGTGCGCAACATGAAACTTTGAAAAATGCACAAAAGTGCATTTTTCAAAGTTTTTGCAAATTACCATGAAGTTCAACTTCATGGTAATTTGCTCCCCCTATTAGTGAAATCGCATTTTTTTTTACTTGAATGCATTGCATTTAAGGAATCTCAATTTGGGATTCCTTAAATGCAATCGCAATTTAAGTAATCGCATTTTAGAGATTCCTTAAATTGAGATTTTTGCATTTGGGATGATGCATCCCAAATGCAAAAATACCGGTCGCAAAGGGGCAGATTCTATGAATCTGCCCGTTTGCGACCGGTTTGTCCTTTGATGCATGGGCCTGTAAGTTCCCTCTAACCTCCTCCGAGTTCTTCCTGTCTCCACTAACACACTTCTGTACAATCCTTTCTTTCTTTACTCATCTTGTTTTCCTCCTTATTTCACTCTGATTGCATTTTCACCTCTTCTTCCATCACTCTCCCTCTCTGCCTTTCGTTCATTATTTTCCTTCTGCCTCTCTCACATTTTCCCTGACCATCAGCCTCTAGACCCCAGGGAAGGCGTGTGGCTGACAGTATTGCCTCCCAGCTCCTCCCAGCTGCAACGCAATATAAGATAACCAATCGAGTGTGATGGTAAACCAGCATTGTAAACTTAAGCTTACACTGGTTGGGGTAGGGGCAAATTGTGTCAAGTGAAAGCGCTAATGTTCCCTGTACTGTGCTTTGCCCACATTTCCTTCCGTCTGTGATGTGTGCGTTTGCATGTACTGTCTTTGTAATTTTAGTTAATGTAATGTGGCTGATATTTAGCTTTGCATGTAACAAAGTGCCAGAGGAACTAAATGACTGGTTGCAAAAAGTGGTCCCAAATTGCTGACCAAATTAATATTTAAAGCCCATAGCCACAAACCTCCAGTCACAAGTGGTCTCAAAATGACCTGCCTCTGAATATTTAGGCAGATTTGCTATTTGCGACTCCCTGTGATTGGCTCCCAACACAGGCATATAAGCCTACAAGGAGTGGCAAACCAGCATCCCTATCATTGCATTCCCTTAAAGGAAACCTCTTTCTGTTTTTAAAGCAGACCATGTTTCTTAAAACAACAAGTGCTGTTTTTTTGTTTTTCCCCATTTAGGAAAACATCAGGTGGGTGGGGTGGAAGACAAGCACTCCTTACACCCTCAGTGTTGTTGACAGCCTTCAGAAAGAGGAACGTGCACCAAGGGGACACTTTCCATTTTGAGAATCCGTTACCACCTCCTTAGAGGAGTGACTAAGTGATGCCCATTGATATATAACATTACAACTCCGAATCAGGAGGGGATACCTTTCATGCCTTCTACTAATTGAGATTTAGAAAAGATCTCAAACCGGATTTTAATTTTATTAGTAGGAGATACTTTTCTAGTGCAAACATGGGTTTGGCAAGTAGAAGAAAGCTAGGTTGTGGTAACAAACACTGTGATGTCCGGAATCGCAAAACAGATTTGTTAATCAGGTCCTCAACTCACACATGCCATGTTTTCATGTGGGTACTGCTTGGCTCTGCACAGACTGTCTCACATCTATGGTGTTTTGTTACAGCACACAGCAGGGAGCCTCACGATGCACAGGCTGCCACCAGGGGTGTCTATAATTGAAAAAGTAAATTTTGTTTGCCTGGGATAACACCCCGACCCTGTAGTGTGGACAAGCATGTCATTATAACTTGCACAGAGGTTTGAGAGCTCAGCAGCTGAGGTGGCCCTTGACCTTCGCCCCTTGTACTCAGCAAAGAGTGCATGTGCAATGTTTTTACAAAAACAGTTATTTTGGGAAGCCAGTCATTTTTTAGGTCTCGCCTAGCTTCGCAGCGCATGCGTTGCACGCTCTGCGAGATCTATTGTAATCGGGTTGCTTTCGAAAGTGGGGTAGAAGCTCCGCCCATCCTTTCGATTGGCCGGCGTCATCCTTTATAGTAAACACTGGCCTCCGATAGAAAGTGAGGCTTTTTGGTGACCGCCCTGTATCCTTGTCAGACAGCCCATCCGGACTGGATCTTTTGCTTGCGGCGGCGCTAGACTGTCTCCTTTGCACCTTTTTTTCCCATTCGCGCAATGGCGTCGCGACAGTTTGTTGTTCCTACTACCTCTCAGAGGCGGGGGCGCCCCCGTCTCTACTGCTCAGCAGTCTGGTCTTCGTTCCGACTAGCGCTCAGCAGCAGAGTCTGGCTTGTGCTGCGGCCTGAGCTGTGGCCGCGAGTCTGTCTCCCTCGAGCTGTCAGTGCCCCAGCTGGAAGCGACTGTGTTTTGTAAGCAACGGGCCTTGTCAAAGGCTTGGATTAAATGGGGTGGAGGGTGATGTATCTGCCATATCTGAGATAGCATGATGCTATATGAGCAGCGGAGCCGGCTACTGCGGTAAAGAACTGTCTCGTTTGTACCGCACACCCATGGGTCTGCAGGGGCTGTAGTTGTGTGTGGAGGCGGGAAGGAGGGGTCTCTGTGGGCAGCTGCTTTAGATGAGGCGTTGGTGCCTTGGGTGATGTGAATGTCCACATTGGACGTCGTCATTGGAATGCGTGTCAGTGTCGAGGGTTACCTCAAGGTCAGTAGCTGCCGGCATTTTGATTTTATTCGCAGGACCGTCATTCTCTTTCTGAGGTGCATAGTGTCAATACGTGGATTGCTTCTACTGAACCTTTTCATATGAACCTCAGTATATCCTGTGCATGGGAAGAGTGTGCAGCTCTTTGTGTTTGCATGTATGCACGTGTATACCCTGGGCTGTGTGTCTACTTTCTCTCCGTGCTTCAGTTGGGGCCGTCTTTCCTTTCTGCAAATATCTGAACACAAACTTGTTCTCTGTATCCCCATCATGCAAGGAAGAGTTCTCTTCTTCTTAATGTATCCCGTATGTGCTGCTTCTAGCTTCATTGTATTTATCTAATTTCTATCTCACGTGCTTCCCCAGTGTGCGTGGGCAATATGGGCTGCTCTTGCGTGCGTAGCCGTCCACAACCATGCATGTTTATATCCCTCGGTACACGGTTAGGGAACGTGCCTCCTTAGTGCGTGTATCTAACCCCCTCTTAAGTGTCTGTGTAGCCCCCAGCGCAGTGTGCACAACTGTGTCTGCCCCAAGCACATGGGCGCCTGTAGCCCGGCCTTCGGTGCATCTGTCGGCCTCCTGCTCTGCTCTTCCCTGCCACATTGCATCTGCTCCTCTTCCTCCGGCCTGTTTTTGCATCTGTCTCTGTATATCTGCTCTTTCCTATCTTCTGCCCCATGTCCGGCCACGTGTACGCGGGCTTCGGCCTGCACAGCCGCTCTTGGTCATATTATCATCGGGATGTTTAGTTTTACTGTTAATGAAGTGCTTCTCTCAGTAAGGTTAACTTGTGGGTAAATCCACCTGTTTCATCACATACCCGCTAGATTCCAGTGCATATCTTCCAAAGAGCAGACCTGTATATACCCTCCCATCTGAAACTGTGCCAAAATAACATCTCATCATTCCACGTGTGCCTGTTCTATTCCTCATCCTGTAGTTCACTAGTTTTAAAACCCTCATTATGTATAGTGCTCATTTTTTGTACCCGTTCCTGCGTGTGCAGATTTTTCACTGCTCATGTGTTTTGTTTTAAATATTTTTCCAGTGAGCTTGTCGCGCTATGCTTGTGTATGTCATCCCGGTATGTGTGCCCCTCCTTTCTTTGTGAGGGTTTACTGCCATGTGCGTGTGCCAGTCCCGCCACAGTATGTCTGCGCATCCCTCCATAGATAGGACTTGTAGGTGTCCACCCTCGTATGTGTCCTTGAATCTCTTCTGCTTCTGAGTTTGTGGACCTAGGCAGGGACTGCACGCTCCCCCGCCCTCCTGTATGGCTCCACCTCATTCTCTGCCGAGGATTGAGGACATATACATAGGCACAAATTGCAGGCTACACCCTTACGTGACTGTCTGTGCATCGCTTCTGCTCTTAGGCAGGAATTCCAGGTTTTCACCCCGTGTGTGTGTCTGTATATATCACCTTTTTCTCTAAGGACATGTACCTAGGAATCCCAGGTTTCCACTCCCTGTGGATGTCTATGTAACATCTCCTTTGTGGAGAATATGTACCTAGGCAGGAGTCCCAGGTTTCCACTCCCTGTATGTGTTTGTGTATCACGTTCTCTCCTAAGGATATGTACCCACGCAGACATCCCGTGCACCCATCCTTTGTTTGCCTTCCTATTTCTCCTGTTTCTGTGGATTTGTACCTAGGCTGGAATTGCAGGTTCCCACCACATGTGTCTTTGTATCTTCTCTTCTCCAGAGACTATGTAGGTAGGCGGGCAGCATAGGCTGCCACCCCCTGTGTGTGTCTGTATCTTCTCCTCTCCTGAAGATGTGTATTTAGGCAGGAATCCTAACTCTTCTACCCACTTAGTGTGACCATGTATCCCCTCAAGGTTTGTACATAGGCACGAATCCGAGGCTTCCATCACCAGTAGCTAAGGTATGGGGCTTCAGAACAGTGCCGGCTCATCGGCGGATGAGCGCCGCCCCACAATAAAAATAAAGTGATAATAACAGAATATTATTATCATTTTATTTTACCCTAGCAAATCTATTGGTGCAGAACGGGCGGGCTGGTCAGAGCACAGCAGGGGGAGGAGTGGTGGCACTTCAAGTGTGCATGATGGTTTGGCCGGCCAAACGGTCATGCACGCTTTGCATTTTCTCCACCGGCTGTAATACACAGCCTGGGTGGAGAACATGCACAGGCCCCCAGTCCCTGTCTGAGCACCGAACTACGGTGCTCAGACCAATCACAGCTCAGCAGCGCTGTGATTGGCTAAGGGAGTCTGGGAGCCTGTGTGCTTCCTGTTTCCTGCCAGCGTCATGGTAAGAAGGTTGGAGGAGAGGCAACCACCAGTAGGGCAGGCTTAATTTTCTTTTTTTTTACCAAGTCCCCCTCCTCGCCTCACCACTTCTGCCTCGTAGCAAGCGCTACTGCCTCAGAATGGGAATTAAAAGCTGTGCTTTCTCCTGGTATTTCTGCTTTCATTGTTCCTTCACAGGCCCACTAAATCTGCAGGTGCCCATGCAAGACCTGCAAAAAAAGTAAGAAATGACATGCAGACAAGCATGCACACTGTCACTCAGCAGACACTGCCTCTCGCTTCCTTTTACTGCAGTGATGCTGCTTCTGTCCCATAGGAGGGTTTACCCCGCCAGAGGCATCTTCTTCCCATGTCTGAGTGCCATCCACATTTTCCCCAGTCCCCTCAGGAGGCAATGCAGTGGGGGACAAGAGCATGCACTGGCATATTATGGAATGATAAGGATAGCATGGTTTGTTCTAACACAAACACAGAAGTAAAATCACAGGTGGAGACTCCAGAACAAGGTTAACAAGTGTGAAGTTACTACTAGTAAACGTGGTAGACACATCCCTATTGGAAAGTATGGGGAAAAATACGTGTACTAATCATATAAAATACAAATTGAAACATTTTATTATAACATATAAAAGTTAAATATTTATTGCTAACTTAAAACAAATAAAATACAATGGTACAGAACATTAACTCATTCAATTAAATATGTATTAAATGTGTATTCAATAAAATATAGTTCTCTCATTTATAAATATTAATTCTTAAAGAATAAGTTTAAGAAATGGTCACCCACGGTAACATTTTAACTGTTATTTATTATAATGTGCCCAATGTTGTGTTTTCAATCAATTTAAAATATGTTTAATCTTTTAACAAAAGTTTAAAAGTTTAATTACATGTTTCTTATACCTTTCCCATTTTGCTGTAAGTAATCCCACTTTCCATCCACTCTCCCTTTCCACTCCCATATTTACTCCATCACTTTGGCAGAGATTTCTGCATAGAAATGATAAGGGAAGCTGAGGTCTCCACCCGCAGGATTGTCAATAGCATTTTGAAGTTTATTAGTAGTACTACTGTAGGACTGTTTTACATACTGCAACATGCATTTTCTGAATATGCCCATAGATTCTAAGGCATCACACTAATTCAGTATCATGCATGTTTTATTTTTTTATTTTTACAGTAGAGGTTCTAAAGGAATAATGGCCCTCACAGCCACAACTCTGAACCAGGTCAAAAAGTGAGTGGAAAATGCTGATGCTATAAAATCCTGGGTGGAATTTGTCAGTGCCCTCTATTAACTGTATTATGAAGAAAACATTATCATACTGATTTCTGCTGATTGTGTGGCCCATAATGCACTAACAGTCTCCTTCAGGCGTATGAGATCCCAATTCTCTCCTTTATCTAAAGGCATTCTGCCTGGTAACCGTTAACATATGTGGTTTTATACTGTTGGTGAGGAACAAAGGGATGCCCATTCTCTGATACAGTAAACACGGAATGACTATTTAGAAAGCAGGACCTTTTTAGTAACCAAGGGACTATTATAGAAAATTACAAAAAAAAATTTTTTTAAGTTACATGTAACCTTTCAACCAGTGATATCAATACTTTACTTCCAAGCTATTATAAACATCCACAGACCCTACTAGAATTTTTCAGAATCAACAGCAAGTCTTGCTATGGCTGCTAGGCTTTTTGAAATGAATTTTAAGAAGGGTCTTCCGTTTTTAGGTCCACAGGCTTCCTATTTCTGGCTCCACAAACTCTTAGCATTTTTGAATCTGCATGATTGCCATGAGTGGACACCAAGTGGCAGATATAGATAATCTAACCATCCATTTTAAGGTACACCACCCTTTCTGTGTGAGTAAAGCCTACAGTCTCTTCTGGAAGTCCATAGACTTCGGACCAGATGCTATGACAATGTCAGTGCAGTTTTGAGGAGAGTTTGGATTCCAAAGACATCTGGGAGAGACCACAGAATACATACATTTTTAACAGACTGGGGGCCAGATGTACGACTTATTTTTGCATGCGCAAACGGGTTTGCGACCCGTTTGTGCATGCAAAAATACCTAGGGGCCATATAAAAACCCTAATTAGTGAGTCGCAATTTATTTCCAACTCACAAATTAGGATTTGTGACTCGCTATTAGGAAGGGGCGTTTCAAGGGCGTCCCTTCCTAATAGCGACTCTGAGCCCTATATATAACTGTTTTGCGACAGCAATTGCGGTCTCAAAATACTCGCAATTTACCACTTGCTTCAAGTAGGTGGTAAAGCATTCGCAAACAGGAAGGGGTCCCCAGGGGACACCTTCCCCTTTCGGAATGCATGGGGAAATATTTTTTAAGGGGCAGGCAGTGGTCTCAGGGACAACGGCCTGCCCTTAAAAAATTAAACAAAAACGTTTTTTTTTTTTTTTAAATGCATCCCATTTTCCTTTAAGGAAAACGGGCTGCATTAAAAAAACACTGCTTTATTGAAAAGCAGTCCCAGACATGGAGGTCTGCTGATCCCAGCAGGCCAC
Organism: Triturus cristatus; assembly: GCF_964204655.1. Taxonomy (NCBI): domain Eukaryota; kingdom Metazoa; phylum Chordata; class Amphibia; order Caudata; family Salamandridae; genus Triturus; species Triturus cristatus. The sequence continues at coordinate 254,697,396 of NC_140588.1, forward strand.
CATACCTGGGAGGGCTGGCATTCACAATGGGGTCACAAATTGCGAGTGCCACATGAATATGCATGAGGCATGCAATTCGCGACCCCATTAGGAATCGCTAACAGTGTCTCAGACACTGTTGTACATTTGCATTAGCGACTCACAAATTGCGACTCGCAATTTTTCCGCCCTTAGGGCCTTATTATGATTACAGCAGTCTGAGACAGCTGTACCATCAGTTGTGGTCTGACTGCCATCTCCTTGTTGGTCCGACCGCCTGATTATGAGAAGGGCAGTCAGACCACCACAATACTGCCTCCACTGCCAGGATCATGGGTCCTGATGGGGGGGCGGTGAGGAAAGCGTCAGTCTTCAGCAGTAGTGCCGATACCAGCACCGATGTGCAGATTATGACCTGCCTTACCGCCAACCTTTTTATGGCCGGGACCCCACCATAAAAAGGTCGACACAAAGGCAGGGCTAGGGGTGTGTGCATGGGGGCACTTATGGTGCCCCCTCTGCTTGCACTTTTGAGCGTACACTGTGTGCCATGCACGACATGGGGCATGGTATACAGGGTGCCAACATGCAAGCGACACTGCCACTGTGCCAGCATATGCTTCAGGCACTTTCAATGAGCTGAAGCATGCCGCTGCCGTGGCCCTGCCGACACAACACCAACAGCCCAGGTGTGTTATTGTAATACGGCAGTTGGGATTCTGCAGGCTTGGCAGCGTTCTACTGAGCACCGCAACGACGGTCTAGCAGTCGGTCCGCCAAACTCAGAATCAGGCCCTTGGTGAATTGCAAACAAACACTGTAAAAGCCAAACTGACAGTAGGCATATCCCAGAGATGTGTTATCAGGATGAAATATTGTGTTGAAATATGCTAAACTACATTTTTCTATTAACATGGTTTGGAGACTCCAACATCGAAGATCATGTAAGGAAGTCCTGACTACAAAAAGCCACAAAAATAAGCTAAGTAAGGTGGGCTTTTCTGTTTTGGTCTGCACAGAGTTTGAGGGTGGAGTTTGCATAGGAACATATCAAAATATTATATTGGAATCTTGCTTGACTCTTAAAACAACCTAAGAACGTGTCTGATGTCAAGCCGGTGCATATAATATGCATCATTGGCAAATTCAATCTAAAAAAACACCAGAGTTCCGCACACAATACTGCCAATTCTGAAGGCTGACTATTGGTGAAGGCTATATTTTCTGTTTCTGTGATGGATGCAGTCCATGGGTGTGTTTTGAGTCACAGACTCACTAAAGTTTTTTAAAAAGGGGAGATTTCATTGGTTTGCCTCAAAGATATTCCTCCACCAATTTTCTCCATAATGTCTTGTTTCTTTCTACACTCTTTTTTATATGTAGCGTACTCCTCGTCTTGTGATTTTAAGTATGTTTTAGTGTTTAGGTCCTCTGTTGTTCAGGCCTCACTGTAATTGGCCCTATCCCGCATGCCTGTCACCAGCAGAACGAGTGATATCTCTTTGTTCTCACGCGAGTCCAATTCCGGCAGTGTCCGCATTAAAAAAAAAGAGTGTAGAAAGAAACAAGACATTAAGGAGAAAATTGGTTGCGTCATTGGCATGCACAGAAGATCTTGAACCAATATAGGAATTGCATGAGGTCTGAAAGAGTGTATGAAGAATATTGTACAGGCAATTGGTGTTTAAGGATAAGGCATCCAACAACACAAAGAGCTGCCCTGAAGTAGTCCCAAGCGAATAGGGACGAAACGTTAGGTCATCTTGTTTTTACTTGAAAATCATGAATAAAAATTGATGAAAAGGATTCTGAAAGAATGATGTGTATTATATGATTTTTTGCTATTAAGAGCTTCGTTACAAATTGGGTCATGAACACTATGATGTGAAAGAGATCTTTTTAGACTTGTAAATATTTCGGTTATGCTCCTCATTTTGTTTGGTTAAATGACCTAAATTGACACTGGAAACGGCCAAAACATGTGGACAAAATCTGAGAGGATGTATAAAACTTTAATTTCAATGAACATACCACTTTTAATTTTTATCTTTGTCTCGGGTATTGTAGTAATAAAAGAGAAATTGGATGTACCCCGAGACTTTTAAAGCCAACTGGATCCCTGCTTATAGCCATAAAATAAAGATATTGAACTCCCATCAATAATCAAGTCCATCCAAGTAGAATGTACCTACCTGGTTGGGGAGAAGTCACCAATGATGAAGCATGCCACAAAGAATCGTGGGTGAAGTGTCTTCTCCCATTATCTTTAGATACATGTGATGTACAGAAGGAATAAAGTATGGGGCATATTTATAAGAACATCACGCAGTGCAGAAAGTCACCTTGCTCTGCTTTGCCCCATGACAGGGATAGGGCAGCCATGCACCGTATTTAAAAGAATATGGCTCATTCTTGCTATTGTCGCTCTGTTGGTGCGATTGTGGCTGGCTGCCTAGCACAACAGGGTGCCTGCATTGTAAGGAGTATTTGTTTTGTGCAGGAAGGGGGACCTTGCTGCATTAAAACAATCCCCTGAGCCATTTTTCTCTTTCCCACCTCTACCACTTCTGGTAATTCTGGGAATGCATCAAAATCCATGAATGTTACCTGGGAACACCCATACAACACTCACAGAATGCCTCCCTAGTGCAGAGTAATGCAACGCAGTGATTTGTACTGCGTTACGTTACTCCGGATTTATGAAGCCACTTAGGGCCACATCAGGTGGTCTTGCATAACTACATAAATCGCATTTTGGGCTTGCGTTGCACATGTACCATATTGTGTGGTGAAAGCACAACACAACCCCAATCAATTCAATTCAAATCAATCTTACTTTATTTCGATTTATGTTATAAATCATAAAAAGCATACAATAAAATTCATTGTTAATAAAAGCAAAAACATTCAATAAAATTACAATCATTAAAAGAGCATCATTATTTACAAATTAAAAGAATATTTTCTGAATTAAGAAAATTTTCTGTAAACACAGCCAGAAATATTATAGTTTTTTTTTTTTTTTTTTTTTTTTTCCTCAAGTTTTCTTTATTTCCTTAAATGCAAAAAGACAATGCAATGTAAATGTCTTATACCACATAATGCAGTTCTATCACATGTGTTTCATCGGCCACATCAGTGCCAAAATCTGAGCGACGAATAAGCATTGCAACTTGTGGTTATGACATTCCAATATTTATAATGTAAAGTGGAATGTAGAATATTGAAGAGCTTACATGATACAGAGTGGTTGAGGAAGAGAGCACTATGAAAGGATTCAGAATATTTATTTACCTCATTGCTACAATTTCTTGAGGCGTATCACTACATCATACAACTATAATGAGAACTTTTGCAACAAAACAATGAAAAGAACAGAAAAAGGGAATGAGAAAGAAAAACAACTGTTGTAGCATAAAGGTATTGGGCCTGATGAATTTCTACTTCAAATCATCAAGATTGCTTATCCCAGAATAACGTCAGCTACGACGGTAATCTCATTAGGTCCTCCAATGGATTTTGTTCTGTACTGAAAGGGACTGGAATATTTTGGGGATGAGCAATTATCAAATGAGGACCTGGAATAAGATACTTGTTAGCATTCATTCATTACTAAAATGGATATTTTTCAGACTAAATCTATCTTTAGGACAGTAAACTTGGAAACAAATAAATTGGCCACAAAATATGAATGAAACCGAATCAGCAGAATAGATTATCTCCTTTGGTATCTTTATCAAATTTTAAAGAAAGTTTGCATACCTTTCTAATTTTATGACTTGAAAGGATTTAATAAGCATGAACAAAGCAGTGAAAAGCAATTTTGAAGGGAGTTATCTTCCCCAGCCAAAGAAGATTGTATCATAAGAAGTTCATCCTTTATCAAATATCCCTCATACAAACCCTATCAGAAATATTATAGTTATCACAATAGTAACATTAAGTTAACTCAATAGCTCTTTGTTCTAAGGTCTTACGATGACGAACAATAGATTTCAGAAAGCTAGCTATTGTAAATACTACCAGGTCTCCCTCCAACATCTGTAAAAAAAGTAAAGCTGGGCGACATTGTCTGTGACCCGTGCGCCTCAAAAACGGAATAAGCAGTTTTTTCCTAATTTCCGTGAAAAATTTACAAAAGAGGACAGTGTGCAGAGTAGATTGTGGGGAAATAAGATCACAAGGACAAATAGAAAGAGTTTTGGCCCAATTATTTTGTAATGGGAATGCGACTATCCGATGAAAAAAATTCATCCTGAGTCTCACCAAAAGATAGCGCTCGTAGGTTGTGGTATTAAAAGTAAGATAAGGCTGTATTGTGGGTACCGATTGAATCATTAGACTATGAGTGACAGATGGTTTGCTAGCTTCACTCAATAGTCTCATCTCCTCCAGGTGGGCAAGTGCTTTAGTTTTTAAGATCTTTCTCGAAACCTCACATATTGAAGTAGGATTATGAAGGTATTTATCCCAGCCCAAGTCATGAAGAAAAGTTGCGATGTACCGCAGCCACTTAGATCTATGAACGCTATCCATGGTCAAACAGTCAGACAAGAGCGACTGGGAGAGGGTAGCTTTGTCTGATGTCCATATTTTACGCCATAACAAAAGTGGCTCCACTTTTGCTAGGTCCACCACATGTGCAAGACCCAGCTCTAGGTGACATGCAAAAGTTCCCGTACTCCCCGGAACTGAAAGGAGAAACCTCAAAAATGAATTTTCGACTTTCTGTATGGGATCCGTGTTCACAAATCCCCAAAGTCCTGCCCCATATAAGGCCACAGATAAACATTTAGCTTTGTAAATCTGGATGATTTCGGTTGGAGCTCTATTTCCCAGTTTCCTAGTGAAATTGAGAAGGGCTGTGACTGTCCTCAGGAAGAGGAGTCTTCGAGTTTCAACTGCCGATTTCCAAGATAATCTGTGATCCATTGTTATGCCTAAGTAAGAGTATGTTTGGGTGGTAACAATTTTTTGTTGATTCAGATAGATACCCCGCGATTTTGGCTGGCTGCCTAGCACAACAGGGTGCCTGCATTGTAAGAAGTATTTGTTTTGTGCAGGAAGGGGGACCTTGCTGCATTAAAACAATCCCCTGAGCCATTTTTCTCTTTCCCACCTCTACCACTTCTGGTAATTCTGGGAATGCATCAAAATCCATGAATGTTACCTGGGAACACCCATACAACACTCACAGAATGCCTCCCTAGTGCAGAGTAATGCAACGCAGTGATTTGTACTGCGTTACGTTACTCCGGATTTATGAAGCCACTTAGGGCCACATCAGGTGGTCTTGCATAACTACATAAATCGCATTTTGGGCTTGCGTTGCACATGTACCATATTGTGTGGTGAAAGCACAACACAACCCCAATCATAAATATGCCTCTGAGTATCTGAAAAATAACCAATGCACCTGTTGTGTCAATGAGTAGTCGTTACCCCTAATCTAAAAAATAAATCAATACTCTCAAAGTGAATTGAAAACTTTGAAAGCACAATCAATAATCAGTGACATTCTGGCCAGTAATCATTTGCAACATCAACTGTGTAATGTGACCTGAAAACCAAGCAGCAGGAAGACACTAAAGAAACAAAGGAAGAGAACATTCACTGTCTGCCAGGAAATTCTGCAGGCTCACTGAGAGAAATTGATTCTGAGATTAAGATAATTTCATTTTATTGTACAGAACTCTATATCTATGTATAAAGCAATTGTATGCTGTGCACCTCTTCGTGTCATTGTTTTTGAGGTAGCTATGCCCTATTATATCTGTCCACTAAACCAGGCACCAGTATAATAATTAGGAGCAAGAATAGGGTATGAAGCAAGCTGGAATCTTTAGAGGTCAAAACACTGGAAACTAGAAGCAAAAGTGTAGCAAGATAGAAAAACAACACAATCTGCCCGTAGCAAGTAACAAACTGAGCTAGACAGAAGGGTTAGAACATTCTGCCTTTATAGCCCATAGGGACTAATGAAGCTGGAAAGAGGAAGAAAAACCGATGAAAACTAGAAGGACATGATGAAATTTTCTCAGTTCCGCCACCAAGCCAAACCAACGTTCACATCTCTTGGTTGGGATACAGAGAGAAGAATGTGAAAGACAACCACTCCACCCTGCCTCACACACATCATAACAGCCAACATGCCTCATATTTTGGGTGGAGAGAGAGGAAATTGCTCAGAAACACAGTATTCCTGTGCCCCAACAGCCACAGAAAAACTGTTTCCAAAGTTTTCCAAGTCCAGAACACTCAATAGTGTCAACCATCAAACCCTCAACATCCACAACTGCCTCGAGGACATGCGGTGTCTCCTGGTAGCTTCCTGCTGCTGAGGTAAGAGACCATGTCATGACCTTAGGTGCTGCAGTAAGGCCTTCAGCTGAAGCTGGAGCCACTGTTGAGACCTAAAACTGTGGTCCTTGTTTAGAGTTTGGCTGACGGGTTACTCCATCAAACACATGGGAGTCGTCCCATCAGCAGTATTACTAATGCATTTCAGACCCTAACACATGTAATCTGGTTCAAAAAATACTATTTCTGCAGTTCATTCTTTCTTCTATTTCCTCACTTTCAATAAAAATTATAGGTTTATTGTCCAAAACCCAGTAACTTAATATTTTTTAAAGCTTGAACAGTAATAAAACTAGTGTGTAATAGTTGAAGGATCATTGCTACTAGGGCCCAGATTTACAGTTTCTTTGGCACATGACAACACTGCACCAAAGTTGCTGCACTGCCTTGTGTCAAAGGTAGAGAGAAGAAATGTGCCATATTTACTAAGATATGGTGCATTTATTCTCTCCCCTAGTGCTGACTCACATTTGGCAACCATCTACCAATGCAATCAATCAATCAATCAATCAGAGAATTCTTAAGCGTGCTACTCACCTGTGAGGGTCTCAAGGCGCTGGGAGTGAGCAGCTCCAGTCAGTCGAAGAGCCAGGTCTTGAGGGTCTTCCTGAATATGTGCAGGGTAGGGGCACATCTGATGTTGATTGGGAGCTCGTTCCAGGTCTTAGCCGTGATGTAGGAGAAGGTTTTTTCACCTGTTCTTGCTCTGCAGATGCGTGGGAGTGCGGCGAGGGTGAGGTCTGCGGATCGGAGGTTCCTCTTGGGTATGTGGAAAGGGATTGTATTGTTGAGATATTGGTGTCCGATGTTGTGGAGGAATTTGTAGGCGTGTGAGTATCTTGAAAGTTACTCTCTTCTCAATGGTGAGCCAGTGGAGGTAACGCAGGTGTTGGGTGATGTGTTCGTGTTGAGGGATGCCGAGAACGAGTCTGGCTGCAGTGTTCTGGATGGTCTGGAGTTTGCGGAGCAGAGACTTGTTGATCCCGGCATAGAGGGCGTTTCCATAGTCCAGTCTGCTGGTTTAGAGAGTGTGGGTGACGGTCTTCCTTGATTCGGGGGGGATCCATTTGAAGGTCTTTCGGAGGATGCAGAGGGTGTTGAGGCAGGTGGAGGCGGCGGCATTGACCTGTCGGGTCGCGGAGAGGGAGGAGTTGAGTACGATGCTGAGGTTTTGGGTGTGGTCTTTGGGAGTGGGGGGGCTGGCGAGGGCGGTGGGCCATCAGATGTTGTCCCATGCAGAGGGTGAGGGTCCGAAGACGAGGACCTCCGTCTTCTCCGAGTTGAGCTTCAGGTAGCTGCTGCTATTCCAGGATGCGACGTCTTTCATTCCTTTCTGGAAGTTGAGTCTGTTGGTGATGGGGTCCTTGGGGAGGGAGAGGATGAGCTGGGTGTTTGCTCTGGCTAAAGAGTTTTTAGTGACTCAGGAAGTGTGGCGCTCTGCTATGTGAACGTTTCTGTTATGTGTGTGATTAATTGGGTATAGTGCAACCAGGCAAGGGGATGCTCCCTTAAACCCCCAAGTCCTGGGCACACGTAATGTGGTATTGCAATAAAGGTATAGTTCAATTCAAGTGGATTTTGAAAGGAATGTCAATGTTCATCTCAGGTAAATTCATTCTTTGTCTCTATTTTTTCATAAAGTGAGCAAGAGAAAACTAGCCAACAGGTGTTTCGTCGCCAATGGAAATAATCCTGCGACTTCCTCAGGGCTGGGAAAGATACAAAGGGTAATATGAACACAATATAGTGTTTATCAAAATTATATTGGGGAATAAAAACTTCATCTGTTACAATGGTGACTTAACACCTTCAAAGTGGAAACCCTAAATGTCAAAATAACAAGTTACCTTATGGGACAACAAGATAATACAAGTGACATTGTGAGCACAGTGCATAATACATGTCCAAGGTTAGTGAATGGTGAAGTATTCAATTATCATCTTATGAAAACAACATAACGCCAATTCAGAGTTGAAATTACAAAAAGAGGGGCAAAATCGGGAGGGGAAGGGGCCCAGAATAAAATAGGGAAAGGCGGAGAATCAAAAGTAAAAGGGTAACTCTTCTAATGAGTATTACTGGAAATGCTATCTGAAGATGAAGGTAAGACTTCATATTAATCTGTGGAGGTAAATTGATATAAAAACCAAAAGGCGGGTGTAAGTAACAATACATGGAGGCAGGCAGTTGCAACTATGTGGTGAATAAAAGGAAAGGAGAGCGCTTACCTCCCCGCCGTTGATAATTGTGATCCGGCTGGTCAAGGTACACGTCACTTGATCGGTGAACAGGTTTAAAGGATACAATTAAGAGGATACATCTATATCGGGAGAATGATGTCGGTCAATTGTAATGTTTGCAAAAGTTGATAGAAAACTGCAGCGTATTGAAGGATAAAAGTAAATTAGAACGGATCTTACCACAGTAATGGTGATCCAGCATATGACTGTGCTGCGAGCGTTCGAAGGACTTAGGGTAGTCCGTGTTCAGAGTGTGGATCTGAAATGTAGATCTAACTTCAGTAGCGGTAGGCACAAAAGATACTAACTTGAAAAAAAAGGGCTCATATCAATCTATTGAAAGGGAGGTGAATGTTCTTACCTACAGCGAGTACGCTGTGGTTTCTCACGGCAACGATTCTTCTGCAGTTTGTTCCGGGTGTGTACGTTTACAGTAACTCGGAAGTGGTTTTATACGGCCTGAATAAGCAGAGGACTAGAACACTAACCAGTCCTCTGTCATATTAGTACCGCGGCCAAGAGGACTGTGAGAAATGTGAAGGTAGCAAGGAAAGCATTAGATTATTATGTAAGAAAGGTTCAAAATATCTGGAGAAATTCCAAGAAAAGGAATATCAAAAGGTAAAAAATAATGAAAACTTCAACGGTTCCGAAACAGAAAACATATGTTCTCTTGCATGTGTAAGCTAACAGAAATCCGCATGTTGCACAATACCGAAAAATTATAATAATATTGTGTGGCCCGATGATATCAAAATAAGATGTGCCAGAGTTTAGGCCAATTACAATATGGGTTTGTTAACACGTTGTGAGGTAGAAACATTGGGGAGACATGGGAGAACTATTCTTAATAGTAACACCAATTGTCTAGTTTTAGCGGGCGGCAAGCGAAATCCATATCACATTATAAAATCACTGTAAAGGAAAGCAACACAAATTGGATATAAAACAAGACGATGTACTATAGTTATGTCGCCTATGAAGAATATGATCACCATATAGGTCACAAGCAACATGAACAGAAGTATGCTGTTAGAACATAGAGCAATTAAAGGAAGTTAAGAAACGTTACAAACAAAAGGTGCAATGTGACCTCTTAAGTTATACTCACAATGTTAGAACATATGTTGACAATAGAAGCAGAAATCTATTGCAGGTATATTATTCTCCAAGGAAATATTGCATCTCATGATCACAGTTTAAGCTGTGTTCCACAGTATGGAGGCGCATGATCCAAGTTGCTTCTGTACGTCTCAGTTTCAGTTCTCTGTGGCATTCTCGCACAATTGGTTGATTTACGTTGATTCAAATTAAAGAGAAGCACTTGTGTATTCTTTGAGATGGACAGATCGCTGCGTGTAGTGCCACTGGATATCTGACGTCCTGTTGATGTAATACTCTAACATGCTCGTTATTTCTGTCTTTCAGAGGTCGGATTGTGCTTCCAATGTATTGTCTCTTGCATGCACATTCAATGATGTACACCACAAATTTAGTATTGCAGTTAATTTTTTGTCTGATGTTATATCTTTTTTTGTCCACTCTGGTAAAGTCACAAGTTCCATGTTTGGCCCATCTGCATACCCCACAGTAACCACATATATAAAAAAAGCTATAGTGTGTTGGGTAAGCCATGTTGAGTCGTTGGCGGTGTGTGGGACAGTAGGACTAAGTCTGTTTCTGAGTGTCCTACCTCTCCTAAAGGTAATCTGTGGGTAAGTGGTTATGAGGCCGTTAAGAGATATGTCAGCCTTTAAGATTCCCCAATGCTTGGCGAGACTCTTTCTAATTACATGGCTCAAACTGTTAAAGTTTGTGATAAGTCTCACTGGTTGGTTTCGTTGCTGCTTGGGAGTCTTGACTCGTAGGGTATCTACTCTTTTTATATGGCCAATTCTATTTTCCGCTTTCTTGATAGTTTGTGGTGTGTACCCTCTCTTGTTAAACCTGTTTTTTATGTCTGTGAAGCATTTTTGGAAGTCTATCTCCTCACTACAGTTCCTTTTTGCCCTCATAAATTCACTATAGGTTATTGCATGATTCTGGTGTACAGGATGAGAGCTGCTCACATGTATAATTGCGTAACATGAAGTCTCTTTGTGAAAAAGTCTACTGTGCAATTTATCTTCCTTGATATAGAGTTCCACAGCCAAGAATGTGATTTTGGATGTGCTAGATTCTATAGTAAATTTTATGTCAAGGGTATGATTGTTCAAATGGGTGTAGAATTTCTCCAATTTCTATTGTGTGCCTGACCAGAGTAACAGACAATCATCTATGCAGCGACCCCAAAAAATAATAGAGTCAATCCACGGTGCTCCGTTATCGCCCCAGATCCATTCATCTTCGAGAGTGCCCATAAACCGATTCGCAAAGGACGGTGAGAACTTGGAACCCATGGCAAATCCCCTGATTTGTTTGTACCACCGTTTGTCAAACATGAAGAAATTGTTGTCTAGGATAAGGTTCATCATGGAGATGAGCATAGTGGAGTGTTGCCATTGGATTGCTGACCTATTGTGCAAAAGACGAGTCACTGCGCGTAGGCCAAGATCTGGTTTGATGCTAGTGTACAGGGAAACTACATCTAAGGTGACTAAGATCATCCCTGGCTGCCATTGTGAATCTGATAGAATGCTCAGGATATGTTTCATATCCTGGATAAAGGACGGTAGGTTGCGTACCATCGGTCCAAGGAAGAGATCGACATATTCCGCTATCTTTTCTGTAGGACCCCCTAACCCTGAAACAATAGGTCTGCCAGGAGGGAAAGGGAGGTGTCTGTGTATCTTGGGTAGGGTGTACAACCAAGGAAAGGTAGGTCTGTATACCTTCATGTAACTAAGTTCATCCTCGTTTATTAGACCTGCAGTGTGCCACTCAAACAAGTTTGTTGATTTTAAGGGTAAGTGGCCATGTCGGGTTGTGTGTGAGTAATTCATAGCAGGTGGTGTCTTGTAGTTGGGTCAAAATGTCCTGGTTATAGTCATCACGGTTCATAACTGCGACATTATCCCCTTTGTCAGCTTCTCTGATTAGAAAGTTGTTATCAGTGCTTAGTGCCTTAAGGGCTAGGCGCTCGCCTAAGGCAAGATTGTCTTTTAGTTTGAATCTTGTTTTGGTTCTCTTGTTGTCATATTTGACAGGGTGCGCTGTCGGTGAAAGGTAGGACAGGTGCCTTTACTGTGTGGCATGTCCTGGTAGTCACAAACAGCCATTTTTTTTCCACTACTGTGAAGCTGCCCTCTCGTAGGAATGCATTGGGGATTCCCTGATATGTGTTTCAGTGGTAATTTCTGATATGAGAGAGGTGGCGTGATCAAGTTTGGTATGTTTGGAATAGTGGTAATAAGTGCTGAGTAATGGTGTTCGCAGATTTATTATCACTATTTTAGTACTGCCACTTTTAGAAGTAGGTATTTCTCTGTGCTATGTGTCTTTGTGCCTGCCTGTTGTGTATTGCATGTCTGGCTCTGGATGACACGGCTTGGGAGGTGCAGTGGCTCCAGAGGAGCTGGGTGAGTCGGCGCTAGGCTGAATAGGCTGATCTGCATTTGTAGTAGTGGAAGGAGTAGCACCTGGACCTGAATAGGACTGTGCCTGCCTTCCACAATGCTGGATCCGCCCCACTGTGGTGTGTCTGGGACCAGAGCCTACACTAACAAAAGAGGTGTTTGTGCACATGGAAACAAAAGTGTAAGTGCCCCCCAGAACTGCTCTGGAGCATGCACAGAGCCCTGTGCCAGGGGGAGAACAAAGACATTATGTGGTATAAATATTGGGGCTGTGACCCCATGTAAAGTGCTTTTTGAACTGACTTGGGTTGGAGAGCACTCTTCCAAGAGGAATCGCCGTGGTACCCAGTTGCTGCCTGAGTGGGTGGAGGGGCTGCCCTCTGCTGGGAGGCCCTGCATGCTGGCCTGCCTGTGCCCTTGTGGAGGTTTGGCAAATAGTGCTGCCTGCTCCCTGTTGGTGTCTTCAGGTGGGAGACAGGCTAAGCGCTTATTTGAATGGGCCCTCCGAAATTCAGCGCGTGGTGAGTGCTTTCATTTCCCTTTTTAAAACTTGTGCCCCCACCGAAACATCTGGTGGCGAAAGTGGGCTCTGTATGTGATAAACGCAGGTGGGATATATGAGGGGGTCCTCCCACCAATGTGTGAGTCCATCGCCCAGACTTTGGCAGTGAGGGGGCTCCCACCATTTTTGGGTGGTGCAGGTGCCTCTCCCACTGAGTGTAGACTTACCGGGGGCATTGTGATGCTTTATGCAACTGGGGTTGTCCATGCGGAGGGGAGACAGAGTCAGTGCCTCTCCTCCCCTGATCTGAAAGGGTCGTTTTCTTGTGACGTCATGGACTGGGCAGGGAGAATGTCTCCACGGGGGTCTCGGTCCAATAGAAGCAGTCGGAGCAGCCTCTCCGTCACGCGGTTATGCACCAGGGGTAATTCCTGGTGGCGTTATACCGGGGCGAGACCTCAACTGAGGCCCCGGGTGGTTGAAATTTCCACAATCCCTGTTGTAGGTGGGCACGTGGCCCAAGAGCATAGGAGAGGACACCCAGCAACCTAAAGGAGAGCACCAGTACAGCGCTGGGTGTGGGGCTCATGTTGTACTGTGGTGTACTGCTGGCTTTGGTTGGTGGATCTAAGACGTGTGCATTTTGCAAGTGTTTACTTTAGTGCACAGTTCCTGATGCTAGGGCAGAGTGTGCAACGCTGATTATCCACGTGTGCAGTGATGATGATATGGTACACTGCTGCTGATGAGGTTAAGGCCTAAGGTGGGCCTGATGTGATTATGATGTATGCATAATAGGCTACTCTATGTAATGCTATGATGTTCATGCCTCATGCTTGGTGCTAAGTGCGCCTTACCAGTAGTTACTGGTTGTTTCCTCTAGCTGTGATATATGATGGTTATGACAGTGGCCAGATTGGCGCTGTATTGTATATAATCCCAGTAAAGTGATACTAAGTGCCAGGTGGCACAGTGTACATATGTGATTATGTTCTAATGTGTTTTATGAGTAATACAAAGGCTATTTTTGATATAACCTTTAGTGGAGTTTCTTTTGTGGTGTGCCTAGTGTGTCTCTTCTGTGTGCGTGTGTTGCACAAACGCTTTACACATTGCCTCTGGGATAAGCCTGACTGCTCGTGCAAAGCTACTAAGGGGGTGAGCAGGGGTTATCTTCTGCATGTAACTCCCTTGCCCTGACGAGAGTGGTGGTTTCTGCCTGGCTTAGGCGCATGCCCTAGCCAACCAGAAATCCCATTTCTAACAGTGCATCTTTGCATTATTTTGGGTTACTAACCATCACAAATCAGTAAATCCCACCCTAACACTTTTTGCCAGATTTGCGTTAGAAAAGTGATGCAAACATGGCAGAAAGCGTTAAGAGGCCAGGTGTTGTCTGCAAGGTCCTGCCTTCAGTCAGGCCCGGCACCCAGCTCACCAATGCACCAGTGCATGGACTTACTACTTCTGTGACCTCCCAGTGCTTTGTTAATATTGTGAGAAAAATGCAAATAAATAAAATGTCACAGTGGGAGAACTGATGCTGTATGATGCATAAGTGCTCTGGCCTTGGCCCACCCTCCTGGTGTCTTCCAGACCAAACAGAGATTAAATGTAAAGAAATCTTCACTCACACCCCCTTTGGTCAGGTCAAGACCAGAGATGATTACAATTTGCACAACATACACAGTTCCAGCATTCGCCCGACATCTGCTGTGCATGGTCTTCAATTTTGCGCAGCAAGGATTATTGAGAGGAACCAGCCTTGGGCCACACATTACACCACTCCCCTGCCACACATAGCCTGGAGACAAGTTCTGCAGGAGTTGATATAAGGTTTGGCCTACAGCAAGGCCCTGTTTCCATACCTCCATGCTGGTTCCATCCCCAATGCTCTCAGCCTTCAGTTGTGCGAATCAGGGGGTGGCAGCAGAGTCTGGTCCCTATAGTTGAGCGTTTTCTGTTTGTAATGAAATTCTCACTCTCTGGTCAAGTTCACAAACCCCAGATGAGTCTAGTGATCAGAAATAAGGCTCCAGGATTTATGATTCTCAGGACCCATTCGAAGACTGTGAATTTGGCCCTGCGTTGAGGTTTGCAAGCACCAGACGGGTTGTGAACCCATCCAAGAGGTTTGCACACTCCATGTAAAAATCAACTTTTACAAATCACTCCAGACAGATCTTTAAAAAGCTTGGCATGGAGAGAGTTAGCCACTACCACTATTGTATTGGAAAGTTTCATGCAGAGCAAAAACCACATTCTAATGGAAAGTCAGAGCTAACTATAAATACACACTGGCAATCTTAGTCATATGGGCAGCGCCTGCAAATTGTGACTGCTGAAACATAACTGTCAGTAAGTATTAAGTATACACCCAAGACTGAGCTTTAAATAAGTAATGCAGCGTCCTCCCTAGTCATTGGGTACCATAATTAGTGAGATCTCTGCTGCTAATTATACGATATTAATTGGTTTGCGAAAGATATTTTAGTATGAGAAGTCAAACAGCATCTCTGGCAAGGTATATCAAGAGGAACTTGAAATTCTGCTTCTGCAACAGGAGCATACAATCAAAAGACTGAAGACCTTATTGTTTAGCAAGGCCACATCTCACAGTGATTAGCAGTTCTTAAATTTGCAGTACGTGCTTTCGTAATTCACGAACTTGTTGTCTTTACACGTCTATTACTATTTGCATAATGTGAAGGGAGTGGAAACAATAGCACAAATAAAAAAATTGCATTTTTTTTTAAAAAGTAGCACTAATTACATCCTTGCAAGTGTTTTGATCGTTTCCTGGGTTTGTGTTAATGGTGTGAGATTTGTTCAGGCTGCTGAAGTATGACCCTTCTCCCCTATTTGTCACGGTGATTGCTAAATTCCTATTTTCAATGTGGTTAACCAGGAGACGTTTACTACTACATTAAGGTAAACCTTGTGATACTATCCATCCTAAACTTAGTGCTTTTTTATTCCATGTTTGTATGTTTTTACATCTACATTTTCAACATTGTACCACTTCCTTTGTATTTATTGTACATGTTTTATTGTGTTTTATGAACTTTTATGGCTGACAGCCGAAATAAAGTTTTCTGACTGACTGACTGACTGTTAATGGTGTGCGGTGTCCTACAGTTTAGGTTCTACACAGTGGCAGTTTTCATTATTAGCAAAAAGATGGCACTTTACTGATCAGCGATTATTTACAATATTTGCTTTTCCTTTGATGCATATGCGAGATTGTATTATTGCTAAATGTGTGCGCCAAGTGTGACGGCACAGAACACCCTGTTGTTTGATCTGAAAAATATGAGTCAGTAAAAAATGGATTTAGTGCTCATCTTTTGTTTGTGATTGTGCTTGGCAAATGACTGGCAAGTCTGTGCGTCTTGCATGGATAAGTGAGTCAGGGGATTTAGTGGGGTTGAGTGTGTGGATGGGTGTAGGAGGGTTTGTTGGTCAAAGTGCGTGTGAAAGCTTTATACAGATTGGTGAATGTGTATGAGTAGGCGGGTATAGAGAGCCAGCCACGTGCCTAATAGTAAACCACTTAGAAAGTAAGTCATTCCAATATATCCACCACTTCAACATGGCGAGTGTAGCTACAAGCAAACTGAATTTCACTTTAGCAGTTCCCATGGCCAAAACCATGATAACAGCATTGTATGTAGTGCAATCCATATGTAGAAAGTCATTCGATTGAGCAAGAGTCATAAAAAAACGTCAGAAATGTAGTGTTGCATTCTCTGTTCATTTTTTATTTGGGTCCTAATCAAAGGGTCCTAAAATATAGAGCAAAAACATCAGTTGATGGACAGAATTCAGAACAATGTCATACATTCACCCCAGTACAGAGATCTGGGCCTAAATCCATCGTTTTTTTGCTCACCATGCCATTCCAGTTTGAACCCAGCCATATGCAAATCAGTCTTGACCCTGTGCCTCATGGGAACAGTCCAGCACGAACTGCCAAGCCAGGTCTTCCCTGGACTGGAACCAAGCATCCTAGCACCGGTTTCGGTGTTTCACCCCTCTTCAGCCAGGATAGCTTGATTCCAGCGGCATGGAGAGCACGGGACTCACGTCTGGGCATACCCGTCCCACTCGGGGTGAAACATGCAAAAACAACAGTTGATGGACAGAATGCAGAACAATGTCAAATATAGTACCTTACCACCTTCTTTGTCCTCAACCTGGAGGCATCACTGCATACATTCTGCGCTCAGTGACGTCCATTTTTCACCTGAAATAATCATGGCTGGCTCCTTGCCAAGAAGCACACAGGAACCCCTGGGTCTATAACATATGGAAGAGGGCTATAGGGGTGTCCCTTTTAAAGGAAATTTTCAGTCACCCACCAGAAAGTGGCATGCTTCATCATAGGATAACCTCCGCACATTATGAACCTAGTCGTAATGCGAGCTACAAACCCCTCTCTGAGAGGGAGGAGCTCAGGATTGTTTGGTTGAAGAGAGAGGTAGACTAAACCTTAGGAGTACAGGGTGTGATGAGGCGTGAAAAACAAAGATATAATGTGAAGTAAAACGAACTCAAGGGTGCGCAATAAGCTTTATTGGGGTACCCCTTGGCCAGGATTAAAAACCAGTCTGTGATAGGAGACAACTCAACCTGCCTCCCTATCAAGCCACGACTCTACTGCCCAAAGTAGTCCTAGTTTTCCATCTAAACAGCTCATTTTGTGATTTACGGCCTGAAGTGGTAAGGTCAATAACCTAATGGACTGTTGTATTTAATGTCTAGGCCAGCACAAGTGGTTTTGAAAGTTAATGCAAAGAACAATCTTCCTTATCATGAATGGGAACGTGAAGCATTTGGTTCCTTTTAAAATATCTCTGTTTTGTCTCCCTCTGTTTCCACCCAAAACGTGCCATTGGCTTCACTCTTTTACTGTGGTGTTGTCTTCAGATTGATTTACCTTTAGTATGGAAAATGAAGCAAGTTAATTATCCCATTGAACCATCAAATTTACTCTGTTCTTGTGTACCTTTTCACAACAATTTTTTTATTTCTGGTACTCAGGGACTCCAATCTTAGCTACTTGTATCTAATGTCCAAAAGTGCTCCAAAGATGTTGCTAGGCGGCATAGTGCAGCTAGAAAGCAAGGCAGGTCAAGTTGTTGCCTGTGTTACTCTGGCCTGGGGATGCTTTCCTTGGGTGGAGCATTGGTTTTCAAGTTTATTTTATTTCGCACAGTTACTTAAAACCATTGCTACAAAATATCTCATTACATGTCAACAATTTGTAAAATAATAAAACCGACTTGCTAAAAAAAATCAGTTAAAAAAAAGAAATCAATGCAAACTAATTGATCTTTGCAATACATTTGTAAAATAAGCAGTTATTTAACAGCATCCGACATTTGCTTTTGAGCTATATTAAGATCTTTCTAGGCATTTTCTTCTCCACTTGTTTAAAATTTTTTACAAAGCGGCAGTTAAGCTGCGTGTCCTCAGGTGCAAAGCATGCCAACAAAGCCTGCCTCCGTGTGCGAATACCTCTCTGATTAAAAAGTGGCTTTAAAAGCAGTTTCCTTTCCTGTGTTAGTTCTTTGCACATGCAGAGCAGGTGTAGCATATCTTCTTGTGCTATACAGCATAGGCGACAAATGGAATCAGATTGATTTTCAGCCAATGTGGAAAGTGCTTTGTGCATGGAAGCAGGCCTAATCTGTATTTTAAAAATTGAATTTTGGTAAATTTGGCAAACCCCAACGATAGATATTTTTGTGCAGCCAAGGAGGTATAGGAGCTCAAAATCATCCAGCCATGCGATCTTTTTGATAGGGCTGCCTTGTCTTCAATTCAGGATTGGTTCTTTACTATTCGCTTTGTTGTTTTTTTGAGAAGGCCATGACTTATAGAAGATACCCAAAGTTCTGTGAGACATAAAGTGGTCAGACTAGTTGCTGAGTATTTTGCAGCTGGTGGTGATCCTTTCTGTTGTAACTCTGACCACAAATGCCAATTTAGGGTGCCTGGTTTGGATTTCCTTGCTTTATCCCAGAAGATGACTATCCCAACTTTTCTTGCGAGGGTCTGTTTTTGAACGCCAAACTCAAGCCTGATCTGTGCTGGAGGACTCATGTTGGTAGACCAAACATTATTCTGTACACTTTTGCGACTACAACATCCAAGAGCTTTGAGTCTCTTCCCCTCTGTACCCTGCTCCCATAAGCTATTGTAGGTAGAAGTTGTGCCCATATAACTTCAACTAGTGGGGCAAGTGAGCGGCCAGTCAGTATGGAGTTGAGGTTTCTCATCGAGGCAGCTATGGCTAGTCCCTTCCTTGTGATTGTGTCCCTTTGGGGTGTAAAGTGCCCACCTTTATTGATAATCACCCCCAGGTATTTATACTCTGTAGCTGAGTATATGCGAGTCTTGCCCCAAAACCAGACAGGTATTTTCTTAAGGTTCTTTTTAATTGTCATGGTTTTTGTTTTCTCCAAGTTAATATCTAAATAGTTTTCCTTGGAGTACTCAAAAGTAATATCAAGAAGACGCTGTAGACCCACCTTCGTTTGACTGATCATAACTAAGTCGTCAGCGTAAAGTAAGCATAATAGTACTTGGTTCCCAATCTTTGGGGAGTGTGAATTGCTGGCATTTAATAGCGGGATCAGATCTGCAAGAAACAGGTTGAATATTGTCGGGGCCAATACACAACCTTGATTGAGGCCTCTCGTTGTTGGGATCTTCCTTGATAGAGTCGACCCGTCCCTCAACTTTACTTGAACCCAGGTCTGAGTGTGCAGATTAATTAACAAACTAAGTATACCCCAGCCTGCCAGTTTCGACCAGAGTCTGTCACGGTTTACGTGATCAAAGGCCGCACGGTAATCTATAAAGAAGAGGTGTAACAGCAATTTTTAATCTCGGCCTTATCGATTAACAGAGCCATAGCTGTTATGTTTGTTACAGTCCCAACAGATTTAGAAAAGCCAGTTTGATTTAGGGGGATGATGGAGTTGTCTTCTGCCCAGATTTGCAGTTCGTCCAGTAAGGTACCCACAAAGAATTTTGCCTCATTGTCCAAGAGGGCAACTAAACAATAGCTCCTGGGCTGAGTCTTGTCACCTGATTTAAAAATTGGCGAAATTATCGAAGTCCGCCAAGATGGAGGGAGTAGGCCTGTCAGTTTTATTTCCATAAACAGAGGGCTGAGCGCTCTTGCCCAATATTCTGTATCTTGTTTATAGAGCACAGGTGGAATTCCGTTTGGTCCCGGTGCCCCTTCTTGCCTTCCCCTTTTAATATAACTTTTGATTGTTTTGATGTAATTATTTGAGGGTGTGACTCCCGGTAGTTCCACTTCATACCATTCCTCTGATGTTGCATTTCTCTCATTGGGTTGGTGTTTCAAAGTGGTGGGCCCCTGTGTTGTGTCCATGCTGGTTTCTATGTGTATTAAATTTTTTCCTTGGTGAAAATGATTTCCAAGGTACGAAGCCCAGTCTTCCTTGGATATATTAGATGACAGACCTTCATGCATTGGGTGGGTGAATCTTTTTATTGTCTCCCAAAATCTCGCACTGTGTTTCCTCTTGGAGTCCGCGTGTAGTTTCGCCCATAGGGTATCCTCATTATCTCTCCTGGCCTCCCAAATTGCTTGTTTCAGCTGTGTTTTCTGCTGTCTCAATATAGTTAATTTTGAGATGTTGGTTGGTGACCGACGCACCTGCCGCAGAGAGTAATTGATACTGTTTTTGATGGATTTGATCTTTTTCTTTAGTGGCATGGTGAGTTTAATATGGCCTCGATAGCCCCACTGCTATTTTGATTTAATTGGGGCGGAAAAAAAAGTTGCCAAGGCTTTTGTATAATTTATCCATTTCTATATTTCGTTGTCCCCTTCACGTGATTCAAATAAAAGTTTTGCGGCTTGCCGGAAATTATCTTGCGTCGCATGCATAAACTTTATTTTCCTATAGTTGATTGTGGTGGTTATGCCTGGATGTCCCTTCCTTTTCAGGAGTCTTGGCATATTTGTATGAAATATAAGCTCCTGGGGCCGGTGATCACTATCAGCTTTGTCGCCCATACTAAATGAAAAAATGTCATTGAAAAGGGTTAGAGATACAAAAGTATAGTGCAGTGTTGAATTTTTGGTTAATTAATGATAAGTGAATGCAGGGGGCATGTCGCCAATACTTCTGCCATTTGCTGCTCTGAGGTTGAGATGTTCAAGATCCTCTAGAAGGCGCTGGATGATTTTTGAGGGTTCTACTGTTGAATTGTTGCCCTGTGGCGGGATATTCCGTAACTGGTTATGTATAGATACCTCCTCTGCTGTCGATGAACCCAGTAGATGTAAATTAAAGTGCCCTGTGAGTATCGTATCTGGTGTGTTCACCTCGCTCATGCATACATATACAAAGTTGGCCAGTTGTTTTGCATCGTTGGATTTCCTATCTGGATGTATATACGTATTTATTATTACTATATCCTTGTTCCCGTTCCCAGGTAGCCCATTTGAGGTGGAAATTTTAATGGCGATGGATTCTGATGTTGTCAAGCCAACTGTGCAAACTGAGGTTGTGCAGGTATTGTTTACATAAATCACCAGGCCTCCCTGCAGGTGTCCGAATCTTGCCCTTGTGAGTGCCAGTGCAAAGAAGCGTAAAAATCCTTGTAGATGTGGTGGATCTGTCATCCATGTCTCCTGAAAAGCAATGATGTGAAATGACTTTTGATAGTTCATAGAGACATGGTCTGTCAGCTTGCTGTTTAGCCCGTTGATGTTCCATGAGCATATCCGTAGTAAATGTATTTTACCTCCTGGCGAATTGCACCCCCTATTCTGTCAATTGTTTCTAACTTGATTGGTGACTGCCCTCATATGCCATCTTGAGCCTTCTTGATAGAAACCTTGGTGTGAATAATTCAGGCGATGTATGCCTATATCATGTGACTGCCTCATGGTGACTGGCGAGCACCCCCTTGCCCCTCTGAGTACTGACTTAGGGATGTTGGTCTGTCCTGTTATCCATCTAGCTGCGTGCCGTTGTGTTAGCAGTTTGGGATAGCCGGGTGTCTTGATAGCTTTTATCTTTATGCCCCAGTTTTCAGTAATATCTTTTGTGCAATGCTTTCCGGTATCCATGTTGTCCGTGTGACCTCGCCTCCCTGAGGGTCACCTTGGCTGACAAAATCTACTGAGTCCAAATCTATTGAAGTTACCTCCGATAACGATGGTATATGTGATAATAAACGAAGAATGTTCCCTCGATTTATTATGTCGTGGGCCCCTCTTGATCTATATACAGGGATAAACTCCAGTATATTCCTGTTCTTATTGAGGTCGTTTACTTGGTTATCTAGTTGTGTCCTGTTGATGGGTTCCTGGTTGTTTGTACTTACTTGGGCCTGTATTGCAGCTGTTTCTGCCCTGTTCTGGTCCATGACAATTATATTCGTAACTAGCCCAGTGCAGGGCAGCCTAGTGCTGGACGGATGCTCCATAGCCGCCGCCGCAACGGGCTCGATTCTTGTGCTGCCGTGTTTGGAGTCTATAAAGTTAACTATTCGCCTAACCCCTCCAGCCTTAGAAACTGTGATGGATGGGTAATTGAACACCCTTTCTGGCTGATGATCTGGCTGAATGGTAGAGATGGCAGTGTTGGGAAGTTTGTCTTCTTCGACCATAAGTCCTGCTCTTGTATGATTGGAGACATAATGCTGTGTGGTGATTGTTTCCAATTTTGTTCTACATGGCAGTATTTCATGTTCACCTTCCTCCCTGGCTAATTTATCATCCTTATGGGTGCAGGTTTCTGCTTCTTCCCCTGGTGATGTTTGACGCAAGGAACCTGTGGTGGAAGATTGTTGATTGAAGTTTGGGACCCACCCTTGCCCAGGACGCAATATACTTGTTTGAGTTTGAATTTCGCCCGTTTCCAATGGAGAGGGTTGATTTAATAGGTCAGACGTTTCAGGCAGTGCCTGTCTAAAAGAGACAGGCAAAGTCCTCCTTTGTTTTGGTTGGTTTTTGGTTCCGACCCTTTCTCCTTTTGGCTCGCCTTTGTTTAGCATTAGATGTTACTCCTGGGTCAGCCATCTCTACCTCTGTCCCCGTGTAGATTCAGATGCTGGTTCCTGTGTTGTGATGCGTCCATCTTTTTTGGCAGAGCCTGTTGTTGTCGGCTTTGCAATAGATGAGATAGGACCTGAATTTCCCACGATATATGAGTTTATTACATTGTTATCCTTAGTGGAGTAGGTTCCCTTTTGGTTAGGCTCAGTAGAATTTCGTGTTGAGTCTTTGATTTGGGTGCACAAGTCGCTCAATATTTTGGGGAGGGAGGTGAGTTTGTCAACTATTGGGCCGCAACCACAGTTTAGCTCCCTTTCTTGTAATTTTCCATGTGAGCTCTGGAAGAGCAAGTTCAGAGCACCAAGTTTTTCATCAATTGCCACCACGAACACAGCCAGTGTGTTTAATAAAGTTAGCTGGGTGTCCATTTTATCTGATTGATACTGGGGGCGTCCACTAGAAGTTGTACAGTTTTAAGTAAGCTAGCCCAGGCGTTTTCAGAATTCAGTTGTTCCTGAAGACTGGTTGAATTTCCTAAGTCGTGCATCAGTGACAGGGCCTCCCTTCCCTGGGTCCCTATCAAAGTTCTTTGGTATAGGGGAATTCTGAGGGTCCGACCTAGGTCTCGCTGGTATTTGCTGTGTAGGATTTATCAGAAGTTTTTCCAAATCACCTGCATCAATGTTGGAGAGTTCCTTAAAATTTTCCGACTCTTGCCCTAGTGCTAGTTCCATGCTTTGAGGCGTTGATGAAAATAACAGATGGGGATCTGGAGGTGGGGTCGAGTTGGTCCTTGTTTTTTTTATGGCAATAGGTGATGTGCCTATCTCTATTATAGTCAAGTCCTTATCTGTGATACAATTATTCCCTCTTTTCCCACTGCGACCTCCCTTTTCCTGCCGGGCTGTAAGTTCTCTTTGAGCTAGTTCAAGAGGCTTTGCCAGCTTCTTTGTTATTTCTAGATTACTGTTTTTTGTGCCAGATGTTGTACTTTGGTCATTAATGTGTGTCCTATTCTTCCCGCTATCCAATAATTTAAGTGGTGAAATCGGAGTTTTGAGGCCATGTGCTGGTAGTTGAGCTTGATAAAAGGGTGTCCCTGAAGAACCAGAACCTTTTGGGCCTGGCGGCGCAGGGTACGCCCAAAGTCTCCGGAGTTCTCCTGCTTCGCTACACAGAGACACGGGACACTCTGTCGGCGTTAGAAGATCAGATTTATTTAGCTGCAGCTAGTACAGTTATCCTAGAAGTACACAAAGTAGGTTCTCAGGAGACTGCCACTTCACTCTGTGGAGCATCAAGTTAAATACCATACAATGATACAATTATTAATAAAATGCCCTCCCAGAGCATACAAGAAAGAGCCAATAAGGAAAGTTGGAAAACAAGATGGAACCAATAAGAAAGGTTTGAAAACAGAAGTGTCAGATAACTCGAAGAGACCTCTCCTCCAACTGTGTTTGTCATCCCACCCTCAAGCTAATACATTAACAGATTCATACCTAACTTGCAGGTGGCGAGATATGTTTGTGTGTGTTGGAGGACAGTCGTGAAACAAGAGAATGCTAGCAGGAGACAGTGACGGCCAGTCGATAAGATAAGGTCAGGAAAGAATAGTGTGAGCCAACAGATGGTTGAGACAGGGATTAGAAAAGCCAGACAGGGATTAGTGTACTCGGCTAGTTGTAACACCAGCTTTGCAAATAGAGGCCGAGGGCGTATTTCGACACCAGGCTACAGAAAAAGCAGAATAGACTTTGTTCGCCGTGCTGCCTGAGTGATGGCAACACAAAATGGCGGCGGGCCACAAAATGGCGGGTTGATACGATCGTGATCGAAAATCGAAGTTCCTCAGACCCTCCTTTTGCCAGAACTCAGGCAAGATAGACTCATGTTAATCTGAGTCCACGTCAATGGCCATGAGGTAATCGAGCTGTTGCTGTAACATCATTCTTATGTTTTCTGTTACTTGTGGTTTGGGTTTTGGGATGCACATAGTAGCACAAAGATCACAGATAAAGGGACCACAGTGCATACAAAGGCAACAGGAGAAAATAATGGTCAGAATTATACCAAGAAATGTCAATGCTTTCCAACCCCATTTGGACAGTAGTCCCCAAAACCATTCCGTTAAAGACCAATCTCCTTCGTCCTGATGAATAGACTCGGAGATTATGTGCAGCTTGGAGATAGCTTGGTATACTGTCGGAGCGTCATTAGGTATGAAAATACAGCAACTTGACCCGATCAATTTGCATACTCCACCACGATCGGCAAGAACAAAGTCTAAGGCAACTCGATTTTGTAAGGTCATAAGACGATCCACCTGTAGTTCTGCTGTGATGTTACTTAAGGCTCCTACAGTGATGTCTATTGTAGTCTCTACGACACGGACCAATCGCCTTATATTTCTGCTGTTAGCCATTGGACCCCATAAGGGAAGAAAACCTTTAAGGAAATCTCCTCCCTCTTGTCCTGCTGTGTCCTTTGAATCAACAATCCCTCTGCCGTATCGGGTCTGGTGATGATTTGTGGAAGCGGTGTAAATAGGGGGAAGAAAAAAGGCTATATAACAAGTACCAGAGAAACCCGTTGGTAACCAAGTATAAGCTCTATTATAACAGATGAAATAGGTGCCTTGAGATGGCACTAGAGGAGGCGAGTTCTGAGAGGAATAAACGTACGTGTAGGAGCAGTTATTCCTTTGTGTAGTGTCAGAAGAGCGATCATTTATTTGTAAGCAGAAGTTGCCCTGATGTGGTATAGTCCAAATCGGCGAGGACTTTCCTTTTCCAACTTTCCTACTAAGACTAGACATATATTGGGTGACGTTCCAATTAGTGTATGCTTTTCTTTCGTCAATGGAGATTTTACAGTTTTCCATGATCTTAGCCATAACTACCATACCCTTAATCAAAGAACTATGACTAAAATCCGGATAATTAATTTGTGAATTAACAGATCGTCAGAATTTGCTTTGATAAGCATTGGAGAAAATGACGAAGTAAGCCCAAGCAGAACCCTCATAAGAAAAAGGGAGAACTAGATATGGCATTCCTTTCTCTGTGGTATGTGGCATAAGACCACACACCCAACAATTAGTTGTATTAACTACTAATTGGTGCTGATGTAATAGTTGGATAAAGGAATTGTTATAGTATTCAGTTCTTCTGACGAGTTCATGTGAAGGAAGAGTATGAAAGAGGTGTGGAGAGGTAGTAGAAGAAGGCAAAGAAGAAGAAGGGGAGGCATCTTTTGGCTGCAAAGCATAAATTATCCAACTAATAAACGCCAAAACAATACATAATGATATAATAACACATAAAGTTATGCTGAAACGACTGTACATTATTTTACAGGATGCTTTTTTCATTTCATCTTTTCTTTCTTTATTACCTAGTGTAGTTTCCATCTTACTAATGGATGCTCACGGCAATCTTCCTCAATCACTGAAGTCACGATGCTCTACCGTCCTATGACACTGAAGATCCTGCAGACCTATTGCCACTACTCAGGTCGTGACTTAGACTCCTACCGTGACCCTGCAACTGGGACAGAATACTACACAAGGGAGAAGAGTCTTAAATGTTCTTTGGTCTGGGCCTTAAACTATATCGGTCTTTCCCCGGAACATTCTGATCTTGAAACAATGTTCGTGGTTCAGTCGTATCCAAGCGACGATGTGATGAAATTGCTTCCTGTAAAATGTCGTCGTCCTCTTTCTCAGACAGTGTCCCATTCAGGTGTGCATCACTAAAAGGCACGAATCGTGGAGTTCTTTCACTTTCACAGTCACCGATACCTCTGCGAACCCACTGATCAAAAGGCAAAGGCAAAGGCACTTTCTTGCAATGCACACCGTGAATCAAATTTTTCTTTCATTCGACTTTAACTGCTGTTCTCGTGGTCAGCAAGACCATCCGGGGCTCCCGCCATCTGGGCTCCAAATTGCTGGACCTCTGAAAATTCTTCACACATACCCAGTCACCTGGTCGGATGGAGTGACCTGGGTCTGTGGAAGCCTCCGGCAAAGCACTCTGAACCTGTTGATGAAGAACACGCAATTGAGTCGTAAGGTCATGCAGATATTCAATCAACATTGGATATGGCAAGTCTGAGTATTTCTTAGGGCGAGGGATTCCCCATACATTAGCCGGACGGCCAAACACCACTTCGTATGGGCTAAGTCCCAAATGAGAGTGTACTGCAGTTCTGGTGGATAGCAGAGCTAACGGCAAAGCATCGGGCCAATTGAGTCGTGTACTTGCTTGAACCTTTGCTAACTTTAACTTCAAGTTTCCGTTGTAACATTCTACTAAACCCGCTGACTGTGGGTGATTGCCGCGTGGAACTTTTGTTTGATACCAAGACCTGCACAATCTTTTTGCATGACTTGGCCAACAAATTCGCTCCCATTGTCACTCCAGACAATGCGCGGCAAACCAAACCTGGGGAAGAATTCTTTTAGTAGAATTTTAGCTGTGGATAAAGCTGTGTTATCTTTTAGAGGATATGCTTCTATCCACCTTGAAAAGGTGCATACTACCATCAGAACAT
This sequence comes from Triturus cristatus, assembly GCF_964204655.1. NCBI lineage: Eukaryota > Metazoa > Chordata > Amphibia > Caudata > Salamandridae > Triturus > Triturus cristatus. Next base: position 254,724,603 of record NC_140588.1, read on the forward strand.
ATTTGAGGTTGTTGCATCGCTCCATATGAATTTAATCGATTTGCAACACCTCAAATGGATATGTCGGAGGAGCAAAGTGACCTGCTGGAGTTGGGGTTCCCTTTCCCGGATTGAACATTAAACAAACAATACAGTGCTTTACTACATTGTCTGCACATTTTGAGATATTTTCATTCTGCCACACTGGAGCCAGAAGTTTACAAATGCCTTTTGCACTTAAGTGGGCTGGACCATGTGCCATAGTAACCACTGGGAGAACATAGGCATCTGGTAACAGCCAACGTTGATGTTCAGATAATTCCACCCAACAACCCATCTCATCTAACATTCCCGTACTTTCTTTCCACTTGCCCATCTCGCTCTCTGAAGCCTCTTTCTGAATTGCTTTTACACTTTCCACTGTATTCTCATACATTCCTCTCTCTCTGACCCAATTCGCAGGACCTGCCACATACATTCGACTCGTTGAATTTCTCGCTGTCTTCTTTGCTATTTCGTCTGCAAACGCATTTCCTCGACCAACATCCTCCGTAATCTTTTTGTGTGCGCTACATTTCACAATCGCTATTTGGGTGGGTAAGGCAAGTGATTCGAGAAGATCAGTCACTAACTGACCATGTTGTATTTTGGTGCCATGTGAAGTGAGGAAACCCCTTTCCCTCCAGAGACGCCCGAAATTGAACACTACACCAAAAGCGTATTGGCTGTCAATGTATACGTTCACTCTTTTCCCTTTTGATAATACACAAGCTCTTGTTAATGCTATTAATTCTGCTGCTTGCGCTGAATTATGTCTAATGCGTGCAGTTTCCACAATCGTATGTAAAGTAGTTACAGCATAGGCTGAAACTGTATCTCTATTAGGCATTTTAAAACAAGAACCATCTACCCATAGAGTTCCATCCGGATTCTCTAGCGGTGTGTCTCTCAGGTCAATTATTCCTTTTGTTTCTTCCTCAGTACGGAAGAAACAATCATGCTGATCCTCAACACTCTCCTCATTTGGAAGGGGCAACAAAGTAGCTGGATTCAGGGTATTACATCGTTTGATGTGTATGTGATTAGCCAATAACGTCAGCTCGCAACCAGTTAAACGAGCACTCGTAAGATGCTGTGTTTTCGTTCTGTTTAGTAAAGTATCCACTGCATGTGGCACCATGACAATGAGAGTGTCATCCAACACCACTCCAGCAGACTGTCGGATAGAAATTGCTGCTGCTGCTGTCGCTTTGATACAACTGGGCAATTCTTTAGCTACAGGATCCAACGTAGCCGAAAAATAGGCACATGGCCGCTGTTTGTCTCCAAATTGTTGCGCTAAAACTGACAAAGCACAACCTTCTCTCTCGTGAACATAGAGCGTAAAAGGCTTAGTGTAATCTGGGGTGCCTAGTACAGGAGCAGAACAGAGAGCGGTACGTAAGTCAGTGAAACTCTTTTGGCACTCATCAGTCCATGGAAGGGGCTGAGGCGTATCTTTTAAAGTGAGTGCCAACAAGGGTTTGGCAATTAGAGAGAAGTTAGGGATCCACTGTCTGCAATAGGAAGTAATACCCAGAAAGGCACGTACTTCCCTTTGTGTGGATGGTACAGACATTCGCGCGATCGCCTGAATTCGTTCTGGTGTCAATCGTCGTCCCTCCTTTGATAGGAGATGACCCAAGTAGGTAACCTCTCGACAAACATATTGTAGTTTGGAAGGTGAAACCTTGTGATTCAGTTTAAACAACTGGCGTAACAATGCAACAGTGACATCTTTGCAGATATCTTTTGAATCGGCAGCGACTAACGAATCGTCCATATATTGAATAAGAGCAGCACCAGACGGCAAATGAAAAGTATCAAGATGACATTTTAAAGCTTGGCTGTAAATGGAGGGACTTTCACAATAGCCCTCGGGTGCGCGCTTAAACCGGAAGCTTCGGCCTCCAAGAGAGAAACCAAAAATGTTCCTACTCTCTTCTGCAATGGGAATACTAAAGAAAGCATTCTTTAGATCGATAACGGAAAACCAAGTTGCTGTGGAAGGTATCATTGTCAACAAAGCAGTGATATCTGGGACAATAGGAAATTGTGGGATCACAATTTTGTTTACTTCCCGCAGATCAATTACGAAACGGTACACAGGAGGCTGAGAAGGATCAGTGCGTTTAAGAACAGGAAGAATAGGACTATTGCATGTATTACCTCTTGTTTCTTCAACCACATCCTTCTGAATTAAGTCATGGATGATTCCCAAAAGCGCTTTCTCACCTTCAGCAGAAATTCTATATTGTGGGATGCGCGGTAATTCAACATTAGGCTTAAGAGTGACAATATAAGGCGGAATCTCAAGACAACCCACATCGTTCGGACCCGTAGCCCAAAGTGCTGTTGGAAGAGAAAGCAATTCAGGTGGAAACTGATCTTTGGACAAATACATTGGGGAGACCAATTTCTGTCCTAAAGTAAGATGTACACCAGAAGGAGAACAATATATAGAAGCATGCATTCTTTTCAATAGGTCTAGACCCAACAGATTTTCACCGCAACCATTTGTTAACAGAAGTGGAGCTTTCAAATCATAAGGACCAACTGAAGTAGGCAAAGGGCTAGAAACTGGATTGCGAACAGGGGCGCCAGAAAATCCTACGGAAACATTCGTTAAGCCAGACAAAGGTGCCCCAGGGAGTTTAGAATGAATGATAGAACTTCTCATTGCTCCAGTATCCAAAAGAAATGGCTCTGAAACACCCATTGTAGTGACGTTAACATAAGGTCCATTTTGATCTACTGGGATTGGCACAACTCCCTTACTTTGTCCATGGCTGTCCTAGTTGGCATGAAAACTCTCATTCTCGGGTTCGACATAATGGTCTTCATTGTAATACTGAGTAGACCTCACAGTTTGCTGATCAAAGTAGTTCGTGGAATTGGGAGAAGGAAGGGCACGCTGTTCTTGAGTCAATATACCTCGACCTCTACCTCTGTTTGCTGACTGGAGGCCAGCACGACCTCTTGGAGCAGGTAACGCTCCATTGCGCTGCAATAAAGCCGGACAACTATTCTTAAAATGACCTTCCTCTCTACAATAGGCATATTGATTAGGACCCAACAAAGGTCGCGGATTGTATGGCTCAGGTTTTTGATACAACCTCTGAAACTGCGGGGGCTGCTGAATTTGGGGCTGAGCATAACGTGGCGGATAGGCTTGTTGCAAGAGAACCTTCGTCTTTAAATCTTTCGTCTTTTTCTCTTGCTTTTCTTTTTCTTCCTTATCTCTATTCTCATAATATTGCACAGTAGCCAATATCTGGGCAGAAGAAGAAACAGCCCATGAACTTTCTGAATCTTTTAATTTGTATGACAGCTCGGGAAGCAAATTGAATACAAATTTGTCCACGAATAATCGCTGTCCACCCTCCGTAGCCATGTCTTGACCACTATGGTCCATAAATGTCTCCTCAAAACGAGTAAAGAAGTCAGAGACACTTTCATCTTTCTTTTGCTTGCATGCTGCTAGTTTATCCCAGTTAACTCTCAATGCAGGCATCATAGTTTTCATTAACGTTATGATCCTACCAGGAAGTTCCGAGATCAGAGCGTCGGGCTTTGCACCACCCACTTGGTCTCTATCTGTATCAGTTATAACATTCCAAGTAGCACCTAGTTCCTGCGCGTGATCCTCTCTACGAATTTTAGCCCATATTGTCTGTGGGACTACATTTCCCATTAGCATATCAATATCTGCTAGGTTCATAATGCAAGCGTCAACTGTCTGCGATAATTCTTTATAATAACCTGCAGGGTTTTTACGAGGATCTGGTAGAGTCTGTTTAAGGGGCAAAACTTCAGATCTCTTCCAAGGGACATGTACCCATATACGTTGGAAATGAGCAGGGATAAGAGGATTAGCACCTGCTGCTGGAACCTCTTCCTTCCATACTGGAGGAACCTCTCTCATAGGATAATTTTTTGACGTCAGTCTAACCGACGGATCAGAATCAAGGAAAATCTGAGAAAACAATAAGGATCTATAAGAGATAAGCGTCCTTACAGCTTCCTCAACCTTGGAACCCACAATAAGTCCTTTTTCAAAGTCAGTCTGAACATTTAACAGATCTTGTGAGATCGGACTCAAACTCACATCTTCCCATTCTTTAATGGTAGAATGTCGTACATTACATTGAAAACATATCTTTGCGTAGGCGCATTCAATTGCAAAAAGGTAGGCATAATATCAAGCACACTGTATTGTGGACCCTTCTTGATCCATTTTCGTGCAAGAGAGTCTAACTTCTCCCGTTCCTCAAAATCTGGGAACTGACTACGAGATTGTCAGATTGTCTTCGAACGAAAGCCGGAGACATATTTAAAGCTTCAAAGAAAGGAGATAACATACCAGTGACAGTGTCTGTGAGACGCTTACGCACAGACGGAGAATTAGACATAAGAATTGGAGACAGAGTATTAGGAGAACTGACAGGAGAAGAATGGATATCTGCAGGAGGAGCAGAAGGCAAAGAAGAGCTAAGATCAGGAGATGAAGGCAAAGAAGTTAAGACTAACGGAAAAATCGGCACGGGCGGTGATACTGGAGGTGGCAAATGCGGAAGAGCCGGAACAGGCGGAAGTACCACTGGTGGCTGAACAGGCTGTAACGGCTGAGGTATATTGGCACTTTGCGCATAGGGCGGAGGCAACCTTAATAAGTGGGACATTAGGGGATCTTCTTCTATATCTTTCTTATTATTAGAAGGAGAAACAGGCAACACCGGATAACATTTATCTATCGCCATACGATGTTGTCTTTCTGAAATTTCAGTCGCATTATCAATTTCATCGTCTTTGAACTGTTGGGCAGCCCGTATAATTGTCATACTCTGTGCTTTCCTATCTCGTTTTGCTTGTTTAATTTCTTTCTGTTTGGCTTCCTTACGCCAAAGGCGGAAAGAGTCAAACATTGCCGGCCGGGCTTTTCTTTTAAATAAAACTGCTTCCAAATTATCTAGCACATCAGGATCAAAACTACCATTTTCTGGCCATTTGAGAACACCATCTTTCTTCGTGTATCGGGTCCATGTCTCGTTAAAGGCAATGGGGCCGATACCATGTTTCGAATAGAGCTCATATGTGGGAGTTCCAACCGAAGGAATCAGACAAGAGTCCTCAAGTCGGGAATCCCTATTACAACCAAGACAACAAATTCTTCCAAACTTAGTCAGACCAGGCATCTCGAGATGTCTCCGGACTGTTCACAAACTTCAAGGGAGTAAAACTCAGTTTACGCAGCACAAATGCACTTACCCTCGGCTTTATCTTTTGCAAAGGATAAATCTAAGAAACCAAAGAAATTAATCAAAACAAACTTGTGGGTGCGACCCACGAAGATACTTAACTAAGGACGTCTTCTTCCACCAACAGAGGCCCGTCTATCGTCTCGCCTTACCATACATCATCAAAGGAAGGGCCAAAGCAGGGCGGCAGTCAGGGCAACGGTCGTCAGTAGCCGTCAGGAAGGAGTAACCGCGCTGCAAAAGACCTTCGGACCACTTTCGACATACAGGGGTCGCTTAGTGTGGCTCGCGAACCCTCCGGAATTTTCTTGCGGGGTTCCTCACGACCTTTGAGCAGAACCGGTACCACTGAAGCCGCCCTACGTTGGGCGCCAGTTGAAGAACCAGAACCTTTTGGGCCTGGCGGCACAGGGTACGCCCAAAGTCTCCGGAGTTCTCCTGCTTTGCTACACAGAGACACGGGACACTCTGTCGGCGTTAGAAGATCAGATTTATTTAGCTGCAGCTAGTACAGTTATCCTAGAAGTACACAAAGTAGGTTCTCAGGAGACTGCCACTTCACTCTGTGGCGCATCAAGTTAAATACCATACAATGATACAATTATTAATAAAATGCCCTTCCAGAGCATACAAGAAAGAGCCAATAAGGAAAGTTGGAAAACAAGGTGGAACCAATAAGAAAGGTTTGAAAACAGAAGTGTCAGAAAACTCGAAGAGACCTCTCCTCCAACTGTGTTTGTCATCCCACCCTCAAGCTAATACATTAACAGATTCATAACTAACTTGCAGGTGGCGAGATACGTTTGTGTGTGTTGTAGGACAGTCGTGAAACAAGATAATGCTAGCAGGAGACAGTGAAGGCCAGTCGATAAGATAAGGTCAGGAAAGAATAGTGTGAGCCAACAGATAGTTGAGACAGGGATTAGAAAAGCCAGACAGGGATTAGTGTACTCGGCTAGTTGTAACACCAGCTTTGCAAATAGAGGCCGAGGGCGTATTTCGACACCAGGCTACAGAAAAAGCAGAATAGACTTTGTTCGCCGTGCTGCCTGAGTGATGGCAACACAAAATGGCGGCGGGCCACAAAATGGCGGGTCGATACGATCGTGATCGAAAATCGAAGTTCCTCATCCCCCAGGTTTTTTAAGAACTGAAATTTTGTATAAATCTTGGGCTGTTTCAATTTGTAGCAGTTCTTAGTTTGTCCTGTCTCCAGATTGTTATCCCTTATGATGGTGCCCATGTCAGGGGAGGTAACGCCTGCTCAGGTTTTGGTTTTGGGGTGGGGATCGGCCATGCAGCCCTTAGGCGACAAGGATCCTCTTTTGCGCTTACTCGTTTTTGTCTGTTTGTTTATTCTAGACGGGCACCCTTTGTTCGTGCCGGATCTCATTTCCTCTTTGGCGGGTTGGCTGGTTGTCCTCCATGGCCTCTTTGGCCTACATACTGTCCACACTGGTCGCCCTGCGCTTGCAGCCTCTTGCCGTTGTATCTGGCCTCTACTGGGACTGCTGGGTACCAGAAGTAGGCGCCTGATATAACATATGTAAAACTCTGTCTCTGTCCGCTGGTGGGTGCTTGGTGAGCGGCTGGAAGGAAAAGCCGCCATATATTCCCTGCCTGTTTTTTTGGGGGGGGGGTGTGGTTCTCGGCTCCCTTGCTGCCTCCTCACTGCCTCCTTCGCTGTTGCTACTCAGCGACGTAATGAAGTGCTTGAACGCACAATCGGCTCGATGGCTGGAAAACCAGGACTGGAACAATGGTTGGTTCTCTTTTTCAGCCTGCTTGTGTTCAAGTTAGGCACAGGTGCACGAAGACAAGCTTGCCGGTGGTCTCCCCTGAATTGGTGTTTTTGGCACACTCCCAGATTTTCCATGAGTGATAGACATGGGAATGCGCCAAAATGCTATGTCTTCTCAGAGAAGGCATAACGAGGAGATATATTTTTATTTCTACTGGTTTCTTTCTATTTCTAAGTTTCCTGAATTTTGCAGCACAAGTAGAAATAGGAAACAGCCTCAGAGGAGTGTTTTCCTGCAGGAAGGTTTCCCTTCCAACACAAAAGTAGACCTGCCTGCAACTCAGGTACCCTTGCACCATGACGCAAGAGTGCCTGCATTGGCAGTAGGCAGCCAAAAGTGCACCAGCAAAAGGATAGGACAGGAATGAGCCACAAAAGGTTACATTTGGCACATTCCTGCCCTCTCCGTTACATGCATAGCAGCAAGGTGTCTTGAAATATTAAAAACTCCGCCCTAAATACTCAGGATCACTCAGATATTTGGGTTGCTCTTGTTTTTCAAGATATAAATAAAACATATCATGATTGAGCAATGTTAGAAATGGGGGTCTCTAGTTGGCAAAGGTTTGCACCTTTGTCCAGGTAGGGACCCTTCTTCCTAGTCAGGGTAAGGGGGATACACTTCTAAAATAACCCCTGCTCACCCCCTTAGTAGCTTGGCACGAGCAGACAGGCTTATCTCAGAGGCAGTGTGTAAAGAATCTGTGCACACATACAGTAATATAGAGAAAACACTACAAATGGACACCACAACAGTTTAGAACAAGCATTGGCATAGCCAATAGGTCTCGCCTTTGGGACCTTATAAGTGTTTAGCAATGCAACAGTTGCATAACTAAATACTTATAAGGTCCCAAAAGCGAGACCTATTGTCTATCCGAAAGTGATCGCGATCAAACATCAATGAAAAACATCGTGGTCAAGCGCGGCGCGCGCGCCCGCGCATTTGCAATGTAGGTCTCGGCTGGCCTGGTAGCACTTTTTGGAGCCCTCTCAAAAAGTCTCGCCAGACAAGCGCATGCGTGGGTCAGGCGAGACCTAAAAATAAGTAATCTTTATCTAAACTAAACAAGACCAAAATGACAAGAATCCACAATACAATAATCAAGATATGATTTTTAAAAGGTAAAAACAGTTCTTTCCATGCAAAATGATGGATGCAACACTTTCAATACAAAGGACCATATGTATCAAGCCTTTTCCCCGTTTGCAAACGGGCAGATTATCAGAATCGGCCCGTTTGCGAATTGGAAAAAAGCCTTTTAGGATGTATCATCCCAAAAGGCCATCACAAAATAGCACCTATACGCGAGGAGACCCATAGTGATAGTGAGCGTACATACGTGTGTACGGCCCGTACCACTACGAGTAAGCATACGCGAGGAGACCCATAGTGATAGTGAGCGTACATGCGTGTGTACGGCCCGTACCACTACGGGTGTTCTTGCATATGCGTACTCGTAGCGGTACGGACCGTACAAATGCCTGTACGCTCGCCATCACGATGGGTACACATACGACAGCACTCCCATAGTGATTTGGGAACGTACACAGGCCCTCTTAGCAGCAGTACGGCAGTTTTCACACATCACAGTGGTGATAGGCGGCACACAGGTAGGAATAGGGCGGACATACTTGTCCATTGATGGACATACTTGTCCATGGATGGACATACTTGTCCAGGAATGGACATCAAGGCATCGTCTGTGCATTACTACATGTGTGGGGCACAGGTGTGACAGGCTGTGATGTGGAACATTACTCCTGAGTGGAGAAGGCACCACATGTATGATGAGATGTGTACAGGTGTACTGTGTGACGGTGCAATGTGTGCCAGGCATGCCCTTGACTCCTTTGACATGTGTGCATGTCGTACTGCACACTTGGGGTGAGCGTCACTGGCATGGCACGGACACCAACACATCGAAGTGTCCCCTGATGCCCGGTACAGGGGTTACCACACCTGCCTTGACACTACCCACGGTGCACAATGTGACTATGTCATGTATGTGTGGGGGCTTCCCATCAGGTTGATGTTGGTGCACCCTCAAAAGCTGCAGCTGTTGCAGCAACCAACATGTGTCTGTGTGTAGATGGACATCGCACACTGTTCCGCACACCATGCCACATGTGGTATCGGATGTGAGGTGCACATGTATGCATGGGACACAGAGTAGCGTGACATGGACATGTCTGCATCCTCACAATGATTGTGTGGTGAGTCATGACATGTGCACCGGCATGGCAAGGTGTGTGGGCTGTCCTAGTGTAATGTCATGTGACCTGTGTCTCTAGTGTTCCGCTACCAGTCTCTGCAATCGGCATCCTACTTCTGCAGATGTGTGGGCGTATGTCACTCCTGTCTTGCGTCTGGCTGTTCACTTGCACTGGGACACAGCTATTCCCATGCCATGGCATGTGGAGGTTCAGAATCTCCGTGTGTAGCTGGGTCTTGGTAGGAGTGTCACCTGGCAGCCATACGTGTCCTGGGCATGTAGCACATACCTGACTCCCTATGTAGCATATGTGTATTGACAGATTTACATGTGCTCAGTACATATGACTTGTTGTCGTAGTGCACTCACTCTTCCTTGTCACTTCCTAATTACTGCAGAGCGCCGCCTCTTGCCCGACCAATTCCGGACTTGGCTGCCATGCGGGAGAATGACAGCATCCGTTGCTACCGCTTCCCCAACCGTTGATTCTGGAGTTGACGGCGAGACTGGCACCACACCTGCAACCGCAGCACAGGTATCCTACGGCACTGACACCCCAGCTGAAGGTAATGGCTGCCCTACATTTTCTTGCCACGGGTACCTTTCAATATACCATAGCTCATGTTGGTGGCATGTCCCAGAGCATGTTCTGCCGTGTGCTGCATGATTTCTTAGAGGCCATGTTGATTCACCTGGATGACTTCATCAAGTTCCCAACCCCTGAACAGTTGACTGCGGTCAAGCGTGGATTCTATGCCCTGGGAGGGATGCCCCATGTCATTGGGTCCATAGATGGGACACATGTAGCTTTGGTACCACCACACGCACGGGAGGTAGCGTACCGCAATCGGAAGCACTACCACTCCATCAATGCCCTTGTGGTGTGTCAGTCCAACATGTTGATATCACATGTCTGTGCTCGTTTTCCAGGATCCGCACACGATGCCTACATCATGAGGTGTAGCAGGATGCCTGAAATGATGATGCAGCTGCGCAACGAAAGGGCATGTGTTGTTGGTGGGTACAGTCTGTCTGTCCTTCATTTTGCATAGCCTACCTGCCCAACCGCTTCACCAGTTCTAACGATGTCAATGTGCTTCCCATGTAGGGGACGCTGGCTATCCCAACATGCCTTGGCTGCTCACACCTCTCCGCAACCCCATCACGCCGGCCCAGCTCCGCTACAACACCGCCCATGGCCGGACAAGGCGAGTGATAGAGAGGACGTTTGGCCTGCTGAAGAGCCGCTTTCGGTGCCTCCACAAGACCGGCGGCGCCCTCCCATATGCCCCTGCGAAGGTCTGCAAAATCTTCATGGTCTGCTGCATGCTGCACAACATGGCAGTTGAGAAAGCTGTGCCACTCATCCTGGATCAACATGACGAGGACCATCCACCCGTGGAGGACGAAGGGCTTGGCAATGGGGCTAGTGATGTGGAGGATGTGGAGCCGCAGGAGGACATCCGGACTCGGCTCATACGCGACTTCTTTGCTTAGTGGTGAGTACCAGTGTCTGAGTGTGCACGCATTGGTCCCCGTGTGGCATGTGTTGTGATGTGTGTCTCCACCTGCATGTATGGCACGTGAGTCAGAGGTGTGTGTGGGTGTGTCACTGGAGTGATGGTGCCAGTGATGGTTGTCTCTCTTCCCCAGGTACTTGCGCATGCCGTCTGCTGGTTGCATTGTTGTGGCACTGCTATTCCTCATGGACACGTCATCGTGGGCTGACTCAGCGTTACAGGCACGGACACGTTTGGAAGTCTCCATAGGGTAAGGGATGCATCAGGGGTGTATTGGGTGTGGCAGTTGGTCACAATGTATGCACACTGCCCCTGTCGATGTTTGGTTCCTCTGCAGCCATGTAGCATCACCATGGGACACGACATGCAGCTGTGTACACCTGAATAGATGGTCTGACTGGTTGACAGTCATCAGTGATGGAATAGTGGATTGTGATGATGGCATCAATGTGTGTGACACTGCCCTCAGACACATACGGTTAGCATTGGCTTGACATGGTGTGGGACTTCCACATCAGCGGATCAATGGTGTATGGCAGGCTCTCCGTGAGCAGCTGTGGGTGTTTAGCTGTTAGCCGACAATTGTGTGCCAGTTCCATGGCTAACACGCATTTGTGCTGCAGAAGGGGGGTGCCAGTGTTGGACCCACATGTTACTCCACAAGATGTGTTCATCTGTACTTCAAGTTGCCTCTGCAATCCCGAAAACATGACTAATAAAGGTGTCCCTATGCCTCCAAGGTGCCTCTTCTCAGTCAATGCTGGTGTGTTGCCACGGTGCATCCAGCATGTCTGGCATGGTATTCCCTGATTTTGGCTATGTGTCAATGTGTCGAGTAGCAAGATGCAAGCTGAGTGTGTGGGCTGAGACTGTGTAGTGGGCATGATGTCCATGACTGTGTGGGTATTGTGACATGTGCCATCCCCATGCATCCAACGTTGGCCAGGCCCCCATTCTCTGCATCCACCGGACTCAAGCTTGCAGGACATGGTTCTGCCACCTGTCTACACATACCTGGGTGCCCCCCAGGACACTCCACATGATCCCTGACCTCTGCGCATGACTGTTGCTGTACTCAATGTGTCTGTCAGCATGGTTGTGCGGCCACCCCCTCAGCTGGTTGGGCCCATCAAGGGTGTGTATGGTGCTCCATGTCTGTCTTGCCTAATACACTGTGACTCGTGTGTCCTGTGCCAGACTCAGGCCCCAGGGTGTGGATGGTTGAAGTCAAAAGAGAACTCAGGCATGTTTAGACTTTACAACACACATGTAAGGTAATAATGCAACCAGCAGGCATCTTCTCATCATAGTGTGATTTATTATTTTGGGGGGGGGGGATAAAGTGAGGGGCTTTCCGGGAGTTTGGAATCCAAAGTTCAGTAGGGGAGTTGGTGTCCTTGCCATTGGAAATCCTCATAGTCCATGCCACAGTCTTTGTCAACATTGGTCAGACAGTGACCAGCAGGGCCATGTGGCAGAGAATGTCTCTTGATGCTGTGATGCTGTTGCTCCAGTGGGCCAGGTGCCAGGCCAGGTGTCCTGGGAGATGGTGATGTTGCGCCGACCCTCACGGTCTTTTCCGTGGACGACCCGCCCTCCTGCGGGGACCCTCAGAAGCAGGCCGTGACGACGTCTGGGATGCTCCATCGGATGTTTCCTCCTCCTCCTCCTGCTCCCTCCCTGTGGGTGGTGATGTTCTCCGCCTTCTGGCACAGGGAGGGTCGGCCATGTTGTCGGCCATCCGACGGAGTGTATCGTGAATCCCCTGGAACACCGTCACTTGCTCAGCCTGTCTGTCCTCCATCCTCCGTTGGTGTTGCAGTAGACAGGCATGTTGCTGGGCCTGCTGGGTCTTGATCCCCTCGAGGATGGACACAACCTGGGCCATGCCCGTGGTGTCCTGCCGGTATGTGTCCATGATGTTACGGACATGGGCAAATACCGGTTCCCCAGCCAACTGGTCAGGCTCGCGCCTCCACCGTCCTCCACTCCCACCACCCCTGCCCACTTGCACCTGGCCTGCCCTTGTGGGTACATCGGGTCTCCGGGACCCCTGAGGGGTGGCATTGGCGTTGTCGCCTGCCTCCTCCTGGGTGCCTGGGACACCGTGTCCCTCCTGGCCAGCCTGGCTGCATTGTGGTGGTGGGGCAGGGATCCTGGGTGTCTCCTGGGATGTGGCAGGAGTGGGGGTGGTGGTTGGCACAGTTGTACCTGACGCAGGTGCTGCAGGTGGTTGGACACCAGAGGGGCCAGGTCGGTCGGGGTCGTCCACAGAATGGTGAGAGTGGTCGCTGCCGGTGGGATCGGGCTCTTGCAGATCCGGGTCCTGTGAGTCTTCCCCCCCAGTGTTGGGGGGTGAACCACGACGTTGACCTGTGTGTGAGAGAGACAATGTTAATTTTGGTCCATGCAACATCCATGTTTCATCAGTTTCAAAGTTGGCACTTTTCCTCTTGGAATTAGGATCTGTCTTGCATTCCACTCACAGTGCACTTGTGCATGGGTGTGTCCCTTGGGCACCACTTTGGCCCCTTTAACTATGTGTGGCACAGTCTTACTTGCTGCGTCAAGTGTGACTGCAGTCAGCAGTGGAGTGGGCAGGTGTGGCGAGCCATGCATTGGTGCCTTCCGTCTAGCACTGTACATGTGCACATGGAGTGGATCCACACACATATATAATGCAGGTAGCTGTCGTTGTGCTCGTGCACAGGTTGTGACATGGCCCTGTGTTTTGCCATGGAGAAGAGGGGGGGTTCTGGCACTGGCCACCCTTGTCTACATGCACGCAGTCTACCTGCTGACGAGCAGACATTCGCACACGCCACACGGCTGATTTGCTCTCCCTGTGTCTCGCTCCCTCTCTGTCCCCCTCTCCCTCCCTCCGTGTGTCAGCCTCCTCCCTCTGTCCGTGTCCCTGTGTCTCCCTCCCTCTCTATCCCCCTCTCCCTCCCTCTCTGTCCCCCTCTCCCTCCCTCTCTGTCCCCCTCTCCCTCCCTCCGTGTGTCAGCCTGCTCCCTCTGTCCGTGTCCCTGTGTCTCCCTCCCTCTCTGTCCCCCTCTCCCTCCCTCTCTGTCACCCTCTCCCTTCCTCTCTGTCCCCCTCTCCCTCCCTCTCTGTCCCCCTCTCCCTCCCTCCGTGTGTCAGCCTCCTCCCTCTGTCTGTGTCCCTGTGTCTCCCTCCCTCTCTGTCCCCCTCTCCCTCCCTCTCTGTCCCCCTCTCCATCTCTCTCTGTCCCCCTCTCCCTCCCTCTCTGTCCCCCTCTCCCTCCCTCTGTGTGTCACCCTCTGTCACCTCAGGCCAGCTTCCTGGGCACACACTGTTAGCAGATCTTTGAATGGCCCTTGGCTTGTTGATGTGAGTTTGTTTCTGATCTACAGGCACCCATTGGGTGTAGTGTGTGTCTGTGCGCTGCTGCTGTGGTGGTGTGTGCTGCCACTCTTTCACAATGTTGGCTGTTCATTAGCTGCTGTCATGTGCAAGAACGTGCCGTCACCCCCATGTGTTGACGCAAGGCGTCCGCCATTTGCTGGCGAGTCTTTCCTGTGTGGGGACACAGTGTTTGTCTGGCTGTGACCTAGGCCATATGGGCAGAGGGCATTGCTGTCTGCTTCTGAGTTGCACTATGTGGATTTTGTGGCCCACCCTCCCGCCATCCGGGTTACCGTGTCAGGTGTTGGTGTCTTCTGTGGCCTGTGACTTGACATTGTCCAGCTGGGTGCATGGGGCATGGTGGCGGCAGTGGCATGTGTGTGTTCATGGAGTGTGGTTGAGTCATGCGATGGCTTGGGGTGGTTGCGTGCCTGTTAGTGATTTTGGTTGTGGATGACGTTCCCCCCATGTGAGGTGCGTTGTTTGTGTACTCACCCGGGTCTCGGAGTCCTTCTAATCCGTCCACTGCCTCCACCGGCAGTATGGCCATCACCCTCTCCTCCCAGGGCTGGTAGTGTACGGGTCTGCGGGAGGGCCCTCCTCCAGTGGTGTTGGCCTGGTTGTGTTCCTCCTGCATCTTGGCTCGGACCCTCCTCCGCAGATCGTACCACCTGGATTGGCATTCCTGCCTGGTCCTTCTGGTGTCCCCAACAGCATTCACAGCATCGATGATGGTCTGCCACATGGCTGTTTTAGCTGCCATGCTGGTGTTTCTGACCAATGTTCCAAAGAGCTGTGGCTCGACTCTGAGGATTTCATCAACAAGAACCTCCAACTCTCGGTTATGAACTTTGGATTCTTGGTAGTGGGCATGGTGAGGGGTGTAGGTGTGGATGGTGGGGGGTGTGTGTGGATGGTGGGGGGGGTGTGTGGATGGTTGTGGGTGTGTGGGTGTGGTTGTGCAGGTGTGTGTGTGTGTGAATGTGATGAGGGGGTGTTTGTGAAGGTGGTTGTGTGAAGGTGTGCAAGTGTAAGGTGTGGTGAAGCTTGTAGTATGGTGCTGTAGGTTGTCTGTGGTGTCTGGCAGCAGTGAGTCTGTTGCAAAGGCTCATGGTTAGTGTGTGTGGGCCCTTTTTATTGGTCCATTGGTGGGTGTGGCTGTGTTTGAAGTTTGGGTGGGTGTGTTATAAGGAGTGGTGGTGTATTGGGCCTCTGTTTGTTTTTGGCAGTTGCAGGTCAGTGAATGTGTTATTTTAGTGGTTGTTGGACATGTTTAGTGGCTTAGTGCCATTCGAATGGTGTATTCTTGTGTTGTTTTGTTTTGTCCTGGTTGTGTACGTGCGTTTTTAGCGTGTGTACGGTGTGTACATGGGCCATTTGGTTGTACGGTGCTGTCCTTGTGTGTGGCTTGGTACGACTCGTACATGCGGTTGTGATGTTGGGGCATGGGGTGCGCTCCGTACTTAGGAGGTAGTGGTGGGGGTGCGACTCTGACGTACAGGGGTGGGGGTACGACTGGAACGTACAGGGGTGTAGGTACACGGGGGTACGACACGTACAGGGGTGGGGGTAGGACTCGAACGTACAGGGGTGTACATAGACGGTGGTACGACACGTACAGGGGTGGGGGTACGATTGGAACGTACAGGGGTGTACATAGACGGTAGGACAACACGTACAGGGGTGGGGGTACGACTGGAACGTACTGGGGTGTACATAGACAGTGGTACGACACGTACAGGGGTGGGGGTAGGACTCGAACGTACAGGGGTGTAGGTACACGGGGTTACGACACGTACAGGGGTGGGGGTAGGACTCGAACGTACAGGGGTGTACATAGACGGTGGTACGACACGTACAGGGGTGGGGGTACGACTGGAACGTACTGGGGTGTACATAGACGGTGGTACGACACGTACAGGGGTGGGGGTACGACTGGAACGTACAGGGGTGTACATAGACGGTGGGACAACACGTACAGGGGTGGGGGTACGACTGGAACATACTGGGGTGTACATAGACGGTGGTACGACACGTACAGGGGTGGGGGTAGGACTCGAACGTACAGGGGTGTAGGTACACGGGGGTACGACACGTACAGGGGTGGGGGTTGGACTCGAACGTACAGGGGTGTAGGTACACGGGAGTACGACACGTACAGGGGTGGGGGTAGGACTCGAACGTACAGGGGTGTGGATACACGGGGGTACGACACATACAGGGGTGGGGGTAGGACTCGAACGTACAGGGGTGTACATAGACGGTGGTACGACACGTACAGGGGTGGGGGTACGACTGGAACGTACTGGGGTGTACATAGACGGTGGTACGACACGTACAGGGGTGGGGGTACGACTGGAACGTACAGGGGTGTACATAGACGGTGGGACAACACGTACAGGGGTGGGGGTACGACTGGAACGTACTGGGGTGTACATAGACGGTGGTACGACACGTACAGGGGTGGGGGTAGGACTCGAACGTACAGGGGTGTAGGTACACGGGGGTACGACACGTACAGGGGTGGGGGTACGACTGGAACGTACAGGGGTGTACATAGACAGTGGGACAACACGTACAGGGGTGGGGGTACGACTGGAACGTACTGGGGTGTACATAGACGGTGGTACGACACGTACAGGGGTGGGGGTAGGACTCGAACGTACAGGGGTGTAGGTACACGGGGGTACGACACGTACAGGGGTGGGGGTAGGACTCGAACGTACAGGGGTGTACATAGACGGTGGTACGACACGTACAGGGGTGGGGGTACGACTGGAACGTACTGGGGTGTACATAGCCGGAGGTACGACACGTACAGGGGTGGGGGTTGGACTCGAACGTACAGGGGTGTAGGTACACGGGGGTACGACACGTACAGGGGTGGGGGTACGACTGGAATGTACTGGGGTGTACATAGACGGGGTACGACACGTACAGTAGTGGGGGTAGGACTCGAATGTACAGGGGTGTAGGTACACGGGGGTACGACACGTACAGGGGTGGGGGTACGACTGGAACGTACTGGGGTGTACATAGACGGGGGTATGACACGTACAGGGGTGGGGGTAGGACTCGAACGTACAGGGGTGTAGGTACACAGGGGTACGACACGTACAGGGGTGGGGGTAGGACTCGAACGTACAGGGGTGTACTGATGCGCACATTAAAAAAGATTTTCGCTTGGATTCCTCACTCCACTAGAAGGGTCCTGATACAGGCACTTCTAGCCAGTAGACTAGATTACGGAAACGCTCTTCTAGTGGGGATGAGGGAGGACCTGCTCTCTAGGCTACAAGTCGTTCAAAATACGGCGGCACACCTAGCATTAAACAAACCAGCGCGTACTTCATCTGCACCGCTATTGAGAGAGTTACATTTGCTTCCTATTAGGAAAAGAGCAGTTTTCAAACTTGAATGCCTAGTTTTCAAAGCACTCTACGGACGGGGACCTAAACTCCTAACTAAGAAATTAGAATGGTATACCCCGGTCCGACAGCTAAGATCCAGTGGCCAGAGGCTCCTTCAAACGCGAAGAATTAAAAAAGTTAAGATGGGTGGCCGTGCCTTTTCATACCTGGCTCCCAAACATTGAAATGCGTGCTGGCATGTCCCACCTTGATTATCTTTAAGAAACACCTAAAAACATGGCTATTTAATTGAATAATTCTGCATGAAGATGCCTGCTTCCCGGGGCGCCGAGAGATCCCCTGGGGGATGATTTGTGCACCATATAAATAATAAATATAAATATAATATGCTCACACCATGGCCGGCATTAAGCAGCCCCTGGGGTGGGCAGGGCATCTGTTGGCAAGAAGAACAATGATCAGGAAAACCTGTCCAGGAAATCTCGGGTAGCTGCACTATCACTTGTTCAAAAGGCAGCAACTGAATCAGGCTGGACCAAGCAGGAGCTGGAAGCCACTGGCAAGTGGCAAGCTAAGTGCCCTGGTTCCTAGATGGGATCAGCTTTCCATCTTTCAGGAATTCACAAGAGTTAACAGAAGTAGGCCTGGAAACTTAGGACAGCTGGAATCTTCCAACTATACTCCAAGTAAACATTTGTGAATTAAATTTTGCATGAGCAAATATACATGCATACATTTGCTCAAGCAGATAATCAACTGAGGAAATGCAAATTCTCTTGTTAAAAATCTATTTTTCCTTTCCTAACTGCAAAATATTTTCGAGGTGGAGAAACTCCTTTTCCTACATCTCCACTTTTTGGGGTGAAGAGACTGCCTTCTCACCTTTAAACAAGTTTTAATCCTCACCTTGAGAAGAGAATGAGGAGAATGCCCTTGAAAGTGTACATTAGTGGGTGTGCATAACCTCAATGGGCATTCAAACCATAAAACCACCACTTAGGTTCACTTCTAATGAACAGATTTGCTCATTCAAAACTCTTTTTGTGACTAAGGGCCTGATTTAGATCCTGGCGAATGAGAATGATATCCCAGCTGCCGAAAATATAAATCTGATAGGATATAATGGTATTTATGTTTCTGTGGATGGGATATCCATCACCCTTGTGACAAAGTAACCCATCCGCTAAGATCAAAATCAGGCCCTAAATCTTTTTATGGGTGAAAATCAGAGTGTGGCAAGCCAAACTTACATGTTAAGCTGGCCAATAAAATTTTGACTCTGACAAGTCTTTGCGAAGTTTCTATTGGTAAATTTTAAGTATACAGTCACTGATATATCACTGATAATATGCTCATAACTACAGCAAACAAAAGAACTGCAGCACAGTTAGGTGAGCTGATCTGCCCAACAATTACACAATGTGGTGGACTGCAGAATTTCAGAGTAGTGTTGAGCTCCATGATCCTCAGCAAGTATAATCCAAATTTATTTGCAGTAGAAATTCATGAAATCAACCAAATTCTTCAAAGTATATTTACAAGAGCATTGTACAAGATATTTTCTCAGTAAGAAAGAGAGCCCTGGAATAATAAGACCCCTAAAATAAACTGCACTCTCCTATAGGCAGAACTTAAGAATTAAGAATGTCCTGCCAAAATCATAGTCCTACATAATCAAATAAACTAGCTGAAACAGAGCTCATTTAAAGATGGAGCCTCAGAATATTCAGACCCCATAATAGTTAATTATTTGATATAAATAGAGCCCAAGTGTGATTACCATCCAATGTAAAATCAGAAAACTGGCTTAATCAGAACCTTGCTAAAATCTATGGGCCAGAAGTAGAGTTTGGCGGACAGGGTACTCTTCCACAAACATGGCGGAGTACCCTGTTACTGAGTCCACCCACTCTATTATGAGTCAAGCGTTCCGTCAGATTTCTGACAGTGGTCCCTTCTCACAAATGGATGTCTCAAATCCACTTCAACAACTTAACAGAGCAGTGACTGTTAGTGCCAAAACATTGGTCAGCCGGCCCTATTATGAGTGGACAGTGTGATGTCCTTTTTTTCTGTTCAGGATCAGGGAAAACTGGCAGTCCCAAATAGAAAAACACTACAGATTGCCCCCATAACTTTAGAGGAAAATCCAAGGGTGTCGGTGTCATCAATTATTTGTTTTTCAAATGAACTCTCCTGCTGTGGGTGTTTGGCTTTGAAAAACAAAAATGTTTGGAGAAGATGGTACTGGCTCACCAAATTTTTGGAGGGCCCACCATGGCTGTAGCTCCTGTGATTGCACAGAGATTACTGCTAGATCAGAAGTGGTCTGTAGATGCGACAGGTGGTACTCTTTCACAGTAGCAGACTCTGGTGCCAATTACGATCCTGTAAAAACCGGGTACGAACCGTCGGCTGGAGCATATTCTCCGTCCGACGCGTACCCGGTCGTAAAAAAATACAAACATGGAATTACGATTCGCACGGGAACACCATTTCCGTACGAATCGTAAAAAACCCCCACCGAACAAAATAATCCTACAAATGCGATCCGGGAAAGCGCCGACCTGACGTCGGGACGCTCGCAGCCTGCCATTCACGAACCAGGAATTACGATTCGCACCGACGTCATCCCGCACGGTGAATATTTTCCGGCAGCCAAAAACTGCCGGGAAATCAGGACGACGCGAACAAGGACCACCAGTACGCGACGGACAGACAGGACGACGCGAACAAGGAGGACCAGTACGCGACGGACACACAGGACAACGCGAACAAGGAGGACCAGTACGCGACGGACACACAGGATGACGCGAACAAGGAGGACCAGTACGCGACGGACAGACAGGACGACGCGAACAAGGAGGACCCGTACGCGACGGACAGACATGGACCCGAACCTACGTGTCATCCCGGCCCTCATAGCACTCGACCTCCTCTACAGGTTCCGACGCAGACGCCGCAGAAGGTCAGAACAACTAAGGGAGGGGGGAAAGTGGGGTGGGGGTGGCAGGACCAGGGCAGGCCACAAACCCCCCACCAAAGTCACACAGCACACATGCCCTGGACATACCTGACTCCCAGGCCCTGGTCACTACGAGGGGGTGGGGGCGTGTCCAGCTAAGCCAGCGACCGCCACAACGGAAGTCCGTCACGACGCGAACCGGCAACACAACCAGACATGTACGTCCCGTACCCACGCCTGAAGAACGTGGGCACGAGTCATACCACGCCCACACCCACGTCACCCCAACAATGGCGGGACGTCTCGTACCCACGTGGCAAAGGCCTGGGTACGGGCCGCACAAGCATCACATAGCGTGGGGATGGATATGTACGGACCCTACCCCCACCCGCGTACGTATGGAGCGTACCCCACCCCAACAGTGTAAGTACGACCCGTACCCTCACCCACGTACGTATGGAGCGTACCCCCACCCCAACAGTGTAAGTACGACCCCCACCCCATATGCATGGAGCATACCCCCACCCCAACAGTGTAAGTACGACCCGTACCGCCACCCCGTATGCATGGAGCATACCCCCACCCCAACAGTGTAAGTACGACCCGTACCCACACCCGCGTACGTATGGAGCGTACCCCCACCCCAACAGTGTAAGTACGACCCGTACCCTCACCTCGAATGCATGGAGCGTACCCCCACCCCAACAGTGTAAGTACGACCCGTACCCTCACCCGCGTACGTATGGAGCGTACCCCCACCCCAACAGTGTAAGTACGACCCCCACCCCATATGCATGGAGCGTACCCCCACCCCAACAGTGTAAGTACGACCCGTACCCACACCCGCGTACGTATGGAGCGTACCCCCACCCCAACAGTGTAAGTATGACCCGTACCCTCACCTCGAATGCATGGAGCGTACCCCACCCCAACAGTGTAAGTACGACCCCTACCCCCACCCCGTATGCATGGAGTGTACCCCCACCCCAACAGTGTAAGTACGACCCCTACCCCCACCCGCGTACGTATGGAGCGTACCCCCACCCCAACAGTGTAAGTACGACCCGTACCCTCACCTCGAATGCATGGAGCGTACCCCCACCCCAACAGTGTAAGTACGACCCCTACCCCCACCCGCGTACGTATGGAGCGTACCCCCACCCCAACAGTGTAAGTACGACACGTACCCCCACCCGCGTACGTATGGAGCGTACCCCCACCCCAACAGTGTAAGTACGACACGTACCCCCACCTCGAATGCATGGAGCGTACCCACATCCGTGCATGTCATGAGCGTACGTATTGTGCAATTGGAGAGGTGTGTGCAGAGTCCTCCCAGCAGTGCCCTGAGACAGGAGGGGTGTGTGCAGAGACCTCCCAGCAGTGCCCAAACACAGAAGAGGTGGGTGCAGAGTCCTCCCAGCAGTGCCCTGAGACAGGAGGGGTGGGGGCCTATCACTCCCAGCAGTGCCCTGAGACAGGAGGGGTGTGTGCAGAGTCCTCCCAGCAGTGCCCAGAGACAGGAGGTGTGGGTGCAGAGACCTCCCAGCAGTGCCCTGAGACGGGAGGGGTGTGTGCAGAGACCTCCCAGCAGTGCCCAGAGACAGGAGGGGTGTGTGCAGAGACCTCCCAGCAGTGCCCGGACACAGGAGAGGTGGGTGCAGAGTCCTCCCAGCAGTGCCCTGAGACAGGAGCGGTGGGGGCCTATCACTCCCAGCAGTGCCCAGAGACAGGAGGGGTGGGTGCCTATCACTCCCAGCAGTGCCCAGAGACAGGAGGGGTGTGTGCAGAGACCTCCCAGCAGTGCCCAGACACAGGAGAGGTGGGTGCAGAGTCCTCCCAGCAGTGCCCTGAGACAGGAGGGGTAGGGGCCTATCACTCCCAGCAGTGCCCTGAGACAGGAGAGGTGGGTGCCCATCACTCCCAGCAGTGCCCATGGAACGCAAAGGGTGGAGTAGTCACATATACCATGCCCACAAATGTCAGTCAGGTGCACAAAGACCCTGCAGTACATGTACCACATGTGTGCGAGGCTGGGAGTATACGCATGCATAGCGCAGAAAAGAAAACATGTACACATGAAGTCATGTCAATAGGCCACATACACAAGTACAATGACTACCAAGGATGCCGCGAATGATGCAGGTGGAGACATCGCTCAGCATGCATGTGCAAAGGTGAAGGACTAGGTCACACACCCAGCTAATGGACACACAGCTCAGCGCTAAAGTCAGGGGACACCCTGCAGGGAAGAAGTCAGGGTACACAGAGGAAGGAATACACCTTGGGACAATTGCAACATGCAGCAACTGCATACATGAATGGAGAAAGGTAGCTAACACCGTGTGAGGCACACAGATCCCAGGGTCCCCCCTATGAGCAGCACACTACTACATTTCCCACACACCCAACACATGACCAACACCCACAACCATGTAGCAGCAATGCCAGCAATGCAGGAGTGTTCCAAGGGAAAAAAATAAATAGCTTTATTCAGCATGAGCAAAAAACTAGTATGACGTAAGTCCAATATCAACAAAGCCCATAGGGCAGTCCAGGAGTCCCAGCTGGATGGGGGACACAGTGGGATGCGTGTCCCCTAGCTTGCCTGCACAGTTACAATCCGTTGTCTTCCACAGGGGTGAGGGCCTCATGTGGGGGTGAGGAAACAGGCACCGCAGGGACAGGAGGTTGAAGGGTAGGCGTCGTGGGTGCAGGGATGGAGGACTCCACCACAGGGGGTGGGGCAGGGCCAAAGGCGGAGGCAAGGATGTCACTGCACACCTTAGCAAGGTCCTCCAGGGACTCCCCTGCACCCGAAGGAACCAGAGGCCCCAAGGAGGGGGGGGGGTCAGAGGGATGGGTCGCAGCACCACTGGGGGAGGATGTGGACAGGGGGGGGAACTCAAGCACCCTGACCGGGGACCTCCTTGACCGCTTGCGGGGTGGTGTCAATGTGGGGCTCAGGGACAGAGCGGCCATGAACGAGTCTTTGGGGGAGATGTGGCCAGGAGAGCTGAGGGGAGGGGATTTGGAGGGAGTGGTTTGGGTGGAATGCGGACTCCCACTCTGGCTGCGTGTCACACGTTTGCCCCCCGACCCAGTGGGTGTGCCTACTGCACCCTGTGTGTGCGTGTCAGGAGGTGTGCGGCGGACCTTCCCTGCTGGTGTGGTGCCTGTGTCTGTTGTGGTGGGTGCATGCTTACGTCTGGGTGTATGTGGGACAGGCATGGGAGTGGGAATTGTGGAAGGAGCAGGGGTAGGGGGTGGGACGTAGCGCTGCAGGAGACCCACTGCTGCAGTCAGTGTGGAGTCTATGGACCTCAGCAAGTTGCGTTGGTCAGCCTGCGATGAATGAATGCCCTCCAAGTATGCCTCCATGTTGTTGAGGACCTGGCTGTGGCCATGGAGGACATTAAGGATCGCAGTCTGACCAATCTGCAACTGCCGCTGGATGTCCACAGACTCAGCATTGGCGGCAGCAGTGGAGACAGGGGCAGGGGGTGCGGTGCCTGGCAGGAAGGAGACATGTGGGGACTGGGCACGCTGGGAAGGGACACGAGCACGTGGGAGGCGGCTGATGCCAATGGAGGGGGCGGTGCCAGATGTAGGGCTGCTGTCAGATGGTGGTGCAGCCACCGCCCACTCGGAGTGATCATCCTCGGACCCGTCAGCTTCATACTCTGTTGTGCCAGTCGACAGGTCCCCGGGTTCACTCTCCACCGCCTCAGTCCCACTCGAAGTGCCAGCCCCGATGTCACCGCTGGCACTGGTGCTCGGTCCCTCCGCGCCGTCTGTGTCCATGTCTCCCTCCGTGTCCCCCGACGATGCTGTGGGCAGGGTGAAGAGACAGAAAGTAATCATACACCTGTATACATATGTCACATGAGTCAAATCTACGTGGGTTACAGTGCATAGCCTGAAACAAAGGAAAAGTTACATCTACAAAACAAGGTACATATGTAGGGCATGCAAGACACAGTTTTTCGACCCACCATGCCATGGAAAAACCATGGAGAGCATGACACATTAGCAAATGAGATGATATGGAATTTTCACTGAGGAGCAAGGCCCTGGGGACAATCCAGCACTGCATCTGCACCACACAGCGTGGCAGCAAATAGGGATGAGCAGGGATCATAGGCAGGATCTACAGGCACATGCAGCATAGGTAATACTGATAACATGCCCACCCTGACTGGCACACTGCACCTTGAGTGTATGTCCAGGCAAACATCACACACTGGCCAGTCCTAGCAAGGAGATATCAGGTCTTGACATGTCGGACATGCCCGCACCACCCGCCCCCTACATGAGACAAATCTATGGAGACACAGGAAGCACGTACATCTCTTAGTCAGGGTGAAATACACATGTGATGCAAAACCTCTATATTGCACACAAACTACCCAAGGTGCGGCTGTGCAAATTATCATGTACAAATGGGCAGCATCAGATGATTGCAACAAGACACAAAGGCAATGGCCACCGTGAGTATGTAATAGGAAAATCAGGTCAGGCTGTACAGTGGACACTTGTAATACATCGCACGTCAATATACATGTTGCCAGGGGACAATGGCACAGAGCACAACCTATGCTGTAAACACAGAGATTGTCGACATATTCGGATTACACACATGATACCTAGGAAAATATGCCCCTGGGGACAGTAGTGGCCACACAACTCCATGCTCCTGAATGGGAATGACTGCAACACACGCTAACATCCCTGCACTATGCGTACCGCACACTCATGCACATCATGTCACAGGTCACCACATAGGACATGCGTGGTGTAAGGCCTCACACTTGAGAGACTAACTCCCATGTCTGGACTCAGCATTAGTGCCAACTGACATGGAACCCACAAGTCCAGAACTGGACAGGGCACAGGCAAGGTCACAAAACCTGTTACACACCACCCCCACACATGATGCTGCAGGCATTGTACACTTGTAGAAGGTGTCAGGCTACATAACCTTGTGATGGAGTGACTACACACAGACCAGGGAACACATTGCAAGGAGGGGAAGGGAGGCAGGAGAGCACTGCAATACTGTGGGGAATAGGATCTGCACAGCACCATAAACTCTCAGGTGAGTCCCCCAGCAGGACCCGTGCGATCCTCCGCGTCCAGCACCGGATATCCTGCCAGCGTTTCCTCACCTGGGACAGGCGCCGCTTCCGACCTTCCGCACTCCTCACAGCGCTGACGGCGTCCAGCCATATCTGCTCCTTGGCAGAGGCGTCTACCTGTGAGGATGGACAAGTGACACTACATCAATACACCTGGCACATGTCACAGGGACACAGATTCGAACACATTCGCTGTTTACAACAAGGCATAGTATGCATCCAACGCATTGCACCTTTGTCATAGGGACATGATCCTCTGGGGAAGGGCAAAAGCAGTATGTGCCATTGAATGTACACAGGTGGAATGAGGGCAACGACACAATCAATGATCCAGGCTCACACTGTGCATCACACCCACCCCTCCTGTCTCAGGGCACTGCTGGGAGGACTCTGCACCCACCCCTCCTGTCTCAGGGCACTGCTGGGAGGACTCTGCACCCACCCCTCCTGTCTCAGGGCACTGCTGGGAGTGATAGGCCCCCACCCCTCCTGTCTCAGGGCACTGCTGGGAGGACTCTGCACCCACCCCTCCTGTCTCAGGGCACTGCTGGGAGTGATAGGCCCCCACCCCTCCTGTCTCAGGGCACTGCTGGGAGGACTCTGCACCCACCCCTCCTGTCTCAGGGCACTGCTGGGAGTGATAGGCCCCCACCCCTCCTGTCTCAGGACACTGCTGGGAGGACTCTGCACCCACCCCTCCTGTCTCTGGGCACTGCTGGGAGTGATAGTCCCCCACCCCTCCTGTCTCAGGGCACTGCTGGGAGGACTCTGCACCCACCCCTCCTGTCTCAGGGCACTGCTGGGAGGACTCTGCACCCACCCCTCCTGTCTCAGGGCACTGCTGGGAGACATCAGGCATTCCCCTCCTTGGGACCCCCCCTACAGTACATAGCATGTGTGTCACACCTGGACACAATGGCAGAAGTCACAGTCACAAAAAAGGGACACAGTCTGTGGCAGTGGACACTGCACTCACCTGATAACCTGGTCGCCCATACAGCATGGGGTACCATGGGAGGATCACATCCACCAAAGCCATGTTCTCCTCCAGGGTGAATGGCTGTGACCTCTCCACAGCCCTTGACATGGTTCCAGGGAATCAGTAGCAGCAGCGGGGTCGTGGAATACAGAGATGTGCAGGCAAGTGCTCCCTCATGGGACCTGGCTGCCTTATATCTGCCTTGCTGGCCCATCTCATGCACAGGAGTACAGAGTGATTGGTCACTCACATTTGCATCCTATGTTTCCTCTAATCCCTTCAAACCTAGTAGTCTGTGGGTTCTCTATCGGTTTCATTCTCCTGCATGATGTCAGCCCCACAAACACATTGCAACAAAGTAGAAGAATTCCAACTGACTTCTGCTGTGCACCTTCCAGAACAAATTCGAAATTTGAACTTGGTCTCCATGACAACCAGCATGCATGTAGCCCTTAATACTTGTCCCTCATGTGTCCCCTATGTAATTTGGAGCGTCACACACAGGTACGGTGCGTTTCGGGGCCCTAGGGCACCCCAAATGCATTGCAACGGCCCGTACACGCGTGCCTACGTTCACTATCACTATGAGTCTCCTCGCGTATGCGTACTCGTAGTGGTACGGGCCGTACACACGCGTGTACGCTCACTATCACTATGGGTCTCCTCGCGTATGCGTACTCGTAGTGGTACGGGCCGTACACACGCATGTACGCTCACTATCACTATGGGTCTCCTCGCGTATGCGTACACGTAGTGATAGTGAGCGTACATACGTGTGTACGACCCGTACCACTACTAGTACGCATACGCGAGGAGACCCATAGTAATAGTGAGCGTACATGCGCGCGTACGGCCCGTACCACTACGAGTACGCATACGCGAGGAGACCCATAGTGATAGTGAGCGTACATGCGTGTGTACGGCCCTACCACTATGGGTGTTCTTGCGTATGCGTACTCGTAGTGGTACGGACCGTACAAATGCCTGTACGCTCGCCATCAAGATGGGTACACATACGGCAGCACTCCCATAGTGATTTGGGAACGTACACAGGCCCTCTTAGCAGCAGTACGGCAGTTTTCACACATCACAGTGGTGATAGGCGGCACACAGGTAGGAATAGGGCGGACATACTTGTCCATGGATGGACATACTTGTCCATGGATGGACATACTTGTCCAGGAATGGACATCAAGGCATCGTCTGTGCATTACTACATGTGTGGGGCACAGGTGTGACAGGCTGTGATGTGGAACATTACTCCTGAGTGGAGAAGGCACCACATGTATGATGAGATGTGTACAGGTGTACTGTGTGACGGTGCAATGTGTGCCAGGCATGCCCTTGACTCCTTTGACATGTGTGCATGTCGTACTGCACACTTGGGGTGAGCGTCACTGGCATGGCACGGACACCAACACACGGAAGTGTCCCCTGATGCCCGGTACAGGGGTTACCACACCTGCCTTGACACTACCCATGGTGCACAATGTGACTATGTCATGTATGTGTGGGGGCTTCCCATCAGGTTGATGTTGGAGCACCCTCAAAAGCTGCAGCTGTTGCAGCAACCAACATGTGTCTGTGTGTAGATGGACATCGCACACTGTTCCGCACACCATGCCACATGTGGTATCGGATGTGAGGTGCACATGTATGCATGGGACACGGAGTAGCGTAACAAGGACATGTCTGCATCCTCACAATGATTGTGTGGTGAGTCATGACATGTGCACCTTCATGGCAAGGTGTGTGGGCTGTCCTAGTGTAATGTCATGTGACCTGTGTCTCTAGTGTTCCGCAACCAGTCTCTGCAATCGGCATCCTACTTCTGCAGATGTGTGGGCGTATGTCACTCCTGTCTTGCGTCTGGCTGTTCACTTGCACTGGGACACAGCTATTCCCATGCCATGGCATGTGGAGTTTCAGAATCTCCGTGTGTAGCTGGGTCTTGGTAGGAGTGTCACCTGGCAGCCATACGTGTCCTGGGCATGTAGCACATACCTGACTCCCTATGTAGCATATGTGTATTGACAGATTAACATGTGCTCAGTACATATGAATTGTTGTCGTAGTGCACTCACTCTTCCTTGTCACTTCCTAATTACTGCAGAGCGCCGCCTCTTGCCCGACCAATTCCGGACTTGGCTGCCATGCGGGAGAA
Organism: Triturus cristatus; assembly: GCF_964204655.1. Taxonomy (NCBI): domain Eukaryota; kingdom Metazoa; phylum Chordata; class Amphibia; order Caudata; family Salamandridae; genus Triturus; species Triturus cristatus. Next base: position 254,753,402 of record NC_140588.1, read on the forward strand.
TGACAGCATCCGTTGCTACCGCATCCCCCAACCGTTGATTCTGGAGCTGACGGGGAGACTGGCACCACACCTGCAACCGCAGCACAGGTATCCTACGGCACTGACACCCCAGCTGAAGGTAATGGCTGCCCTACATTTTCTTGCCACGGGTACCTTTCAATATACCATAGCTCATGTTGGTGGCATGTCCCAGAGCATGTTCTGCCGTGTGCTGCATGATTTCTTAGAGGCCATGTTGATTCACCTGGATGACTTCATCAACAGTTGACTGCGGTCAAGCGTGGATTCTATGCCCTGGGAGGGATGCCCCATGTCATTGGGTCCATAGATGGGACACATGTAGCTTTGGTACCACTACACGCACGGGAGGTAGCGTACCGCAATCGGAAGCACTACCACTCCATCAATGCCCTTGTGGTGTGTCAGTCCAACATGTTGATTTCACATGTCTGTGCTCGTTTTCCAGGATCAGCACACGATGCCTACATCATGAGGTGTAGCAGGATGCCTGAAATGATGATGCAGCTGCGCAACGAAAGAGCATGTGTTGTTGGTGGGTACAGTCTGTCTGTCCTGTATTTTGCATAGCCTACCAGCACGACCGCTTCACCAGTTCTAACGATGTCCATGTGCTTCCCATGTAGGGGACGCTGGCTATCCCAACATGCCTTGGCTGCTCACACCTCTCCGCAACCCCATCACGCCGGCCCAGCTCCGCTACAACACCGCCCATGGCCGGACACGGCGAGTGATAGAGAGGACGTTTGGCCTGCAGAAGAGCCGCTTTCGGTGCCTCCACAAGACCGGCGGCGCCCTCCCATATGCCCCTGCGAAGGTCTGCAAAATCTTCATGGTCTGCTGTATGCTGCACAACATGGCAGTTGAGAAAGCTGTGCCACTCATCCTGGATCAACATGACGAGGACCATCCACCCATGGAGGACTAAGGCCTTGGCAATGGGGCTAGTGATGTGGAGGATGTGGAGCCGCAGGAGGACATCCGGACTCGGCTCATACGCGACTTCTTTGCTTAGTGGTGAGTACCAGTGTCTGAGTGTGCATGCATTTGTCCCCGTGTGGCATGTGTTGTGATGTGTGTGTCCACCTGCATGTATGGCACGTGAGTCAGAGGTGTGTGTGGGTGTGTCACTGGAGTGATGGTGGCAGTGATGGTTGCATTTCCCCAGTCATAATTGTGACCTAGCATGTTGTCATCCATACATGTGTCGAGTAAATGCACATGCAAGTGGCTGTGCTTTTTGTGGCTGACTTCTTGTGTGTCTCTCTTCCCCAGGTACTTGCGCATGCCGTCTGCTGGTTGCATTGTTGTGGAACTGCTATTCCTCATGGACACGTCATCGTGGGCTGACTCAGCGTTACAGGCACGGACACGTTTGGAAGTCTCCATAGGGTAAGGGATGCATCAGGGGTGTATTGGGTGTGGCAGTTGGTCACAATGTATGCACACTGCCCCTGTCGATGTTTGGTTCCTCTGCAGCCATGTAGCATCACCATGGGACACGACATGCAGCTGTGTACACCTGAATAGATGGTCTGACTGGTTGACAGTCATCAGTGATGGAATAGTGGATTGTGATGATGGCATCAATGTGTGTGACACTGCCCTCAGACACATACGGTTAGCATTGGCTTGACATGGTGTGGGACTTCCACATCAGCGGATCAATGAGTGTGTGGGCTGAGACTGTGTAGTGGGCATGATGTCCATGACTGTGTGGGTATTGTGACATGTGCCATCCCCATGCATCCAACGTTGGCCAGGCCCCCATTCTCTGCATCCACCGGACTCAAGCTTGCAGGACATGGTTCTGCCACCTGTCTACACATACCTGGGTGCCCCCCAGGACACTCCACATGATCCCTGACCTCTGCGCATGACTGTTGCTGTACTCAATGTGTCTGTCAGCACGGTTGTGCGGCCACCCCCTCAGCTGGTTGGGCCCATCACGGGTGTGTATGGTGCTCCATGTCTGTCTTGCCTAATACACTGTGACCCGTGTGTCCTGTGCCAGACTCAGGCCCCAGGGTGTGGATGGTTGAAGTCAAAAGAGAACTCAGGCATGTTTAGACTTTACAACACACATGTAAGGTAATAATGCAACCAGCAGGCATCTTCTCATCATAGTTTGATTTATTATTTTGGGGGGGGGGGGGGGATAAAGTGAGGGGCTTTCCGGGAGTTTGGAATCCAAAGTTCAGTAGGGGAGTTGGTGTCCTTGCCATTGGAAATCCTCATAGTCCATGCCACAGTCTTTGTCAACATTGGTCAGACAGTGACCAGCAGGGCCATGTGGCAGAGAATGTCTCTTGATGCTGTGATGCTGTTGCTCCAGTGGGCCAGGTGCCAGGCCAGGTGTCCTGGGAGATGGTGATGTTGCGCCGACCCTCACGGTCTTTTCCGTGGATGACCCGCCCTCCTGCGGGGACCCTCAGAAGCAGGCCGTGACGATGTCTGGGATGCTCCATCGGATGTTTCCTCCTCCTCCTCCTGCTCCCTCCCTGTGGGTGGTGATGTTCTCCGCCTTCTGGCACAGGGAGGGTCGGCCATGTTGTCGGCCATCCGACGGAGTGTATCGTGAATCCCCTGGAACACCGTCACTTGCTCAGCCTGTCTGTCCTCCATCCTCCGTTGGTGTTGCAGTAGACAGGCATGTTGCTGGGCCTGCTGGGTCTTGATCCCCTCGAGGATGGACACAACCTGGGCCATGCCCGTGGTGTCCTGCCGGTATGTGTCCATGATGTTACGGACATGGGCAAATACCGGTTCCCCAGCCAACTGGTCAGGCTCGCGCCTCCACCGTCCTCCACTCCCACCACCCCTGCCCACTTGCACCTGGCCTGCCCTTGTGGGTACATCGGGTCTCCGGGACCCCTGAGGGGTGGCATTGGCGTTGTCACCTGCCTCCTCCTGGGTGCCTGGGACACCGTGTCCCTCCTGGCCAGCCTGGCTGCATTGTGGTGGTGGGGCAGTGATCCTGGGTGTCTCCTGGGAAGTGGCAGGAGTGGGGGTGGTGGTTGGCACAGTTGTACCTGACGCAGGTGCTGCAGGTGGTTGGACACCAGAGGGGCCAAGTTGGTTGGGCTCGTCCACAGAGTGGTGAGAGTGGTCGCTGCCGGTGGGATCGGGCTCCTACAGATCCGGGTCCTGTGAGTCTTCCCCCCCAGTGTTGGGGGGTGAACCACGACGTTGACCTGTGTGTGAGAGAGACAATGTTAATTTTGGTCCATGCAACATCCATGTTTCATCAGTTTCAAAGTTGGCACTTTTCCTCTTGGAATTAGGATCTGTCTTGCATTCCACTCACAGTGCACTTGTGCATGGGTGTGTCCCTTGGGCACCACTTTGGCCCCTTTAGCTATGTGTGGCACAGTCTCACTTGCTGCGTCAAGTGTGACTGCAGTCAGCAGTGGAGTGGGCAGGTGTGGCGGCCATGCATTGGCGCCTTCCGTGTAGCACTGTACATGTGCACATGGAGTGGATCCACACACTTATATGATGCAGGTAGCTGTCGTTGTGCTCGTGAACAGGTTGTGACATGGCCCTGTGTTTTGCCATGGAGAAGAGGGGGGGTTCTGGCACTGGCCACCCTTGTCTACATGCACGCAGTCTACCTGCTGACGAGCAGACATTCGCACACGCCACACGGCTGATTTGCTCTCCCTGTGTCTCGCTCCCTCTCTGTCCCCCTCTCCCTCCCTCTCTGTCCCCCTCTCCCTCCCTCTCTGTCCCCCTCTCCCTCCCTCCGTGTGTCAGCCTCCTCCCTCTGTCCGTGTCCCTGTGTCTCCCTCACTCTCTGTCCCCCTCTCCCTCCCTCTCTGTCCCCCTCTCCCTCCCTCTCTGTCCCCCTCTCCCTCCCTCTCTGTCCCCCTCTCCCTCCCTCCGTGTGTCAGCCTCCTCCCTCTGTCCGTGTCCCTGTGTCTCCCTCCCTCTCTGTCCCCCTCTCCCTCCCTCTCTGTCCCCCTCTCCCTCCTTCTCTGTCCCCCTCTCCCTCCCTCCGTGTGTCAGCCTCCTCCCTCTGTCCGTGTCCCTGTGTCTCCCACCCTCTCTGTCCCCCTCTCCCTCCCTCTGTGTCCCCCTCTCCGTCCCTCTGTGTGTCACCCTCTGTCACCTCAGGCCAGCTTCCTGGGCACACACTGTTAGCAGATCTTTGAATGGCCCTTGGCTTGTTGATGTGAGTTTGTTTGTGATCTCCAGGCACCCATTGGGTGTAGTGTGTGTCTGTGCGCTGCTGCTGTGGTGGTGTGTGCTGCCACTCTTTCACAATGTTGGCTGTTCATTAGCTGCTGTCATGTGCAAAACAGTGCCTTCACCCCCATGTGTTGATGCAAGGCGTGCGCCATTTGCTGGCGAGTCTTTCCTGTGTGGGGACACAGTGTTTGTCTGGCTGTGACCTAGGCCATATGGGCAGAGGGCATTGTTGTCTGCTTCTGAGTTGCACTATGTGAATTTTGTGGCCCACCCTCCCGCCATCCGGGTTACCGTGTCATGTGTTGGTGTCTTCTGTGGCCTGTGACTTGACATTGTCCAGCTGGGTGCATGGGGCATGGTGGCGGCAGTGGCATGTGCGTGTTCATGGAGTGTGGTTGAGTCATGCGATAGCTTGGGGTGGTTGCGTGCCTGTTAGTGATTTTGGTTGTGGATGACGTTCCCCCCATGTGAGGTGCGTTGTTTGTGTACTCACCCGGGTCTCGGAGTCCTTCTAATCCGTCCACTGCCTCCACCGGCAGTATGGCCATCACCCTCTCCTCCCAGGGCTGGTAGTGTACGGGTCTGCGGGAGGGCCCTCCTCCAGTGGCGTTGGCCTGGTTGTGTTCCTCCTGCATCTTGGCTCGGACCCTCCTCCGCAGATCGTACCACCTGGATTGGCATTCCTGCCTGGTCCTTCTGGTGTCCCCAACAGCATTCACAGCATCGATGATGGTCTGCCACATGGCTGTTTTAGCTGCCATGCTGGTGTTTCTGACCAATGTTCCAAAGAGCTGTGGCTCGACTCTGAGGATTTCACCGACAAGAACCTGCAACTCTCGGTTACTGAACTTTGGATTCTTGGTAGTGGGCATGGTGAGGGGTGTGGGTGTGGATGGTGGGGGGGGTGTGTGGATGGTGGGGGGGGTGTGTGGATGGTTGTGGGTGTGTGGGTGTGGTTGTGCAGGTGTGTGTGTGTGTGAATGTGATGAGGGGGTGTTTGTGAAGGTGGTTGTGTGAAGGTGTGCAAGTGTAAGGTGTGGTGAAGCTTGTAGTATGGTGCTGTAGGTTGTCTGTGGTGTCTGGCAGCAGTGAGTCTATTGCAAAGGCTCATGGTTAGTGTGTGTGGGCCCTTTTTATTGGTCCATTGGTGGGTGTGGCTGTGTTTGAAGTTTGGGTGGGTGTGTTATAAGGAGTGGTGGTGTTTAGGGCCTCTGTTTGTTTTTGGCAGTTGCAGGTCAGTGAATGTGTTTTTTTTGTGTTTGTTGGCCATGTTTAGTGGCTTTGTGCCATTCGAATAGTGTATTCTTGTGTTGTTTTGTTTTGTCCTGGTTGTGTACGTGCGTTTTGAGCGTGTGTACGGTGTGTACATGGGCCATTTGGTTGTATGGTGCTGTCCTTGTGTGTGGCTTGGTACGACTCGTACATGCGGTTGTGATGTTGGGGCCTGGGGTGCGCTCCGTACTTAGGAGGTTGTGTTGGGGGTGCGACTGGAACGTACTGGGGTGTAGGTACACGGGGGTACGACACGTACAGGGGTGGGGGTACGACTCGAACGTACTGGGGTGTACATAGACGGTGGTACGACACGTATAGGGGTGGGGGTACGACTGGAACGCACTGGGGTGTAGGTACACGGGGGTACGACATGTACAGGGGTGGGGGTAGGACTCGAACGTACTGGGGTGTAGGTACACGGGGGTACGACACGTACAGGGGTGGGGGTTGGACTCGAACATACAGGGGTGTACATAGACAGTGGTACGACACGTACAGGGGTGGGGGTACGACTGGAACGTACTGGGGTGTACATAGACGGTGGTACGACACGTACAGGGGTGGGGGTACGACTGGAACGTACTGGGGTGTACATAGACGGTGGTACGACACGTACAGGGGTGGGGGTACGACTGGAACGTACTGGGGTGTACATAGACGGTGGTACGACACGTACAGGGGTGGGGGTATGACTGGAACGTACTGGGGTGTAGGTACACGGGGGTACGACACGTACAGGGGTGGGGGTAGGACTCGAACGTACTGGGGTGTAGGTACACAGGGGTACGACACGTACAGGGGTGGGGGTTGGACTCGATCGTACAGGGGTGTACATAGACGGTGGTACGACACGTACAGGGGTGGGGGTATGACTGGAACGTACTGGGGTGTACATAGACGGTGGTACGACACGTACAGGGGTGGGGGTACGACTGGAACGTACTGGGGTGTACATAGACAGTGGTATGACACGTACAGGGGTGGGGATACGACTGGAACGTACTGGGGTGTAGGTACACAGGGGTACCACACGTACAGGGGTGGGGGTAGGACTCGAACGTACAGGGGTGTGGGTACACGGGGGTACGACACGTACAGGGGTGGGGGTACGACTGGAACGTACAGGGGTGTACATTGACGGTTGTACGACACGTACAGGGGTGGGGGTAGGACTCGAACGTACAGGGGTGTAGGTACACGGGGGTACGACACGTACAGGGGTGGGGGTTGGACTCGAACGTACAGGGGTGTACATTGACGGTGGTACGACACGTACAGGGGTGGGGGTACGACTGGAACGTACTGGGGTGTACATAGACGGTGGTACGACACGTACAGGGGTGGGGGTACGACTGGAACGTACTGGGGTGTACATAGACGGTGGTACGACACGTACAGGGGTGGGGGTATGACTGGAATGTACTGGGGTGTAGGTATACGGGGGTACGACACGTACAGGGGTGGGGGTAGGACTCGAACGTACTGGGGTGTAGGTACACGGGGGTACGACACGTACAGGGGTGGGGGTTGGACTCGAACGTACAGGGGTGTACATAGACGGTGGTACGACACGTACAGGGGTGGGGGTACGACTGGAACGTACTGGGGTGTACATAGACGGTGGTACGACACGTACAGGGGTGGGGGTACGACTGGAACGTACTGGGGTGTACATAGACGGTGGTACGACACGGACAGGGATGGGGGTACGACTGGAACGTACTGGGGTGTAGGTACACGGGGGTACGACACGTACAGGGGTGGGGGTAGGACTCGAACAGGGGTGGGGGTACGACTGGAACGTACAGGGGTGTACATTGACGGTGGTACGACACGTACAGGTGTGGGGGTAGGACTCGAACGTACAGGGGTGTAGGTACACGGGGGTACGACACGTACAGGGGTGGGGGTTGGACTCGAACGTACAGGGGTGTACATTGACGGTGGTACGACACGTACAGGGGTGGGGGTACGACTGGAACGTACTGGGGTGTACATAGACGGTGGTACGACACGTACAGGGGTGGGGGTACGACTGGAACGTACTGGGGTGTAGGTACACGGGGGTACGACAGGTACAGGGGTGGGGGTAGGACTCGAACGTACAGGGGTGTGGGTACAGGGGGGTAGGACTCGAACGTACAGGGGTGTGGGTACACGGGGGGATGACACGTACAGGGGTGGGGGTAGGACTCGAACGTACAGGGGTGTACATACACGGGTGGGGGTGTACATACACGGGGGGTACGTGTCAGATGTACGGGGGCGGGGGGGAGTGTTGGGCGCGTATGCGGGCACATGTCTCCATGGTTGCTATGGGAGTTCGGTGCGGACGGTGTTTTTTCCATACGGTTGTGAGATCGGACGCACGGGATGGATCGTGATTCCTCGGTCGGACTTCACCTTTCACATTTGTACGGTAAATAGTCCGAGGACGTGTCGGACACATTTTCCGACCCGAGGACGTGTGGGGAATGATTCCCAATGCGGTTCGTATGAACTTTTTACCATGCGAATCGTGATTGCCAGTTCGTACGGCACTTGTACGATTCGTACGGTAAAAAGACCGGATACGAGTCGCACGGGGAATTTTTTTACCGGATCGTAATTGGCACCATAATGTCCTTTGCAAACCTTGATGACCAGTGGGCCATTTGGCAATCTTCAGATCCTGCAGAAATATGATTTCTGGCATAATAAGAGAAGGTATTTTCAGAGCTCTAATATAATGAGAATCTTTCCACCACTTGTCATCTCATTTCATGGCACCAAATGGGACAAGTGGACTTTTTTGAAGGACATTTACATTTATGGTGCATCTTATCCCCTAGGCAAGTTAATGGTTAATACAATTCCACACCTCTGAGTACATAATATACATTCACTCATTGTTGAATGCAACACTATAGTGAAATTGTAATTTAAAATGCTTCTCTTTTTTCCTCCATATAGAGGAAATACAATCAGAATGAAGTATTATAATAAGAAATCAGGAGAAACGCTGAGGAAATCAAGGATTCTCACTGCATGGTGCATGGCATTGTCCGGGAAAGATTTCTTTCCTACTTTCTCCTTTATTACTGATAACACATCATATGTTATCATTACAATAAATGCACATTAGTCCTCATAGTAGGGAATGGTGCCTTATTGATTAACTGTACTACCTCTCATAATATAGAGCTATATATATATATATATATATATATATATATATATATATATATATATATATATATTACCTACTGGCGGTCGCCAGTAGGTAGTTATAGTTAGGACCACGTTTCCATAGGAAAACCTCAACATTCTATTTTGAATAACTTTGGCGCCGGTCGACGAATCCTCGCGAATTTCTCAAAATAGGTGGGGCGCTACGCTCCGCTCCTACCCTGAAAGTCTCGGGGGGATCCGTCAAGCGGGGGCTGAGATAAAAGGGGGTCCCAAAACGCGTTTTTCCCATGCATTTTTCCATAGGACCTTTAGAACGAGCTACAGCCCGAACGGCTGAACAGAATTACTCAAAATTTGGCAGAGAGGTAGTCCCTAGGTCAAGGAAGTGCCTTTTGTAGGTTTGGTGTAAATCTGTTCAGTAGATTCTGAGAAAATAGCCTTTAAATTAATATATATATCTGAGCCCGCTTACGGTACGCTTACCGTACGCTTACGGTAAGCGTACGGTGGCGTGCGCGAGCGCGATTCTGATTGGCTCTTAGATCTTAGTAAACATTCGAATCGGCCGAAACCAGGAAGCGGCGGCCGCCATTTTGTGTATTTCACTCTGAAAAAAAAGAGTGAAAACAAGGAAAGGGGGCAATGAGGAGAGTTACAGACCCCCTAACATTTGTAAGGGGGTCAAAGAAGGACAGAAAAGTACAAAAAAAACATTTATTGATTTTAAAAAAAATCACGGGGTACGCGTACGGTAAGCTTACGGTAAGCGTACGGTAGAAAAAAAAAAAAAAAAAAAATGAAAATCAGATTTAAGTGTTTAGATATTAGGGGGCTCTAAAAAGAGCCGTTGTGTTTATGAAATGATTTTTTAGTGGTACCTACAAGTAAGTACCGATGCAGAGTCTAAGGTTCAAGAGGAAGACTCTGTTCCCTTCATCATTGAAGTGCACACCATCTCCTCTATAAATGTCTTGCATGTCATAACGCAAGTTGTTGTGGTAAATGGCACCCATACCATAGTCACGGAGGAAAGCAGAAACAGATTTGTTGACGTGCTTTCTTGCTTTGTCATCGCACCGCGTGCCCACCGTGCGTGCACGGCACTAACTGCGTAAAGTGGGCGCGCGGTGCGCGAAGCGCACCGCGTGCTCACTGTGCGCGCACGGTGCGCGAAGCGCACCGTGCGCGCACGGAACGAACTGCGTTAAGTGGGCGCGCACGCCACGAATGGCGTAAAGTAACTTAGCATTTAAAAAACCGTACAAATTCACTGAAAAAACCATAGGTTTCACACACGTTATAGTTAGGAATTAGCATTTAAAAAACCTTGCAAATTCACTGAAAAAACCATAGGTTTCACACATGTTATAGTTAGCGGAAATTTTACTGATAAAAAACCAATGAAATTCCTCCGTTATAGTTAGTGCAGGCAACTATAACTCACGCGACCGCAATCTTCTGCTGATGACATATGTGTCTTTATGAAAAAAAAATATTTGTAATATATGTATAGCTAAAAATGTATGGAAGAAGACATGGGCAAATAAGTGTCTAAATACAGTATTAGCATCAGCAGAGGATTGCGGTCGCGTGAGTTATAGTTGCCTGCACTAACTATAACGGAGGAATTTCATTGGTTTTTTATCAGTAAAATTTCCGCTAACTATAACATGTGTGAAACCTATGGTTTTTTCAGTGAATATATATATATATATTACCTACTGGTGGTCACCAGTAGGTAGTTATAGTTACAACCTAGTCATAGGAAAAGCATTTTTTGATTTGCTAATAAGTTTGGCGTCGTTTGACGAATCTTTGCGAAATTCTCTCCCCAAAAAGTCTATTCAGGTCAGTTCCTATGCTGAAAGTTTGGGGGTGATTCGTCAAGCGGGGGCTGAGAAAAAAGGGGGGTCCCAAAACACGTTTTCCCCATGTTAATTGCCTAGTAAATTTTGTGATGAGCTACAGCCCAAACTGCTGAACGGAATTACCCCACATTTGGCAGAAAGTTAGAGCTTGGTTCAGAAATCAACCTTTTTTTTAAATGGTGTAAATCTGTTCAGTAGTTTTTGAGAAATTGAAAAATAAGAGTTAAAAAATCAATTTCCCATAGGCAACTTTGTGCAAGGCTACAGTAGTTGCTGAGAAATTAGAAAAAGAAAAGTTCTGATATCTGGGCAGAGCCTAAGTCCCGTGCACAAGCTTCACTGTGATTGGCTGTCAACACTCCAAACCAGGAACTGTTGGTAGCCATCTTGTGGCTCGGTAGAGGCGAGTTGCGAGAAAACAGAGAAACAAAGGTATAAAATAAGAGAAGGGGGCAGAGTAGAAACACCCTGACCCCCTAAGCCTGCTCAGGGGGTGTAAAAAGGGGCATGGCCCCAGACCACCTCTCTGAAACGCAGCTCTATGGCGCTTACTGGAGGTACCTGGTGGGCTAGTTGGCCCCCAGGGACCCTCATGAATCCAGGGGAATTAATCCCCCAACTTAGAGCCCACTAGGGGGTGCGTTTGCACAGTGGTGAAGGGAGGGGGCGGGGCCTGATTTGACATGTGTGTACTGTCCGCCAAAACCCAAGCACTTATAAATTCACCATGCACTTTCCTTGGAGCACTCTAATCATCCAATCAGTACCCATGTACTTATGCAATGACCCAGGCACTAACACATGCACTGCTACAATCCTCTGAGCACTACCCATGCAGCCCAGCCATCGCCCTGTCAGTACCCATGCACTCTTTCAATCACCCAGCCAGCACCATGTACTTATCCAGTTACTCCACCAAAAACCAAGCACTTATAAATTCACCATGCATTCTCCTTGCAGTATGGTAATCTTCTAGTCAGTACCCATGTACTCATGGAATGACCCAGGCACTAACACATGCACTGCTACAATCCCCTGTGCACTACCTATGCAGACCTCTAACCACCTACACAGTACTGATTCACTCCTCCAATTACCCAGGTTGTACCCATGCATTCCAGAAATCCCTCTGTCACTACCCATGCACTCCTCAAATCACCCATCCAGCATCATGTACTTATCCAATCACTCCGCCAAAACCCAGGCAGTTATAAAATCACCATGCACTGTCCTTGCAGTACTCTAATCATCCACTCAGTACCAATGTACTCATGCAATGACCCAGGCACTAACTCATGGCAAATATAGAGGAGGTCATGCTAAACACAGGGGCACCCCAACGCATAGTGTTCCCTAGTATATGTAGGTGTTTTCACTGTATTCTAAGTGTTTTTTAGCATAGCACTGGCTCCGGTCCTGGTTAGTCAGAGTCAGTTACCACCAGTACCGTCAATAAAAAGTTGAGGGCACAGGAGGACTTTCTGCTCCTCTGTTGGTTTTTTCTGCACCCCTCTTGCTTCTTCCTAGACTTTTGTTCTTCTTTCTGGACTTCTGTTGACTCTTTCAGCATTTGTCTTGCTTCTTTCTGCGCTGTTCTTCCTCTTTCTTCACATGTTCTACCTTTGTAGGCATAGTTAGAAATTAGCATTTAAAAAACCATTGAAATTCACTGAAAAAAACATACGTTTCAGGCACGTTATAGTTAGAAATTAGCATTTAAAAGAAAATTAAATTAACTGAATAAACCATAGGTTTCAGGCACGTTATAGTTAGAAATTAGCATTTAAAAAACCTTAGAAATTCACTGAAAAAAACATAGGTTTCAGGGACGTTATAGTTAGTTGGACATTTCACTCGTACAAAACCATAGAAATTCCCCTGTTATAGTTAGTTCAGCTAACTATAACTCGCGCCCCCGCAATATACTGCTGATGACGTCACATATTACATCACTCATGACATGGTAAGTGACATCACTGATGACATCACTGATGACATCTCAAATTACATCACTTATAAGCAGGGCGCTTTCGGTAAACATTGAAGAAGTTCATTGCCGAAACGCGTCTGTTTTGAGTGCCTGTGGTCCATGTAAATAAAATAACAGAACCTGCCCCCATGAGTGCTGTCTTCCTTTGGGACTTTCCCATGGTCTGGAGGAAAGTTGGAGCGCTTATTGACACGCGGATGCACCTCCGCATTTTGCTTTTGCAAGCACCTGTCCGTGAGTGCACCAAGCGGGTGTATCTGGAGTGACAAAATATATATATATATATATTCACTGAAAAAACCATAGGTTTCAGGGGTGTTATAGTTAGCTGGACATTTCCCTCGTACAAAACCATAGAAATTCCCCCGTTATAGTTAGTTCAGCTAACTATAACTTGCGCCCCTGCAATGCACTGCTGATGACGTCACATATTACATCACTCATGACATGGTCAGTGACATCACTGATGACACCACTGATGACATCTCAAATGACATCACTGATGACATCACTGATGACGTCATCCAATGACTGTGTGTTTCTTTAAAGTTTAAATATGTTTTTTATATTTATAGTGAAAGGCCTATGGAAGAATGAGTGGGTGTATAAGTGTGTGAATGGATGATTTAGTAGATGTGTGACTGACTCTATAAGTGAGCGATTAAATCTATGTAACTGCGGACTAGTGACTAAACTGTGTGAATGTCTGTATCTGTCTGTCTGTTGGTGTGTAAGCAGCTGCATGGGTTTGTGAACAGCTACAAGAGTGTCTAAATGGGTTATTGATTGGTTGTCTAAGTATCTGTATGGGTGCCTGAGTGTTTGTGTGGGTGGAGTGTTTGTGACTCTGTGCATAGATGTGTGAGTGGGTGATTCAGTGGGTGCATGGTTGTAAGAGTGCATCTGTGATGGACTGTATTGGTGGATGAGTGTATGCATGGTTGTGTTAGTGAGTGAATATATATTTCATTAGTACATGTGTAATTTAGTACATATGTGAACAGCAGTATATATGTATGTTGGAGTACAGAAATAACTATAACTGAGAGTGTGTGATAGTGTGATTGGCTGTATAGATGAGTGTATGCTTGCATCATTGATTGTATAAGATAATAAGAATTTGCTAGTATTTGTATGAGTAATTGAGCTTTTGCATGTATAATTGTATAGGTGAGTAAATGGTAGTGTGATTAATTACTTGCATGACTGTGTATACGTGTGAGTAAGTCTATGGACGAGTAGCGGTGTGGGAGTGTCTATATATGTGTATGAGTGCATATGATAGTCCTGTACTGAGTGACCATAAGTTTCAGTGACTGTACGGGTGAGTGAGTGGATGAGTGTTTAGACGTAAGAGTCAGTGATGGGGTATCTACTTATTGGTGTTGGATTGTCTATGGTTTTGAGAGTGGCAGTATGTAATTTAGAGTGGGTGTATCAAAGGTTATATTAGGGTGTGACAAGAAGCATCAAATGATTACATGAATGACATCATCAGTGATGTCATTTGAGATATCATCCTTGATGTCATCAGTGATGTCACTGACCATGTCATGAGTGATGTACTATATGACGTCATCAGCAGTGCATTTATGGGGGGGCGAGTTATAGTTAGCTGAACTAACTATAAAAGGGGATTTTCTATGGTTTTGTACGAGGGAAATGTCCAGCTAACTATAACACCCCTGAAACCTATGGTTTTTTCAGTGAATTTCTAAGGTTTTTTAAATGCCAATTCCTAACTATAACATGCATGAAACTTATGGTTTTTTCAGTGAATTTCAAAGGTTTTTTAAATGCTAATTCCTATCTATAACTTATCTCTAAAGCTATGATGTTTAAATATTTTCATTGGATTTCTATATTTTTCTATTTCAGTGTGTCAATTCCTTGAATTATGTTTTTTTAAAATATTTTTTTATCAACTTTTTTGTAACTTTTTTTCAATTAATTCTTTTAAAAATTAAAAAATATTATTTGTTTTTAATGGGTTTTTTTTAAATTGTATTTTTTTTACAAAATATTTTTTTATATATTTTGTAAAAAAAATGTCAAACTATATTTTCAATACTTTATTTTTTCCCCATTTTTGGGTGGATTCGCGCACCCTATGTGCACCTTTCTCGATCCCTGTGCGAAAGCATCCACGCGTATGCGTTGGGTACGTGTTTAGCGCAATTGCAATGCGACCGGTACGCGACTCCAAGCCTATACGCGACACGTACAATGCACGTTACGTGACGCTTGCGCGCTTCCGCAATACGTCATGTGTGTGTATGACGCGGTGGGTGCACGAATCCCGCAAAATATTTTACATTTAAAAAAAACATATATATGTATTTCATGTGAATATTAATTGAAGACAAACTCTAAACTACTCATAAAAGTAATACATTTCTAATCCTATATTCCTTTTAAATTCAATTTCGCGGATGCGTGCTGGGTGCATGCTGCCTATGCCCACAGTGCGCGGATCCCATGTGACCTGAAAAAAAGAGATTTGATTGGTTCATTACACTTCCTATTCTAACTATTGAAAGACCCCACCCATTTCAATCATTCTTCTTTGACCTTCTTTGGAGGAGCATCTCTTCGCAGAGAAGAAGCTTTTTTGGACTAAGTTTACACTTAGCTCAAACTTTTTTTTTCAAACAATGGCTTCAGGGCAGCAGGCATCTCCAGAATCTCCTCATTTATCTGAGGATGATTTTTTGGAAGAACCACCAAGCCCACCAAGATTTTCATCTGTGGTGTGGAAATGTTTCACCTTTCCTGAGGGGCAAACGAAAACCAATGCCACCTTAGTAACCTGCAAGATCTGCCAGAGAGTGCTGTCCCGTGGGGATCCAAACAAAAAATATTCCTGCAGAACAGCAAGTATGATGGGGCATCTGAGGACCCTTCATCCAGTGAACCTTGCTCGGGAGGAATGCCGCAGAATGAGAGTTGTTCCTGCTCCTTCAGATCCATCGCAGCCAAGCACCTCAAGGGTGGATCCTTCTGTATAACATTTGGACATCCGTCCACAGTTTCAAACCCTGAAAGTGCTCTGCATAAAATGCAATGCTGTTTTATGCTATGGAGAGCAGTCAATCGCTCTTATCTGCCGAAAGCAAGAGAGTCACCATTGCTAGTTTTTTTTTCCCTGAAGTTCATTGTTTAGTTCCTCCAGTTCAGTTTTTTCCTTTTTTTTTTCTAAAAAAACCCCCAAAAAATTAAAAATTGTTCAAAAAACCAAAAAAATATAAAAGAAAAAAGAAGAAAAAAAAAGTTCTTCTGAGAACTAACTTACCTAGTTTAAAAAAAGAGCTATATTTGTTTGTTAGTGTGTGAAGGTTTAGATGAATGTATGTGTAGTATGTAATTGACTGAATGAATGCATTAGTAGCGTATGGTGAATGTATAAGTGCAGAACTATGAGGAAGTACTGCAGCATCACACAGTAACCTCTTTAACTGCAGTGTGCTGTAGTACTTCCGAAGCACAGGGATGCAACATATGTACATAAATATGTTGCAAATCTATGCTTCTATCTGCACGGCTGCTTAAACTGCAGCCATGTGGTGACACAGGCACCCTTGCACCATAGTGGAAGGATAGCTGTGTCATGTGCTGTTTGTTTTTGTGCAGGAAGACACACCTTCGTGCACAAAAACAATCAGAAAACACATTTTTCTCCTTCAATGTATGCTGAACATTTTAGCATGCATTGAAGATTAAAAAATGCGGAGAACTGAAAACAATTCTCCTTGTGGTCCTTTCCTACACCAATTGGAGAATGGTGCAGCATTCACACACATATCGAGATTTATGATTTCTGATAAATCTGGAGATGTGTCTTGTTCTATGAGTATTCAGTGCAATCATGCAAAACAACACTTATAGAACTCCCTTTCAACGCAAAGTGGTGTGTATGATGAGGTTGTATTTACATGGAGTAGGAAAAGTACACAGAGTGCCTTTTCCTGTCTTTGTAAATATGAAAGAGTGTCTTGCGCAATAACTATGTTACAAAAAGTGTCATATTTCTGTTTTTATAATTGCTTGCGAATGATAGAAGGTAAGCACAGAGTTTTGTCTGCAAAGATGCTCAAAGAAGAATGATTGAAATGATTGCGGTCTTTCAATAGGTACAATGGGAAATATTATGAACCACTCAAATCTGTTTTTTTGGAGGTCACATGATATCCGATAACAGAGAGATTTCAAAACTACATAGGTATAAACAGAGTGATTTTAAAAACGTATTTAAACTTTGTAGCTTCGTGCAGATCTGCCCATTCAGCATATTAATACTTAGTTAAACTTACCTTCACAGTAATAGAAATTAAAAATGGTACACATTTTTTTTCAGATGTTTATTTGTAATGTAAATTGAGGTAAATTGCTTATTTTAGAATTAGGATCTGTGAAAGAAAAGAGAAAATAGTTATAACATGTAATAATACATTTTTTACAACACAGCATAATTTAAACAAAGTAATTTGTTTGCCTTTTTTGCTGTTCTCAGAATATATTGAATTTCACTAGAAATAGTGATTTCAATCGTACTCATCACTTAACAGTGGGCAAAAAAAAAACAATCAAAAAGATTGTTTAAAAAACCCCAACATTCTATTCTCAGTAAAATACCAGAAAATACAAATCACACATATATGAAATGCTATGGCTAACAAAATGTTATAACTTTAACTTATGAAAACTGTAAATATTGTCGCTTTGAAATATTCACCGAGTCAATGAGCACGAAAAGTCCATAATTCAAACATATACCTTTCCTTGAGGCCAAATGGTATTTTTGCATTCTTTTTATGTAAATTGTCCAATGGTAATCCTAATAAATTATAATAATAAATTCCTCAGAGAGTGAATTATCTTCCTAAAACTTTGACTTTAAAAATATTAGGTAGGAATTTAGTAATTCCCTAGGCAAACGTTGTTTGAAAACCAACTGGGAATCATTACAAAGTGTCCAGCCTTTGTCACATTTTAGATAGGCAGTGTAATGTCTGGATGTTGTGGAAGGACCATCATGAAAAATTATTGCAATTGCTACAAAAGTCCTTCCTGATATCGATAGTTGTGTTGCTACAAATTGCTTTATTAAAGTATCCACTTTTCTTCCATCAGCTGTACAACGTTACATCATTAAAATTATGTATTGTCCATATTTTGTTAAAAATAATGTGGATAACATTTCTGATTTACATTGGCTACACTCCATGTTTTGATTTGCATCTTTAACTAATTTATTGAAAGACACTGATTTACAGTGTGGTAATGTTAAATACAGAAATCTTTCAGTGTCTACATTAGTGGTACATGTATACATGCAATTTTCACAATGACGTTCCCATTTGTAAGAAAGGCCAAAAATATTTTCTATTTCTACACCTTCATTTTCAAAAATGGTAAGCATATACATTAAAAATTCCTGAGCATCTTGTTGGATATTTTGTATAAATTGTGTAGAACCAGACACACATCCAAATGATTACGAACATCTGAAACAGTTTGTATTTTACTTGTATCTGTTGTCAATTTTGCATAAACAGAATGCAACAAAGAACAAAATCTTTTTTGCTGATTCTGCATAATTTGTTCTTGCAAACCTTCAAGATAAAAAACAACATTGACCACTACATTAGCATAGCAGTTGACACCAGAACTATTTTCAAACTGATAACCAACAATCTCTTCAATAGTGTCCTTTTTCTTTTTACTTGCAATCACAACATTATCTTGTTCTTTTCCCTTCTCTACACCTTCAGTACAGATATTCTCAAACCATCTTTTTCGACCAATCACACGCTTTTCAAATACAGGATATTAACCTAAATTGGGAGCATACACCCTTCTTAACCTATTATACTCTTTTACACAGTTTGCATCTGCAGTAACCTTTGTCTCATCAAAATCAATCAAAAATAAACCAGATAATATTCTGACTCACGACAAAGCAACATATGTCATACCCTCTTTAAATACGGTAGATCCAATGTTCACCAATGCACTGTCTACACTTAATCCTTGAGATTTATGAATAGTCACTGCATATGCCAGAGAAAATGGAAATGTTTTCCTACGAACATATAAATCTTTAACAAGCAAAAAACAAACTGAACAACGACCAATTTCTTTAACTTCTTCAATCTGATCCAATTTAATTTTTTTAAATTCAATTCCTTCTTTTTTCTGATAATTAACAAAATCCACCACTTTACCCATTGCTCCATTAACTAAACCTTTTTCTACATCCAAATTACGCCTTAAAATTACCCGACAGTTTACACATGCATATAGTCTTTTCTAAACCAGCTGTTTTAGATATTTTTTTTTCTAAAGAATCTAGTTTTGTTCTCAACTTTCCCGTCAAAATAATAGTGATTCCTTCATGCTCTATTTTATCGATAGCTTCCATTTTTATAATTTCTTCATTTTCCAGTTCCAATAGTTCTTCGTTGAATATAGAACACTCGCGCAGTGTTGTACACTTTCTCAGGAACTACATTTTCATTTGGAAACAAATTGCAAAGTAATCGACTCTCCAAAGCTTGTTTGCCATGTTCTGTCAGAATTCCAGTTCTTATATTTTGAAGAATACTTCCATATTCAGCATCATTTGCCTGTCCCATATTTGTTGTCAGTTCTTTGTATTCAAAATAAGTCCAAATGTTCACATTACCAACACTACCAAGAGACTTTCTGGTATCTTCATGTGCAAGTGTTTTAAATACCGGTTGTCCTTTTACCGGAGTCAGTTGCTGTAGATCTCCAAAAACTATGACGTGTTTTCCTCCAAATGACACGTCATACTCTGTTTTAAGAATTTGCTGCATTCTTAAATGCACAAAGGCAAGCATCAAGTTTGCTTACCTCATCAATAATGAGAAGTTTCATTTTCTTCAGGACTCTTGAAACTTCACAACAAGCTTCTCCAGATAGCTTGTGGTATTCCAATTTGTTCTCATGCTCTACTGGTAGCATTAGTAAACGATGTTAAGTAATTCCTTTAATATTATGTGCTGCCAACCCAGTTGGAGCAGTGACAACACAAGACAAATGTGACTCAGTTGTTTTCTGCAGATAACTTGTAATTACTTTAATTAAGAAACGTTTTCCTGTTCCAGCTGGCCACTCATACATTTGGATAGGTTGAAATGATGTACATGAGCACCCTTTCTTTACATGAAGTAATCCATGGTCAATCTGCTCTTTCACTTGTTCATATATTTGTTTCTGTTCAACATTTAGTCGTTCTTCCAAGTTTCCTAGCTGTATTACATCTTCTTGAGCTTGATACATTGCTGTTTCCACCTCATTCATGGCAGTCGCTGCTTCATTTTCAACAATTGGTTGTCCTAGTGGATCTTGACTCAGTGCAGTAGAACTTTGACTGTCTTGAGAACTGTCTCTAGCAATCTCAACTGCAATTGTAGCTTCTTCATCAATTTCATCATTCAACATTTTCACATAATTTGCAAAAGCACTGCATTGTATGGTATTTTTACAAGCATTAAATGAATCTTCATAGCTCTGAAAATCTCCAAGTAATTCCAGTTCTGAACGCCACGATTTGAACATTTGCAAAAGGGCTAAATAGTAAAATTCCCTTTTGTCAGCAGTGTCGCAACTCAGTTTCCTATGATTAATTACATTTCCTTTCCTTTGTTTCACCAGAAATACTTCGTAAACAATCACAGCATATTTTCCATCATTGATCTTCCCTCTAGTATTCCGTTTAAAAGTGTAGTTTTGCAGCACTTCATAGAGACACATGTTCTCAAGATGAAGACTTCTGTTTGGGTAATACGTGTCCAACATATACGTTTTCAAAATATCTGTACTTTCTGGTTCTTTTTCTGCTAAATATTCAATTTCTTGAACAGATTTCAGTACCAGATTTCGCATTGCTGCAAGACCTAGACTCACCCAAATGGTTCTTCTACTTTTGGAATATAGACTTGCAGATGATAACCGATCTGAGCATTCATATGCTCCAATTTCACGATGCGATAACATCTTCAAACTGAAACTGTATAATTTCTTACTTAGAGTCTTCTCGTGAGAAATCTCTTCCCACATTTCTTTCAATTCTGTCTTTTCAGATTGAGTAATGTAGGACGTTACATATCGAGCAACAGCAATGGAATTGTCCACAACATACTGAATATCCATGTTAGCGTTCCACATGGATAAAATAACTGGATTGTAGTCATTTATGTATTCTGATTCTTCGCTTCTTCTTAATTTCTAATTTCTAATTTAAAATGCTTATAAAGCGCAGCATACACCTTGCGGTTTCTTGGCGCTGAAGGTTCAGTGGCTGAGGGGAAGGAAGACCGGGGAGAAAATTTAGGCGGGGAAAGCCTGGCTAAATAGGAAGGTTTTCAAGTCTCCACGGAAGGAAAGGTACTGAGTTGCGGAGCGGAGATTATCAGGGAGAGAGTTCCAGAAGGAAGGGGCCAGAGTAGAGAAATTGGATCCACCCCACTTTTTGCGCGAGAAACGGGGGATCAGAAGAAGGGACTTGGAGGAGGACCGGAGATTTCTTGCGGGGACGTAGGGTTTGATGAGTGAAGTGATGAAAGCAGGGGCAGTGCCCTGACGGGCCTGGAAGACCATGCACCCGATTTTAAAGAGGGAACGTTGTTTCACGGGGAGCCAGTGGAGTTTCTTTAGGAGGGGGGTGGAGTGGTGATAACGTGGGAGGCCAAATATCAGTCTGGCCGCCTGGTTCTGGATGGCTTGGAGTCTACGCAAACTATAGGCAGGGATGCCATGAAAAAGAGCGTTGGCGTAGTCCAAACGCGAGATTACCAGGGCGGCCATGATGGTCTTGAGGGCCTGAGGGGTGAAGAAGCGGGAGACAGAGCGGATGGTTCGAAGAGTGAGGAAACAGGAGGAGACCACGGAGCTAATGTGTGAGTGAAGAGTGAGCTGATTGTTCATTTTGACACCCAGTGTTTTGACAGTGGTGGAGGGGGAGGGTGCAGGGCCGAGAGAGGGGGGCCAGAAAAGAGAGTTCCAGGGACTGGACGAACCACCAGTGAGAACCAGCTCAGTTTTATCAGGGTTCAGTTTAAGATGGTTGTGATTCATCCAGTCCCTGATAAATGTCATAGTAGACTGGAAATTGGAGACCGAGAGAGAAGAGGGGGATAGATCAAAGATGAGCTGGAGGTCATCCGCGTAGTTAAAGACGGTGACCTCCAGCTGCTGGAGAGCAAAGATGAGAGGAAAGATATAGAGGTTGAAAAGAAGAGGGGAGAGAGAGGAACCCTGGGGAACACCGCAGGTGACAAGGAGAGGAATGGAGGTGAAGTCGCCTAGACGGACCGCCTGAGCGCGGTCCCTCAGAAAGGAGGAGAGCCAGACAAGAGCTGATCCCCTGATGCCAGCCGCCTTGACACGGGTGAGTAGGATGGTATGGTCCACCGTGTCAAAGGCGGCGGAAAGATCGAGGAGGACCAGTGCCTGGTGGTTGTTGTCATCCATGCCCTTTCTGAGGTTGTCTAGGACGGCGACTACGACCGATTCTGTTGAGTGCCTGGGGCGGAATCCTGCCTGACGAGAAGCCAGCCCCCCATTAGCCTCAATGTGGGTGCTCAGAACCGCGGTAACATGGCGTTCCATCACCTTGCCCAGAAAGGGCAGCAGGGAGATGGGGCGAAAGTTGGACGAGATAGAAGGGTCCGAGCCGGGTTTCTTCAGCAGTGGTACTATGGTGGCTGCTTTTAGTACCGGGGGCACCACACCCTGTGCCAAGGCGCTGTTGAGGAAGGCAATCGGGGGATCAGGGCAGCTAGAATAGATTTGCTGTAGGATGCGAGCGGGGCAGACATCCCCCGGGGACCCTGATTTAACTTTGGGGAGAATCGACAGAAAGGATTCCTGAGTAAGGGGAGGGATGACAGTGAGATGATTTTGTACTGGGGGGGGGGAGGGATCGACGAAGGTAGGCGAGGGTAAAGGGATATTGGCCTTGATATTGGTGATCTTATCCACGAAGTATTTGTTTAATTGGTCGCAGAGAAGCTGGGAGGGAGGGATTAGGGGCGAGGCTCGATCTGAGAACGCCAGGTCGTTTACGATGTCAAAGATAGCCCTGGGTTTGTTGGCGGCCGACATTATTCTCGTAGAGAAGTAGTCGGTC
Organism: Triturus cristatus; assembly: GCF_964204655.1. Lineage (NCBI taxonomy): Eukaryota > Metazoa > Chordata > Amphibia > Caudata > Salamandridae > Triturus > Triturus cristatus. The sequence continues at coordinate 254,776,071 of NC_140588.1, forward strand.
TTTGCAGCTAGAATTGCTGATTTGTAATCAGCCAACAGTGTCAGAAAGTAGGTTTTTAATAACGGGCAGTAGTCCTTCCTCCACTGCCTCTCCGCCCTCCGGACGCCCAGTTTGAGTTCTTTTAGATGGTCGTTAAACCATCGGTTAGAGTCCTTAAGCCGGCGGATGGAGATGCGTCGTAAGGGGGCCTCTGAATCACAGGCTCCAGCCAGCCAGGTGTTAATGGCCTTGGCCTGTGAGGCCGATGATAAGCCAGAGAGGGGGGGGATGGAATTGTGAAGCAGGGAGGTCAGGGAGGGGAGATCCAACCTGTTCCAGTTCCGCGCCCAGGTGTTTTTGGCAAGCGGGGTTTTGGGGGACAAGTTGTGGGGAATGGAGAAAGAGATGAGGGCATGATCGGACCAAGGACAAGGGGAGACCGCCACCGAAGCCAGTGGGAGGTTAAGAGCCCAGACCTGATCAAGTGTGTGCCCGTGAAGATGAGTGGGGACAGAAATGTGTGGGACAAAGTTGAGGGAAGACAGAGATTCAGTAAATTCTTTTGAGGCGGAGCACTCGTGTGGGTCTGAGGGCCAGTAATTAAAATCCCCCAGCACCAAGACCGAGGCAAAGTTGACCGCCAGGTTTAAATTGTAGGGAATTTTTTGGAGACTTTCTTTTGATGGTATGTCGCATAGCTGACATAAAACTGTTCACTCTACCTTTGGATAATACAGGACGTGGAAATCCAAAACGACATTTGGTATAGAACTTATCCTTTGACATGTACTTTCGTCGACAGTATTTTCCACACCTATGGCTTTGGAATTGTAAGACTTGTTGTTTTAAGTTTTTATCTTCTCTGCTATTTGGTACAGAACATGTGGCATAATCTTCAATGAAAGACAAAACAGTTTCATCTGAATATGTTCCAAATTTGGGGGCGTCATTGATCCATAACAATATATGTATATGAGCAGCACCTCTTGCTTGATACTTCTTTCTCCAAAAGAAATCCACAACTTCTCCAAGAGGAGGATTCTTTTTATTGCAGATGAAAGACATCATAGTTTCAAATCTATGGTTGAAATATCTGCATACATTAACAGGATCCAAAGAGCACAGTTCTCCAGGTGTCTTGTATTCAATATTTTTTATATTGGAATTTGCCAAGCATACTCAGCACAGCTTAGTGTAAAAAACCATGTAGGAGTTCCCAAGTTCCGTAGCATACATTTCAGTTCTCCATGACGACGGTACCAATATTCATTAGTCCCACGCTGACATGCCATCAAATTGATCAACTGAGATTCTAAATGATCATCTCTCTGATGCACTTTATCCATAAAATCCTTTGCAGTTACATTTTGCAGATGCATTCCAGTTTTTAAAATGTGATTTACTGCATATGAAAGTCCAAACAAGTCACTTTCAAACAGAAGATGAAACATATAAGGGATACATTGTCGAAATCTTCGATCTTCTGCATATAATCTTGTTGTCCGATATTCAGATGCAGGAATCTGCACAGGACGTTCATCATATCGTCCACCTTTTCCTGTTGGAAACAACTGCGGGAAACAACGAGCTTCCAAACTCTCTTCCCATACACTCATGGGACTTCCTCTTGCTTTTTTCATTTGGAACAACTCAATCATATTCCCCATCACCTCTTTGGAATGAAGTGGATGTACACTGTAATGTTCATAGATTTTTTCACATCTGGACATGTCCACTTAATGTTTCAGTATCTTCTGCTAAATCTATTTCTTCTTTCCTACAAACACATTTCTATAGTACTCATTATTTTTTATCAGATACAATGATGCCTTTTGCATTTTTCTAACATCCACAAACTCTTGACATATTTTCTTATTCTTAGTAGGAACACCATTAACTAGAATGGCTAGTGGCTCATTTTCTGCATGGTCTACACCAATAGTTTCGATATTTTTCCTTAAATCTAACGGTAAATACACAACTCTTCTTTTCAATCCTCTTTGTAACTCTGATGGAGGTAATTTACCTGTTTTAGGCTCCATACGAACAACAGCCTGAAACGGGTGAACACTTTGAATTAGAATAGACTCATACGTATTTAAATCTATCAGCTCTGGAGGAATAGCAACCAACTCTAGATTATTATGAACAGCTCTAGCAGGCATTTTATTCTCATCTAATTTGTTATAACAATATTTGCAAATACGCTGCTCAAATCCCACATCAAAACAATCCTCTAACAATAAATAAGTTGCAAATTCCTTCCACTTATTATTATCTTCTATTTCACTTTTTAAATACAGATTGACACCCCAAGTCTGATTTTTATAGTGACTTCGCCGACAACAAATACAAGAAACATTTGGTCTTTCACCTGAAATTACCTTAAACTTTGTGATTTCATCCTCAAAAGTTTTTGTAATCACGGGTTCTACAGTGTCTTCAACATTTTGTTCTACTAATGTGTCAGATTCTGCACTTGCTTGCTGAGGACCAAAGTAACAAAACTCAATATCATCACAAACCTTCTTCACATCTGATACTGACCCACGCAAAAGAACACTGTTCAACTCATTTAACTTTAGTGCTGGACTTTTTGCATAACACAATCTTCTCACTAACTTCCGAATTTGAGTATGATGTACTGCCAACATCCTGAAATGGTGAAAAACACTTAGTCAAACTTTCCTAGAAAGGCAAGCCAGAGAATGACCTTGCAAACCAGTATTTTTTCTCACTCTGCAAGGGTCTAGTCCTTGCAACACCTTAATCTTTTGTTTAACACTCTTTTTACTATATGCTCGTAAAAAACTACATAATTTATCAATAGATTCTTGTCGTACACTACAAATACTACTGCACAGGGTGTTTAGGACGTCTCCCTAGAACTTCATCAGCTATCACTTCTTCTGCATTTCTTTCAACCATTTTCTCTTTGTCAATTGGACAACCATCTCTAACCTCACAACCTCGACCACTGGTATCAACTGCATACAATACTTTTTTGCTCTGTAAACAACTCTCTTCATTAAAGAAAGGCTCTGAACTGGAACTGTGTTTCCATTCTCCCAAAAAAAATCCCAAACATTTTTTCTATTAATTACTCTTTTCCTCCTACTTTTGGCCTTCATTAAATGGATTGGTTTATCTAGTGATCGAATTCTGTTTAATACTAAAATGTATAGTTTCCTTTTCACTTCAAAAGCCTTTTCAACAATGGTTTCAATATGCTTCTTCTTTTTATAAAATAGAGCTCTCTTTTTATATTTCTTCACATCTTTCAGCAAATTATGTTCTACTCACTTGAAAAATATTTTTTTGCGTATATCCGTATACTGATTTTGCCTTCTTTTACCACACTTTGTCTCCTTTGACTGTCCATTTGTTTTTTTGCTTTTCCTCTTATTTTGATTTTTTTTTCTAGTTAAAGCATTCTCAGAGGTTTCAGCATTCTGTACATTCTGTTTGGTCCTACAAACATTTTTAATAAATTGCTTTGTGATCTTACCAGAAGATTTTTTCTTTTTAGCCACATTACCTTGTTCATTCAATACTTGTGGTTGATGTTTCTTCAAGTAATTCTCTGTCTCTGTTCCTTTCTTTTTCTTTTTTTTTCTGGCATGATTTCTCTATTGTAACAGTGAAGAACAGTATCTGTAAAAAATAATCACAAATAAATGTATAATAATAACTTTCAAATTTATACTATTCTATAACTGTACAAACACATTTTATATAAATACTGACTAAGAAACTGTAGCCCTGAAGCACAAGTGTGACGATGGTTAAAACACTACATGCATAGTGCATACTACTTTGAAGCAGTTCATGCCCTAAAGCCTGCCTCACTTAAAGACTACAACCTAACTGACTGAATGATTACAGTACTATAAGGAGAGACACTGGGTGAGTGACAGGGTGTTTGCTAGAAGTGTATGGATACTGACTGGGATATTGATGGTGTGAAAGACAAGTGTGTAGGTGATTAGAGACCTACATGCATAGTGGATACGTGTTTGAATCCATCCATATGTTAAGGCCTGTCTCAGTTCAATAGTACTTGGATACTGACTGAATGTTTTGAGTATTGCAAGGAGGGTGCCTGGATGAATTTATAAGTATTTCTATTTTGGTGCAGTAAATACATTAGTACATGGTGCTGAATAAGTCACTTGAAAAATATAAAGGGAGTGACAGGGTGTTTGCGGGAACTGTATGAATACTGTCTGGGATAGTGAAGGTGTGAAAGTCAAGTGTGTAGGTGGCTACAGACCTACATGCATAGTGGATAGTCCATAGAGGAACACTTGGATCACTGCAAAACTACCTGAGTACTGACTGAATCATTACAGTACTACAAACAGAGTGACTGGGTGAATCTTTTTAAGTTTTTGGGTTTTGCTGCAGTGAATAGATTAGTACTTAGTGCCAAATGAGTCAGTGGAGGTGTGCAATTGAAGTGATAGAGTGTTTATTGGAGTTTATAGATAATGACTGGGAAATTGAAGGTCTGAAAGACAATTGTGTTGGTACTTAGAGGCCTGCATGCATACTGGACAGACGTTTGAATCAATCCATGTGCTAAGGCCTGCCTCACTCCATTAGTACTTAGGTACTGACTGAATGATTAGACTATTGCAAGAAGGGTGCATGGGAGAATTCATAAGTGTTTCAATTTTGGTGCAGTGAATGCATTACTACATGGTGCTGAATAAGTCACTGGGAGAGTGCAAGGGGAGTGTCAGGGTGTTTGCTGAAAGTACATCGATACTGACTGGGGAATTCAAGCTGTTAAAGACAAGTGCATAGTATGTTAGAAGATTGCATGCATACTGCATACACATTTGAAGCAGTACATGTGGTAATGTATGGTTCACTACATTAGTACCTGGGAACTGACTGAATCATTAGACTACTGCTAGGAGAGTGCCTGGGTAAAACATTTAAGTTTTTCGGTTTTGGCACAGTAAATAGATTAGTACATGGTACTGGATCAGTCACTGGAGGAGGGCAAGATGAGTGACAGGGTGTTTATTGAAGTATATAGATACTGACTAGTTAATTAAAGAAGTGAAAGACAAGTGTGTATGTGACTAGAGGCCTGCATGCATACTGGATAGACGTTTAAACAGTCCATGAGCTAAGACCTCAGACACAGCATGATTACTTGGGTACTGACTGAATCATTACACTACTGCAAGGAGAGTGTCTAGGTTAATCTTTTTAAGTTTTGGTGTTTTGGTACAGTGAATAGATTACTACATAGTGCCAGATGAGTCAGTAGAGGTGTGCAAGTGGACTGAAAGAGTGTTTACTGGCCTTTATAGATACTGACTAGTTAATTGATTAAGTGAAAGACAAGTGTTTAGGTGACTAGAGGCCTGCATGCATACTGGACAGACGTTTGAATCAATCCATGTGCTAAGGCCTGCCTCACTCCATTAGTACTTAGGTACTGACTGAATGATTAGACTATTGCAAGAAGAGCGCCTGGGTGAATTTATAAGTGTTTCAGTTTTGGCGCAGTGAATGCATTACTACATGGTGCTGAATAAGTCATTGGAAGAGTGCAAGAGGAGTGACAGGGTGTTTGCTGGAAGTACATGCATACTGACTAGGGAATTCAAGCTGTTAAAGACAAATATATAGTAGGTTAGAAGCCTTCATGTATACTGGATACACCTTTGAAGCAGTCCATGTGGTAATGCACAGTTCACTGCATGACTACCTGCGTACTGACTGAATCATTAAACCTAGGGGTGGGCGGAATTTGCGGAATTAACCTTCGCAAATTATCACGAGAATGTTTAGAATTATCGCAAACAAGCAGAAATATCGCGAAGATGCAGAAGTTTTTTTCCGGCATGTTCGCGAGATTTTCTGCATGGTTGCGGGTCGCCAACTTACCCATGTGGTTGCTTGCGGGCGCGGCCATCTTGTTTTGAGTTGTTCTCGCGGTGCATGATCGCGAGAAGAAAGATGTGATCGCGCGACGCATGACGTCACTGCGGGCGCGAACTGTCGCGAGACAGCGCAAATGGCTAAAAACAATACAACATCTCATGGAGAACGCGACCGGATCAAGAAAACTTGTCAGCGAACGCAGGGATTCAGGTAAGGCGATCGCGCGTGCGCGAGAATGTATTATTTTACAGCGCGAGCAAGAAACAAATTATCGCCAAGCTGCGGAAACCGGAATTTTTGACATTTTCGCGCTCTCCGCGGAACGCAAAAATGTCAAATTATCGCAATTTCCGCGAACGGAACGAAATTTTTGCCCAGGCCTAATTAAACCATGACTGACTAGGGAATTGAAGGTGTGAAAGACAAGTGTGTAGGTGGGTAGAGGACTGCATGCATAGTGGCTAGGTGTTTGAAGCAGTCCATGTGCTAAGGCCTGGCTCGCTGCATGAGTACTTGGATACTGACTGAATGATTAGAGTACTGCAAGGAGAGTGCCTGGGTGAATTTATAAGTGGTTGGGTTTAGGCGCAATGAATGAATTAGTACATGGTGCTGAATGGGTCACTAGAGGAGTACAAGGGGAGTGACAGGGTGTTTGCTGGAAGTGTATGGATACTGACTGTGGAAATAAAGGTGTGAAAGAGAAATGTGTAGATGGTTAGAGGACTGCATGCATAGTGGATAAGCGTTTGAATCAATGCATGTGCTAAGGCCTGCCTCACTCCGTTACTACTTGGATATTAACTGAATGTTTACAGTATTGCAAGGACAGTTCCTGGGTGAATACATAAGCAATGACTGCCTTCTAATTCTACCAAAACTTGAGAACAGGAAAGGTTTTTAAGCAGTTATGTGTATGCAAAGATATGAAGTACCCAAATGCTTCTCTCACACTGGTTCCCAAATGCACACAGACTCACAGTGTGATTCTAGACAACCAACACTATCCCTAGAAGTTTACCAAAACTCATTCACTACTCTGGAAGTGGTAAGGGGACTGCACACAATCTACATATTTCAGTACTGCACTTCAGTGTCAAAGCCTAACTCATTTTAAGAATGCATAAGCAATTACTGGCTTCTAATGCTACTAAAACTTGACAACATGACAGGTGTTAAAACAGTTATCTGTCAGCAAATACACGATGTTACCAAATGCTTCTCTCACAACAGTTACCCAAATGCACACAGACTCACAGTGTGATTCTAGACAACCAACACTATCCCTTGTACTTTAGCAAAACTCATTCACTACTCTGGAAGGAGTAAGAGGACTGCACCCAATCTAAATATTTCAGTACTGCACTTTAGTGTCAAAGCCTGACTCATTTTATGAATGCATAAGCAATGACTGGCTTCTAATGCTGCTAAAACTTTACCACATGACAGGTTTTAAAACGGTTATCTGTCAGCAAATACATGATATTACCAAGTGCTTCTCTCACAGTGGTTCCAAAATGCACACAGACTCACAGTGTGATTCTAGACAAGCAACACTATCCCTAGTAGTTTACCAAAACTCATTCACTACTCTGGAAGGGGTAAGGGTACTGCACACAATCTACATATTTCAGTACTGCACTTTAGTGTCAAAGCCTGACTCACTTTATCAATGCATAAGCAAAGACTGGCTTGTAATGCTACTAAAACTTGACAACATGACAGGTTTTAAAACAGTTATCTGTCAGCAAATACACGATGTTACCCAATGCTTCTCTCACAATGGTTACCCAAATGCACACAGACTCACAGTGTGATTCTAGACAAGCAACACTATCACTAGGAGTTTACCCAAACTTATTCACTACTGTGGAAGGGGTAAAGGGACTGCACACAATCTATATATTTCAGTACTGCGCTTTAGTGTCAAAGCCTGACTCATTTTATCAATGCATAAGCAAAGACTGGCTTCTAATGCTACTAAAACTTGACAACATGACAGGTTTTAAAACAGTTATCTGTCAGCAAATACACCATGTTACCAAATGCTTCTCTCACAATCCTTACCCAAATGCACACAGCCTCACAGTGTTATTTTAGACAAGCAACACTATCCTAGGAGTTTACCAAAACTCATTCACTACTCTGGAAGGGGTAAGGGTACTGCACACAATCCTCCTACTTTTGGCCTTCATTAAATGGATTGGTTTATCTAGTGATCGAATTCTGTTTAATACTAAAATGTATAGTTTCCTTTTCACTTCAAAAGCCTTTTCAACAATGGTTTCAATATGCTTCTTCTTTTTGTAAAATAGAGCTCTCTTTTTATATTTCTTCACATCTTTCAGCAAATTATGTTCTACTCTCTTGTAAAATATGTTTTTGCGTATTTCCTTATACAGATTTTGCCTTCTTTTACCACACTTTGTCTCCTTTGACTGTCCATTTGTTTTTTTGCTTTTCCTCTTATTTTGAATTTTTTTTCTAGTTAAAGCATTCTCAAAGGTTTCAGCATTCTGTACATTCTGTTTGGTCCTACAAACATTTTTAATAAATTGCTTTGTGATCTTACCAGAAGATTTTTTCTTTTTAGCCACATTATCTTGTTCATTCAATACTTGTGGTTGATGTTTCATCAAGTAATTCTCCTGTCTCTGTTCTTTTCTTTTTTTTTCTGGCATGATTTCTCTATTGTAACGGTGAAGAACAGTATCTGTAAAAAATAATCATAAATAAATGTACAATAATAACTTTCAAATTTATACTATTCTATTACTGTACAAACACATTTTATATAAATACTGACTAAGAAACTGTAGCCCTGAAGCACAAGTGCGACGATGGTTAAAACACTACATGCATAGTGCATACTACTTTGAAGCAGTTCATGCCCTAAAGCCTGCCTCACTAAAAGACTACAACCTAACTGACTGAATGATTACAGTACTATAAGGAGAGACACTGGGTGAGTGACAGGGTGTTTGCTAGAAGTGTATGGATACTGACTGGGATATTGATGGTGTGAAAGACAAGTGTGTAGGTGATTAGAGACCTACATGCATAGTGGATACGTGTTTGAATGCATCCATATGTTAAGGCCTGTCTCAGTTCAATAGTACTTGGATACTGACTGAATGTTTTGAGTTTTGCAAGGAGGGTGCCAGGATGAATTTATAAGTATTTCTATTTTGGTGCAGTAAATACATTAGTACATGGTGCTGAATAAGTCACTTGAAAAATATAAAGGGAGTGACAGGGTGTTTGCGGGAACTGTATGAATACTGTCTGGGATAGTGAAGGTGTGAAAGTCAAGTGTGTAGGTGGCTACAGACCTACATGCATAGTGGATAGTCCATAGAGTAACACTTGGATCACTGCAAAACTACCTGAGTACTGACTGAATCATTACAGTACTACAAACAGAGTGACTGGGTGAATCTTTTTAAGTTTTTGGGTTTTGGTGCAGTGAATAGATTAGTACTTAGTGCCATATGAGTCATTGGATGTGTGCAATTGAAGTGACAGAGTGTTTATTGGAGTTTATAGATACTGACTGGGAAATTGAAGGTCTGAAAGACAATTGTGTTGGTACTTAGAGGCCTGCATGCATACTGGACAGACGTTTGAATAAATCCATGTGCTAAGGCCTGCCTCACTCCATTAGTACTTAGGTACTGACTGAATGATTAGACTATTGCAAGAAGCGTGCATGGGAGAATTCATAAGTCTTTCAGTTTTGATGCAGTGAATGCATTACTACAAGTCACTGGGAGAGTGCAAGGGGAGTGTCAGGTTGTTTGCTGAAAGTACATCGATACTGACTGGGGAATTCAAGCTGTTAAAGACAAGTGCATAGTATGTTAGAAGATTGCATGCATACTGCATAGACATTTGAAGCAGTACATGTGGTAATGTATGGTTCACTACATGAGTACCTGGGAACTGACTGAATCATTAGACTACTGCTAGGAGAGTGCCTGGGTAAAACATTTAAGTTTTTCGGTTTTGGCACAGTAAATAGATTAGTACATGGTACTGGATCAGTCACTGGAGGAGGGCAAGATGAGTGACAGGGTGTTTATTGAAGTATATAGATACTGACTAGTTAATTAAAGAAGTGAAAGACAAGTGTGTATGTGACTAGAGGCCTGCATGCATACTGGATAGACGTTTAAACAGTCCATGAGCTAAGACCTCAGACACAGCATGATTACTTGGGTACTGACTGAATCATTACACTACTGCAAGGAGAGTGCCTAGGTTAATCTTTTTAAGTTTTGGTGTTTTGGTACAGTGAATAGATTACTACATAGTGCCAGATGAGTCAGTAGAGGTGTGCAAGTGGACTGAAAGAGTGTTTACTGGACTTTATAGATACTGACTAGTTAATTGATTAAGTGAAAGACAAGTGTTTAGGTGACTAGAGGCCTGCATGCATACTGGACAGACGTTTGAATCAATCCATGTGCTAAGGCCTGCCTCACTCCATTAGTACTTAGGTACTGACTGAATGATTAGACTATTGCAAGAAGAGCGCCTGGGTGAATTTATAAGTGTTTCAGTTTTGGCGCAGTGAATGCATTACTACATGGTGCTGAATAAGTCATTGGAAGAGTGCAAGAGGAGTGACAGGGTGTTTGCTGGAAGTACATGCATACTGACTAGGGAATTCAAGCTGTTAAAGACAAGTATATAGTAGGTTAGAAGCCTTCATGTATACTGGATACACCTTTGAAGCAGTCCATGTGGTAATGCACAGTTCACTGCATGACTACCTGCGTACTGACTGAATCATTAAACCTAGGGGTGGGCGGAATTTGCGGAATTAACCTTCGCAAATTATCGCGAGAATGTTTAGAATTATCGCAAACAAGCAGAAATATCGCGAAGATGCAGAAGTTTTTTTCCGGCATGTTCGCGAGATTTTCTGCATGGTTGCGGGTCGCCAACTTACCCATGTGGTTGCTTGCGGGCGCGGCCATCTTGTTTTGAGTTGTTCTCGCGGTGCATGATCGCGAGAAGAAAGATGTGATCGCGCGACGCATGACGTCACTGCGGGCGCGAACTGTCGCGAGACAGCGCAAATGGCTAAAAACAATACAACATCTCATGGAGAACGCGACCGGATCAAGAAAACTTGTCGGCGAACGCAGGGATTCAGGTAAGGCGATCGCGCGTGCGCGAGAATGTATTATTTTACAGCGCGAGCAAGAAACAAATTATCGCCAAGCTGCGGAAACCGGAATTTTTGACATTTTCGCGCTCTCCGCGGAACGCAAAAATGTCAAATTATCGCAATTTCCGCGAACGGAACGAAATTTTTGCCCAGGCCTAATTAAACCATGACTGACTAGAGAATTGAAGGTGTGAAAGACAAGTGTGTAGGTGGTTAGAGGACTGCATGCATAGTGGCTAGGTGTTTGAAGCAGTCCATGTGCTAAGGCCTGGCTCGCTGCATGAGTACTTGGATACTGACTGAATGATTAGAGTACTGCAAGGAGAGTGCCTGGGTGAATTTATAAGTGGTTGGGTTTATGAGCAATGAATGAATTAGTACATGGTGCTGAATGGGTCACTAGAGGAGTACAAGGGGAGTGACAGGGTGTTTGCTGGAAGTGTATGGATACTGACTGTGGAAATAAAGGTGTGAAAGAGAAATGTGTAGATGGTTAGAGGACTGCATGCATAGTGGATAAGCGTTTGAATCAATGCATGTGCTAAGGCCTGCCTCACTCCGTTACTACTTGGATATTAACTGAATGTTTACAGTATTGCAAGGACAGTTCCTGGGTGAATACATAAGCAATGACTGCCTTCTAATTCTACCAAAACTTGAGAACAGGAAAGGTTTTTAAGCAGTTATGTGTATGCAAAGATATGAAGTACCCAAATGCTTCTCTCACACTGGTTCCCAAATGCACACAGACTCACAGTGTGATTCTAGACAACCAACACTATCCCTAGAAGTTTACCAAAACTCATTCACTACTCTGGAAGTGGTAAGGGGACTGCACACAATCTACATATTTCAGTACTGCACTTCAGTGTCAAAGCCTAACTCATTTTAAGAATGCATAAGCAATTACTGGCTTCTAATGCTACTAAAACTTGACAACATGACAGGTGTTAAAACAGTTATCTGTCAGCAAATACACGATGTTACCAAATGCTTCTCTCACAACAGTTACCCAAATGCACACAGACTCACAGTGTGATTCTAGACAACCAACACTATCCCTTGTACTTTAGCAAAACTCATTCACTACTCTGGAAGGAGTAAGAGGACTGCACCCAATCTAAATATTTCAGTACTGCACTTTAGTGTCAAAGCCTGACTCATTTTATGAATGCATAAGCAATGACTGGCTTCTAATGCTGCTAAAACTTTACCACATGACAGGTTTTAAAACGGTTATCTGTCAGCAAATACATGATATTACCAAGTGCTTCTCTCACAGTGGTTCCAAAATGCACACAGACTCACAGTGTGATTCTAGACAAGCAACACTATCCCTAGTAGTTTACCAAAACTCATTCACTACTCTGGAAGGGGGAAGGGTACTGCACACAATCTACATATTTCAGTACTGCACTTTAGTGTCAAAGCCTGACTCACTTTATCAATGCATAAGCAAAGACTGGCTTGTAATGCTACTAAAACTTGACAACATGACAGGTTTTAAAACAGTTATCTGTCAGCAAATACACGATGTTACCAAATGCTTCTCTCACAATGGTTACCCAAATGCACACAGGCTCACAGTGTGATTCTAGACAAGCAACACTATCACTAGGAGTTTACCCAAACTTATTCACTACTGTGGAAGGGGTAAAGGGACTGCACACAATCTATATATTTCAGTACTGCGCTTTAGTGTCAAAGCCTGACTCATTTTATCAATGCATAAGCAAAGACTGGCTTCTAATGCTACTAAAACTTGACAACATGACAGGTTTTAAAACAGTTATCTGTCAGCAAATACACCATGTTACCAAATGCTTCTCTCACAATCCTTACCCAAATGCACACAGCCTCACAGTGTTATTTTAGACAAGCAACACTATCCTAGGAGTTTACCAAAACTCATTCACTACTCTGGAAGGGGTAAGGGTACTGCACACAATCCTCCTACTTTTGGCCTTCATTAAATGGATTGGTTTATCTAGTGATCGAATTCTGTTTAATACTAAAATGTATAGTTTCCTTTTCACTTCAAAAGCCTTTTCAACAATGGTTTCAATATGCTTCTTCTTTTTGAAAAATAGAGCTCTCTTTTTATATTTCTTCACATCTTTCAGCAAATTATGTTCTACTCTCTTGTAAAATATGTTTTTGCGTATTTCCTTATACAGATTTTGCCTTCTTTTACCACACTTTGTCTCCTTTGACTGTCCATTTGTTTTTTTGCTTTTCCTCTTATTTTGAATTTTTTTTCTAGTTAAAGCATTCTCAAAGGTTTCAGCATTCTGTACATTCTGTTTGGTCCTACAAACATTTTTAATAAATTGCTTTGTGATCTTACCAGAAGATTTTTTCTTTTTAGCCACATTATCTTGTTCATTCAATACTTGTGGTTGATGTTTCATCAAGTAATTCTCCTGTCTCTGTTCTTTTCTTTTTTTTTCTGGCATGATTTCTCTATTGTAACGGTGAAGAACAGTATCTGTAAAAAATAATCATAAATAAATGTACAATAATAACTTTCAAATTTATACTATTCTATTACTGTACAAACACATTTTATATAAATACTGACTAAGAAACTGTAGCCCTGAAGCACAAGTGCGACGATGGTTAAAACACTACATGCATAGTGCATACTACTTTGAAGCAGTTCATGCCCTAAAGCCTGCCTCACTAAAAGACTACAACCTAACTGACTGAATGATTACAGTACTATAAGGAGAGACACTGGGTGAGTGACAGGGTGTTTGCTAGAAGTGTATGGATACTGACTGGGATATTGATGGTGTGAAAGACAAGTGTGTAGGTGATTAGAGACCTACATGCATAGTGGATACGTGTTTGAATGCATCCATATGTTAAGGCCTGTCTCAGTTCAATAGTACTTGGATACTGACTGAATGTTTTGAGTTTTGCAAGGAGGGTGCCAGGATGAATTTATAAGTATTTCTATTTTGGTGCAGTAAATACATTAGTACATGGTGCTGAATAAGTCACTTGAAAAATATAAAGGGAGTGACAGGGTGTTTGCGGGAACTGTATGAATACTGTCTGGGATAGTGAAGGTGTGAAAGTCAAGTGTGTAGGTGGCTACAGACCTACATGCATAGTGGATAGTCCATAGAGTAACACTTGGATCACTGCAAAACTACCTGAGTACTGACTGAATCATTACAGTACTACAAACAGAGTGACTGGGTGAATCTTTTTAAGTTTTTGGGTTTTGGTGCAGTGAATAGATTAGTACTTAGTGCCATATGAGTCATTGGATGTGTGCAATTGAAGTGACAGAGTGTTTATTGGAGTTTATAGATACTGACTGGGAAATTGAAGGTCTGAAAGACAATTGTGTTGGTACTTAGAGGCCTGCATGCATACTGGACAGACGTTTGAATAAATCCATGTGCTAAGGCCTGCCTCACTCCATTAGTACTTAGGTACTGACTGAATGATTAGACTATTGCAAGAAGCGTGCATGGGAGAATTCATAAGTCTTTCAGTTTTGATGCAGTGAATGCATTACTACAAGTCACTGGGAGAGTGCAAGGGGAGTGTCAGGTTGTTTGCTGAAAGTACATCGATACTGACTGGGGAATTCAAGCTGTTAAAGACAAGTGCATAGTATGTTAGAAGATTGCATGCATACTGCATAGACATTTGAAGCAGTACATGTGGTAATGTATGGTTCACTACATGAGTACCTGGGAACTGACTGAATCATTAGACTACTGCTAGGAGAGTGCCTGGGTAAAACATTTAAGTTTTTCGGTTTTGGCACAGTAAATAGATTAGTACATGGTACTGGATCAGTCACTGGAGGAGGGCAAGATGAGTGACAGGGTGTTTATTGAAGTATATAGATACTGACTAGTTAATTAAAGAAGTGAAAGACAAGTGTGTATGTGACTAGAGGCCTGCATGCATACTGGATAGACGTTTAAACAGTCCATGAGCTAAGACCTCAGACACAGCATGATTACTTGGGTACTGACTGAATAATTACACTACTGCAAGGAGAGTGCCTAGGTTAATCTTTTTAAGTTTTGGTGTTTTGGTACAGTGAATAGATTACAACATAGTGCCAGATCAGTCAGTAGAGGTGTGCAAGTGGACTGAAAGAGTGTTTACTGGACTTTATAGATACTGACTAGTTAATTGATTAAGTGAAAGACAAGTGTTTAGGTGACTAGAGGCCTGCATGCATACTGGACAGACGTTTGAATCAATCCATGTGCTAAGGCCTGCCTCACTCCATTAGTACTTAGGTACTGACTGAATGATTAGACTATTGCAAGAAGAGCGCCTGGGGGAATTTATAAGTGTTTCAGTTTTGGCGCAGTGAATGCATTACTACATGGTGCTGAATAAGTCATTGGAAGAGTGCAAAAGGAGTGACAGGGTGTTTGCTGGAAGTACATGCATACTGACTAGGGAATTCAAGCTGTTAAAGACAAGTATATAGTAGGTTAGAAGCCTGCATGTATACTGGATACACCTTTGAAGCAGTCCATGTGGTAATGCACAGTTCACTGCATGACTACCTGCGTACTGACTGCATCATTAAACCACTGCTAGGAGACTGTCAGGATGAAACTTTTAAGTTTTTCGGTTTGGGCACAGGGAATAGATTAGTACATGGTACTGGATCAGTCACTGGAGGAGTGCAAGATGAGTGACAGGGTGTTTATTGAAGTATATAGATACTGACTAGGTAATTAAAGAAGTCAACCACAAGTTTGTAGCTGACTAGAGGCCTGCATGCAAATTGAATAGATGTTTAAACAGTCCATGACCTAAGACCTCAGACACTGCATGATTACCTGGGTACTGACTGAATCAATACACTACTGCAAGGAGAGTGCCTGGGTTAATCTTTTTAAGTTTTTGTGTTTTGGTGCAGTAAATAGATTACTTCATAGTGCCAGATGAGTCAGTAGAGGTGTGGAAGAGGACTGAAAGAGTGTTTACTGGAGTTTATAGATACTGACTAGTTAATTGAAAAAGTGAAAGACAAATGTATAGGTGACTAGAGGCCTGCATGCATACTGGACAGAAATTTGAAGCACTCCATGGGCTAAGGCGGGGGTCACTACATGAGTGCGTGGGTACTGACTGAATCATTAGAGTACTGCAAGGAGAGTGCCTGGATAAATCTTTTAAGTTTTGGGGTTTTGGCGCAGTGAATAGATTAGTTCATGCTGCTGAATGAGTCACTGGAGGTGTGCAAGTGGAGTGACAGGGTGTTTCTTGGAGTATATAGATACTGACTGGGCAAATGAAGGTGTGAAAGAAAATTGTGTAGGTGGTTAGAGGCCTGCATGCATAGTGGATAGTCATTTGAAATAGTCCATGTGCTAAAACCGGGTTCACTACATAAGTACCTGGATACTGACTGAATCATTACAGAAGTACAAGGAGAGTGCCTCTGTTAATTTATAAGTGTTTGGCTTTTGGCGCAGTAAATGGATTACTACTTGGTGCTGAATGGGTCACTGGAGAAGTGTAAGGGGAGTGACAGGGTGTTTGCAGAAGCTGTACAAATACTGACTGGGATATTAAAGGTGTGAAAGACAAGTGTGTAGGTGGTTAGAGGCCTGCATGCATACTAGACACACATTTAGAGCAGTCCATAATCTAAGGCCTGGGTCACTGCATGAGTACCTGAGTACTGACTGAATCATTAGAGTACTGCAAGGAGAGTGACTGCATGAATCTTTTAAGATTTGGGTTTTGGCGCAGTGAATAAATCAGTACATGGTGCTGGATGAATCACTGGAGGTGTGCAAGGGGAGTGACAGGGTGTTTCTTAGAGTATATTGATACTGACTGGGCAATTGAAGGTGTGAAAGACAATTGTATAGGTGATTTGAGGCAAGCATGCATAGTGGATAGACGTTTGAAGTAGTCCATGTGCTAAGTCCGGGTTCACTACATAAGTACCTGGGTACTAAGTGAATCATTAGAGTACTACAAGGAGAGTGCCTCAGTGAATTTATAAATTGTTGGGTTTTGGTGCAGGCAATGGATTAGTACATGGTGCTGAATGAGTCACTAGAGGAGTACAAGGAGAGTGACCGGATATTTGCTGGAAGTGTATGGATAATGACTGGTGAATCGCAGGTATGAAAGACAAGTGTGTAGATGGTTAGAGGACTGCATGCATAGTGGTTAGGGGTTTGAAGCAGTCCGTGTGCTAAGGCCTGGTCACTGTATGAGCACGTGGGTACTGACTGAATGATTAGAGTACTGCAAGGACACTGCCTGGGTGAATTTATAAGTGTTTGGGTTTTGGCACACTGAAAGGATTAGTACATGGTGCTGAATCGATCAGTAGAGTAGTACAAAGGAAGTGACAGGGTGTTTCCTGGAAGTGTATGGATATTGACTGGGAGATTGAAGGTGTGAAAGACAAGTGTGTAGGTGGTTAGAGGACTACATGCATAGTGGATAGGTGTTTGAAGCAGTCCACGTGCTAAGGCCTGGCTCATTGTATGAGTACTTGGGTACTGACTAAATAATTTGAGTACTGCAAGGAAAGTGCCTGGGTGAATTTATAAGTGTTTGGCTTTTGGCACACTGAATGGATTAGTCCATGGTGCTGAATGGGTTACTGGAGGAGTGCAAGGGGAGTGACAGAGTGTTTGCTGGAGTTTATGGATACTGACTAGAGAATTGAATGTGTGAAAGACAAGTGTGTAGGTGGTTAGAGGACTGCATGCATAGTGGCTAAGGGTTTGAAGCAGTCCATGTGCTAAGGCCTGGCTCGCTGCATGAGTACTTGGATACTGACTGAATGATTAGAGTACTGCAAGGAGAGTGCCTGGGTGAATTTATAAGTGGTTGGGTTTAGGCGCAATGAATGAATTAGTACATGGTGCTGAATGGGTCACTAGAGGAGTACAAGGGGAGTGACAGGGTGTTTGCTGGAAGTGTATGGATACTGACTGTGGAAATAAAGGTGTGAAAGAGAACTGTGTAGATGGTTAGAGGACTGCATGCATAGGGGATAAGCGTTTGAATCAATGCATGTGCTAAGGCCTGCCTCACTCCGTTACTACTTGGATATTAACTAAATGTTTACAGTATTGCAAGGACAGTTCCTGGGTGAATACATAAGCAATGACTGCCTTCTAATTCTACCAAAACTTGAGAAAAGGAAAGTTTTTTAAGCAGTTATGTGTATGCAAAGATATGAAGTACCCAAATGCTTCTCTCACACTGGTTCCCAAATGCACACAGACTCACAGTGTGATTCTAGACAACCAACACTATCCCTAGAAGTTTACCAAAACTCATTCACTGCTCTGGAAGTGGTAAGCGGACTGCACACAATCTACATATTTCAGTACTGCACTTCAGTGTCAAAGCCTAACTCATTTTAAGAATGCATAAGCAATAACTGGCTTCTAATGCTACTAAAACTTGACAACATGACAGGTGTTAAAACAGTTATCTGTCAGAAAATACACGATGTTACCAAATGCTTCTCTCACAACAGTTACCCAAATACACACAGACTCACAGTGTGATTCTAGACAACCAACACTATCCCTTGTACTTTAGCAAAACTCATTCACTACTCTGGAAGGAGTAAGAGGACTGCACCCAATCTAAATATTTCAGTACTGCACTTTAGTGTCAAAGCCTGACTCATTTTATGAATGCATAAGCAATGACTGGCTTCTAATGCTACTAAAACTTTACCACATGACAGGTTTTAAAACAGTTATCTGTCAGCAAATACATGAAATTACCAAATTCTTTTCTCACAGTGGTTCCAAAATGCACACAGACTCACAGTGTGATTCTAGACAAGCAACACTATCCCTAGTAGTTTACCAAAACTCATTCACTACTCTGGAAGGGGTAAGGGTACTGCACACAATCTACATATTTCAGTACTGCACTTTAGTGTCAAAGCCGGACTCACTTTACCAATGCATAAGCAAAGACTGGCTTGTAATGCTACTAAAACTTGACAACATGACAAGTTTTAAAACAGTTATCTGTCAGCAAATACACGGTGTTACCAAATGCTTCTCTCACAGTGGTTACCCAAATGCACACAGACTCACAGTGTGATTCTAGACAAGCAACACTATCCCTAGGAGTTTACCCAAACTCATTCACTACTGTGGGAGGGGTAAAGGGACTGCACACAATCTATATATTTCAGTACTGCACTTTAGTGTCAAAGCCTGACTCATTTTATCAATGCATAAGCAAAGACTGGCTTCTAATGCTACTAAAACTTGACAACATGACAGGTTTTAAAACAGTTATCTGTCAGCAAATACACGATGTTACCAAATGCTTCTCTCACAATCCTTACCCAAATGCACACAGCCTCACAGTGTGATTTTAGACAAGCAACACTATCCTAGGAGTTTACCAGAACTCATTCACTACTCTGGAAGGGGTAAGGGTACTGCACACAATCTACATATTTCAGTACTGCACTGTAGTGTCAAAGCCTGACTCATTTTATCAATACATAAGCAAAGACTGGCTTCTAATGCTACTAAAACTTGACAACACGACAGGTTTTTAAACAGTTATCTGTCAGCAACTACATGATGTTACCAAATGCTTCTCTCACTATGTTTACCCAAATGCACACAGACTCACAGTGTGATTCTAGACAAGCAACACTATCCCTAGGATTTTACCAAAACTCATTTACTACTGTGGAAGAGATAAGGGGACTGCACACAATCTACATATTTCAGTACTGCACTTTAGTGTCAAAGCCTGACTCATTTTATCAATGCATAAGCAAAGACTGGCTTCTAATGCTACTAAAACTTGATAAAAAGGTGCCAATGCTGCACTTTGTTCAACAGAAACTTGATCGAAGTGAATTGAATAAAACAATACCACTGTCAACTACTTTTTCAGTTGGATTTAATCCAGAGAATTTTTTGTCAAATTACATTAATTCTTTATCAAAAATAATTACACAAACCTGAAAGCAACCGACATTTTCAAATAAACATACTGATTTGGATAACACAACCTACATCCAAGATTTTTCTTTTTTGACATTCTCCATTCTTCATTCACTTACACCACAACCTCATTCGAAACCGACAATCATCCACAGATAAACCACATACTCACTGGTCAAACACACTATTTACACAACATATATATCAAATTGACATTTAGAAAACATCATAGTCAAATTCAACGAATTAACAGAAAGGCCATCAACAAACATCAGTTGATCGTAATTCTGAGAATTACACTCTGTTTTCTATTTTGCTAAATAGATTGGCCTAAGACAAAAAGGTCTATGCGTTTCAAATCCCGCCTCTTGTGGGGATTCTCATCAGGACCAATAATAGCTGGAAAAAAACAAAAAAAAAATTATTTTACTAAATGACCCCGAGACACCTTGGCTACAACCGCAGTGAACATGCTTACAATCGTACCTGCAACTAAATGCTTTCAAAGGCTCCCATGGTGTTGGAAACATACACTCAACTTGGAAACATAATTATAACAGTATCACCACAACTTGTCTCCCTTTGTCTAAGTCATGTCAGTTCTACTATTAGTGTCAAACGTAATCAAAATGGTCTTACTTGGAACCATTAGAGGTAGAAGGTGGATTCTTTAGTTACGCGAATAGATCTAAAAATGATCGAAATGCTTGGATTAGCATGATTGCTTAATAATAATGGCAATGATTCATCATGGTACACAAGTATAACATCCAGTGAAGTACCTTTTATGAAGGTTTGTGTTCTTTGAGAAGGCTTAATGGTTGGCCTCAAGGTGGACTTGCCTCGACAGTCTAGGTGGAAAGAAACTAAAAAACGAAACCACAATTTTTTAGTATATAGTGGCGGGTATATCGCCCTTCTGTCTTCTTCTTATGTCGATTTTTTGAGAATTTTTGTATTTTATTTTTGTTGTCTTACCTGGAGAGGGACTCAATCGCTCGCGGCACCACGGGCATACAATCAAACGCACTGCTTGTTTGATTTAGACGGCGCCGTGACCGGCGCTATCTATACGCATCACGCATCGTTCACGCGACTGGAAAAGACTCATGGGAAAAGTAAGATGAAGGCCTGGTGGTATTAGAAACATTCCTTAGTAGGAGACCAAAACCAGAAAAAGTTCCTACGCAATTCATCATGGAGCTAGCCACCTTTGCTCTAAAAAATAACAATTTCAGTTTTAAGGATGAATTCTTCTACCAAATTAAAGGTGTAGCGATGGGGTGTCCTTTCGCCCCAGAACTAGCAGTCCTTTATTTGTCAAAATATGAGGATAGATTTGTACCTAACAACAATCCTTTTGCAGACTGGATCGGCAGCTGGGTCCGGTACATTGGTCATGTTTTTATGATTTGGACAGGGGAAGAGGATAAATTGCAAGCCTTTTTTGTTTGGTTAAACAATAGAACACCTGACATCAAATTCAGTTTGAATTATTCAAAATCCAAAATGCCATTTCTAGATGTGGAAGTTTATCCCACTGATGGCCACTTAGCAACAACGCTATTTAAGAAAAAAACAGATAGAAATAAAGCCTTGCATTTTTCGAGTAACCAACCACGAAGTCTAAAAGAGAATTTGCCCTATGGACAATTTCTGCGAATTAGACGCAATTGCTCATTCAAGGACGAATACTTCTTTCATGCAGACAATTTAAAAGAGAATCTTCTTGCTCGAGGATATCCAAAAAAGCTCCTGAAGAAAGCGATTAAGAGAGCCTGGTGGACCCCTCGAGAAACTCTACTTGAAAGAAAAGACAAAACTAAGACAGACAGGATTGTCTGTGTGTCAACTTTCGGCCCAACATCTAATTGGCTAAAAAAGACAATTAATCAAAACTGGCATTTGGATATAACACTGAAAGAAGCTCCACTTTTTGCGTTCAAAAAAGATAAAAGCATCGCAAATCAGATTGTGCGAGCTGCCTTGCCTAAAACAAAAGGTCCAACCATTAGAAGCTTTTTGAGCCTTCCTCCAATAAAAGGACACCACAAATGTGGGAGCTGTGTTTGTTGTGAGTCAACTCTAGAAGGAGATCTCTTTACACACAATGGAATCCATTATAAACATGAAACATTTTCAAATTGTAAATCTAAGTTTGTGGCTTACGGAATTTTCTGTCCGTGTAATAAGTTATACATTGGAAAGACAAATCAGGAAGTACGGTTCAGAACACAACAACATAAATCAAGAATTCGAAAAAATGTCCAAAATGCACCATTGGTTAACCATTGGCATTTAAAAAATCATACAGAAAATGAATTAGGATGGACCATTATCTCAAAATTGGAACAGGAAGCTCGCGGCGGCGACTTGGATTTGAAATTACTGAAACCCGAAGCAATGCTTATCATAAAATTCAACACGTCAGTTAATGGCTTGAACGAACTCTCAGAAATCTATAATCTGTAATGCAGACTCCATTTTTTTAGATGGTGAAGTGATATCATCTATCCTCATTACAAAATTAAGAATAATGTATAAATGTAGTTGGATGGAAATGAGTAGGGTGAAGGTTTGAAATCCTTGCCATCTGTATGCCACTGCAAGATACCAAAGACGAAATGTTATATGCAGCAAAATCCCGCGCACCATTGTTATAATCCTTCTCAAAAATTGTTGCGCACTCCTGCACAGAGTACACACACTTGTATGTCACAAGTGTTATACAGACTGCATAAAGAAAGGCTAAAACATGACTGCCATCTAGAATAATGAGGAAAGCCTACCGCAACTACATTTCCCATGAGTCTTTTCCAGTTGCGCGAACGACGCGTAATGCGTATAGATAGCGCCGCTCACGGCGCCGTCTAAATCAAACAAGCAGGGCGTTTGATTGTATGCCCGTGGTTACGCGAGCGATTGAGTCCCTCTCCAGGTAAGACAAAAAAAAAATTTGATCAAACAATCGACATAAGAAGAAGACAAAAGGGCGATATACCCGCCACTATATACTAAAAAATGGTGGTTTCGTTTTTTCGTTTCTTTCCACCTAGACTGTCGAGGCAAGTCCACCTTGAGGCCAACCGTTAATCCTTCTCAAAGAACACAAACCTTCATAAAAGGTACTTCACTGGATATTATACTTGTGTACCATGATGAATCATTGCCATTATTATTAAGCAATCATGCTAATCCAAGCATTTCGATCGTTTTTAGATTTATTTGCGTAACGAAAGAATCCACCTTCTACCTCTAATGGTTCCAAGTAAGACCATTTTGATTACGTTTGACACTAATAGTAGAACTGACATGAATTAGACAAAGTGAGACAAGTTGTGGTGATACTGTCACAATTATGTTTCCAAGTTGAGTGTATGTTTGCAACACCATGGGAGCCTTTGAAAGCATTTAGTTGCAGGTAAGATTGTAAGCATGTTCACTGCGGTTGTAGCCAAGGTGTCTCGGGGTCATTTAGTAAAATAAAGTTTTGTTTGTTTATTTCAGCTATTATTGGTCCTGATGAGAATCCCCACAAGAGGCGGGATTTGAAACGCATAGACCTTTTTGTCTTAGGCCAATCTATTTAGCAAAATAGAAAACAGAGTGTAATTCTCAGAATTACGATCAACTGATGTTTGTTGATGGCCTTTCTGTTAATTCGTTGAATTTGACTATGATGTTTTCTAAATGTCAATTTGATATATATGTTGTGTAAATAGTGTGTTTGACCAGTGAGTATGTGGTTTATCTGTGGATGATTGTCGGTTTCGAATGATGTTGTGGTGTAAGTGAATGAAGAATGGAGAATGTCAAAAAAGAAAAATCTTGGATGTAGGTTGTGTTATCCAAATCAGTATGTTTATTTGAAAATGTCGGTTGCTTTCAGGTTTGTGTAATTATTTTTGATAAAGAATTCATGTAATTTGACAAAAAATTCTCTGGATTAAATCCAACTGAAAAAGTAGTTGACAGTGGTATTGTTTTATTCAATTCACTTCGATCAAGTTTCTGTTGAACAAAGTGCAGCATTGGCACCTTTTTGTTTATTGATGTGAGTGGCTCGGCCTTGCTGCCATTTGGCCAAAATCCGAGATTGTTTTTCTGGCTACTAAAACTTGACAACATGACAGGTTTTAAAACAGTTATCTGCAAGCAAATACATGATGTTACCAAATGCTTCTCTCACAATGCTTACCCAAATACACACAGACTCACAGTGTGATTGTAGACAACCATCTATCCCTTGTACAAAATACATTTACGAGTCTACAAGATCTAAGGTGACTGCACACATTACAGAACATGCTCTACTACATTAGTACCAAAATGCTTCTCTCAAAATGATTCCTAAATGCACACAGACTCACTGTGTGATTCTAGACAAACAACACTATCCCTTGCACTATACCAAAACAAATTTCTTAATCTACGAGTACTACATTTTTAGTGTAGAAACATGACTCATTTTGCAAATTCATAAACAATGACTGGTTTCTAATTCTACCAAAATATAATAACAGCACAGCTATCTGTCTGCAAACACATGAAATACACAAATGCTTATCACAGAATGGTTTCTACATGCACACACACTGTCAATAAGATTGTAGACAAAAAAGTACTCCCTGCACTTTATCAGGTTAAATACATTAGTCTGATTAAAATCAAAATAGACCTCATACATTCCCTCACAATTAAATAACTCACCTTTCAAGTTGTTTTGTAGATTAAGAAGTATATCAGTCACACACCAAATTTTCTTATACAGAATCTCTGCACTGTGCACCTGTCAGCAAAACCAAAGAATGGCAAAGTTTCCCTCTCATTTTCCACACATATACATGTAAACATCAAATCACATTCCTTCCCACATCAATTTAAAAGCCAACACACATTTCTATTGGTTAACATTTCAACCCTTTCCAAATTACATAAATTTGAACCCTACCCCCAATCTGCCTTCTGCCTGTTACCATAGAAACAGGTCATGGAACACTTAACTGAGCTCACAGGTCACAAGACCAGCACACAATGTTGCTAATCAAAACAGCAAGTGTGCTTGACTTTTCAACATATCAGCTTATCATATATAATGTCCCTTTCAATCAGTTTTTGTTAACCAATAAGAATCATGTGTTTAAAAAACAGAAACATGCACCCTACCTTTCAGTGTAGAAGGCTGTCAAACAACCAATGATTTCTTGTCTTTTTTCAAAACTGCATTTTAGCCACCATTTTAGAAAAATCTGACTTTTCAAACTGCCCTTTCATTTACAGGGACCATCTGAGTGCATCCAGACCTCCCATCAAGATGCTTAGAGTGTGGATTGTGGGACACAGCTATATTTTCTGGAGCCAAAGGTATGCAGAAAACAAAGGCATTCACAAAGACCTAGGTTTGCCAAATGTAGATGTTAAATGGATTGGACAGAGAGGGTTAAAGTGGCACCAATTGATGCCATTGGTAAAATCCTTTATGTATATCCAACGCGAAACTTTCAGGATAGGAGCGGACCAGAGCTGGCCAAAAGTTTGGAAAAATGCGCGAAGATTCGTCAACCGGCGCCAGATTTATTGGGAATAGAATGTTGCGGATTTCCTATGGAGAATAGGTCCTAACTATAACCACCTACTGGCGACCGTCAGTAGGTAATATATATATATACATATATATATATATATCATTGCTCCAACTTGCCCACGCTTGAACAGCACTCGAACACAAAGGTAGGTGGCAAACCTTTATTTTCAGGGTACATATATATATATATTATCTACTGGCGGTTGCCAGTAGATAGTTATAGTTAGGACCTATTTTCCATAGAAAGTCTGCAACATTCTATTCCCAATAAGTCTGGCGCCGATTGACGAATCCTCGCAAAATTTTCCAAACCTTTGGCCAGCTCTGCTCCGCTCCTACCCTGAAACTTTAGTGGTGATTCATCAAGCAGGGGCCGAGAAAAAAGGGGGGTCCCAAAACACGTTTTCCCCATGCAATTTCCCCTAGGATCTGTTCTCGCAGCTACAGCCCGAACCGGTGAACGGAATGTCACCAAATTTGGCAAAGAGGTAGTCCTCAGTTCAGACTCGTGCCTTTTGCATAATTGGTGTGAATCTGTTCAGTAGTTCCTGAGAAAATTAGGGTAAAAAAGTTAGTGATATCTATGGCTGGTGAGGATCCGCGGACCCTACCCGCACCGTAAGCGCACCCTGCCTGACCGGGCGCGTACCATCCCGAGCGCGCGCTGAATGCTAATTGGCTGTCGAGTGTCTCTCTACAATCAAAACCAGGAACTGTTGGCGGCCATTTTCTGCCTCGGTAGAAGCGAGGCTGAAGAAGCAAGGGGAATAATTCTGTAAAACATATAAAGGGGGAAGAGTGGAAATACTCTGACCCTCTAGAGGTGCTTACGGGGTCCCAGAAGGGCCCCCAAGGGCCCCCTTTTTAAAAAAAAAAACAACGAAATTAACGCACGGTGCGCGCATCCCAACGCGTTGGGTGCACGGATTCTCATGCGTTGGGTGCGCAGATCCATGGCAATGTTTTTTAAAAAAGACAAGAAATCATTGGTTGTATGACTACTTTCTACACTGAAAGGTAGGGTGTATATTTCTGTTTTTTAAAGGTATGATTCTTATTGGTTAACAAAAACAGATTGTAAGGAACATTATATATGATAAGCTGATATGTTGAAAAGTCAAGCACACTTCCTGTCTTGATTAGCAACATTGTGTGCTGAACTTGTGACCTGTGAGCTCAGTGCAGTGTTCCATGACCTGTTTCTATGGTAACAGGCAGAAGGCAGATTGGGGGAAGGGTTGAAATGTATTTCAGTTGGAAAGGGTTGAAATGTTTAACCAATAGAAATGTGTGTTTGCTTTTGAGTTTATGTGTGAAGTATTGTGATTTGATGTTTACATGTATATGTGTGGAAAATGAAAGGGAAACTTTTCCATTCTTTGTTTTTGCTGAGAGGTGCACAGTGCAGAGATTCTGTAAAAGAAAATATGCTGAGTGATTGATATACTTCTTAATCTACAAAAGAACTTGAAAGATGAGTTATTTAATTGTGAGGGGATGTATGTAGACTATTTTGATTTTAATCAGACTAATGTATTTCTCCTGCTAAAGTGTAGGGAGTACTTTTTTTCTCTACCATATGTGTGCATATAGAAACCATTCTGTGATAAGCATTTGTGTTTTTCATGTGTTTGTAGACAGATAACTGTGCTGTTTTTATATTTTGGTAGAATTAGAAACCAGTCATTGTTTATGAATATGTGAAATGAGTTATGTTATGTTTCTTTACTAAAATGTAGTACTACTTCTAGATGAAGAAATGTGTTTTGGTATAGTGCAAGGGATAGTGTTGTTAGTCTAGAATCACACAGTGAGTCTGTGTGCATTTGGGAACCACTGTGAGAGAAGCATTTGGTAACATTGTGTATTTGCTGACAGATAACTGTTTTAACTTGTCATGTTGTGAAGTTTTAGTAGCATTAGAAGACAGTTATGGCTTATGATTTGATTCAGGCTTTGACATATGTAGATTGTGTGCAGTTCCCTTACCACTTGCACTGTAGTGAATGATTTTTGGTAAACTCCTCGGTATAGTGGTTGTTGTCTAGAATCACACTGTGAGTCTGTGTGCCTTTGGGAACCACTGTGAGAGAAGCATTTGGTAACATTGTGTATTTGCTGATAGATAACTAATTTAAAACCTGTCATGTTGTCAATTTTTAGTAGCATTAGAAGCCAATCATTGCTTATGCGCTGATTAAATGAGTCAGGCATTGACACTAAAGTGCAGTGGTGAAATATGTAGATTGTGTGCAGTTCCCTTACCACTTCCACTGTAGTGAATGAGTTTTGGTAATCTGCTAGGGATAGTGTTGTTTGTCTAGAATCACACTGTGAGTCTGTGTGCATTTGGGAACCACTGTGAGAGAAGCGTTAGGTAACATCGTGTATTTGCTGACAGATAACTGTTTTAAAACATGTCATGTTGTCAAGTTTTAGTAGCATTAGAAGACAGTTATGGCTTATGCTTTCATTATTTGAGTCAGGCATTGACAGTAAATTGCAGTTGTGAAATATGTAGATTGTGTGCAGTTCCCTTACCACTTGCACTGTAGTGAATGAGTTTAGGTAAACTCATAGGGATAGTGGTGCTTGTCTAGAATCACACTGTGAGTTAGTGTGTATTTGGGATCACTGTGAGAGAAGCATTTGGTAACATCATGTATTTGCTGACAGATAACTGTTTTAAAACCTCTCATGTTGTGAAGTTTTAGTAGCATTAGAATCCAGTCTTTGCTTATGCGTTGATTAAATGAGTCATGCTTTGACACTGATGTGGTGTACTTAAATATGTAGATTGTGTGCAGTACCATTAACTCTTCCAGACTAGTGAATGAGTTTTGGTAAACTCCTAGGATAGTGTTGCTTATCTAAAATCACACTGTGAGTCTGTTTGCATTTGGGTAAGGATTATGAGAGAAGCATTTGGTAACATCGTGCATTTGCTGACAGATAACTGTTTTAAAACCGGTCATGTTGTCAAGTTTTAGTAGCATTAGAAGCCAGTCTTTGCTTATGCTTTGATCATATGAGTCAGGCTTTGACATAAAAGTGCAGTCCTGAAATATGAAGATTGTGTGCAGTTCCCTTACCACTTCCACAGTAGTGAATGATTTTTGGTAAACTCCTAGGTATAGTGGTTGTTGTCTAGAATCACACTGTGAGTCTGTGTGCATTTGGGAACCACTGTGAGAGAAGCATTTGGTAACATCGTGTATTTGCTGACAGATAACTAATTTAAAACCTCTCATGTTGTCAAGTGTTAGTAGCATTAGAAGCTAGTCTTTGCTTATGCATTGATAAAATGTGTCAGGGTTTGACACTAAGGTGCAGTACCATGTACTATTCTGTTCACTGTGGCAGAACTGAAAATTTAAAAGTTTAACCTAAGCACTGTCCTAGAAGTAGTCTGATTATTTAGTCAGTTTCTAAGT
This sequence comes from Triturus cristatus, assembly GCF_964204655.1. Taxonomy (NCBI): domain Eukaryota; kingdom Metazoa; phylum Chordata; class Amphibia; order Caudata; family Salamandridae; genus Triturus; species Triturus cristatus. The sequence goes on from NC_140588.1 coordinate 254,805,105, forward strand.
ACCAAATAGATTGCTTCAAATGTCTATCCAGTATGCATGTAGTGTTCTAACATACTATACACTTGTCTTTTACACCTTCAATTCCCTAGTCAGTATCCACATACTTCCAGGAAAATCCTGTCACTTCCTTTGCAGTCCTCTAGAGACCCATTCAACAGCATGTACTAATCCATTCACTGTGCCAAAACCCAAACACTTATAAATTCACCAAGACACTCTCTTTCCAGTACTCTAATGATTCAGTCACTGCCTAAGTATTCATGCACTGAGCCAGGTCTTAGCACATGGACCTCTTCAAACCCCTATCCACTATGCATGCAGTCCTCTAACCACCTACACACTTGTCTTTCACACCTTCAATTCTCCAGTCAGTATCCGTTCACTTCCAGCAAACACCCTGTCACTGCCGTTGCACTCCTCTAGTGACCCCTTCAGCATCATGTACTAATCCATTCACTGCGCCAAACCCTAATAAATTCACCCAGGCACACTCCTTGCAGTACTCTAATCATTCAGTCAGTACCCAAGCACTCATCCAGTGACCCAGGCCTTAGTATATGGACTGCTTCAAACCCTTATCCACTATGCATGAAGTCCTCTAACCACCTACACAATTGTCTTTCACACCTTCAATTCCCTAGTCAGTATCCATACACTTCCAGGAAATATCCTGTCACTCCCTTTGCAGTCCTCCATTCAGCACCATGCACTAATCCATTCACTGTGCTAAACCCCAAACACTTATAAATTCACCAAGATACTATCTTTGCAGTACTCTAATCATTCAGTCAGTGCCTAAGTATTCATACACTGAGCCAGGCCTTAGCACATGGACTGCTTCAAACCCCTATGCACTATGCATGCAGTCTTCTAACCACCTAGACACTTGTCTTTCACACTTTCAATTTCCTAGTCAGTTTCCATACAGTCCAGCAATTGTCACTACCGTTGCACTCCTCTAGTGACCCATTCAGTACCAAGTACTAATCCATTCCCTGTGCGAAAAGCCTAGCACTTATAAATTCACCTAGGCACTCTCCTTGCTGTACTCTAATCATTCAGTCAGTACCCAAGTAGTCATGCAGTGAGCCAGTCCTTAGCACATGGACTGCTTTAAATGCCTATGCAGTATGGATGCAGTCCTCTAATCTAGGGGTGGGCGGAATTTGCGGAATTAACCTTCGCAAATTATCGCGAGAATGTTTAAAATTATCGCAAACAAGCAGAAATATCGCAAAGATGCGGAAGTTTTTTTCCGGCATGTTCGCGAGATTTTCTGCATGGTTGCGGGTCGCCAACTTACCCATGTGGTTGCTTGCGGGCGCGGCCATCTTGTTTTGAGTTGTTCTCGCGGTGCATGATCGCGAGAAGAAAGACGTGATCGCGCGACGCATGACGTCACTGCGGGCGCGAACTGTCGCGAGACAGCGCAAATGGCTAAAAACAATACAACATCTCATGGAGAACGCGACCGGATCAAGAAAACTTGTCGGCGAACGCAGGGATTCAGGTAAGGCGATCGCGCGCGCGCGAGAATGTATCATTTTACAGCGCGAGCAAGAAACAAATTATCGCCAAGCTGCGGAAACCGGAATTTTTGACATTTTCGCGCTCTCCGCGGAACGCAAAAATGTCAAATTATCGCAATTTCCGCGAACGGAACGAAATTTTTGCCCAGGCCTACTCTAATCACCTACACAGTTGTGTTTCACACCTTCTATTCCCTAGTTAGTATTCATACTCTTCAAGCAAACACCCTGTCACTCACCCAGTGTGTCTCCTTATAGTACTGTAATCATTTAGTCAGTTAGCATGTAGTCTTTTAGTGAGGTAGGCTTTAGGGCATGAACTGCTTCAAAGTAGTATGCACTATGCATGTAGTGTTTTAACGATCGTCACACTTGTGGTTCAGGGCTATAGTTTCTTAGTCAGTTTTTATATAAAATGTGTTTGTACAGTAATGGAATAGTATAAATTTGAAAGTTATTAATATACATTTATTTGTGATTCTTTTTTACAGATACAGAACAGGAGTGTTTCTAATCTGTTTGCACTTTTCTCGTGCAAGATTGTTTGGATGAAGGGTCCTTAGGTGTTTCATCATACTTGCTGTGCCGCACGAGTATTTTTTGTTAGGATCCCCTCGTAACAGAACTCTTTGGCAAATGTTGCGAGTGACGAAGGTGGCATTGGTCTTTGTTTGCCCCTTGGGAAAAGTAAAAAAATTCCTCACCACTGAAGAAAAACGTTGTGGGCGTGGTGCCTTCTGCAAAACAATATCCTCAGATTTGGTAAATATTTTAAAGCGGCAACATTTACAGTTTTTGTAAGTTAAACTTATAAAATTTTGTTAGCTGTATGCATTTTATATATCTGTGATTTGTTTCTTGTGGTATTTTGTTGGGAATACCATGTTGTTGTTTTTTTAACAATCTTTCTGATTTTCCAGGTCTGTCGTCGACATCCATGGTCCCCACAGGAGTGTTCCGCCTTTTGTTTATTAGTTTATTGTTCATATATATGTTAAAAAATAAATAAAGTTTGAAAATAGTTTATCGTTTATGTATTTATTATTATAAAAAATAAAGTTTGAAAAAAAAATTAATAACGTTTTTGGTTGTTCTCTTAACTGCTGTGTGACTCTTTCTTGTTCTTATTACTGTTATTTGATGGAGTCCACCATGGTGTTAAATTTTGGGGCACTTATCGCTGGAATACTGGTGATATCTGCAGTTTGCACCAACTTCTGAATAGTGTGTTAGATTTATCTCAACTTTACTTCCGTTAAAGTGCTGATAATGAAATGGCGAGTAGCTGTTCCCATGCAAAAAGACACGAGGTGCACCTTTCCGATTTATTCTAAATACTAAAATCCTGTATTGAATTGCACTGAGGTATTGGCTGCACTTACAGTGTACACACAAAATCTATTAAGAAATCTCATTGTATTTATATTGATTGGGAATAGTGCGTCAGGTGCTGGATCTTGACGAGATACACTGCTCAGTTCGTATATTATTCTGCACACGAAAAAAATCACATCACAACTTTCACACCAATTGCAATGCGAAACAAATTCCGGCGATAAGACACGTTAGCACCAGGGATTTTACACCTGCTTTCTGCTGGTGTTTAGCAGGACAACTACCTGCACCATGAAAGGGAACACAGCCAAGAGCCACACCAGAACACCCACAGGTGCCATAGAGTCAATGAGCATGATACAGGGATACCTAGGAGGGCCTAAAGACTCATCTCAACAACTCCAGGACCGCCAATGCCCCCCAAATCCACATCTTAGTAAGTGTGTCCCTGTGGTCATTGTCTTAGCATGAGAGGCACGAGCCCTGCAACATCACAGTGTGCTGCCACCTCAGCGTTGGCAGTGAGCCTGGATGTGTAGCTACGCACGCATCCTCCTGTATGCACAACTGGCGTGTGCTGGTCTGGGGTTCACAGGTCAGTGCAGGGGTGTGCCTATCCGGCAAGGGGAACGGGGTGTCTCGGACATGTCTGTGTACAGGAAGTGCGGTAAGTGTGTCTCTGTGTTCTGGTGTGGCCTGCTACATGAGCCGCAGCAGTCGATGTTGTAAAGTGGCATGCATCACCTCCAAACGTCACCGTGATGTTGTAGTTGGAATGTAGTAGGACATGCGCAAATAGGCATTACAATGGTGTGCCGTACGAGTGCACGAGATACAACAGCGCACCGTACAAAAGTGTGGGGGCTCGTGGGAGGGAGGAGCAGCCGTTTGGCAACATACACACAGTGAACTCGACCATGTGCTACATGCTGGGGATCTCATCCATGATGACCACGGTCGCAGACACCCCACAACACCAACGACTGGCCTTTGTACACATCCTGTATGAATGCAGCGTGGTTTTCACTTCTTTGCTCGTTCAGTGGTGTGAGGTTGGCGGGTTGTGTGACTTGTGCTCCTTGTTGGTGTGTTTCATTTTGGCCATTGTTAGTCTATATGTGTGTTGTACTTAATTGTGCATGTGTGCCATTCTGCCCATCTCCCCCCTCCCCCCACTCCCTGCTTCTTCTTCTTCCTAGTGCTGTTGTGTCTATAATTTTGTTGCTGCACACATAAATACATGTAAAGAATAAATTAGAATAGTTCCTTGATTCTTTTAGGTTTCAAAACTTCTCTATTGGTTTCTTTCTAATTTTCCATATGAACCGTTTTTTTAATATTCAACAACACATAGAAGTCAGAAGTGCAACGTATTCTATCAACACACTTTTTAGAACATTCTACAACATGTGCAGGTTAAAAAATCATACATTTTTTAAAACTTAACGATATTTTTTTGTAACATTTTCTGGAATATTTAATAACACGTGCAAGTTAAAAGTTGACGATTGTTTTAAGTTCGAACAGTGCCTTCCAAATGCAAGTAGCAGGTGTGGTTGAGCTGAGCACATTTTATCCTATGATATGTACTCCACGTTGAAACTGCTTTTTCTTAACCAATCACAAAGATGCTTTTCCACAAAACTAATGTGCACCCTACTTTTAAATAAGATTGCGTTTCATGTTATCTTTAGAGATAAGTTATAGATAGGAATTAGCATTTTAAAAACCTTTGAAATTCACTGAAAAAACCATAGGTTTCATGCACATTATAGTTAGGAATTGGCATTTAAAAAACCTTTGAAATTCATTGAAAAAACCATAGGTTTCAGGCACGTTATAGTTAGGAATTAGCATTTAAAAAACCTTAGAAATTCACTGAAAAAACCATAGGTTTCTGGGGCGTTATAGTTAGCTGGACATTTCCCTCGTACAAAACCCTAGAAATTCCCCTGTTATAGTTAGTTCAGCTAACTATAACTCGCGCCCCCGCAATGCACTGCTGATGACATCACATATTACATCACTCATGACATGGTCAGTGACATCACTGATGACATCTCAAATGACATCACTGATGACATCACTGATGACGTCATCCATGTGATAAATTAGTACATCTTCTCACACCCTAATATAACCTTTGATACACCGACTCAAAATTTCAAACGGCCATTTTGACAACCATAGATACTCCAATACCAATAACTACACACCCAATCATTGACTTTTAAGTCTACATACATGTCCACTCACTCACCTGTACAGTCACACATACTTACAGTCACTCTGTGCATTTATACACCTATATAGACACTCACACACCGCCAATCATCCATTGAGGTACTGACACATCTAGTCAGTCATGCAAATAATTAATCACAGTCCAATTTACTCACCTATACAGTTAAACACACTCAAGTTCACTTACTCATAAAAATACTAACAAATTCTGTGTCTTCCTGCAGAAAAATAAACAGCACATGACACAGATATCATTGCACTATGGCGCATACAGCCACTCCCAAAATCTCACACTCTCACATATAGATAGTTATATACTCTTACACACATAAACACTGCGTTTCACATATGTAGTTACTGACACATGTACAACTGAGATATACATTCAATCACTAACACACCCATACGTACACTCACCCAACCATATAGTCCATCACAGATGCACTCTTAAAACCATGCACCCACTGAATCACCCACTCACACATCTAGTCACAGAGTCACACACACCTTACCCACACAAACACTCAGGCACCCATACAGATACTCAGACAACCAATCAATAACCCATATAGACACTCATATAGCTATTCACAAAACCATGCAGCCACTTATACACCAACATACAGACACATACAGACATTCACACAGTTTAGTCACTAGTCTGCAGTAAGATACATTTAATGACTCACTTATAGAGTCAATTACGCACCTAGAAAATCATCCATTTACACACTTGTACACCCACTTATTCTTCAACAGGCCTTTCCCTATATATATTAAACATAATAAAACTGTTCAGAAACACATACTCAATGGATGATGTCATCAGTGATGTCATCAGTGATGTCATTTCAGATGTCATCAGTGATGTCACTGACCATGTCATAAGTGATGTAATATGTGACGTCATCAGCAGTGCATTGCGGGGGCGCGAGTTATAGTTAGCTGAACTAACTATAACAGGGGAATTTCTAGGGTTTTGTATGAGGGAAATGTCCAGCTAACTATAACGCCCTGAAACCTATGGTTTTTTCAGTGAATTTCTAAGGTTTTTTAAATCCTAATTCCTAACTATAACGTGCCTGAAACCTATGGTTTTTTCAGTGAATACAGAGAGACAGCAGGGAGTAGAAACACCAGAGGATGATGGTGAACACCTCGACTTAAGTCCGCAATCATTGGGACCAAAAGAACACATTTTAAAATAATTTTCCCTTGTGGCACAAGGCAGATTAGCCACACAGAACAAACCCAATATAGGAGGTCTAAGAGGATGCGGAAGAGGAGGCAGAGGCGACGGCAGGTCCAATACCTCTGCAAGAGAAGAAATACTAAGCCCTGTGGGAAGAAGAACAAGGGGTCAGAAGAAAATAAAATGAAGGACAACAAAACTGTCATCAACCTCTCGAAAAGGAAGCTCAATGAGGCTGAGATTGAGGTACTTTCTTATGGCCTTACTTTTTGTCCCTCAGCTAACTTTGAATATACACAAAGTCGGATTGATTTATTTCAATTTACGCGCAAACTCAGACTGAAAAAATGGTTTGCTACCAAAGTTAGAGATCAAAGAATGGAAAATCAAGAACAACCAAGCAACATTCAGATTTGTGATGTTGAATTATTACATGTACTACATGAGTTGGATGATGACTCCAACATCAATTATGATCCCATTCTGAATCTTATTGATGAGAACATAAGATTAGATCTTAACTTTGATAGTGGGTTCAGACCAAAATTAATCTTTTTACCACAAATTGCAAATGAAGCAATAGATATTTTTGAGAAGGGAGTTACTAATGAATTTGACAAGTTGCCTAAAAATGTTAAATATAGGAGAAATAATTTAACAGTAAAACAAATTGAAGCAATACAAAGCCTTAGAAATGATAAACAAATTGTAGTCAAAAAATCTGACAAGGGAGGAAATATTGTTGTGCTCTCAAACGAAATGTATATTAATGAAGGTCTTTTTCAATTAAATGATATAAGTAAATATGAAAAAAGCACCAAACAGCTATACGAAGCAAGCAATAATGAATATCAAGAAAGATTAGGCGATTGGAAAGATAGAGGCCTTCTGGAAATAGAAGAGTACAACTTTTTAAAGTGTCAATATCCAAAAATACGGGCCCTTTACCTGCTTCCAAAAATACACAAAGATTTCATGAATCCCCCGGGAAGACCTATCGTTTCCTCTAGGGGAAGCTGTTTAGAGAACACATCTAGGTATGTAGATTTTTATTTACAACCTCTTGTACAGAAACTCCCTTCTTACCTGAAGGATTCAGGTGATTTTTTACGTAGAATTGACAAAGTTAATTGGCATCCAGGCTGTTTACTGATGACATTAGATGTTAACAGCCTTTATACAAGTATCCCACATGAGAAGGGAATTGAAGCGTGTAGACACTTTTTAGGCAATAGATCTGTATCCTTTTTGATGCATACGGAAATGTTTTTGGAGATGATAAAAACGTGTCTAACACAAAACTTTTTCCTCTTTAATGAAGTAATTTATCATCAAACCCATGGAACTGCGATGGGTACTTGCTTCACCCCCAGCTTTGCAGGTTTGTACCTGGGCTGGTGGGAGGAGCAAGTAGTCAGACCTTTGGATCAATTTAAAACGAAGATCAAAACGTGGGTAAGATACATTGATGATATCTTTTGCATGAGGGAAGGCAGTAAAAATGAAGCCATAGAATTCGTCAGTGCACTAAATACAAATTCACTTAACCTTTCGTTTACCAGCCATATTGATGAGAAAACAATTGAATTTTTGGACTTAGGGATTAAGATCAGAGATAACCAGTTGACAACGGCACTCTTTAGAAAAGAAACAGCTGGGAACAGCCTTTTGCATGCCCACAGCTGCCACCCTGGCAGTCTCATCAATAATATCCCTTAGGGTGAGCTTCTCCGTGCCAAACGGAATTGCAGTACTGTTGATGATTTTGAAAATGAGAGTAGAGCAATGTGTGAGAGGTTTAAGGAAAGAGGATATACAACGATATGTATAGAGAAACCTTTGGATAAAGTGAATGAGAGAGAAAGAGCTGATTTACTTAATGAGAAATCAAAAATGGAGGAATCCAAAAGGACAGGGAATGTACGATTTATAACCAACTTTAATGAACAATCATGGGAGGTTAGAAAAGGCCTGACTAAATTTTGGGATGTGCTTAAGACGGATAAAGATCTGGCACAAGGAATTTTGGATTATCCTCAAATAACCTATCGTAAACCTAAATCTTTAAAAGATATGGTTTGCAAAACATTGATCTCAACAGATACCAAGAAGAGTACTGTAGAAGGATTCTACACGTGTGGCAGGTGTAAAGCATGCAAGTACAGTATCAATGTCAAAGAAGTCAACCTGTCTACACACTGTAAACCCTTCAAAATCCTTAAACATTTCTCTTGTAACACTGAGTATGCAGTGTATGCGGTTAGATGCCCCTGTGATAAGTACTATATAGGAAGCACAATACACCAAGCAAAGAAACGAGTGCTAGAACATTTAAGAGCCATAAAGAATCTTGACAGACAATATCCGGTGGCGAGACATTTTGCCTCTCACCATAAGAGCAATAACAGCCTCATCTCTTTTTGTGTCCTGGACAGTGTTCCAGTTAGAGTACGAGGGGGTGATAGAATCCAAGAACTAAGACGACTGGAGTCCAGATTAATCATTAAATATCACACAATGCAACCGGAGGGACACAATTGTGATGAGGCGCTTGCAGTACATTTGGGTTCATATAGTCTCCCTAAAGTTGTGTGTCCATGACCATTGCTATGGGATGTGTTGTCCCGTTCTGAATTAAGTAGACGTAATATATTGTATGCATGTACAACTCTTTTTTACTTTTTAATTGGAATAGTGTATGTAAAGAGTCACAAATATTTTTTTACATTTTTTTACCTTTTTAATTTTTGATTTCACTCTTACAGGCCAGTGTTGAGTACTTTAAGGAGAATTTAAGACAAGGACTACAAAATTGAAGTACATAAGATGGAGATATGATTGAGTGGATTGCACAATGTGGAACGTGGAAGTATACCCACTGGGGTTGAACTGATATTTTTGCCTATGGGCATTGGACTTATAAATTGGATTTAAAGCGATTTATTGCTGTAAATATAATGAGAGATGCAATAGCTAAAGCGTGAAGCCGTCACTGTCAATATCGGTTTACAAAATGTGAGCAGTTCGTATATATCGGTTTAATTTTAATTGTAATACTACGATATGCACAGACATATCAAAATGAAATACATTGGAACTGCATACTTTTGAAAAATGTGAGTTACAGTGCTAACTGGCTGATTTGTTTGAATAATTAAAAAATAATTTAGTTGCATGTTAAAACAAATGCCGCAACAATATGACAACGCTCGCGGCTCTAAAAATGTAAATAGACACAGTATAATGTAGTCTGTTTTCTAGCCCCAGAAAGGTATGCACTAGCACTGAGTCTGTTTTCTATTACTATCACAAGAAGGTGTCACATGATTTGTATAAACTTTGTGTAAACACATACACTCGTACTCGTGAACACGGAGGTTTCCCTCCGAAACGCGTCGAGTGACTGGGCGTTTGAGATTAATAAAATGCGCTGACAACTATTTTGTGGCCTGGACATGGTTTCTTGAAACTTGGATACGATTTGTTTGGATTTTGGGAGTCGCGACCCTGTCTGGGCCCGCCGCTGCAAGTGGCTGGGGGGTTTCTGCGCGAATTTCGAAGTGGAGATATATATATATATATATATAGGCAAAATCCTCGCCTTCAAACTCCTTCACCAGGAAGATCACATCGCCATAACGCGTTTCGGCAGATCCCTTCCTTCATCACATGACAACGTTGCTTTGCGTGAAACCCCATTTTAAAGTGCCAGTACATTCAATTGGTAATAGACATAGTAAAAATCTTTATGATTCCTGCGTAAATGCATACTTTCATACTTGTATCTATACAATCCTATATTCAGTTGGAATTAATAGAACAGAGAAAAATAGAACAACAGAAATTAGTCAAATGGTATCCATTTCAAATAAAACAAAGTGTTGTTATAAAATTTCTTTCTTAAATGCAATTTCTCATTCCATCTCTATATTGAACTATGTTAGTACCAATTCATGTAAACTTTATGAAAGAAAGTGCCTAAAATATCTATATAATAAAATAATACTCCACCTTTGCAACCTGTGTAAAGTGCTAGTACTAATTTAAGACATCATGTCCAGTTGCCAAGATCAGTACAATATTAGTATAATATCTCATGATTTGCTGTTCTGGCAACTTAAAACATTGTCCTGCAGACAACATGTGCAAAATAAGTCAAGGGAAAAAAGCCTAAAGTTTTACTGTACTGAGACAAATGATTCTCACAATCATAAATATGTTTCCATAAATATGTAAATAAATAAATACCTATATAGTCCTATAAATACAATTCATTCGTCTAAAAACCCAGTAAAAAATTATTGCTTAAAAAAGTATTTATGTAAAAGACATCATTATCAAAAACTTCATTGTGAGAAATGCGCAAATGTTCAGAATTCAAATAAGTCAATTATGTACGGGGGAAAGATAAAACTATAATTTAAATTATCTAAGACCCATTAGTGAATTAAAATAAGTATGGATAGAATCTCTCCAATGCTTTAATTCTCTAATACCCGTTTGGATATGTTCGGGAGACCCATAAACTTATTAGGGATAGCAGAGACATCTAGGATTAGCTGCTTTTTGTACGCATTTCTTCAGTGGGTGATGGTCTGCTAAAATATTTATAAGTAAGTGTGCAGATCCTCACTCGTGTTCAATCCCCCTAGCTGCTTAGTATCTAGCTCAAGAATGTAATGCTTTCTAGACGTCTCAGCTTCCCTTCTCGGTCTCCCCATCTCCTTTGTGGTGGGACTGAGTCTATGACATAGTACTTCAGATGTTTTAGGCTGCTCTCATGTTGCTCTTTAAAATGTCTAGCCACAGGATAACTTGGGTCATTGTTAATTATCACCCTAGTGTGTTGTAGAACCCTTTTATGTGCCACCAGTTTTGTGCTGCCAATGTATGCTAAGTTGCAACTGCATTCTAAAACATACACCGCAAAATCGGTTCTACATGTAAGGTGTTGTTTGATCATATGTGGCTTATCACTGAAAGCTGTGAAGTAAGATGTTCTATTGCTTCCATATAGACATGCTTTACAGTTAGAGCGCTTAAAGAACCCCTTTCTCGCGGCGAGCCAACCCCCTACTTCCTTGTCCTCTGGACTGCTCTTCACTAAAATGTTGGCCATTGAAACTGATTTCCTATGTGTTATCGCAGGAAATCTGGGAAGAGTACTGCCTATAACTGGGTCTTCCTTAACTATAGGCCAGTTTCGTTGTACGATTTTTCGCAGTTGTTGTTCCTGTTTGGAAAAAGTCAAAATGAGTCTTACTGGTTTACTAGGAACCCCTGGACTTTCATTAGTTGACTCCTGCGAATTTTCCTTGTACTGTGACAGGTCTTTCCTAGCCAATGCTCTGGATTTGCGGATAGCTGCATCTGTGGTTTTAGTGTTGTAACCCCGCTGCAAAAAGCGTGCCTTACTATCCATCAGGTGTTTTTCCAAATCCTTTTAATTGCTACAAATCTTGCGCAGTCGCAGCATCTCCCCATAGGGGATGCTGTGGATTAAGTGAGGGGGAGGTGCACAAGACGCATGGAGCAGGGTATTACCCACTGTCTCTTTACGGTATAGGGAAGTGGTAAAGATTTCATCATTTACTGTAACTTTTACATCCAAAAATGTAACACTACTGTCACTAATGCAAGATGTAAAAATGCGAGGTTAACATTGTTCACATTAATTCGAGAAATTAAATCTCTGGCTTCTGTCTATGTACCATTCCACACAATGATGAGATCATCGATATATCTAAGCCAGGACACCACAATCCCACTGTAAATTTGCTCAAACTGCTTTCTCAGTACCAGCTCCTCCCACCAGCCCATAAACATACAGGCATAGCTGGGGAGAAGCTGGCCTCCACACACATATCATAATAAGGGAGAACCGGCACCTCATCCGAACACGGATCATCACGCTCAAGTACCTATTCATTATTGAGAACTGAATCGTAGGAGACTATCTAGTTATTTCTTTCCATCTACCTGGATACGCTCTATTATTGCTTTTGGGAGGTTCTCCTAGAACTCGTCTTCAGTCAAGTTACTTACAGAGTGGACTTGATTAACCAAGGTTACAACATTATACATAGCACTTTGCCCTGAAGAAGCCCATGCTTGGGCGAAACGCGTTGGCTGTACTGTACCTTACCATCATCTTGAATAAAAGATCACTTTAGAAAGACAAGCAACGTCGTGGACTCACTCTTTACCTGACATTCATTTGTTTTGTACTTTATCTCTACGTTTCACTGTATGTTGCCTCTCATACCCTGTGTTAAATTTAGCCATAAGCTGTCCATATTTTCTTTCATGATTTGTAATTTTTCTTTTTTCTTTGTTGGTTGTGATGTTGAGTTTCTTTATTTGAGCCACAACTAATTCATTGAACACATCCACTGAATCTCTCTCCGTAATTGGTGTGAATTTAGATTTGACTTTGAAGGGTGTGTCTGGCTTGATCAAATGCTCTGTTCCAGATCCCTGGAATTCCAGTCCTGTACGTTCTTCCATATTCATCCCCTGCTGTCCATGTCGTTGGGGGATTTCAGCTCCACTTGCTAACTCCTGTAGGTCTTTCAATAGATCACAGTCCGCAACTACTAGTTCTGATGTTCAAGAAGTGGTGGTAGTTGCACTTAAATGTATCTGAGTTTGTGGCTGTAATTTGGGGAACTTCTGAAGTTTCAACTTCCTAATAAATCTGTACACATCTCCGCCCGTTTGTGTGTAATCAGAATTGGATTCAGGACAATAGCTGAGCCCCAGGGACAGCAGCTGCTCCTCAACTGCAGTCAGGCTTGTTTTGGCCAAATTGATGATTGTTTTGGCGTTGTCGGGTCCTGGGGGGGTGTCACAGTCAGCTTGTCTACTTGTTCCTCCATGACCCCCGTCCCCGACCTCCCCGCTTGCTGATGGTGTTGCTTGACTGCCCTCCTTCTTTCTCTCCTGCTCCTTGTGTGCCGTTTTTTGCCGGTTGATCTCTTGGGTGTGGAGTTTCTCCCCTACTGCATCTCAGGTACTCTAATTCCTCTCCATTGTGAGCCAGCTTGGGTTCCGTTTCTGTGGATCTTACCGGCCCTCTGCATCAGACTCACTCTCCACCACAGAGCTCAGGTCTGAGGTAGACAGGGTTTCTTCTTGTGGTGATTTGTGTAGCGACTGGCTCCTCTCCTGCTGGCATTTGTTAGCTGTTGCATTTCAAAATATATCATACTTACGGGCAAATGTAAATATTTGCCCATTGTTATAGTCTTGTTTGGCCCTCCTGAATTTATACGTTTTACGTTGTTTGATCTTATCTTCCTCTTTTTGTAGTCTGAACATCATTTCTTCATTAAATTTAGATTTCTGTTGCTGTGTGTTGCTCAGCGCTTTTATTTCCTCATTGAGTGCATCGATTTTAATGAGCAAATCCCCCCGGTCGCTTTCAGCGTATTTGACTAATATTTCAACTAGTCTCCGGGAGGAATCCAAATTACACTGTGCCCATTCAGCCATCATCAGGGGGTTAGGTGCGTCATAACTTGGGGCAATCATTATCCTTAACCTCCTGGGGATTCGTTCAACATCCAAATACTTTTGTAACGATTTGGACTCCCACCATTTTGCTGTTTCCTGGCGCATGAGCTTTTCTAGTGCTCGGTATTTGTCTTTCAGGCTTTTAGCCCCTGCACCGCTGTAATCGCCGGCACTTTTACTGTTTGTTTGCTGTTCCTGAGGAGAGTCGGCAAACATCTCCTCAGCAGCAGTCTCTCGATATGATGGTGTGCTTGTATTAAAACTATTGTCCTTTCAAAGATACCCCCCACAGGCGAACCGCTCTGTGGACGGGCTCCCAATTGCACACCTCCCCACCTGCTGTTAATCTAGCACCAGTCCCATACCTGCTTTGGAAGGCGGCTACCACAGGGCCGCCACTCCATGAAGCTTCACTCTTACGAGTGTCGGCTCCTGCGGCGAGCTCTGCACCACAGCTGCCCTCCTTCCTACGGGACCACGTTATGTTGCAGCAGGGGGCTCCGCGTTTTCCGTTTCCGGATTGTTATCGGACGGCTTCCGGGTTCTCCAGCTGACTCGAAGCCTCGATGCCTGCCTGTGTCTGCCAGATGCCTGTGACTTCCCAATCACTGAGCCAACTTACGGGAAGGGGGTCCACGTCACCGGAGAAAGTCAGCCCGGTGGAAATATGCCAAAATCCTCACCTTCAAACTCCTTCACCAGGAACAGTGTTAGTGCATGATTTTTGTCTTATTAGCACACCATCACATCGCCATAACGCGTTTCGGCAGATCCCTGCCTTGATCAAATGACAACGTCGCTTTGCGTGAAACTCCATTTTAAAGTACCAGTGCATTTAATCGGTAATAGACACAGTAAAAATCCTTATGATTCCTGCGTAAATGCATACATTCAAACTTGTATACATACAATCCTATATTCAGTTGGAATTAATAGAACAGAGTAAAATAGAACCACATAAATTAGGCAAATGGTATCCTATTTCAAATAAAACAAATTGTTGTTATAAAATTTCTTGCTTATATATTCGGTTGTGTATATATTGCCATATGATATGTTGTTTTGCAACAAGGAACTGTTACATGATTTGCATTCTACCTCTAATTGTGTGTGCTTTTTACAAATTGCCTCTTTTGTGGGCTGCTGTACAAATCATCCCTGCCATGTTCCTTGCTATGACTTTCTTACTAGCAATGTGTTATTAGCTGATGAACCCAGCAGCAGGATTACTAAGTGTGCTAACTGAGCTACCTGTTATCAAACACCATCACTCAATAATAGATTTCCGAACACCCACACCTAGCAATCAGTAGCGATGCTACTAGGCAAAGACACTATCTGGGCTCTAAAACCAAATAACTTCAGCTTAGGCAGTAAGAAGTGACAAGGAACCTTTTCTTTCCCTGTGAAATGTGTCTCTCCAAGAACATTCTGGATGATGAGGAAGGGGCCTTAAATATGGGTCATTCATAAACAAATATGCTTGGCAGTTTTACATAGTTTAGTAGATTAGGACAAAAGTATGATAAGTATTTTTTTTAAACTACTTTTTGTTCCATCTCTTGGAAAATTACATTATTAATACATTAGGAAAATCATAGGATATATTAGATTCAAAAATTGATTTAATAAAAAATGTAGTTGCATGAAATAAATGCAAATTTTACCTGGCATGATTTATAAAATATAGACAAACATCTTAAGATAATTCATCAATAAAAATTAGAGAACTGAGCTTATGCATAATTCTCATACCACTGGCAGATTGTTTTGAACCTGTGGAATCCTACAATGCATTTAAAATAGATTATCCTCAAAGCATTTTTCATTTTTCTATTTGTCATTGGAAGGACCTTTCACTTTCTACAGACCTGAAATGATGGATCTACCTACTGCCATGGTAATCAACTACCAACTACGTGCCCCTGAAGGTTACATTTCCAGAGGATTAGAACTTTCCAATAATACTGAAGCAGCATCATGAAGATTGTCTTAGCCTAAGGTATTAGACAAAACCACTCATCAGTATTCACGGAGCAACGGGAAGGTCCATATCATATAAATTCAAGTTCTGCAACATTGGCATCTAGAGCACCAGTCAGAAATATACTGCTTGCTTTTATTTTAATAACTAGAGATATATTAGACTATCCACTGGGAAAAAAGCTGCTTTTTTCCCAACCGGTCCCCGTCAGAGCTCACAAATCATGATCTCAAGCTTTCACCCATATGGCAGAATTAAGCTGGAGGTCCGTTTTGTTCTTCGATTTTTCTAATATTTGACCCAAAACCAAGCTGTCTGAATTTGTTATTTCTCGAAAAAGCCTATAGACCAATCTGTTTATACCTGGGGTTATCTGCAAACAACATTTCTGCTATGTGGCTGGAACTTTCAGTTTGAAAGAGGGTTACCTTATGAAGAGGCGTTAAGATCTGGCAGTGTGAAATTGAAACCAAATTTTGGGCCTGATTATGATGGTGGTGGGACTGGCACCGCCAGTCCTTCGGTGGTGGCCCCACTAACATCCAGCCCATCGATCTGACCTCAGTTTTAGGATGCAGGTGGGAGGAGCCTGGCTGTCTGGGGGAGAGACTGCAGCATCCGACATGATCAAGGATCCTGTTGGGGGCCGGTTGGACTCCTATCTCTGTAAAGAGACCAGTGCCTGCGCAGGCACCACCATAGGTATTAGGATGTTCATTTCTGACAGCCTGTTCATGCCAGTCGGCCTACCATGAACAAGCTGTCAGATAAGGACTTTGGGGGCCCCAAACAAGGCCACCATCCCAGTGGGCCACTGTACAGTGGTATAGGGGTTACCTGTGGATCACCCACGCATAACCATGGTGCCTGCCTCACAGTGCATGGATGTGCACGAAGTGCCTTTTTTTCTTCAGCAGCTTGTGCTGCACCCCTTTTTTAGACAGCAGCACAAGCCGCTGTTGAAAAAGGCATTTTGGCTCTATCCTAATCGGGCAGGTGGAACCGCCAACACATTTCGGATGGAGACCTTCCCCAAATGATGGCAGTCGGACGCTCATCCAACCACCATCGTAAACAGGCCCTTTATATTCTAATTTAATTTTGACAAATTCCCTTGTTATGGAACTCCCATTTATTACATAGTCTTCAATGTCCCCATGATAAATTTCTCCAATCTCGGTATATCAATAGGGCGTAAATGTATGTGAAGATCCCCCACAAATTTCTGTGTTAACATCAAAATATGCAACTATCTGAGTAATTGAGATTGACAAGTAGAAAAAAACTTCAAAGATTGGTTACAAACTAACTTTAGATTATGGTGTTCTTTTCTTTTATACATCAAGCAAATATGCGTCTCTCTTGTCTAAAGAAAAAGCATTGTCACTAACTTTTCATAGCAGATGCACCATTTGCCGGTGTCATCCCCCACAGAAAAGCTAGGCACAATATTTTTGGGCAAGTGACCCATCTGCACACATCTGACCATTGCTGCCATTATCTTTTTCGGACCCCAGGACTTCCATGCTGGTCTTCTTCACCTCCAAGGCCAGTCTCTATTCTTCCAGTGCAAGGTTAATTTTCTCTAGGGTTATGGCTGCCAGTTTGGCCAACAACTCCCTTGTTGAGTGTTTTTCACTGAACTCCATTTGGAAGATGGCCAGATCAGAAGGGCTTATGCTGGCAATGCCTGCTTCAATCTCAGCCCTGGTAAGTGCACCAGACAATCCCCTTTTAGACAGGCTTCAGACATGTCTTCTGGCCAGCTTTCCGCAATCTTTTCATTATGCTCCACTGAGGTGATCTGTACTTGGCAGACCTCTTCCTAGGCCTGAGGGCTTTTTTACCCATCTTCAGCCTCCGTTCTCAACCTTGGGGCCTCATCTTCACTACAATAAGACTTAGCAAGGTAGCCTGATCCAACTCCATGTTCCCAAAAGTGCTCAAGGTTCAAAAATTGAGCTAAAAATAATTTAGAAAAATCTAAAATTGTCCACAAAAGACCTCTTGCCAATTAAAAATCAAAAGTAAATATTTTATGTTAATTAAATGTTGGAAATTCTAATTACATCCTTTAAAACAGAGTGGTACTGCAAAACACCCACCCCTGAACACCAAGGAGAGAAAATGGTTTATTAGATGTAGAGGATTGGTGTTCACCGCAAATAACAAAGTCACTATTGTGTTAATCCATTTAAAGGATTCACTAATTTAAACCTTAGCACAACCCCTGGCAGCAATGGCACAGATCATCCAGGCTAAACTTGACAAAAATATGCAAAGCATTTAAAAGTACCAAGACAGTTACAAAGTCAAAAACATAACAGTCTAAAAAATTCACTTTGATTTATAAAAATAGAGTAAATATTAATGACAATATGACATTCATAAGAAAAAAATACATTAAGAGGAACCAGACATATTATTTTAAAAAAATAATTGAGAGAAAATAGCACTAGGAAGCACAAAGTGTCTATTGTTGTGAATGGTCAATATAGACTGTAAAATAGGCATGATTTGAACCCAACCACGAAAGAGTCCTCGCTGGGTGCAACAAGCAGATAGGCACTGTTAGGGCCTTGAAGTATAGAAAGTTCAGGACAATTTCTAAGTCCCAAACTGAAGAGGGATTTTGCTGTTTTTCTGAGGAAAAACTCTTCTCTTCATGGGACAAAATGAAATTAAGTCCGCCGATAAGGGACTGTCAGTCACACACTTTTCTCTGTTGCCCCAATGAATCTCTAGAAATCTGGAGCAAAAATATTTTGCAAAATTTCTGAAACTTCTTTTGGCACCCAAACGACCACTGGAACCCATTTCATTGTCCCCCCCAGGACCTCAAGAGGACCACTTTGAGATTCTCAGGGTGTCAGGAAGTGGCCAACAGCAAAGTCCAGTTCAGGTCCAATTGCCACTGGTCAGCTTGTGTTTTTTACAGTAATGTCCTCTTCAGCTTTTTTTATGCTCCTGAAATCACTTAGGGAATCAGCCTTATGATCTTTGGAGGTCTTCCCGTCCAAGTGGAGGTGGTTCCAACATCCTCAGATCCTTTTCACGGGTCACAGATGCCACATGCAGCTGGTTCAATCTACCTGGTATCCTTTTGCATGTCCAGCAGTGTTCTCAGAAAGTCTGGGTCGGGTTCCAGCTTTATAGGGTTCACCAGTCTGTGGGTGCGGCACACCCTTAGAAACGCCCAGATTCTCTCTGACCAATGCAGTAAAGGTTCCTAGGGCCTAACCTACCAGCTTTTACAGTTGTTCCTAGTTGCTTCACTGTAAACAGGAGCAAAATGAAATATGTCACAGCAAGTTCAACATGGCAAAGGACTTCGGTTAGACTAAACCTGGGGTCTGATGCAAGTGCTGCGAGTGGTGAGTGTTCTATGGTAATCTTAGTGCCTTCCCACATGTAACACTGAAAGTTTGCAGCAGGAACAGTACCCGAACCAAATTTAGAGAGAGATGTGTAGAGGTCCTTTAACAACCAGACAGGATAGACCCTGCACGTCCTGTGGAAATATGGATTTTTCTGGTCAGTTATGTCCCCTATCTTGGACCCCAACGGTTCTATGCGCATGTTACAAGTACATGTATGTTCCCTCCAGTTCCAGTTATGAAGACGCAAATACATGTGCGTCCACCGTTAACGTGTCCTCTTTCAGATCTGCCATGAATGGGCCGGATATTCCATTCCTAAGTACGAAAGGCCACCGCCTTTATATGGTTCACTTATGCCATTTTACAGTCCAGGCAAGTAGGCCCTGATTCTGTCATCAAGCTTTTCTGCCTTCTGCCTCTGAAAGCTCCAGTCTGAGCTCGCATCTGTGACCATGAACTTTGTCTCATCCTCTGCGCGGCTCACAGTGCCTGACATCAGCTTGCTGCCTGCCAAGAACTGTATTTCACCTTCGAAATTATCTGCTCCGTTCCCTGCCCAATGCATTCCTGTCTAGTAGTTTAAGTAAACATTCTGCCAGCTACCGAGCAGAGGCCCGGCTTCTCTGTCTTTATACAAGTAATTCATAGCCCTATTACCATGGAAGACTTCTGCCCTCGCATCTAGTGTAGACACTTAGACGCTTGTACACGCACTAACAGTCAGTATAGTCAGTATAGAATAAGATTCTACTCTAAAAGACCTCTCTTTTGGATAACATAGTTCTTTAAACATAGGATGTTAGATATGATTTGGGATTAGGTTGACTTGACCCTCCAGACATCTGTCGCCACATGTAGAGCTAAATGTCAAGTCCCCTTCACCCCCTAGTCGCACGACAATCACACGTCATGCTGCTGTGCGCGCATTTCTGCCAAGTATTTCTGCTGACATTGCGAAATTCTTTCATGGAACCACCCTATTATGACATCACATCTGATGACGTTCTTTAGTCACACCCAGTTACACCTACTTTTGCTACGTATGTATGTTTTATCCACACTATCAATTGTTACGCCTCTCGCATTTGCTTCACTGTAATGCCTATTGTATAAAAGTAATTACTTATCAATAAATTATGTACTTCACTTCCTGAGCCTCCGTGGTGATGGAACCTGGAGTCCACGATTTCGAAATCGTCCATTGGAATAAAGCCCGTTCCGAACCTCTAATACCACGGATTCTGCCTCTTATTTATTGAGCTATTTTTATTATGTTCTGTATCAAATTAAGTCCCGGTAATTAAATTATTTACCACATGAATGGCGCCCGAACAGGGACACTTTCTCATCTCACGCGCCGGCGGTGCGTTGCAGGCCCGGTCTCCTGCCACAGCTGGACGGACAACAACGCGTACCAGCAGGATTTCCTGTATCTCCCTCCGGTCAAGCGGGGGCGACTGAGGCTGCGATCAACACCCAGACGAGGCGGTGAGAAGTGCGAAGTATCCCGACCAGAGCCTAGCTGAGAGAGCAAGATCCGAGGTATACAGAGGCCCACCAGGTTTCCGATGTCCCGACGTGTCCGAAGTTTTCGAGTCGAGTCCAGTCCGGTCCAGTTCAGTTCAGTTCCGTTCCGAGGCCTTCCGTTCCGAGCTACCCGGTGAGTACCATTACTGGGGAGGCGTTCTGGCGTGCACATAAGTTGTGCCGATCCAGACGGGTTTGGGTACACAAATCCGGTCTGCACTGTTTTAGCAGTGTATCTGTACTGTTTAGCAGTATATCTAGTATATCAAGTATATAAATTCAGAATAATTCCGTTAATGTCGAGAATTATGTTTTGTGATTAAGTTTTCTTAGATCGTCATCTTCATTGTTGCTCGTTTAAAATGTTAAATGTTAAATGTATTAATACGTCCTGCATATTGTGGTGTGAATGACTGTTCATTATCGTGGTTTATTGTCTTAAGTTTTTTCAAGACCAAGTATCAGACCAGTTCTCAATATGCCGCTCTTTTCGAAACTAAGACAGATCACAACTAGAAAAGGGGTACTCGAAGAAGCTGTTCCCATTCCTCCTAGGGACACTCCAGGGTACTTCATGTATCATAAACACGGCTTAGACGCTATATTATTTCTTGACCTATGGGTAGACTACACTAAGGAATTACCAGAAAGTCAGAGGTGGCCCGCAGCTGGGACCTGGGATGCAGATTGCATCGTGAAAGTAGAGGAAGAATTATGGAAAAGGAAAGCCAGACAGTCACAGAAAGACGCCATTGAATTATGGCGTAAAGAATCGTATAGACGGACAGAAAAAGCACGTAGACAGGAAGAGAAGAGTAAAGAGAATTCAAATAAAGTCCGAGAAAATCTATTAATTGAAGAAGGTACACGAGTGAAATCAGAACAAGTAGACAGACAAAGAAATGCCCTTATGAAGGGTATGTATCCCCTTCTGGCCGAGGGATTACCTAAGGCTACTCCGGGGATACCAAAAGACTTGCCACCCCCATTATTTCCAATAAAAGTACATTCTAAGGGGCATCCTAGAACCGCAGAAGATGTTTTTCTTTCCTCATATTTAAATGACGCAGCTCCCGAGTATGCTAACCCCGCCCCACATAGACCGTCGGCCGGGGAGGTTCAACGCCAAGATCCTGTATCTGTATCTCTACAACAACAAAACCTGACACAAAATCCGGCAAGCACGTCCGTTTCCACATCTGTTTCTACAGCTACTGCTATAGCTGTGACCACACCTATAGTTGCTGTATCGCGTTCTACGAATCCTTTCACGCCCGATACTCCAGACGGGGCTACTGGAGGTGCTACCAACATTTTTTCTACGCCACCCAGAGTAAATAAACTTACCTTTCAAGAGTCAGCACATCCACGTACCCCCAAACTCATAAATTCCCGCACGCTTAAGAAACTTCTAGTAGATTGTAGATATGACCCTGTTCCCGGCAAAGAGGACGAAATGATCATGGCATCATTACGTATCAGACGAGCCGCGGTGTATTTAGGGAAGTTACCAGGAATGACTGTGCATCTAGATAATATATATCATTTTGTCCAAACAGGGCGAGATTCTGAAAGTATTAACAGAGCTATGGAATATCAGAAAGTGGAGGTACAGGGGGAACTGTTACGTTTCCTCATAAATTGCGTAATCAGAAATCAAGACCGACCGGGGGTAGATCCGGAAATAATGCAAACCCTTACCAGATGGAGCCAGAATATATCAGAAGGGAGACATGATAGGCAAAAATGTATAATAGCCATGTGCAGAAAGATCCGTAAAGAAATAGAACGCCTACACGAAGAGAGATTAGCGGTAGACCAGTTTGAACAAAACGAGGAGGAGGAAGGATCAGGACCGTCCACAGGACAGTCAGAAACCATAGCCTATGTAGGTAGAGGAAGATCTTGTAATAGTACTAGATGTTTTACTGACCCGATACGTCCGATATGTCCAGATAATAACAGGAATTTCCAAACACCTATAATAAATATGAGGTCCCCCGAGCATTCGTTCCAAGCCGCTGACAAATTACTGCGAGAACGAAGGGGTTATCATTTACTCGATTCTGTGGATGAACAAGAATTAGCCAGGTCAGCCGTTCATTGGGTTGACAGTCCCGGAAAATATGGTGATGATACAGTAGCACACACATTTTTGAACCTCACCCCAGATGAACAGCGTTTAGCTGGGATTTATATGATTCAACAACTTCTTATACTATATAAAAGCCAACATTCAGATCCTGGTCCCTTACCTGATATATTGACTGAATTACTCACGAATAGATGGAGAGGTTCAGGTACTAAGTTAATTAAGGAAATACTAGAATCCAGAAAGCAGTACATTCTTTTTGTATGTCCAGAACATGTTCCACTGCCCATCAAGGAAAGACCGATGTATTACATGGACAGACAGAACCCCTTACGAGAAGTACACCCAATAAAGGGCGAGGACAATCAGTTTAAACGTGTATATGTATATACGCCCATATCGAAAATAGAATTGTTAGAAATGAAGAAAGTGGTACCCAGTCATGACAAAGACCCAGCGGGTTTCCACCGAGAAATTAAAGACATGTTACTCATGGGAGAGTATACCTATCCCGACATTATGACAATATTAAAGGTATTAATGCCTGCTGGCATTTATGAAAAACTTAAGGAAAAAGAGTGGGAGGTAGGAGACCAAAAGATAGATTGGACAGCATTAGAAAATGAAGAAAAGGCCCGAGGTCCAGGTTCGGGGCTTGGGGACAAAACTAAAGCACTACCAGGTTTACTAGTACAGGTACTGCCACGTTTATTAACTACAAAAAAGGAAGACTGGGGTGCAATCTCAGCCTGTAAACAAAAGCAAGATGAAGACACTAGTGATTTCTATGCCCGATTCGAAAAATGTTTTGGTATAAATAGTGGTATAAAAGCAAGTAGCGAGTCATACCCACATCTGTTTGTGACAAAATTAGTTGAAAATTCCTTGCCTCAAGTGAAGAATAGAGTATTAAAATTCGAGAGTACCTGGCAAGGTAATACCCCATCACAAATGTTACAAATGTTACAGTATCATTACAATAGAATTAGAGAAGAACAAGAACATGAACAAAGACGCATGAAAGACACAAAAATGAAAATGCTAGTCTCCCAGACAGTTCCAGCTGAAGGTCATAAAAAGGGTACGACACAGTCCGGTGATTCAGCAGGACCTGTAAAAGGGACATGCAACTATTGTAAACAACCAGGTCATTACATACACGATTGCCCAGTCTTGAAGCGTAATATCGCCACAGGTAAAACACAAGAAAGACCACGGCCACCTAGACAGGATCAGAATGAACAAGGAGCACCGCAGCATGCACAGTCCATGCCAGCTCCACAACAGTCTATACAGTTTGTGCCAGCTGCACCAGCGCTGCCGGCTGCTTCCACACAAACCACGACACGACAGCTGTACCAGACCGCACAGTATGACTATCCTGATTATCAACGATACGCATGAACCAGCCTAGAGAGGGAAGTTGACTTACCCCTTATCGAGGTCCCTGTAGACCAAGAAGGACCTTATGTACATAGTGAATTATTAGGCCAAGATAGAAAATTTTTACTTGATACAGGGGCAAGTCGAACAACTATAAAACGTAGTGAAGTTCCAGGGGCACCCCTCTCAGGCTCACAGAATATTTCCCTTGGTTTTTCAGGAAAACCTATTGTTAATGAAGTATCACAGCCCCTTCCACTTACGATAGGACCCTTGACCAGAACTACAGATTTATTGCTTACTAAATCATGTCCAGAAAACTTGTTAGGTATAAAAACACTGAAGGCTCTAGGAGCTATAATATGTTGTTCTCCGGAAGGAGTAAGATTGTTTTTACGTGATTTCAAAGGTCACTATGTGTCTCGAGATATGGATTCCCGACTGCAGACTTTACCCCCACATTTATGGGCACAAGGCCCTACAGATGTTGGTTGCATGAACATTACACCATATCGAGTCACACTAAAGGCAGGAGTGGTACTACCACGAATGCGACAATATAAGTTACCCCCAGATGCTGTAATGGCTTTACTGCAAATCATTGACGAGCTTATTGGCCAAGGAGTGGTTGTGGAGACCGACTCCAATGTATGTAATTCACCGA
Source organism: Triturus cristatus (assembly GCF_964204655.1). NCBI lineage: Eukaryota > Metazoa > Chordata > Amphibia > Caudata > Salamandridae > Triturus > Triturus cristatus. Next base: position 254,829,950 of record NC_140588.1, read on the forward strand.
TAATTCCGATTCTTAAACGAACTGATCCAAAGGCTCCCCCAGTATATCGATTGGTTATTGATCTGCGCGAATTAAATAAATGTATTGTACCACAATACCCCGTAGTTCCAGACATCTCTTCATTACTGACAGCTATTGATTCCGAAGCAACATTCTTTACTGTAATTGATCTCAAGAATGCCTTTTTCAGCGTCCCAATAGATCCAGAAAGTCAATACTTGTTCGGATTCAGTTTAAATGGACGTAGCTTTAAATTCACACGCGCACCTCAAGGATTTACAGAAAGCCCCAGCATCTATAGCCAAGCACTGAAACGAGAACTTGACAGTATACACATGCCAGTCAACACTGCTCTGCTTCAATATGTCGATGATCTGCTGATCACCGCCCGAAGCGAACCTGAATGTGAAAAAGCATCACTGACGGTTTTACAAGTTCTAGCCGCAAAGGGACACAAGGTGTCCCCTTCTAAGCTGCAATTCTGTGTCCAGCGAGTTATTTACCTTGGTCACTCGCTGTCCAAGGAGGGAAGGCAGCTTACACCAGATCGCATCCAGCTAATTGCAAATATGCCAATACCCAAGACACAAAAGGAGGTGCGGGCTTTCATAGGCCTCACTTCGTATTGTAGGCAGTGGATCCCTCAGTATGCATTTCTAGCAAAACCACTCATTAAATTAACAACACAGGAGGCAGCCACATCGACTGTCCTCCCTTGGACTCAGGAACACACACTAGCTTTTGAAAGCTTAAAGAAAGCTCTATGCCAAGCACCTGTTTTAGCAACACCATGTTACAGAAAACATTTTACACTCTTTGTTACAGAACGAGAAGGTACTGCCTTGTCAGTACTCACACAGGAACAAGCAGGATCACACAAACCGTGTGCTTATTTTTCTAGTACATTAGATCCCGTAGCTCAGGCTCTGCCTGCGTGCCTGAAATCAGTGGCAGCGACAGCTTTAGCAATCAGACAAAGCGATGCCATAGTGTTAGGACATCTATTGACAGTCCAAGTACCACATGCAGTAGAGGTTCTTGTGAATCGAACGCAAACACAACATTTGACTATAGCGCGACTTACAGGTTACGAATTAACCTTGTTTCAGCCACATATAGAAATCAGACGTTGTAGCACATTGAATCCTGCCACACTTTTACCTGTAAATGGAACAGACCCACTAGCTCATGACTGTATTGAAGTTATTACAATAACGACGAAACCCAGACAAGACTTGACAGACGTCCCATTGTCAGATCCAGACCTGACGTTGTATGTAGATGGTTCATGTATGAGAATAGGTACAGGAGAGTTAGTGGCCGCTTATGCAGTCACAACAGACACTGAAATTATTGAAACAAAGTGTATAAATACCTTGTCCGCTCAAGCAGCAGAGCTCATCGCTCTGACACAAGCCTGTATTCAAGCCACAAATAAAAGAGTCAACATATACACTGATTCACGTTATGCATTCGGAGTTGTACATGACTTCGGCGTGCTGTGGCGAGAGAGAGGTTATTTAACTTCTCACGGTGCCCACATTCAGCACGGACCCCTTATTCATGCCTTATTAGATGCAATACATTTACCCACTGCAATATCGATTATGAAATGCAAAGCTCATACGAAATTTACTGATATCATTTCTCAAGGCAATGATCTAGCTGACAGAACAGCTAAACAGACTGCTCAAACTCAAACATCCGACATGACAAAGACAATAGTCCAGACACCAACACATTGCATGATGGTTAAGGATCCCGCTCTTGATGTAATTGACATACAGACACATGCTACTCCAGACGAAATAAGGAAATGGACTGAATTAGGAGGGATCCAAACGGATCAAGGATGGATGACGAAGGAAAAATCTGTGTGGTTCCTTCCTGATTCAATGGTCCAAGTCATTATTAACACTGTCCATAGTCCAGCACATCTAGGAGAAAAAGCTATGCTAGACAGCATTCAACACATTTGGTTCAACAAACATTTACGAGCAGCAGCCAAACAAAAAGTTCGTACCTGTATGATCTGTTGTCAGTTCAACCCAGGAAAAAGCATTCCCGTAGAGCAGGGTGGATTTCAGCCTCCTGACCACCCTTTTGAAATTCTCCAGATGGATTATATCCAGATGGAACGATGTCGAGGATTCAAATATGTTCTCGTAGTTGTCTGTGCTCTTTCCCGTTGGACAGAGGCATACCCGGTTTCAGATTACACTGCCCCGACTACTGCCAAACAGTTAGTTCGAGAATTCTTCCCACGATACAGTTTACCACGTGCTGTCTACTCAGATAACGGCCAGCCGTTCTCATCCGAACTAATGAAACACGTTTCACTTTTGTTAGGCTATCAGTGGAAATTCCACTGTGTCCGACACCCCGAGGCAGCAGGTCTCGTGGAAAGACATAATCAGACCCTGAAAATTAGATTGTCCAAAATATGCAGGGAGAAAGGTGTCGACTGGGTAGTAGCATTACCAGTTGCACTCTTTTACATGAGAATGGTAGCACACTCTCGAACAGGGCTATCCCCGTATGAGGTGATCTTTGGCAGACCACCAAATATGTGGGGGACGCCTATACCACGTAAAATAACTGATATTGACTGTAATATGCTGACAGATTATTTGGCTTCCTTGATGTCTGCACTACAATCTTGTCGTTCACAGGTAGCTGCAGCTTTTCCTGACAACACTGAGGTGAAACCCCATGACGTAGTTCCGGGGGACCTGGTCTTGGTGAGGAACTTTGATCGAAAGACTCAGCTGGATCCTAGGTGGAGGTCGCCGCAACTGGTCTTGCTCGCCACAAGGACAGCCGTGAAGATCGAAGGCAGGAAAGGCTGGGTACATTCAAGTCATATCAAGAAATTTTATGGACTACCATCGGATGTAAAAACCACACCTCGCGTGTCTTCACCCATTGACTCAAAACTTCCTTTGGTTGACTCAAGTAGTCACGAACAATATAAACTAAAACTCAGATCTAACCAGTCGGGCAATTTGATTGTTTAAGTCCTCTCCAAGGTGAAGCGGTTGAATTTGTCTCTGACATGTATCCCTTAGATCTGAATAGAGAAAGAACCCGAAAAATGTTGAAACGACATGCATACTGTAAATCACTGCGTAGTCATTGCACAGTGACGTTATTGATTTTGTTTTTCCTAAGTCTTTTAATAATTACTGCAAGTATATTGTTGCACATATGTTATCCTATTTTTAGACATGTTTATAATGTTACTGCTGAACATTCTTTTAGTGAATTACCTCCGCATGAATTGTCATACAGATTTGCGCTGCGCAATAACACTTTTATTAGTATGTTACATCATTCCCATCAGGTTAGCAATGCTACAAATTGTTGGATATGTGGCCGACTCCCTCCCTATCAGAACTATAAAGGAATTCTACCTCTTTTTCCATACCCGTTCACACACAACGGCTCCTGTGGAGCATGGTTTAGTTTACTTAATTCCCAAGATTCGAACTCCGCAGTTTATCAAGACAACGGGGTATGGGGAAATCTGAACTTAGTTTTACTTAAAGTCTGCCACCCCAACAAGGAGGGACTTCCCAAAAGAACAGGAACTGATCTAGAAAATGAAGTATATGGATTAGGTAATTTTACGCTTAATCTTCTGATCTTGAATGTTGAATCCGAAGCTACTCCAAGTTTGCCCGCCATGTCAGTATTTCCAGTAAAAGGTGAATTATGTGTAAGAAAGAATGGTTCCATACATATGGGCCATAGTAGATGCACCATTGTAATAGAATTCAGTGATCAAGGCAAGTCGACATTTAGAGCTTCCCGCCATTCCTATTTTATATGTGGTCAGACGGCATATGTACGTTTGCCTCTAGATTGGGATGGTACCTGCTACATTGGATTCCTTTTGCCACCTGTTTTTCTAGCTCCTCCTGATTATCACAGAAATACTCATTTAGTACACAATAGAGAAAGGAGAGATCTCCCAATAGTCGATTACACTGAAACAGCATGGGAAAAATACACAGATTTCAATAAAGGTCTCTTTCCCTATATAGGTACCGTTACTAATAGTAAGCTGATACGTAGATTAACTAGAACCCTTGAAGCAGTAGTGAACGAAACTATTTCCGCCTTAGGCAATTTAACAGAAGAGCAGTCTGCTATGCGGATTGTCGTACTTCAAAATCGTCTTGTCCTTGACGTCATCCTGGCCGATAGGGGCGGAGCTTGTAGGGTCATCGGATCAAGTTGTTGCGTATTCATACCAGAAAATTCGCCATCTGTATATAAAGCTATAACGCGCCTTCATAAGATTGTGAGCCAGATACACCAGAATCCAGGCACTTGGACTTGGTCTTGGTGGTTTTGGAGCGTGTTATCAGCCTGGGGATGGAGAGTTCTATCCTTCCTAGGTATTGGCCTTCTCATACTATTCAGTTGCTGCTTATGCCTGCAATGTGGACCAGCGATTTGTGGTCTGTGTGCCACATCGTGTATTCCACATCAAGATTTTCGTTCAAGATCCCGGAAGAAGAAAGAAGAACAAATGATGCTATATGAACAGATCAATGGATTGATGAAGATTGATATCTCTTGACGGGCAAGTAGGGGACAAGGAGGGAATGTGGAAATATGGATTTTTCTGGTCAGTTATGTCCCCTATCTTGGACCCCAACGGTTCTATGCGCATGTTACAAGTACATGTATGTTCCCTCCAGTTCCAGTTATGAAGACGCAAATACATGTGCGTCCACCGTTAACGTGTCCTCTTTCAGATCTGCCATGAATGGGCCGGATATTCCATTCCTAAGTACGAAAGGCCACCGCCTTTATATGGTTCACTTATGCCATTTTACAGTCCAGGCAAGTAGGCCCTGATTCTGTCATCAAGCTTTTCTGCCTTCTGCCTCTGAAAGCTCCAGTCTGAGCTCGCATCTGTGACCATGAACTTTGTCTCATCCTCTGCGCGGCTCACAGTGCCTGACATCAGCTTGCTGCCTGCCAAGAACTGTATTTCACCTTCGAAATTATCTGCTCCGTTCCCTGCCCAATGCATTCCTGTCTAGTAGTTTAAGTAAACATTCTGCCAGCTACCGAGCAGAGGCCCGGCTTCTCTGTCTTTATACAAGTAATTCATAGCCCTATTACCATGGAAGACTTCTGCCCTCGCATCTAGTGTAGACACTTAGACGCTTGTACATGCACTAACAGTCAGTATAGTCAGTATAGAATAAGATTCTACTCTAAAAGACCTCTCTTTTGGATAACATAGTTCTTTAAACATAGGATGTTAGATATGATTTGGGATTAGGTTGACTTGACCCTCCAGACATCTGTCGCCACATGTAGAGCTAAATGTCAAGTCCCCTTCACCCCCTAGTCGCACGACAATCACACGTCATGCTGCTGTGCGCGCATTTCTGCCAAGTATTTCTGCTGACATTGCGAAATTCTTTCATGGAACCACCCTATTATGACATCACATCTGATGACGTTCTTTAGTCACACCCAGTTACACCTACTTTTGCTACGTATGTATGTTTTATCCACACTATCAATTGTTACGCCTCTCGCATTTGCTTCACTGTAATGCCTATTGTATAAAAGTAATTACTTATCAATAAATTATGTACTTCACTTCCTGAGCCTCCGTGGTGATGGAACCTGGAGTCCACGATTTCGAAATCGTCCATTGGAATAAAGCCCGTTCCGAACCTCTAATACCACGGATTCTGCCTCTTATTTATTGAGCTATTTTTATTATGTTCTGTATCAAATTAAGTCCCGGTAATTAAATTATTTACCACAGTCCCATTGAGCTCAGAGAAGTTATCTGTGCCTATTCAGGATAGTCTATTGTGTGCCCCTGGGAGGAATTTCACACCTCATTCAAGGCTGAACTGGAAGTACCTGGAGAACTTAAATTAGCCTTCTGAAAGCTAAGACAGGAAAGTTGTAAGTTTCTAAAATCTACTTTCCTTAATATTAATAAAAAGTCTGACTGCACCACTGAATTGGATTATTAATTACTAATAAATATAGTAGTTTAATTATTTTTCTAGCTGGTCCCTTTCCTAAGTTAACAGTGTTAGTATTTTGATCTGCACTCCGGTTTTCAAATAGGACAACTAGGCCTACCACAGTGAAAATTGTTTTTGGGACCTAGCCACAGTAGTGACAGGGCAACATTAATGTTCTAGATTCCCCACTTTTAAATACCATGCACCCTAGCTATGGGGTTACAAGGCTTACATAGGAGTGACTCAATAATATTCAAAAGAGAGTTTTTAACCAGCTTAAAAGGGCAATTTTTACAGGTAGCACTGCAGCTTTACAGTGGGAGGAGTGAAGCCATGTTTTCCATGTCACACTAATGAATGGCATAATACGTGTTGGAGACCATAGATGACATTACACTTTCCATTCCATAGGTGCAGGTTGTACACCATCTACTATGGCCTCATGGAACAGTTATATATGACAGTCATGGATTAACAAATTTCCACATGTTTTAGGGGACAGGGCACACACACAGGACAGCAGTGCCCCATTGTAAAAAATATAAAAACCAGCAAGGAGCTAAGAATGAGGGTGACCTGAAAAGGGGGCATTTTCTCACACTCATTGAGATCGCACTAGCTTTAAATATGTGCTGATGCAATCTACATTACAAAAGAGGCCACACTAGCATATGTTGTCCTTTCTCTACTACCTAAATTCCCTGGAACTTCAAACAAATGGGCATTCACCCTTGTTGCTAAACCTGGCCATTTTTACTAATACGGTGTTTGATGACATGTTACTTGAAATAAATAGCAAAAGGGACTTAGTAAATTAATATTTAGTCCAGCCCATCAACCTCTCCTTTATTAGCACTTTCTAGTTGGTGTTAATAATATGGTGTATGTCCAGAGGCCTCCTTTGCCTATCAAATGCATGTTGTAATGCTAATGTTCAAATCTCTTGTGAGATTATCCTTTATAGAGGGCACAAACATACTTCAGGGTAGTAAAATCCTGGTATGAACTAACCTGATGAGACCTATTTGATCACTTACAACCTCAAAAGTATGAGGATTAGGTTCTTCCTACTGCTAGGTCAAATTAAAAGAAGTGTGTTGTGCTCAACCTAGACAAGTGTCTCATATAAACTCTAGTACTATGCACTAGTTCAGCCTAGATGCGAATTTTGTTTCTCTCACGAGTCATGGGTCATTTTGTGGTTACCCTTTCTTGTTAGGTCCTTGGCTCCTGTGGCATTTAGAGCGAAGAGTTAACTGACATTCCTCTGCTAGACCTAGCTGTTTGAGAAAACTTTAGGTTGCAGAGACCTAACAGTTTTTTCTCACACAAATTTTAAAATGTACAAATGTGGCAAAATGTGAGCAATTTTAACCTCCCATTCAAGGTAAAACATGAGGTCTTCTCATGCAGAAAAAATACTTCAATTGGATGGTGTTGCCCGTTTAGCATGCAACATTGGGAATGCTGTAGTAATTTTTCCTCAGCGAAATACCAGACATAGTTGTAGTAATAATAGCTGGGTAAACAATTAGGGGCTACAAAACACTGTGAAAATGAAGTAGCATGGTTTGAACAGTATTTTCTATAGCTAGGGCTAGTTGAATTTAGCCATTTTCCATCTTTGGGGCTCTCTGCATTGTTACGGATTTGTCATCCTTGTTAGTTATTCCACTATCTACTACATATTTTGCATATTTCAACATAAATAGTTTCTAGCTCAAGAGGTTGAAAAGTTATTTAAATCTGTCACATGCAATGCTGCTCAGTAGAGGGTAACTCCATCTTTTAGTTGTTGATTGTTGTATTTATGGTTTAAACTGGTACTAAAGAAGTGAAATTTTTAGCAAAACATTATTAGTGTGTTCAAAAATGATGCATAATTAAATAGTTTCGCTGAAATATTTGCTGCACTACACCACATACATAGCTTTTTCTTGACGCATACTTTAGTCAATGCTGACTTAATTTGATCCTCCATTGCGCCAAAATTCCAGTGCTTCTATCTATGTCACTCGGATTGATGATAAGTTACTATAAGGAGGGCTACTGACCCATATCTGTGGACATAAAATATGCACGGTAAAAGATCACTCATTAGTCAAGTTTTAACAAACTGTTAGTAATTACGTGAAATCCAAAGAAAGGTTCCCTGCAAAAAGAACTTCTGCAAGAAACCAAATATAATAATCCAAACCTTAACATAAAAAGCTAAAACAATGGCAGATATTGGCATTTTTTATCACTAAAAAGGCCAATAAAACAGATCAGGTTTATGTGTGTTTTTCTATGGATGAGAGCCCTATTTGTAAACAACAAGAACACCCAGAGAGCCCACACAGGATAATTTAGAAAGAACATTTAAAATGTGTAGTGTGTCACAATGCAAATATATCTGAGGCCTTGTTATTTCAACTTTAAAATGCTTCTTTATGAAAATAGCACCTCATCCATGTTAATCAAAAACATAATTTTATTCATTCTAATTTTTCACTAACACAGGTTTAGATAATAGACTTTCCATACGTGTCCCTGGAGCTGTTTTTATGTCTACAGATATGGGGCCATATTATTAAGAATGGCGATAACATTATTGCCGCTTTAGCAGCAGGAAACAACCGCTAAAGCAGCGATAAGGGGCTTGATAATATGCCCTTGTGAATTCCAATAGAAGCCCAGGTTCTGGTGTGAAGGACATCTTCTATTGGAATTCACAAGAGCATATTATCAAGCCCCTTATCGCCGCTTTAGCGGTAGTTTCCTGCTGCTAAAGCTAAAGCAGCGATAATGTTATCGCCATTCTTGATAATATGGCCCATGGTGTCAGAAGATAAGTCATATTTAAGGTTTTCTACCAGGGCAGAGGCGCCTTCTATACCAACATATTTGTAGCCAACATGTTTAAATGCACTTTATGAAGAAAACCTATGGTGGTAAGTCTACCAAGGCATATCCACCATCGAATGTTTAGACTGAAAATACACCCTCAAACTGAGTACAGCACACCATGATACTCCAGTGAGTGATGCTGGCAGTTTTATGACCTTTGAGTACATTTTGAGAAAGGTACTTACCTTCCCTGGCCTAACTCAGTTCTTGTTCTATTCTTATTCTATGTTAGTATAAGGAACGATTCTATGAAAGCAATCACCAGCAATGTTTGTTGACCTTGTACTTCAAGAAGGGTCTGCTGAGACTTTTAAGTTTAAAATAAACCTTGTTGAAATATATATGAAGCAAGTAAAATACTGATTACATTTTACAATATGTTGAAGTAACCATATGCCAGAACACATTGAGTTTTGTATAAAATTCTATAATAAAATATAAACGTTATGTCACAAAAAGGATAATGGAAAGCATGTGGAATCAGAAAGGGGTGAGGGTAAAGAGGCAAAGACGGAGAAAGCATTCCTTCTGATGCATAGTAAAAATGAAAGGAATATATCACAACAATGTAGAATAAATGGAACAAATAAATGAATAAAACAAACGATTATAAATTCAATTAATATGAACTCAGCTAAGTAAGGGAGAAAGTTAAGGAGGTTTAGAAACTTCTTCAGTAAAAATTTGATGTAAGTTAGCCATTAGAGCAGAGTCATCCAAAAAAGTAGTTACAGGTGACCAAAGAATTTCTCTCTTAATAGCTAGGGATATTGGGGTGACATAATTTCTATCCAATTCATGATTATAACAAATGATGTACCACCATGCTTGAAAGGAAATATTGAGAGTGTTTTTCCAATTCTTTGTTATTTGTTGAAATGTAACAGCAATTAAAAAGTCTACAATATGCACACTGAAATCACAATCATTGTAAAGGAGAACGGGACGTGTGTCTGAAGAATGCGATTAATTTGTTTCCAGGCTTGAAGTCAAAATTATTGTGTATTGAGGCATTCAAATAGCATATGTTTTAAAGTTGAAATTGAAAGGTTACATGTCCAGCATGATGGCAATATGGCAGAATTTAATTTATGTAAAGCAGTCAGTTCTAGATGAAGAGCAATGGGCCTGATTATGATATTGGTGGGATGGGCGTAGACAGGACATCGGTGGCGGTCCCACCGATAGACAGACCTTCGGTCCATCCACTGCATTAGGATGCAGGTGGTTGGACTGCAGAGATCGGGGGCAAAGACCGCCACCTTCAATGGGATCTAGGATTCCATTGGGCGGCAGTCAGAATCGTATCCCCAGAATGGAGGCAGTGCCTGCGCAGGCACCAATTTAGGGATTATGATGTCCCTTTCCAACAGTCTTTTCATGGTGGTCTGACTGCCATAAAAAGGCTGTCAATAATGGACCTTGGGGGCCCTAAGCAGGCCCATGTTCCCCATGGGCCACTGTAAAGTGGCCCTGGGGGCACAGTTAGTGCCCCCTGCACATTTATGCACCGTGTGCCATGCACCACGGTGCATGGATGTTACAAAGTGCTCTTTCAGACTGCAGCTTGTGCTGTGGCCCTTATCCTGGGCCACAGAACAAGCTGCAATGTAAAATAGCACTTTTCCAACTGCCAGCATGGCGGACTTATCTGAATTTGGCGATCGGACCCCTGTCTGCTTGTCGTACTGTCTCTTGACTGACAGGGTAGCGGGCCCGTTATCATAATGAGCCCCAATGTTTGGGTAGCATTAAATATACAAGAAATTTGGGAATCTTTAACCATATTTTCTTCCATAAGAAAAGAGAAAAAGAAGTCTGCAAGTCTGTTTCCCTCATTAGTCTCAGTAATGTATTTTTTCTGGGTTCAGGTACGGAGTATATATCTTGGAGGCAGAGGAGAAGGTTGGTAATCATGTTTGCTGGGATGATAGGGTGGATACTGAAGATATTTTGATGCGTAGAGAAATATAGGAGTCGGAGATTGTTGATATTAAAAGTTGGTATTTCAGTTTATATGAATTGGGAAATTTAAATAAGGATTGAGCTTGTGAAAGTTAATCAGGGAGTGATTGTGTATTCAATAAGGAGTCCATAGGAAACATTTTTCCTGCCAAGATTTCCAAAATAAAGATCTAATATTAATTTAAATAAGTCTATTATACCAAATAGAAGACTGCGGAAATTGATCTAGGGTAGAGACACTAGAGTTAAAAATGGGGTGTAGAAGTCTACAAGCATTTTTGAGGACAGGAAGTGACATATAGAGAGGGCAATGTGTAAAAGACAACAATTCTGGGAAAGAAAAGGTTGAATAAAAGATAACTCTCGTTCTGTCCATAAGAGGCGATCCTGTGTAGATTATTCATTGAAGTAATGAGCTGAATGTTTAAAAAAGAAAGGGGCATGATAAGATTGGAAATGTGGGAAATGAACTACTTCTTGTTGCCCATTGCATTAAAGTCTGCTGAGAGGAATGTAGCATATTACTATGCATGCTATCACATTGCATTCCTTTACAACGCGGTCATTACAACGACCGAGTTGTTAGAACGCAATACCTTTACAACGCAAGTCTTTAGATTGACTTGCTGTAGGGGGCGCGCTGGACTTAGGAATAGTATAATTTACTATTCCAACTCCAGCCTGCGCAACAGTAGGGAAGGTGTTGGAATAATAAATTATACTATTCCTTATGTTAGTGCGCCCCCTACAGCAAGTCGATCTAATGACTTGCGTTGTAAAGGCATCGCGCTCTAACAACGCGGTCATTGTAACAACCGCATTGTAAAGGAACTGCGATGTGATGACTGCATTGTAAACGCTGTCTCCCGTTGAGAGACACACAAGACTTTTTATTATTCCATAATAAATTCTATTAAGATATATATATATATTTTAACTGAAGAGGGAGTATTGGTTGAGATCTACTGAGACCTTCTGATATTTGCTTTAATGAAACCTGGATATCTCAGGGAGTGAAATTAATGCCACTGTTCTGTTAAGCCATGCCAGGTGGCTTAGCATACTAATGTGCGCACTGTAGGTGGCCAGTGTTTAAACTCTTGTTCACAGGTTCAAATCCCAGTGATTTCACTCAGCCTTTCATCCTTCTGAAGTCGATAAAATGTGTACTGTTGGGTAACAATAAACATTGGTTATTCAGTGCACAGATACCCTTGTGGCAGTGGCGGCTGGCACAGGTAAGTAAGGTGAGCACAGCTGGTGGAAGCCGACAGATAAAAAAAAGGTATTATTTATTTAATTGTACCTATTCTGCTGTCTGTCGACTTAACCCCCTCCCACCCTGCTCCACCCCTGACCCAATGCGTTTACCTGTGCCGGCTGTTGCTGCTCTCTGAATGAATGTGTGATTTACAAACACACGTCATGTTAAGGTTCATTTTTTTAGGCTAAACTAATGAGTCCATATTATTTCTAAGGGTGGGCAGCAAATTCCCTTCCACTCGCGGAACTTGCGAAATTTCGGCATTTTTGCGTTCCGCGCGGAACGCGAAAATTTCGAAACTTCCGCGATCCGCGGCGGAATGGAAATATGCAGGGCAGGATTCATTCTGGCACGATGCTCCTGTCACAAAAATTAAACCTCAACAGGAAGCATTTACAGATATAAATAAAGCAGGTGCCCGGGTTCAAGCTCAAATTCAGTAACGCATTAATCAGCCAAAAATATTCGTGAGCTAGGTCGAGGCTGGGCAGGTGTGCTTTTCTCCCCATATCTACCATCAAAAATGGGTTGTGATCCTCGATGGAGCTCTGTGCATCCATGACTTTCTCGAGCGCAATTCCTGTTTAGTTCCTGTGACCAGGAGCTTCTTTCTCCTCATCTGTTGCTCTGATCGGTCTCTGACCCTTTATAAACAAGAGGCATGTAAACTCGCTTAGAAGCCCTGCCCGTTTGGCCCCACCCCACATACACTAGCAGTATGCAATGGCTTCCCGCCCTTTCCCCACTATGATGGACAGCTCACTCAAGGGACCCCGGAGCCTTTCGGCGTGGTGGCAAAGTTACAGACACACATGGTCACGGGAGACAACTCTTCTGGCCCTTCACGCAGCTGTAGTGTAGGAAAAGCACTATACATTTACCCAATGAGGTAGAACACACATGGTCACGGGAGACAACTCTTCTGGGCCTTTGTACAGCTGTAGTGTAGGAAAAGCAATACACATCTCCCCAACGAGGTAGCACTTACTGATTAGCCAGTAGAAAGTAGTCCAGTTGAGTAGAGATATTGCACAAAACGGTGGCATCTTCTCGGATAAATATGCAGGGCAGGATTCATTCTGGCACGATGCTCCTGTCACAAAAATTAAACCTCAGCAGGAAGCACTTACAGATATAAACAAAGCAGGTGCCCGAGTTTAAGTTCAAATTCTGTAACACATTAATCAGCCCAAATATTTGTGAGCGAGGTTTTGGCTAAGCAGATGTGCCTTCTCTCCATTTCCACCCTGAAAAGATAGCCGTAATCCTTGCTGGAGGTCTTCGCATCCTTGAGTTTCTCGAGCGCAATCCTTGTGTAGAATTTGTGAGCGTGGCTAATCAGATGTGCCTTCTCTCCATTCCACCCTGAAAAGTTAGATGTAATCCTTGATAGAGGTCTTTGCATCCTTGATTTTCTCGAGCGCAATCCTCGTGTAGTAACTGTGACCAGGAGGTTCTTTCTCCTCGTCTGCCGCTGAGATCCTGCTCTGACCCTTTATAAACAAGAGGCATGTGAACTGGACCAGAAGCCCCGCTCGTTTGGCCCCGCCCCTCATACACAAGCGGTATGCAACGGCTTCCCGCCCTTTCCCCAATATGTTGGACAGCTCACTTAAGGGACCCCAGTGCCTTTCGGCGCGGTGGCAACGTTACAGACACACATGGTCACGGGAGACAACTCTGCTGGCCCTTTACGCAGCTGTAGTGTAGGAAAAGCACTATACATTTACCCAACGAGGTAGCACTTACTGATTAGCCAGTAGAAAGTACTCCAGTTGAGTAGAGGTATTGCACAAAACGGTGCTGATTACAAGTGACGCTTTCACACTGGCTTTGGAACCGACTGCAAGGAAGGTTATGGTGGATTATTTTAAAGGTTGTTTTACCATCTTTCATCCACCTGTGAGCCCATCATGGCAGTTCAACTGCCTCAGTTTTTTAAATTGTGGCATGAGTCAAGTGACACTCGCGCCCGTCTACCTTCATTTTGGGTCTCACGCGGTCTTCCTTCAACGCAGCTTTTCTTCGACTAACGATCCTTCATCTGTGACATTTCACCTTCCTACATGTCTGCACAGCTGTGCAGCAATGTTTGTCACACGTTCGCGCCTGGAGCCACTCTACGCACGCAATGCTTGCGTGCCGCCATATTAGAATTGGTGACAAGCCTCAAACCTCGGATCTTCTCAGTACGCCCGTTGTGCAATCTTCTCCGGAGCTCACAGTCAGAGTGAGCGTGCATATGTTCCTTCACATGTTCAGTCTTCAAAGACGAAATATGAAAGGAAAGGTACTTTCAAACCTATTCTACATATCTCCTTCACCATACCAACATCAGCGGCATGTTGTTATAATTGTGAATACTGTTAGCGCAGTGACGCACACACCTGCTTCAAAACCTGTGGTTTTCAGTTTGACGTCCGTGGAGCCATCTGTCTGAGGTATTTCGGGGGACATTATTTTACTGTTTCCAGTCCTACCGCATTTACTTTAAAGACGCTTTGCAGTTTTCTTCGATGCTTTACTTTAAGTGTGACTTCAAGTTATCCTGGCACCTAAGCCACGTGATTTGCTGTTTCATTTTTGGCTCCCATTACTAAGGCGCTTTACTAATATGCATTTTTTTATGTTTGTTCTCATACCTGTATTTTCTTTCTATCATTATTTTGCCATTTCACTTATGTTATTTAATGTTTCTCTTTTTACACAATTGTGTTCTTGCTCATTTGTTTCGTATCGTACTGTCATTACATTGCTGATATTCCTGCCTGACTTTAGTCATATAATGTATTTTTACCATATTGCCATTTACATTCTACTGTGCTGTGATTGCATTTCTTTTTGGCATGCAGGTTTATATGTTTTCCTGTCTGTACTACTATGTAGAGCATCTTCCTTTTTAATCTTCTGCTTCCTTATTTGACTTCTATTTACGGTGTATTCTTTTTGCTCTTGTGTGCAAGTTGTTATGTCTTCTGGCATTTATTCTTATGATTGGTCTAACATGAGGTGCGACTGCACTATTCATTTTCTGTGGAGTGCAGTTCACCCAGATCGCACTTTCCTTGCACTTGCTGTTGGGGATTCACTACTTTGGGGGTGTTGATTCTCAGTGGGGAGCAGTGCACTCAGTCTCCCTCTGTTTGCTTTCTGGTTGGGTGCTTTCACCTGTTACTTGTTTTTGGTTGGGTGTTGCCACCCTTTGCTTGCTTTCTGGCTGGGTGTAAGTCACTCGCTTGCTTTTTTTGATTGGGTGTTAGTCACCCGTTGATTGCTTTCTGGTTGGGTGCATGACACCCGTTGCTAGCTTTCTCTTTGGGTGTCAGTCACCTGTTGCTTGCTTTCTTCTTGGGTGTTAGCCACCCCTTGCTTACTTTCTGGTTGGGTGTAAGCCGCCCGTTGCTTACTTTTGGTTGGTTGTAAGTCTTTGTCCTTCTTCTTCCTTTTGCTGTGTTCCGTGTTTCTCACTTTCTTCGCCAGCCTGGCCAGCCGGTGTGGTTGTGGTGGTAATCCGGAGCACTCTTTCCTTGTTTGTTTTCGTGGTATACTTCTTTCTTATGTATGTAGGTCTCTTTCTGCTTTTGCTTATGTGTGTTTAGACAGTTTCCTTCTTTTTGAAATTATCTGGTTTCAATTTTCTCTTCTAAGGAAGGAGATGAGTGTCTTTTCTTTCATGTATTTCCTTTTCTTCTTTTCATCTTGCTGCATTTTATGCATAGTTGCAACTTAAGTGCCTTGTGTATTTCACTAAATGCTGTTTGCATTTGTGCATTTGCGATATCTTCTTATGCATGTTTCTTGTTGTAACTGTAATTTTCTGCTTATATTCTAGTATTTTGTGTTTCCTATGTAATGCTGTTTTCTACTTGTATTTTGCGACATTTTCTCTTGCAACTTTCTTTTGTATTACGTTGATGTTCCTACTCATATTTGTTTTTGTTTTGTGTATTATATAACGGGGGAAGGTGTGGTATATCTAAGGTTTTATACTATGCATCTTCCCTGTTTCTCTGCCTCTGCTGCTCAGCCAGTGTGAATAGTATGGGTAGAATGTTGGTGTGGATGGTGATGTCATTGGAGTGTGTGGATTGCTGTGAGGTGGAGTGTCAGTTGGATCCTGGGCTGAGCAGCAGAGAGGCTGCTCCTGGTGGGGCCTTATTTACATCTTTACTAGAAAACCTGCTTAACATCTAAAAACAATAAACGTATTCATCTGTAACCTAACTACGTCTACTGGAACTCCTTCCTACCATACAACAGCCCACATTCTCTACGAATGCAGATTAACACCTTGCTTCATTTATCATCACTGTTCTGTCAGTTCCCTTAAACCCTCTGAATCTTATTGTCTATTCTTATTGACAGTTGCTAATGTATGAGTTGGTATTGACTTTAAATATCTTTAAGCAAAACTAATTCTAAAAAAAATTGAGCATTTACAGCCATGCTATCCACTATTGTGCTTAAATGTTTTTGATATCCTGCCACTTCCTTGGGGAAAAAAAGTTAGTTTTTCGCTGGGAGTTAACGACTCTTATAAACTGACCTGTGAGCAAATATCTATGCCAAATGTTAGCTAGAATTGTAATTCTTGCCTTTGTCCATCGCTGTTCGCCCATTAATTTGCACGCATGGAAATATCCTCGCAAGGTGTACACCCCAGGGAATATGAAGTCTGTTACTTGACATAAAAAAATAAAAAAGGTTTGGGCACTGACAACTGCTTTTGTCCACTAGTCAAAAATCCCAAAATTACTGGTTCACTTGGCTGCTTATTGCCAGTGGATAGCGACATGATTGTTGTTCAGAATTATTTGTTTTGTATAGGTATTGTTCGTAAGTGGACTCTGTCACATTTAAATATTGTCTTTTGAATTGCATTTCTTAAAGTTATTGCTCCCTTTGTGTACATGAATGCAGCACGGCTTTTTGTTCTAAAACACCCGCTGCCTCTATTCTAAAATAGGGTATTGTTTTGGATAAAATGAATAACGTGTCGCGGCACACACAGGAAATAATGTTACCTGTCACATGACCTTTTGAAATAGGAAGGCATGATTAAAAGGCCAGATACGATCCTTTCACAAATCACAAATGAGCGCAGTGCTTTCCCTGGGGAAGCGCTCTTATTCCAATTAAAGTATAATGCTCAGTCAATGTCCAGTTTCAGATTTAAAGGGCACAGGCACCACAGGGACATTCAACTATGCTTATAAATGCCATAACCATTGGCTCTAGAGTCTGCACGCACAGTGTGATCCTCGGTTTAACGGTTTAAATACTTGCCACGAAGGAACCATATTCTGCCCGGTAGCTTTGCCAGTGGTAGATTGCATTTTGTTAACGCATTAATTGAATGAAATATTCAAGGTGCAGATGTAATCTTCTGTAACGGCGCGCTTAGTTCTATTACACCTACTCCTGCAACTGGATGACAACGCGGATAAAGAGCAAACACAGCAAATTAGGCTAAGATTTATTTACACCTGCCTCTTCGAGTCCCATGATCAAGCATTTAGACCCGCCGAGAGAATATGCTAGAAATTGCAACAGTCCATCATTGTCCCCCGATCAACACATGCAACAATATGGATTACCGAGGCCTCTAAATCACTCTCAATTTATCATCTCCCGCAGAAGGCGTGCAAAAACAAGCAGGCCGCACTTCTCATACTGCAAGCTGCCGGGGAGTGCACTAGCAGGGCAATGAGAAGCAAATTATCACAAATCCCAGCAATGCCCATAGGAGCAGTCGGTGCTGGAAGCAATTAACAAGAGCCGTTCACTTCTCCCGCACTGTCATCCCACACGTTGACAGGCCTTTGAAAGCCCGGGAAAAAAAACCTCCCCACACATAATTAGCTAGCACAAACTGATTAAGGAATTAGATATAAAGTGCTCTGCTCAAAGACGCGATCATCAATCTGCAGTCCTTTCCATCACCATTGCTTTGGAAGTGGAGAACAGCGTGCGCGCGGAGGTTTCCTCCCACAACCCAACGGGGCCAAAGTGTACGGAAGCCGACCTTACCAAAAGCCTTCCGTTTGATGTGGGCAGCTTAGCTAGCTTAGCGAAACTCCCCCGAAGGACTTTATTTTCAGTGTATGAAGACTGAACAAGGACCTTAACCAAAGTATCACTATTGTAGTGACAAGTCATTGAGTTTGTTGAGATTCTTGATTTGATGACCTGATTAAAGAAATTCCATTTTGTGGCATGAAATTCGATGACAGTGATATTTTTTATTTATCCCGCTAAGAAATGGCAAAGGTTTAGAATGAAGCACTATATGCGATATGTGTTTTATATTATTGTTCTTGTTGTAGTTATTTTTGATTCTGTTAGAAGTACCAGTGGTGCATCCATCACATACATACTCGATTCATGCCAAATCCTTTTAAGTAAAAAAAGTAAATATTGGACTGATATATATTCAAGCACAATTAGCAAATTCCATGTCTTAAACTGCAAACTTGACAACCATTGTGAATATATTTCAATAGCTGACGTGCCAATAGCCTAACGACATGACGAGATAAACTGTGGAATATGAACAGCACATTGATTAAAAACTTGCAAACAGCAGAGTGATCCCAACACTTGACTTGATTAATAACGTAAAAGTACGTAAAAGTTATGATTGGTTTGTGATTTTTCCTATTTACCTTTTTGCTTTACTTTTTGCTTGCAATTAAGGATAGTTGTGATTGCTGTGTTATACTTTGTCTAGTCACACTCTTCACTTTAACGTAGACGAGATAGGTTCAGGCTTCTTGACAATCTCTGATTAGTATTGATAAGGCCGGATTCTTGCCTACCTGATTATCTCCAAGAAACCTCGCGGGTCGCCAGGATCTTTTTATTTGCCAGATAGTGTGGAGGGGATGAACACAATTAGCAAAATATATCTACCACAATTGGACTTCATTTGGAAAGGACCACTGACTCCGAATCTAAAATTTGTAAGATTTTATTACAACCAAAAATAACTGAACATACAAACACCTCAAAACAAGGTGTAAAAGGTAAATGGGCACTAATACAAATGCAAGCCTACGTAAAATTCTCATCCGACTCAATACAAAGAGAATCACTGACTCCAAAATCATCAAAAAGGCGATGGTAAGGCCAATATTTAAATTTGGAATCATTAGTCAGAAAGAAGAAAACATTAATCTGTTCCTATTCTACCTCTAAGGTGACATCCCTACTTAGCATTCACATCCCAGGCAAGAGAATCAAGGAAAAGGTGTCAGAAGCGAGGACTCCTTTAAGAAGTACATTCACTTAGTTAGAGCTCGTTCTAAGATGCACCTTCTAGCTTCTTGTCTAAACCTCATCTGCTCAACCCACGGGGCCCTGTCCCTAATACAAAACCACAAAATCATAGAACACGCCCTTCGGCACACCTCTTCAGCCAGGTCTTCTCTCTGTAACTTTCCAGAAAGTTGTCTTGCATCCAACGACGGTTAGCTTGACCTTGGGTCCCAGGCACCTTGCGCAGCAAATGTATCTATCTCACATTCCAATGCACTCCCCTGTTGGCTTCTCACAGCATCCTAACTCCTAAAACAAAGATCTATTCTCTCTAACGAGCTAAATGTCCTTGCACCTGCAACAGAAACATGGGAACGAGAAAAGCCATTTCACATCTTTAAGATTTTACATTTCCCTGCAACCCAAAGCCTTTACCAAGGGAATCTTTTTCGGCCTACAACATTAGCTAACATAAGGAATGAACAGGCCTTCTCTTTGACATATACGTGATCAGACCTTTACACATTAAACACTCTATTAATCCACACTCTAAGCATTAGTTCACTATTTTCAGGTACGTGGATAAGCAACCTATGCGTAAACTTTAACATGACACACGTTTAGCCTAATACACTACATTATACGAAAACTAATGATTATTCGTTTTGTTGAATACATTCACAATAACTTGCAACATTGATCCTCACAAAAACATTATTACATTTCTAATCACCTCTAAGTTAAACAATGACATCAATACATTTCTATGACACTTCTAAACATACATTGGTAATATGCGGGTGCTGGCTAACGGTGAATATGATGCACCCCTACAAATTTCAGAATCTTATGGCGCTCTATCAGTATCACATATTCTTGAGGGAACAACCGCAGTCTCATATTTGATATTAAAAGGATAGCAGTTCATATCTAACGCTGCACCTCTGGTAACACGTCACTGCATTAAAAACATGTTAATTTTGGCCCTAAATGTAATAGATGTAGTAGCAGATTACGAATGAGGAGAGTGTACTGATAGCAGAGAGTGTAAAAGAACGGGAGGTAAATGTAGAGATAGACAGTTAAAATTTACAGCGCTCAAGGTTAACTTTTTGGGTACCTGTTGGATTTTCAGACAGTGCAGAGAGAATTCACCTCCCACTAAAGGTAGCTTCCTTTTAGCCCATTGATAGCAAACGTTCAAAGTCTGCGGAGCCCCTTTCCCTGAAAGCAGTAACACTAAATTAATATAATTAAAGATGGCAGTTGAGAAGACCAAGCTGGATATTGTTGAACAATATCCTCTGAAAAACGTGTTGGCATGGCTGGATTTCTTTGGACAGACTTTTGATATTCCCTTCCAAGTAATAAAGAGAAGGCAGCAGCCTTACTGACGTATTTGCTTCTGAGTGACAGATGCACACAAGTATAAAATAATTTTAGCTAGGAGATGGGAACAGATTCCTTTTGAAAGATACTTAATAAGTCACAGGAAAGGTGTGATGTCACTAAGGGGCATATTTACACCAACAATCTGGAGCGCAGAGCTGCGCCAAATTCAGCAGCACCGCGCTCCGACATTTTTAAAATGCAGGCTGAGCCATATTCACAGGAATACAGTGCACCCTATGTTTCCCCTAGCGCTGGTGCAAAAAAAGCTGTCTAGTGTCAGTGAAGGCACCCTGATGCTATGGTGTGAGGGTGTCTGCGCTGCAGGGGCGACCTTCCTGCACATAAACAATCAACCATGGCGATTTGTTCTTCATATGTGTGCTGCAGAATCCAGCACAAATGGAAAGAGCAAAAAAAGAGGGGAAATTAATTATCTCTCCTCTTATCACCATTCTAACGCCTGGTAATCCATGGCATTAGAGTGGTGCTCTTTTTGGCACTGCCTCATCCTTGTAAATCTGGGGCAGCGTCAAAAAGCAATGGGTGTTGCAGTGGAACGCCTACAGCAACACTCATTGCTTGCCCCCTTGAGGACTACAGCGGAAAGGGGCATATTTACAAGGGGCCATTAAGCCTCATTAAGTGGCTTAGCACCACCTTGTAGATATGGTAAATGGGACTACGCCACTGGATCATCAAAAAAAGCGACACTCCAGTGACGATAGGGGCTTGTACACATGCTCCATTATACTCAATGGCTAAATAAATGGGAACAAGACAGTGCCTATATTCTCAATCTTGTTTTGCCCAGTACAGTTCTGTCATCATCTTGCTGGTATCCAGAATGTAGACCAAAAACATATGGCGATAACAGCAGACCTGTTACCAAGTAACCAATGGGTAGAGCCTCTGGTATGGTTGTGGAACTCCTTACAAGGCAAGCCTATGACCAGAAGGCTGTCTGCAAAGAGTCCAGAAACACACATCACTTTTTATAGGGAGTTTATGTAAATGAACGGATAATAACAAGAAGAGTTGGAGCGGTTAGGTTAGCTATTGTTTAATTGACTTCAGTAAAAGGAGGAAAATAAAGTAGTTCACTCCAGCTTGTCTATCCAAATGAGACATTGTTGAAACTGTGAAAGTAGGTGTCTAGGCTAAGCTTTCAATGTATTATCCCTGAAATGATGATGATGATGATGGATGTCATGCTATCAATATTTTTGGCAGACCTACTGGAAAATGTATCAATGGGACCACCTTGGAAGAGAGGGCTAAGAGAGCCACAGTGAATAAAAGGTTGCCCTTGTTTTTGTTTCTGAAGAGTAAGCATTTTTACTCACCCCAGAAGATGGAGGCTCTGCAGTAGTGTCAGATGCAGCAGTATCTAGTTTGAAAGCTCTCACATATTGGCAACAGATGCTGCAAGGTTCTAAAAGAGGGTTCCAGATAAATGAAGCTGCATATGAATGCCCAGGCAGAGGGTGAAGCAAGAGGTACCTTCTGAGTTTTCTGCAAGGGCGCACTTGCAACTCAGGTTCAAGAAGATCAAAGCGAGACTCCTTCCACAGTTTTACTGGGTGTGAATGAGGAAATGTTGTATGGGAGCTGCACAGCTTGTCAGGGGTCTATAAAGCCTTACGGTCAGACAGCTGCTTTCCTGATACCACCATAAATGTTCATGGTTACATTCAATGGAGGAGGGATGGATAGTGCCAATATATCTCAAAGAGACTGCTCTCATACATTTACTGCTGTAACTTGGGAATGAATGTGGAAATGTTCTGCAAGATCGGTATAGGCTTCCAGGAATCTAGACGACATGATGGTCAGATGACTGTTCCCCTGGTATCTCAACCTGTGCTTGTTGGTGGAGTAGGGATGGACATTGTCATTCCCATCTGAACTCACTAGTATTTTGAGCAAATTGCACATTCTTCATGTTGTACACTGTGGCACCAGGTATGCCGGGGTGCTACCCCTTATAATAACAGCTAACCCAGTGAAACATGTCCCCTGATTTAAATTTACACCTGAGATAGTTTCCTTGAGGACAATGTCTTTGACAGGGGAACAAACTTCATGCCTGCATTTATAAAGGCAATGTGGGGTGGGCGTAGAACTACATGCTAATTCTCAGCCATTTGCCACCACCTGAACAGTGGTTTAATTGTGCACTTTCATTACATTGTCAGGTTATGATAGATGCTTTATAAGCACACTAGAGGGGCAAGTGGGGCATGCTGAGAACACCAATAAGAGATGTCATTGACTATGTGCTGGACCTTTAGGTGGGAGATTGCCGACTCATGCATCCAAACACAGATATTTTCCAAGACACTTAGGAATGCATTGAAATGTGGATCAATCAAAAGGTAATTCTCAATGGGAACAAGGATGTCCACCCAGTTATCATATGGAACAGATCAAGCTATGGGCTTGGGAGGAGAGTTGGCTGGCCCATTCATTGTTTTTTTAAAAAGTTCAGCAACATCAACTTTTGAAAAAGCATAGGGTCCATGCTAAATAATTCTTGTTGTTAAACTCAACTCATACCACTGGCTTCTGACGAGGACTGCTCCCACACAACCTTCAAACAAACGTGAAGAGAAGAATAGCCAATTTCAAGACTTGATACAAGAAGCAGAGCGTGGAAAATAGCTCATTGTGCAGAGTACAACTGTCCTCAATATTAACATGCACTGACTATGAGAGTATAAGGTCCTGCTTGTGAAATTTTTTCCACCATTTCTGTTAGCCATTAAACTGACACCATGGTGAACCCATGACATTAACATTGGTACCATTATATTATGTCATGCAATTTTCTATAGTTTTGAGATAGCTCAATGTTCATCCATTACTTTTTTTTAGATCATCATTTGTCCATTATCTATGTCTGTGCTACCAAAGGAACCTCTGTCACGACGGTTCCGCTAAAGGAATTGCAAGTTTGTTATACGACTGCCATCTTTAGGCAGCCACAGACCAAATGTTTTTATTTTTGAAAAACAAGCTCCCAAAGCAAGAGTTTGCTTTTGTAAAACAAAAAACTAGTGACCCCCCACATTGGGAGTTTTTCCCCAGGGTGTGGGGGTAATGTTCCTTTTTTTCTGTTCAGTACCCCCAGGAAATCCATGGAGGTGATGGACAAAAAAAACTCCAGACCATCCACTCTTAACATGGTCTGATGTATATTCTCGGATCGACCCTAGTCTATCGGCCCAATTACGTACATGTTTGAACAGCAGAGCCAGTGGGGACACCACTGTTGGTAAGTACTGGTGTGCCAGACATTACTGCGCAAGGACAGAGAGTTTGGCAGACAGGATGCTCTGTCGTGTTTGTGATGCAGTCCCCTCTCTGTCATACTCTAAATTGGGCATCAGTCTCATGTGTGTTATGATAAGCTAAAACCCTCAGTGTGTGCATTTTGAAGGTGCTGAATGAGGTCATTTATTGGTGGGATCCATCCTTTGTTAAATGAGATGGTTGAACAGAGAATGTAATTACCACAGAAGTTGGTGTTATAGAGTGTGGAGCACATGCTAGGTGATCAGGTGTCAGAAACTGTTGAATGAGATTGTCAAGCAGTAGGATGTAATTACCAAATAGGTTGGTGTAATGCTGTATTGGAGCACATGCCAGGTGATTGGGTGTCATATGGATCTGTGGCATAGAAAATGTTTTTATTTCAGAAAGATGTAAGAGTTATAGTACACTAGGATTCATGCATCCTACTTAGTGTAACTTCTCCCTGTTCAATTCTTCCCTAGAGAGCATGATTGATGGAATGTATCATGAAGAGTGTGGCCAACACAATGTGAATGGCTGTGTGTGGTTTCACATGTTATGTGATGAGGTTAGGGGATGTAATACGGTCCATAATGCGTGGACAATATTTTATGGTGTGAAGCCAAGATGCAGTGTTGGTGGTGTCAGTATAATGAATAACGATCTAGGGTGCATTGTGAGGTAGTTTATAAAGGGCACTTGGGGTAAATGAGTGATGTAGGATGTGTTTTGTGTGATGGTGAATTGGTTGGTGTGATATGAAACAGTGGAGTTGTTTATAGTGTATTATTATTCTTCAATCACACAGGCCTATTTTTCAACCAAATTGTGTATTTGGACTCTAGTTGTCGTAATATGTGTGCACAATCTCCTTCTCTTTCATTTTTCATGACGATGTTGGTGGCTTAAAAGCACATTGTTTCTCAGTATTCTTGGTGAGATTCCATGTATTGTTTCACTATTGAGTATGTGGAATCCTTATTTTGTGCCACTCTTATATACTCCAGAAATATTTTCTTTACTGGGCATGTTGAACATACCCAGTAAAACATGGACTGAATCATGATCAAGAACTTTAGGAACTGTAGGTGTTATCATAGATAAGAGAACGCTGAGTTGGTGAAACATGGCGCCATGTAGAACATTCTAAATGGTGAAACACAACAATCTGCCTTCCAAACAACATTTCAGCCTTTTTAAAAAGAAGCTATGGAGCCCGATGGCGTGGGCTTTCTATTAAGAATAAAAATAGTCTTCCTCCCGGGCTAATATTGGCCGGAGGGACCCATCCCCTGGGGCCCACCCAATAAATTGGGTGGGCATCCAAGACACCACCCAGGGCACCCACTTCATATTTATAAAGGGGAGACGGCACGCTGCCCACCTCCCTGGAATGATTTCAGGCCCATGGACCCCATTCCCTGGGGCCTGGACAGTAAAGAATGTAATCAGCTGGGCAGTAACTGTCTAGCACTGATTGCTGTTTGTGAGTTGCTCCTAGCCACTATGTCTTAAACACAAAGCGCAGTAGACCCCATGAGAGGCCACAAGGCCCATTTCTGGCCTAGCACCACAAAGACTGACTGCCTTGACCCGTTGAACCCACAACGTTCCCTTCCTCATGCCCTTGCAGGAAATGCTCCTCCATGCCTCCTGTGCAAATGTGTGCAGTCAGAGCAGAAGAGTGCTTTTCCATTGTGAGTGTGAAGTCCTATCTCACTTTCATCTGGTGAGTATTCTAGAAACTAGCTAAATCAGTGTAGGCATTACCATTCCATCCCAGTGGAATGTTGTTGCATCAGGCACTTTTACCTGACTCATGATGTAGACACTGCATGTTGTTGCTCTGGAAACATTAAAGGTTGTGTGCCAGCCTGTGCAGTGAACACTTCACAGTGGATGCATTCAAATGTTGAATGAATGGGCACAGCCCACAACCTGAATTATGCGTTGATGCTGATCCGGAGGTGTTGTCATTACTCAGAGGTACTTGTTTTGTTACCTAAAACTCAGCCAAGCTTAGATCATGCACAGTGACCTAAAGGCCTAGAAAAAAGAACCACTCCAGGAAACAAGGAAAAAGAAAATTTAAGTAAAAACCATTGGTTTGTAATAAACCAAAACTAATTTCCTTTACAAAAAAAATAGTAAACTCCAAATTCCCATAGAAATCGTTCATAGACAGAAACCTGTAAAAGAAATGTTAAACACTCACCTGCACAATACATTACAGTCCTAGATATACACATACATAATATTTAATCATCAAAACAGAAATAACATCACATAATTTAACATACAGCATTCATACATTAATATGACAATTTAAAAAAACACAAAATGACAAAATAGTGCAAACACTACCAAAAACACATCTAAATACACCAAAAACTCACAACCAACATTAAACCCAAATTTTAAACATGGATCCTAAATGCCTCCTACCCTCAAAACCCTTAGAAAAGCCTTAAAAAGGGAAATTACCTGTTCCGACGAACAGCAGCACCTTACAGAAACTTGGTTCTTGGAACAGTTACCCAAAATAACACCAGTAGACTACAAAATAGAAGGTAGCAGCAAAATGGCTGCCAACGGAAAGTAAAAAAAGACTATCTCCCCAAAGACAAAAATAGGACATATAGTAAAAACTTTCAATAAATGCAAAAGAATGAATTTTGTTTTTGAAAATGTCAAACATCTTAGCAGTATTGCACAAAATGTTGAACAAATTGTAAAGTATAAATTAAATAATAAAATAAAATATACACAATTATTTAAAATATACGAATATGTTAAAATAATGTTACTTGTTTTTATACAAAAAGTGTTGAGCACTAAAGGGGTGACATTTACTATTCCCACACCAATTGAAACAACTTGGGGAAGGTATTGGACACTAAAGCGGTAACATTTACTATTCCCACTCCAATCTAAACTAACTGGGAGTAGGTGTCAGTTACTAAAGGGATGAAATTTACTATTCTGATTCCAATCTAAACCAACATAAGGAAGGTGTCAGACACTAAGAGGGTGATTACGATGTCGGGTGGACCATCTTCTAAACAGGACCGACTGACCTCCAGTTAGCGGTCCCGCTCGCCTCATTAGGATGCGACCGAAGACTGTTCGGTTGCATCCCGATAGGGTTGTTCATCCCTGCAGGAGGTGCCTGCTATGGGATGCAGGGATCAACAGGGGGCCCAACCAGAGGCCGCACACACAAGGGGGACCTCCGTGGGACCCCAAACATACTTTCTGACATGGTTTGTATGTAGGACAGGCCGGCATGGAAACCATGCCGGAAACAGTGCATCGGAATCCCAAGGGCGGAAAGACCCTCCCTTTGGGACTACGAGCCGGTTCCGACTGGCCGACGGGCTCCTTGAGCCCATCGGAAGCCAGCCGGACTGACCAGCCGGTTTCAATTCCGACTGGCTGATGCATAATCAGCTGGTTGGAATTGAAACCGACGATGGGGGATGGAAAGCCTCTGACCGCTCGTCGGAGCCTTTCCGACTTACATGGTAGGTTTACATTCCAACAGCTGAATCATAAGGTCTGCAGTCAGAGTGTAAACTAGCCGGGGAAACTGACTGGGTTCCGATGGGCTCAAGAAGCCCGATGGCCAGTTGGAAATGCCACATAATCCCTTTAGGAAGGCGTTTCCGCCTTCAGTATTATGATGGCACTTTCCGACAGCAGTTCCATGTTAGCCTTTCTGACATGGAACTGCTGTCGCAAAGTGTCTTTAGGGGCCCCTAACAGAGCCATCTTCTCCCCTGGCCCTCCGGTTGAGGCCAGCCCCTTCACATCCCTGCACCGTGTGGTAGGCACCGTGAGGTGCCTGCCACACAGTGCAAGCATGTCTAAAAACTCCCACTTCTGAATGGGAGCTTGTGCTGCGGCCTATTTCTGCCCACAGCACAAGTTCTCATTCAGAAATGGGAGTTTGTGACCACACCATGAGTGGTTGCTTTGTGATAAGCTGTGCGGTACCGATGACATATGGTCCACCCGACATCGTAATAGGCCCCTTAATGGGTGACATTTACTATTCCCACTCCAATCTAAATCAACTTAAGGAAGGTGTGGGACACTAAATGGGTGACTTTTACAATGTCCACTCCAATCTAAACCAACTTGAGGAAGGCGTTGGACACTAAATGGGTGACATTTAGTATTACCACTCCAATCTCTACTAATTTGAGGGAAGGTGTTGGACAGTATCGACTTCAAATTTTATAAATCCAGTTCAAATTAAACCTTTTTTACCTTGAATAGTATACAATTCAAATGTAAAATAAACAATTAATACTGCATATTCACACATTTTATTAAATTAGAAAATTAACAAAAATATTAAATTAGAACACACTAATTTACTAAACATTATGTACAGAATGTAACTTAAATACAAGAACTTTATATTTAAATCATTAATAAAAAATTACAATATTTAAAAAGATATTTCCTACCATTCATAAACTTTAAAAAATGCAATTACATAGAATTGAAATTACAAAATTATTGGTAAAAAATATTTCTTATATTTTTACATTTTTAAAAGTTTTGTAAATAATGTTGTATGTTTTCAAAATAATGTTTCAATGTAAATATTTTTATACAATTATATTAATTTCATTAAAAAAGAATACATTTTTTAAAATGTAAACTTCAAAATAAATCACAATACATTACTTTATGAAAATTAATAAAATAATTGCAATATTTTAAAATAATTGTTTTTTTATTTTACAAAATGCCATAAATATATATATATTATTTGACATGGAACTTTAAAATATTTAAAAAGTAATATAATAAAACTGATTTAAAAATGTAAAACAATCAATTTACATTTCTTAAAAATAATTAACTTAAAATTTTCAATTTATCCCCCCATCCCCTAATAACCCAATGTCCTGCTACTTAAAATAAATATGCAATAATTAATTTAAAAAATTGATACAATTTAAAATACAAATTTTACAATTTAAAATATAAAAACATTATCAAAAATGAAACAAAAATAAAATATTTTTAAACACATATTATTAAAAAAACAGTACATTACAAACTAATTAACACTAAAAAATGCTATTATATGCAGCAATATTTACTACATCGAGATGTTTTGACAATATTAAAAACCACACTTAAAATTATATTTTTTCCATCAATATTTCCATATTCTTGACACCATTTTTTTGTACACAATAATTTTTAGCCAAATTTTTGTCCATCGCTATTCCTAATGTAAGCAAGTAGGCCTACTTTCAAATTGCGACCTAATAGGGTCAGCAGACCACTATGTCTGTGATTGCTGTTAAATAAAGTAATCATTTTTTTAATGAAGCTCTTTTTCCTTAAAGGAAAATCTAATGCATTTAAAAATAAAAAAATGAAACATTTCAGTTTCAATTTGTAAACAGTAGGCAGTAGTCCGTGGGACCAATGCCTACTCTTAACAAATATTCACTTGACCATTCATAAAGGAGAAGGGCCCCTTCCCATTTGCTAAGCGAGCTACTCTGAGTTGGTGGTAAATTTTGAATGTTTGGCGACCGCATTTAAAGCCCTAAACTTGCCACTTCCAAATACTGAATTGCAAATTGCTATTCATTAACAAGTTACCGGATTGCAGTTTGGGCTTTGCATATCAGTAAAAGCATTTTGCAGTAGGTGGTATATTTTATCCCCCCTGTGCCTGCAACACAGACAAAGACATATTAGAAGACATAAAGATGAAGTACACATAGTTCATAGCTTAATAGACATAAAACTGCAAAACCCAATAAATTCTGTGCAAAAATATGCGAAAACCATATTATCAACATCCAATAGCCTGGTCTTAAAATTGTTTTTGTAGTGCTAAGAGAATGCAGTTGTATAAGATATAAAGTGCTTAAAGTGTGCAGCTATTTGAGTGCAGGAGCCTTCCAGGGATATCATAAGTGGACTCTATCAGCTGTTAAACAGACCACTGGGCTGCTGATGGGACTTCATCCACTTAAGATGAGGCCCCCAGATTTTCTTCCCCTTCCACCTGGCCTTCCTTCCTTTGTGCTCATACAGCGCAGTTTCCAAATTAAAAATACAAAGACAACACCCTTGCCATTGTTGGAAGGAGGTTGAGGGTCAAGCCATGCCGAGGTGCTACAAAGACAACATACTGCCATAGCTATAAATAGTCAAGAGTCCCCCTTAAGGAGTCTGCTAAACCCTGCACCCCAATAGCATTATTTGAGAGGTCAATACCAAATTAATGCGTAGGACATCTCCTAAAACATTGGAGATCCCTGACCTAAGGGAGTCTAGCCATGGGCATATACAAAACATGTGAATCAGATCCTTTTGAAAAGCTCAACAGTGTGGACAGCGTATCCCTTCTGTACTCCCCCTATTTAGCAATCTTCGTAGTAGAAAAATATAGACCAAAAATTGTTTTGTAATTCTGAGCCTGTAGTCCCGATGAGCAAAGTACTGTGCAATAGAGCTGTAGGGACTCTTAGAGCTGAAGTCACTGGAGTCAAGCTTCTGCTGCCACTGTTTATAATGTTTCTCAAGGTCATCCGTTATGCCAGCACACAATATTGCATAGATCGAGCTGATCATGCACTCCTCTGACCCCAACAAACAATCCAGGGGCAACACCCTGGAAAACCCTGCGAGGCTCCCTCTTTCAGGTCTCAGTGTTGTTTTGCATAGCTAAATCAATGTTCAATGTCTACAAAATGTATTTTTTAGGGGTAGGCATAGCTCATGTAATTTCATGTGGCAGAATCACATGGTGCTATTTTCTTCCAAAAGGGACTCGAGGATGCATTTTAGGATATGATATACAGCTAAATGCAAGAGAACATGACTGACATAGCAATTTACCCAAACTTACTCCTGGCTTTAGGTGCTATTTTGTTAGTGCAAAATGCACTCTTGTATCCTAATTGGGCACAAGGATGCATTTTGCACTGGCAGTCAAACCAAGGGACAAAATCCTGATCAGGGAGCTTAGAGCCACCTACCAGGCTGCAGTTACTAACAGAAAGGTTGAACTACGACAAGAGGCATGGGACAAGTTAGATCAGGCTGCTGAAACATCAGATTCCTCCCTTTTTTGGGCGACAGTCAATTGTCCCTTCTTAAAGAACGAGGAGATGCCTTTACTGACGGCAAACGTCAGCGCGGAAAGTTGGGTTTTTCACTTTTCCCTGATTTTTGATTCAGCTATACCTTTGGACGCAGGGGGAGGTGTCTGGCCAATCATTCCCTTAGATATATCTTCATCTGAAGTTCAGGATTGCATCTCTGCTAGTAAAGGAGGGAAGGCCCAGGGACCTGATGGGGTGCCCATAGATGTCTATAAAAAAGAACCTGAGATATGGGGCCCGCTATTAACCAAAGTATTTAATGCAGCTGTTTGTTACGGTGTCCCGCATACCTGGGAGGAATCTATTATTATTCCTATTTATAAGAAGGGGGAGAGAAGGGATGCTAAGAATTACCGTCCAATCTCCCTTCTAGATTCCTCCGTGAAAATTATGAGCCGGGTGCTTCTTGTCAGATTAGAAGAATGGGCCGAATCGAATAACATTTTGGCAAATTCCCAATACGGTTTTAGGAAGGGACGAGGGACAGTAGAACAGTGCCTCAACCTAGAACTACTCATAGGGAAATATACGAAGGCTAAGAAAGGCTCCCTTTTTCTTTGCTTTGCAGATTTAAGCAGTGCCTTCGATATGGTAAACCACAAGATCCTATGGGAGAAATTACTTGAAATGGGGGCACCTGAGGGCATTGTCTATTTCCTGGCTAGGTTATATGCTAACCTTAGCTCAAGTGTTCGATACGGCCATGGAGGGGAGTGCACCCCAAAGTTTCTCATTAGGCGCGGTATCAGACAGGGGTGTGTGCTCGCCCCCCTACTTTTTACACTTTTTATTAATGAGGTTGACTCTGTTTTAAAGACTGTTGTGGCAGACGCACCAAAAATCCTTGATTTTTATGTTCCGGTATTACTTTATGCGGACGACGCCGTTCTTCTTTCTAGGACCCCTATCGGCCTACAACGCCTAATGGACAGGTTCTCTCTGTTCATTAAGGAAAGGAAGCTGATGATTAACAAATCCAAAACCTTCGTTATGGAATGTGGTAAGGGCCGTAAAAAAACGCATTCTTATTTTATCGAAGGGCATAAGGTCCAAACGGTTGACACTTTTAACTACCTAGGTATAACCTTTTCCAAGACAGGTAGTTGGTCCAGTGAAATCACCCATGTTAGGGCTAGAATGGCGAAATGTGCCCACGGGGTGTTTACGTTCGCTTCAAAAATTGGGGATAAGCGGCTCAGAGATATGTTGAAAATCTACCAGATGAGGTGTCTTTCAATTGCTCTTTATGGAGCGGGTGTTTGGGGGCACGTTTTGACCGGGAGTCTACAAGTGGAGGAAAATCTCTTCCTAAAAAGATTATTATGTTTACCCATTTCAGTTTCTACGGATTTGGTGCATAGGGAGTTCGGAATCCAACATCTCTCAGATTCTGTCGCCATTAGACCACTTCTGTTGTGGCGTGCAATTTGGGTAAAGGAAGAGACCTCCTTAAACAGAGATATTATTAAGGATTGTTTTACGATTGATAACCATCTAAAGATTCCATGGGTTAATTTTGTCACAAGTAGTTTTTTGGAGATTTATGGTTTTAACCTATTTGAGGATAGTTATGCCGCCTCTAGTTTGACCAAAAGCGAGATGAAATCTGTTTTTATGATCCAAAAGTCCGAGCGATGTGAGAGGGTCAGTAGTAACCTAACTACTTGTATGCTTTACGGAAATTGTTGCGATTCAATAGGTTACCAACCGTATTTGAGCTTCGTAACCAGACCCTCCCATCGATTCGTTCTGACCAGATTACGTTTTGGGATTGTTCACCATTTAGTGGCGTTCCCAAGTATCAAAAAGCACCCGATTGGCCCTTGCCCTTGTGATTACACTACCGCACAAAGCACTTTGCACCTTTTATTGTTCTGCTCACTCTATGGCAACTTTCGTATAGCCTTTTTAAAACCTGTTTTTAAGAAATATGGAGTTAGGACAGTTAAAGACACCATGAAATTGTTATTTAACCCCTCACCCGATGTCTGCTTTTTCACTGCGACATTTCTTCTCCAAGCCATTAAGGCAAGGCCTAGTATTATTTTTTAATTGTTATTCAACTGTATTTTAATCGCTTGTTTGACCCTGTAGTATAAAGGATGTTTTTATAGGGTTTATCTTTTTCTTTTTTTCTTTTTCTCTTTTTTGTTTGTATTTAAATGATGTTTTTTAAAATGTAATGTATGTGCTTTTATGGACTTTGTGTTAAGCTCCGAATAAAGCCTTATGAACTGAACTGAACTGAACTGACTGACATAGCAATTTACCCAAACTTACTCCTGGCATTAGGTGCTATTTTGTTAGTGCAAAATGCACTCTTGTATCCTAATTGGGCACAAGGATGCATTTTGCACTGAGAAATAGTGCTAAATGCAACAGAACACGAATACTGAGTGGCCACATGTGGTCACTAAATGTGCTCTTGCCCTAGGATGTTTTTCCCTCTAATTACTCTTAGGCAAGTGGGCTTAATTACATTATAATACTTCAGCGTGAAAGAGTAAAGAAGAATAACTGAAATTGCTCCGATTATTCCAGCTTAATTGCAATTTCGCCGAGGTCAGATATTTGTTTGTTTGCACTATTGTTAGTATTTGCGCTTCTGGGTGGCAGACGTATGCACCCTGTCCAAGCAGGAACCACAATCCTAGTCAGGGTAAGTGTAGTATACACTAAAGGTTTTCCTGTGCTCACCCTCTCATAGCTTGGCACAGAGCAGTATTGCTAAACTGAAGAGGATGTGTAAAGTATTTGTGCACACACACACAGTAACACAGTGGAAACAGTACAAAAGCACCCCACACCAGTTTAGAAAAATAGCCAATATGTCTCTGATTAGAACAAAGTCAAAACGATAAAAATCCAACATACACAAGTCAAGATACGATTTTTGCAAGATTAAATCAAAATGCAGTTCTTAGAAATCAATAGCTCCAACTGGGGCTATCTGCTCACGCTTGACCAGGGCAAATCCAAAAGTTCTGTCTGTCCCCGATGGAGAGCAGATTGGATACAGGAGTCATGTAGACCCGGTGACAGTACATACTAACAATGGATGCGGCAAAGCTCGGGGACTATGCAATGAGCAGAGAAGGGGATGCGTCGCTTTTGAAGGCGATGCATGCATCGTTTCAGAAGTTGGGGCAACGCCATTGATGTCTCAATGTCAAGAAGCAATGTGCATCGGGCCGATGCACTGATGTCGAACCTCTGGGTTGCTTCAGGTGACGGTGCATCACAGACACCATCATGGCAGTATCCGGGGCCCAGGCAGAAGCGGTGTTGTGGAGGCGCTGCATAGGCAAGGTCAGTGCTGCATTGTAAGTTCTGGTCATTGTGTCGCAGTCGGCAAGCAGCATCCGCGGCTCTGGTGCAGGTAGCGGCAATGCGTCAATATCACTGTGAAATATGCCATTTCTGATTGATGCTTTGGTGACGATGTTTTGGATTCTTGGGTTGCAGCACCAAACACTCACTTCCAAGGGCCCAGGACTGGATTTGGCACCCCTTGACGGAGTCTGACTAACAGCAGAGGAGCCTAGGTGCTGGTAGCAGGATGCAGGTGAAGTATTTGATATCCCTAAGACTTCAGAAACAGGAGGCAAGCCCAACAAGCCCTTGGAGAACATTTAGAGATTTAGAATGGAGAGTCACATCCAGTACTCTCACTCCCAGGCAAGCAGCAGCAGGCCAACACAGCAAAGCAAGCAGCAAAGTGGCAGTCCCTCCTGGCAGCACACCAACTCTTCTTCCTGATAGAATGTCCTCAATTCCAGATGTATTCTGAATATATGGTGTTAGAGATCCAGTACTTATATTCATTTTAGCCTTTGAAGTAGGGAGACTTCAAAGAAAGATCTTTGTAGTGAGCAAGGCCCTGCCCTATCCTGCTCTGGCTCCAGACACACAGGGGGGTATACAACTCGCTGTTTGAAGACAGGCACAGCCCTATTCAGGTGCAAGTGTTAGCTCCTTCCCCTCCCTCTAGCTCAGGAAGATGCATCAACCTGGTGATGGGCCATCTGAATATGCCAGACACACCTAGGATCTCTGTTTGTTTGACTGTTTAGAGGAAATCCATAAAGCCCAGCTGTCACCCAACCAGATGTGTATTCCAGAGAGAGACAGAAGCACATAATGGTTAAAGTAAGAAGAGGCTAACTTTCTAAAAGTGGCATTTTCAGACCTGCAACTTAAAAACCAACTTGACTTAAAGATGTGTTTTTAATGTGTGAGTCATGAGACACCAAATTTGCTTTTCCCATCTTTTCCCAATTGTAGGATACACTTGTAAAGTGTTACAAGGAAGCTCCAATGCTAACCTATGGGAGAGTTAGGTCTTGCTGTAGTGAAAACTATTTCGCAGTTTTTCACTACCAGGACATGTAAAACTCCAAAGTACATGTCCTACCTTTTAATAATACTACACCATGCCCATGGGGCTATCTAGGGCCTAATTTAGGAGTGACTTATATGAAATAAAAGAGAAGGTTTGGGCCTGGCATAAAGGTGAACTTGCAAGGTCGAAATGGCAGTTTAAAAATGCACACACAAGCTCTGCAGTGGCAGACCTGAGATATGTTTTAAAGGGCTACTCATGTTAGTGGCACAATCAGTGCTGCAGGCTTACCAGGCATTTAATTTACAGGCCCTGGACACATATAGTACACTATACAAGGGAGTTGTCGGTAAACCAAATATGCCAATCATGGAGAAACCAAATGTCAATACATTTTAGACACAGAGCACATGCACTTTAGCACTGGTCAGCAGTGAAAAGTGCACAGAGTTCTAAAGCCAGCAGAAACAAAGTTCAGCACACAGTCAGAAACAGAGGGCCAGAATGCACAAAGTCAGGGGAGACCACACCAAAATATGCCTGGTCTAATAACTATATACAATATTTTGTCCATATTAAAATATGAACATTGATTTTTCTGCAGTGGCCTTAAAAGTTTGAACAACTAGCACCCTTCTTAAAAGTATATAAGTATATACTAACTAGCACCTAAAAGCAAATTAGCACATACATAAATAAGTAAGACATGAGACAGTTTAAGGATCCGGATTCTAGGAAAAAATCATTGGTTTTATGAAAGTAGCAGGATAACCCTTGGGGTCAAAACGGCCACACATACAAAACATTTCTATTGCTATTTTAGTGATAATTCATTTTAGTTTAGTTCTTGGTGATGCTATATGTTTAGTGCATAATGAAATTGTCATGGAGCATATTTCTGCATAACACTCCACTGTTTCATATTTGATACTGCATATCTGATGTAATCAAAAGGATACATTTCCTGTCTGAGCTTTAAGATGTATTTAAAAAGACTGATACCTTTGTTATTAGAGTGTGCTCTGTCTCACTTGAGGGATATCAGCCCTTCCATGCACCACATATCTGGTGTTAGACCTGGGATACTCAAAGTATGGCCCAGGGGGCGCATGCACCCTCCTTACCTTTATATGTGGTCCTGTGGTGAACAGCAGCACCGAGCTTCTGTTTACTTGACAGAGCACAAACATTCAGAGAGCGGGCAAGCGTTTCTTTCAACTTTACTTAAAATATTGGTAAGGAAGCTAAGAATGTGTCCTGCACAACTTATCATTGCAACCACCACAGCATTGCATGTTCCAATGTTGCGTTCTCCAATGTGTGTTGCCTCACAGATTCGAAAGCAAAAGCAAGGAAAAACTGAATTTTAAAGAACCTATATTATTAGGAGGGTCGACCGCTTTTGGAAAGATTGGTACTTATTAAGGGCCAGATGTAGGTAAATTCAACTTTGCTATTAAGTACTTGCAAAATTGAATATAGGTAGGAATCGCAAAAATATTTGCGATTCCTTATGATTCCTTAATTGCAAATGGCAAATTGAGATTCGCCATCAAGGAATCCCATCCCATTCATTCCCATAGGAATTAATAGGATTTGCGCCCGCAATTTGCAAGTCACCAAAAGGCACTCGCAAATTGCGGGCGCAATTTCAAGGGTGCAAGGGTTCCAAAAGAACACCCTGTTGCACCCCTGAAATGTGCATGTGTGCACATGTGGCGCACAAACATGCCGTAAGGGTATGTGTGTGCGCCACATGGCACTTTGTAAAAAGCCAAAAAGTGCTTTTTGAAATGAAATCGCTAAATACCACCAACTTGAAGTTGGTGGTATTTTGCGATTACTTGAGGCAAAATCGCAATTTGCGATGCCTACCAGCATAGCATTTAGGGAATCGCAAATTGCAATTGTCTAAATGCTTGAGCAAAATAAGAAATTGCAATTTTGCGATTCCTTATTTTGCGAGTAGGTTTAAACTTACATACATTGCAAGCAGCCAAATAGCGAACACAAACGCTGAAATTCTGCGGATTCCAGCGTTTGCGCTCGCTATTTGGCTTCCTACATCTGTCCCATAACCTTTTGCTCTGTCAGCCTTGCTGGTTTTCCTCAAGTGAAATAAAAAGCTTAACACTGTTCTTATTAGGTTCAAAGATCAGTCCCTTTGACAGTGTTGTTCTTTAGGGCGCTCACTGTGACAATATTGCAATTTCTCCTATGCTACATCAATAGTGAATTGATTATCAATGGTATTTGTTTTTGGAGTTTTTGTTTATCTGGTAACGAGAGCATTTAAGTTTTAATGTCAGTGTGCCTTACAACATGGTAGGCCAACAGCAAAAGGGTATTTAATTGGGAAATGTAATCAACCTTGTAAAGTAGCTTCCTGTTGTGTGACACTGTCAGCCAGCTCTGCCTGACAGCACAACTTTAGGATATTTAATTGTTAATACAACTTTTATCATTAATTATTATCTCAAGCTTAATTAGCAGAATACCCGGTTTCTGTGGTATGTCAATGGTTAGCCGTTCGTGAGCAATGGGATATTATCCCTTCCTAGGACAGAATGGAAAAGGAGAGTGGAGAGTGAAAAGGAGGAGAAAGGGGTGAAATGAGAGGCGAGAGATTCACAAGGAGGGGAGAACAGAGACAGAAAAAGGTGAGAAGATGAAGGAGAGAAGGTGAGAAAACGGATGAGCAAGGGAAGCAGAGCTAGAAAATCAGTGAAATGGGGAATGTGAATAGAAGAGATAAATGGCAGAAGAAACAGGACAAAGAGATGGATAAGAGAAAAGAAAGTCAAAGATTGGGATAGGGAGAGAGACAGAAGGGTGGGAAGCAAAATAGAGCAGGAGATGACAGAATGGAGTGAATGGCAAAGCAAAGAATAAAGAGAGCAAAGGAGGAGATTGGGTAACAGAAATTTCCTCGTCTTGAACATGGAAAGGATGGTTAGTACATGTGAGACACTATCTAATTTCACAAGTAGTTTAGCAGTCTATTGGCCTGATTTAGAGGTGGACAGTAACGTAGAGTTTGAGATGGTTTTAGTGAAGACATAAATGATGTCATAGAACATGTCATAAGTGATGTAGTATGTGTTGTCATAAGCAGCGCATGGCAGGTCACAGGTTATAGTTACCTCTGCTATCAGTAATTGGTGCATTTCTGTGTATTGTTCAGATCAAAATATTAATATTGTCACTGACATATTTACCAAACTATAAGGTTAATAACTTTGTTTTTCTTCTGTTAAACAGAAACAGATTTGTTTGACACACAAATCTATACTGTTACTGCAAACTATGTTTTTTCAGTGAATTTCTACTTTCACAACGTAAAGTAATATTTTTTTACCTTCTGTAAATCCAACCACCCGCCACGGCAAATCCCTCACATGCATCCAACCTAACGCTGTGCACAGCCTTGCATTGTGCCCGGTGTGGGGTTGGGGTTGGCCGTTGGCAACCACCTGGAGGCAGCCAAATCCACGCTGCACATGGCCTTTGGTCGTGTGTGGTCTGGAATTAGCCGCAGGGACTGTTTACAGCCAGGCCCTGCTTCCAGCTCTCCACAGACAGTTAACCTCATGCTGTGCACAACTTATGGCCGTGCTCAGCAGAGTGTTGGCTGTAGCTTGACCTGCCACCAAACCCTGTAGCTCAATCCCCAGCAGGCTGCCAACCCCAGAACATGCACAGCCTCTGGTGTGCACAACTTAGGGTTCCCCTAGGGACAAATCATATATATTAAGGGGAGGGGGATGTGCAGCCTCCCTCCTTGACCCGCTGTTGCCCATAGGGACCTCATCCCCGGGGGCAGTTCCACTAAAAGGGGGAGAGTGGCTACATGGTTGTCTGTCCAAGCCTTAAAAAGCCAATGGCCGAGGCCAAGGCCAAAGGCCCTGGTGGATCCCGTCCCCCGGGGCCAAATACAACTAAACAGGGGAGGTGGGCATACAGCTCTCTCTCCAACCCTACTAGGCCCCTGGGACCCCATTGCCCAGGGCCAATTATATCAAAAAAGGGGAGGGGCCATGCAGGCCCCGCAAGCATTCCTATGCTCTGGGGAACCCATCCCTTGGGGCAAAAATCTAAGGGGAGGGGACATGCAGCCCCCCATCTTGAGCCTTTGAAGCCCCCCGAGACCTCATCCCTGAGGGTCAAATCCTATACAAAAGGGGCGGGGGCAAGTGGCCCCTCTCCGGGAGCCTTCTCAGGCCCCAGGAAAAATCATCCCCTGGGGCCAATTATAATAATGAAGGGGGCACGTGGCCCTCCTCCCCATGCCCTCTCAGGCCCTGAGAACCTCATCCATCCATGTATATTTTTAAAAGCCAAACAGGACCACGTAGCCCTTTTACCTGAACCTTCTCAGGCCCAGGGAACCTCATCCCCCAAGGTCCAGTGTGCTTAAAATGGGCATAGGGGCTAAGTTGCCCTCTCATTGATCCTTAATAGGCTCTAAGGACCCCATCCCCTGGGGCCAAATACATTAACCCCTTTGGTGCGTCGATGGCCGGGAGCCATCCGACATACCAGTGCTCATGTGCGTAGGATGGCATGTGAAATCCCTCTGGTGTGGGGACCAGAGGGATTCCTCCCTCCCCCCAACAGCCTCAGAAGCTAGGGAAGAGCTTCCCCAGGTCCCGTGGCTGTCTGTGTGGTTTTCCAGAAACGACGATCAGTGCGCACGTTGCACTGATGTCATTTCAGTGAAACCAAAACAAAAATGAGCCAAGAGGCTCATTTCAGTTTCGCTTCCTACATGCTCAGGGGGTATCTCAGCCCCCTGAGCACGTAGAAAGTCAGGAGAGGTATCGTTGGAAAGGGGAGAATCCCAAGCAGGGTTCCACCCACTAGGCACCAGGAAGGGGGGAGCAAGGGCCTTTGCTCTCCCATATTAATTAGGGTGAATTCAGTCTTTCTGCCCCCAATATGCCCCCCTTTGGGGACAGAAAGCCCACTAGAAACCATTAATTTATTTTCCAATGTGAATTAGGGGAGGGAGCGGCCCAAGACGGGCATGACAATGTCCCCACCCACCCCAGCAAAATTACAGTCTTTCTGCATCGCCCGGGGGGCAGATGGGGGCAGTCACCCCCAATCTGCCTCCCTGGGTGGGTAAGCCCACTAGACGCCAGGGATTTTTTTTCATTGAATTTAAAATTATACCTCACTTGTGCGGGTGGGGCAAGGGCCTGTGACTGGGAAGAGCCCTTAGAACAGCGAATTCTAAGTGCTACATTAAAAAAGAAGTTTTTTGCTAATTCTGCATTGGACACCCACACAAGTGAGGTATCCTTTTACTCGGGAGACTGAGGGGGACACTGTGTAGTAGGACATTTGTGCTGGCATGGTCATTCCACACAGAAATATGTGAAAAATTTGGTTTTTCTGCAAAATTTTAAGTTTGTTGGGGATTCGGGGTAGAAAATCGTTGAGAGATCCACTCAAGCCATTACGTCCCTGGACTCCCCGGGTGTCTAGTTTTTAGAAATGTCTGGGCTTGATAGGTTTCCATAGATGGCCGCCGAGCTCGGGGTGAAAAACCCAATTGACCTCCCATGCAAAACCAGGTCGTTTTGTAAAAGGTAATTTTGATGTCTCCTCAATATGTTTTGGGCCCTTGCCTGTCGCTGGTACTTGGGCCACTCACACGAGTGAGGTACCATTTTTATCGTGAAACCTAGGGAAATTCTGGGTGGTAGGAAATTTGTGTCAGCACGGTCATCCCACAGCTTTCCCACACAGAAATTTGAGAGAAAAATTATTTTTTTCAGCTAAATCTGAGGTTCGCAAGGGATTCTGGGTAGGTAAATGTTGGGGGATCCACGTAAGCCATACCTCCCTGGACTGCCCTGGGTGTCTAGTTTTCAGAAATGTGTGGGTTTGGTAGATTTCCCTAGATGGCTGTCGAGCCCGGGGCCAAAAACCCAGGTGACCCCCCTCGCAAAACCAGGTAGTTTTGATGTCTCCTCAATACGTTTTGGGCCCTTGCCTGTCATGGGTACTTGGGACACCCACACGAGTGAAGTATCATT
Organism: Triturus cristatus; assembly: GCF_964204655.1. NCBI lineage: Eukaryota > Metazoa > Chordata > Amphibia > Caudata > Salamandridae > Triturus > Triturus cristatus. Next base: position 254,871,556 of record NC_140588.1, read on the forward strand.
TTTATTGGGAGACCTGGGGGAATGCTGGGTAGTAGTAAATTTGTTTAGTCAAAAAAAGAAGAGGGGGACCAGGAGCTAGTTATGGTCCAATGTCCCTGCTCCACTCATGACAGTTAAATCAATGAGGACATTGTTCCCTGTTGGCGGTGAAACAAAAATAACGATCACCTGCTCAACATAGGTAGAGATAGAAGAAAGAGTGTAAAAGGGGGGGGGGAGAGAGGAGGAGAGGGGGGTAGAGGGGAGATGAAAAGAGGCAGAGAGAAATTTCCCCGGTCTCAAGGATCCAATCCCGAAGGGGAGGACTCTATGTAGCCTCTCGTTAGCCCTCACACACCCCGAGGGATGTCTTGCTTCATCATTGGGCTTGTTGTTGCTCCTCGTCGGGCCGGCGCTGCAATGCCCGACGGTCCCCCGAAGGGTCTCTTTATCGGAGGTCTTTTAAAGAGAAAAAGCCGTAAGGTGAATGCGGGTATGTGGGCTAAAAAGCAGTGAGGTGGATCCGAGAGGTAGGTGGTTGCGTGCTTGCAAGGTGTGTGAAATAAAAATGCCTAGGGGTGTCCAAAAAGTGAACTTTAATATTATGGAGCCTCTGGCACAGTAAAAAGACCAAAAGGTCACGGGGTCACTAATCAGCGCAAGGTGCTAATGTGACTTTAGTAAAAGGTCGACATGTTTCACGCCTAAAAATGCCCGAGCGGGTCAGTGGCGTTTCATCAGGACCAAAGAAGAGTGAAAGGTAGTGCACGGTGAAGACGGGGGTGCCAGAGGTTGGAAGGGTAACCCACGTCTTAAAAGAGGTTAAAAGTGGTACGGGGCTGCGGGGTACAATGACCTAGTCAGCAAGGACAAGAAGAGCGTACCAAACTAGTGTAACCCTCGTGTTTCTGAAAAGGGCTTCATAGCTTCCGCCGAGGCTGCCAGCGCCCTATTTGGGTTGCGTCGGGGGCCGGCTCAGTCAGCACCTACCCTCTGCCAGCGGCTGCCAGAGGCTCCATAATATTAAAGTTCACTTTTTGGACACTCCTAGGCATTTTTATTTCACACACCTTGCACGCACGCAACCACCTACCTCTCGGATCCACCTCACTGCTTTTTAGCCCACATACCCGCATTCACCTTACGGCTTTTTCTCTTTAAAAGACCTCCGATAAAGAGACCCTTCGGGGGACCGTCGGGCATTGCAGCGCCGGCCCGACGAGGAGCAACAACAAGCCCAATGATGAAGCAAGACATCCCTCGGGGTGTGTGAGGGCTAACGAGAGGCTACATAGAGTCCTCCCCTTCGGGATTGGATCCTTGAGACCGGGGAAATTTCTCTC